>NW_027556402.1:47762818-48362818 GCF_003287225.1 Phascolarctos cinereus | reverse complement strand
CCTATTTTGATGATAGAAAAACAGAGGCTTATATATTTAGGTACCCATTAGTACAAATAATGAATCCCCTGGAAAGGTCCTACTGTTTGAATTTGTACTTCATATTTCCATTGGGCCAGAGCCAATCAGTATATTTTACCTAATTACAACTTCAAAAAGTAAGAATTCAAATACATTCAACCACTTAAGGAGATCTATTATTCACACTAATTGGGACCTAGCTGTATAAATTTAGTGATCATTCCAAAGCTAAAAAAACCCAATGGCGGTCAGTTGGAAGGCATTCACCAAGCGTAGAAAAGAGATCTAGGGTTTCCTGACTTGGATATCTCTCTTCTCGTTATTGTAGTATGAATCAACCAAGTGAATTGAGTAATTGAAATTCCACAGAGGTTATTTAGGAGCATCAGGAAATCAGCTCAGTGTTAGTGGATGTCTGTGTGGTTTTGGAGGCTGGCCTAGATGCTCTGAGCATGGCCACACAGAAAGAGAATCAGTGGTTGCAGTGAGAGGATATTCTTGGTATGCATTTTTAATATCAAGAAACTACTTCATGACCCACTCAGGCACTGGATCTACCTCCTCAGAGCCCTATCTTCTCTGGATTCAGACTCAAAGTCTGGACCAGGTTCAGTCTTGGGGGAATCTGGTCTCTAATGAGAGGGAAAAACTAGACCTCCTTTTTCCTCATGCTCCTCAGGTCATTAAAACCCCACTTCAGCACCCTGAAATATATTTTTTAATGCTTAGGTGGATGCAATTCTAGATATAACTTAGAAGGGGAGTAGAAAGATACTCAATGTATGGTGTAAATCAGGTATGGGACAGGTATTTATTTCCTACACACAAAAGAAATCCACACATTGACAGAACAATTTAAAATAGGATTCAGTAACTTTATCTATCGTTACTATTATATTATCTCAAGAGGCTGATATTTAAACCTCATCAGAGCAATTTTTAGGACTGATTAGGCATTTTACATTCCATCTGGGTTTTATTTCATACAGACAACTGCTGGCCCATGTCTTCTGGCAAAATGAGCCAAGCTTGGGCCAATTCTTTTGCTGATGGTCACCTTCCACTGCTCTAGAGCAGTTGCTGGGACTCTTCTCTTTGTTATGAGTCTATTCAGACCAGATGGGATTCGGAACTTTTGGATCTCTAGACTTAAAAGGCTGCCTCTAAACTTGGATTCCTCCATCCTGGGATAGACCATCATTGGCCTAAATCAGGACAAGGGGTTGGTGATTGGGAAGCACAAAAGAGGCAGCTCAAACTCACATTCAGACATGCCTAGTTTTAGATGCTATGTGCTTAAAGCTGAGGATAGTGCAAGCTGCCCCTCCCCTTCTCCTTTTCAGGAAGCCAATCCAAACAGTAGTGACATAAGACTCAATAAAAGTCAAGAGAGACCTGAGGGTGGGGACACTCTTGTAATGACCTCTTCCTGCTAAGTGAGAATAAAGAGACTATTCAGCATCTCAAAGTCACACATGGCAGGCAGCATGCCCAAAACTCCTATGTGCTTGACTGGAACAATGAAAGGAAACTCTGGCTACCCACAGGATAGCCCTCATCACATGTTCCTATGAGACAGAGAAGCATGGAGATGAGGTTTGGAGAGTTAATGTGGTTATAGGGAGCGGATATTGGGAAGTAGCTTGAGACACACTTTCCGACTGAGCAATCATGGTGCCTTCAGGCAACCCTCAGATCAGAATGTGTGGAAGTGTTCTGATAAGAGAAAGTGAGAGTGGACTTTCTGGATATTAAAGCTTTGTTTGAATGGTCAGTTTCCCATCCCAATCCCCACTCATATACGCACACTGTACATAACAGTCCATGTTTAATGGCGAAAGATCAAATGCTATCCGGTAGAATGTACCTGAATTGTGGTCATCTGAGCTTGCTCCTGGTTTGGGGACTGAGGGGCGGGGAATACCCAAGTGGTTACCTGGCACACTAAGTGATAACTATTGAAAGAACCTTTTCAACTTTGAATAATTGGTTCTCCCCAGTCTTTCTTCCACATTTCGATTCTTCATGGTAATGGTTGAAGTTGAGAGTAATATGAGCAAAACTCATGGGGAAAGGTTTTTTTTTTTAAATCTTCTTGGTATTGATACCTTTTGTTTTTGTTTTATATTCATTTCAAATGTATACCTCCTCCTTTGCATACCTGTTAAGCCATCTCTTATAACAAGGATTTTGAAAGAAGAGGAAAAAAAATTCAGCAAAGCTAAGCAACATATCGATGACTATTTCTGACAGTCCATGCTACATTAGTCAGAAAGGCTTAACCAAAGAAAATAAGCCTTGGAAAAACTGAAGGGGAGAGAGAGGGAGGGAGAGAGAGAGAGAGACAGACAGACAGACAGACAGACAGAGGGAGACAGAGGGAGAAGGAGAGGGAGAGGGAGAGGGAGAGGGAGAGGGAGAGGGAGAGGAGAATGTGCTCCTGACTTCCCAACATATTTATCTGGTTTGACAGGAGGTTTGAATAAACATCTGAGCTTTCAGAAGCTTCTTCATGTTAGCCTCCAGTCCTCTTGAGGGTCATGCCTTACTACAATCAGTAGTTAACCAACAAATAAAACAAACTTTTATAAATACCCAGTAATGGTAATTTGGCAGGAACAAGTAAACCATCTCACCCAATGTGAGGTCTTCTGGGCTTACAGAATCACTTCTGTAGTTAGTTTAGTTCAGTTAAACAAACATGTATTAAGTACCTACTACTGTGCTAACTTGTGAGTCACTGCAAGTATAACAGTGACATACATAAGGATTTACCTGAACCACAAGTGGTAAGTCCTTTGGGCTGCATGATAAGTCAAGAGGGAGATGGGGCTGTCATGTGCTATTACTGAAAAGTTACGGGGAAAAGTTAAGCATGGAGAGAAGCAGTGTTTGCATTGCTGGATATAGATTGTGTAGAGCCAGGGGTGGGGAACCTGCAGCCTTGAAGCCACATGTGGCCAAACCTCACAGTTTGGATTCAGTCAAGGGCCACGCTTGAGGACCTAGAGGGGCCACATGTGGCCTTGAGGCTGCAGGTTCGCCACCCCCGGTATGAGTTCTCAGCCCAGTGTAGAGAGGCCCATCTTAAAGAATGGGACCTAAGTCCAGTCTCTACACCTAAGGTATTCTAGGCACTTCCCATTTAGGCCTGTAACAGAAGCAAGTTTTCACTTCCTTTTGTTCAATTTTATTTTATTTTTTATTTTTAATTCCAGATTCTCTCCCTCCCTCTCCCCTTTCCCCTTCCCCACTCACTGAGAAGGCAAAAAATACAAAACTATGACAAATATGAAATCATGTAAAACAAGTTGGCCATATTCTGACAAAAAAATAACAGAAAAAGAAGGAAAGGAGAGAGAGAGAGAGAGAGAGAGAGAGAGAGAGAGAGAGAGAGAGAGGCAGGGAGAGAGAGAGAGAGAGAGAGAGGCAGGGAGAGAGAGAGAGAGAGAATGCTTCTATCTGTATCAGAGTCCATCACTTCTCTATTGGTGATGGGTGACATTTTTTTACCATGAATCTTTTAGAACTCTGGTGGATCATTGTGTCGATCAGTTATTAAGTCTTTAAAAGTTGATTATCTTTACAATATTGCTGTTACTGTATAAATTGTTCTCCTGGTTCTGCTCATTTCAGGTTATCAGTTCACATAAGTCTTCCCAGGTTTTTCTGAAACCAGCTCCTTCATCATTTCTTATAGCATTTTATCATATTCAGATATTTGTTCAACCATTTACCATTTTGTGGGCATCCCCTCAGTTTCCAATTCTTTGCCAACACAAAAAGAGCTGCTATAAATACTTTTATACATGAGTCATTTCCCTTTTTCTTTGATCTCTTTGAGGACCTAGTAGTAATATTGTTTAAGAGCTTTGGGGATATAACTCCCTATTCTCAAGTCTATTTCTCTTTCCCTCCTAAAGAAGTGAGACCATGAATGACCAACTAAACTACATAATAAATTCCCAAAACAATGATAAAACTATTGCTTTATTACAAGAAAGCAAATTAAAAAGAATTAAAGATCCCAATGAATGGGGAAGGACGAGGTAAGAAGTAAAGTCAACAGGTACTGAAGAAAGCTGTAATGTCCTGGAGGCATGTGGCCCTGCAGGCATGCCCTAGCTACCAAGAACCAGCGGCAGTTTCTTTGACATGATGGGAATTTTTCAAAGACCTTAGATATTTTCAGTGAATATGTTTGGAAAAACAAGAAGAAATTTTTAAAAATTCAAGGATATGTAACTTTATTGGGTCTGCAAAGGAAGCAAAGAGGCTAAATATACTATAGCAGAATTATATTGATAATGGGTTTTTTTGAAAGGAAAATTTATATAATGAGTTTCACTCAGCATAATACACCTAAAAAGAAATCATAATACCATGAAAGATTTAAATCAAGGCCTCAGAATTTAATACAAACACCAAGACCAGTTCCTAAAGTATCCATATTGTGTCTCAAAATTGGTAATAATGTTTTGATAAGTCTAGCAAAGTGGGACAGGAAGCCACTAGAATTACCAACATACCCCTACCTATTGGATCTACAAAAAACACATTGATTGGTTTTGAAGGGGGAATGGCTTTGTGCCTGAGGTCAAAGGGGGTTTGCAATGAATGAATGAATGAATGAATGAATATAGCATTTATTAATCACTTACTATGTGCAAAGTACAGTGTCAGTGGAGATACAATTAGATAGTCCCTACTCTCAAGATGTTTGAGCTCTAACAGGAGACGACACTTGTATAAAAAGTTTGAGGGGCAAGTCAGATAGAAAAATCTTAGGGTTCTCAAACATCAGTGACAAAACAGACATTTGTTAATCCTTCTTCCTTACTCTCATTTTCCCTGATACAATCATATCACTTCCTGACACTGAGCTATGTGTCATTGTTCCAAGGACTTTGGAAGTAAGAACTTGCCTTTCTACTTCTTCAGGAGCTGTAGGAGCAGTTGCCAGGCTGCTTGGAGATAGGTGTTGTTTCCCAGGATGATGGCTGAGGGTACTGGGAGATATTACTCCCAAGGCTCTTGGGTTCAGGGTCTTGGACTCTTTCCTGGGGTCTGAGGGGGAATAGTGGTTAAGGTGGTGACTTGCTTGGCACATGCTGCTTCCAATCTCTCCCAAAGTGTGCCTTGACTTCATCGATCTGCTTGTGCTGGACGTGGCAATTGGTTGGCAGTTGGCGGGGATGGCTGACCGCACCTCACCCCCATCTCTGTACAGGAGCTGCTTTTCCAGATGAGGGCTGTGAGGGCAGGGCCAGAAGCAAAAATGGTGGTCGGGGAAGTGCTACTCTCAGGGCTCCTGTGCCCAATTGCCCATTGGTAGCAGTTGGTCAACAGTTGTTGCTAGTGGTGATAAAGAAGGTAGACCTCCCTTCCACTTTGTAGTTGCAAATTTCCTCTCCCCAAACCTCCAGGCTGTTAAGAGGGGTTAGGATGTTCTTTTGAGTAGGAGTTTCCCCAGAAACTCCTCCCTCCTGGATCTGCATGGGAACCTATAGGAAATTGTTCCCTTCCTTATATACTGTTGCCGGAAGGGAGGGGAGGAAAATGATTCTTCTACTTATCCTTTTTGATTTTAATTGTTTAATAGTATTTGATTGTTATTAAATTTGTAATTTTGTGAAATGTAATGATTTGCCATGTGATTTCTGTTTCTTTTACTAGAGAAGCCATTGAATAGGAACTCCATTTGTACCTACATAATTGTGGTCACCCCAAACACCCCACACTAAACCTGAGATAATAAGGAGTTCCACAATCGAGCAGAATTACATTTCTTACTTGGGCTTCTTGCTTGATTTCCTCCATCACAGAGGCAAACACCCTTAGTGATCATTTCTCTTCCTGTCTTATGCTTTACTTAGGCTTTAGAGAGGGTCACTGAATGAGGTTGTCTGTTATACTATTTTTCAAAGGAATTTTTAATAATTTGATGTATGGATGGGAGAGATTTTGTGGAAGCTAGTCTTTAAGAGGGATTTTGCTCTGCTGAGCTAAATGCTTTTTAACAATCAACAAATAATAAGCACAGTGGGAGTTTATATTCTCTACATCTTTGGTAGTCAGTTGTGTGATGGGTAAAAATGGGGTTCCCTGTGGAACATTAACTGTGTAAATCCTCCCATTCTCTACTAATACCCTCACTCAAGATGCCCTCAACATGCATGAAGGTGCCTTCCAGATCTAAACTCTGATCCCATAATCTTACGATCCTAAAATTCTTAAATCATCTTCTATAGAAGGGAAAGTAGGTGTATAAGAAAGCAAGCGTGGATGCATTCTCCATCACCTTTTTTTCAGTATGAAGAATGTCTGAGATTTTTTTCTGAAGCTTTGGTAACTCCCCCTCCTTCAAATACCTTGTGAATCAATCCCTGAATCCCTCTTCGCTTGTGCCACCTCCAACATGTATCTTCATTATGTACGCTTTTCAATTCAATTCACTCAATTAACATTTATTAAGAACCTACTATGTAACAGGCACTGTGCTAGCACTGTGGATACAGGAAGAGGCTTCTTGCCCTCAAGAAGCTCACAGTCTAATAAAAGAGATAATATACAAACACACATATACAAAACAAACTGTGTACAAGGGTGAAAAAGAAATAATTAAAAGAGGGAAGGAACTGGTGTTAAGAGGGGCTGGGGAAGGCTTCCTGTGGGAAGTGGGATTTGAGTTGGGACTTAAAGGAAGCCAAGGAGGTCAGTAGTCAGAGAGGAGGGAGCACATTCCAGACATAGGGTATAGCCAGAAAGGATGCCCAGAACCAAGAGATGGAGTGTCTTGTTTGTGGAACAGCCAGAAGGCCATTGTCACTGCATCAAAGAATATGTAGTGGGGAGTAAAGAGTAAGAAGACTGGAAAGATAGGAGAGAGCCGGGTTATGAAGGGCTTTGAATACTAAAAAGAGCATTTTGTATTTGTTCCTGAAGGCACTGACGTTTATTGAGTAGGAGGAGGAGGGGTGGTGACACATTTGGATCTGTGTTTCAGGAAAAATCACTTTAGTGGCTAATTAGAGGTTGGATTGGAGTGAGAGAGACTTGAGGCAGGCATACCCAAGAGCAGGCTATTGCAATAATCCAGGTATAAGGTAATGAGAGCCTGCCCTAGAGTGGTGGGAGTGTCCGAGGAGAGAAGGGGGAACATTTAAGAGATATTGCAAAGGTGAAATCAACAGGCATTGGCAACACTACTACTACACTACCAGTAGTACACAACTACTTCTACTACACAACTACCACAACTACACAACACTACACTGGCTACTAGCAAGTGTTGGCAACAGCTTGGATATGGAGAGTGAGAGATAGTGAGGAATCCAGAACGACTCATAAGTGGTGAGCCTGAGGGACTGCGAAGATGATATTTCCCTCTACAGTAATAGAGAAGGTAGGAGGCGGAAGATTTAGGGGGAAAGGTAACGAGTTCCGTTTTGGACATGTTGAGTTTAAGATGTCTACTGGACATCCAGTTGGAGATGTCTGGAAGGCAGTTGGAGATGTAAGATTAAAGGTCAGCAGAGAGTTTCAGAGAGGATTGGTAGATTTGAGAATTATCAGCCTAGACATGGTAATTAAGTCCATGGCAGCTGATTAGATCATTAAGTGAAGTAGTACAGAGAGAGAAGAGAAGACGGTACAGGTCAAAACCTTGAGGGAACTTACTGTACAGGGCATGATCTTGAGGAGAATTCAGCCTAGGAGACAGAGAAGGGCCAGTCAAATAGGTAGGAAGAGAAGCAGGAGAGAGTCATGTCCGGAAAACCTAAAGAGAAGAGAATATCAAGGAGGAGAGAGTCATCAAAGACTGCAGAGAGGTCAAGGAGAATGAGGATGGAGGCCACCGGATTTGGCAAAGTAAGAGATCATTAGTAACTTTGGACAGAGCAGTTTTGGTGGAATGATAAGGTCAGGCACTAGACTGTAAGGGGTTAAGAAGAAAGTGACTATTGTAGATGGCCTTTTGAAGGAGTTTAGCTACAAAGGGCAGAGAGAAATAGAATGATAATAGTGAAAAAAGAATCAAATGAGGGTCTTGTCTTTTAGGATAGAGGAGACATGTGCATATTTGTAGGCAGTAGGAAAGGACCAGTAGAGAGGGAAAGATGGAAAATTAGTGAGAGTGGGGATGACAGAAGGGCAATCTACTGAAGAAGACAGGACAGAATGGGATCCCTTTTCTAGATAGAGGGGTTAGGCTTGGTAAGGATTAAGGCCACCTCATCATGTGAGACAGGAGTCAAGGAGAGGGATAGTGGTAGAAGGCATCTGAGTGATAGGAGAAGAGGAAAAAGGAGTCATAGCAAATGGCTTCAGTTTTTTTTTTCCTGTAAAATATGAGGCAAAGTTCTCTGTTGAGAGAGTGGGGAAAGATGAGCTCTGGGAGGTTTGAAAAGGAACGAAAAGGTTTTGGAATAGTCACTGTGGAGGATGGGGGAGTGAATTGCTAAGGAAGTTATAGTAGGATTGCCCAGAAGCAGTGAGGGCCCAGTTGAGGTTATGTAACATAAATTTATAGTGAAACCATCCAGAAACAGTTCCATCATTTTCTTGACCTTCATTCAGCAGCACAGATACAAGCACAAAGACAATGATCCAAGGCCGAGGCTTGGTTAGGCATAATCAATCTTATCAATGATAAGGGAGACAGAGATTCAAGAGAGAACAGTAAAGAGTTGAATAGGTTCACCAAGGAGTCAAGATAGGGAGAAGAGGAGAGAATAACTACAGCAGGGAAGATGGCGGGGAGAGAATTGAGGGGTCAGGGGATTGCAGGTAATAGTATAGCCAATAAATAGGGGTTTGTAAGGGAAGGCAGAAGGAGAAAGAAGCCAATAGATTGTGGTCGAATAAGGAGATTTCAGAATTCCTAAACATGGAGGAGGTACATTTGTGGTTGATGGCAAGACTGAGGGTATGGCCATCTTTGTGTGTTGCTGAGGTGGGGTGGAGAAGTAGCTCATGGGAGGTAAATACATTGGAGGACAGAGTTGCTAGAGTATTTGAGAGAGAATCAATATGTATATTAAAGTTCCCACAGTATTAGAAGTTAGAGAGGAGACAAAAAATTTAAGCCAATTATTGAACTCATTGAGGAAGGAAGCAGAGTGACCTTGGGGTCTGTGGACAACAGCTGCCAGGATTATGATTGGATGGTAGATATGAACAGCATGAACCTTAAAGGAAGAGAGGTTACTGAGTGATGTAGGAAGTGGGAGAACATGGAAGTGGCAAGAGGTGGGCAAAGAGTATTTCCAACTCCCCTGCCTTGATCAGTGAGCAGAAGAAGATGAGTCAAGGTGCAGCTAGTATTAGAAAGAGTTTCCAGGGAGGATGTGCCATCAGGGGAAAGCCAAGTTTCAGTAAGAGCCAGGAGAGGGAAGGAGTGGGAGAAGAAGAGATTCAAGATAAAGAGAAGTTAACTGCTTACAGAACAGGCATTCCAGAGGGCACAAGGGAAGCGCTGGGTGGAGTTAGGATGAAACTTTGGGGTGAAATGGTTGAGAGGGTTGGTAAGGAGGAATTGGGTGATGGGGCATGGAGTGGGGCTTAGATTATGATCTGCAGGAATTCAGAGTCACTTGGATGTGAAGAATATGACCAGATGTGAGAATGTTCATCATTGAGTGGAGGGTACCATTCCTCTACCTTCAAAATACAGGTGCAGCAGGGGATGGGAGGCCTGAAGTTGAAGAGGTGGTTGCTTTTCTTTGCTCTGAAGGTTCTCACATCCTAGTTGGAATATTGGGCTGGCAGCAAGAATTAGAAGATGCCTTGTTGTGGTACAGAAGGAAGTGGTTGGTCTGGAGCAGATGGAAGATGTCCAACCTGGTCCCAAGCAGCCTTTCCTCAGGGAACACCCTATGGTGAGCAGGAGATGGAAGGCTCAGGGTGCTAGTACACCCACAGTCTGAGGTCTTCTTACTGGAGGAGGCTGGCTATTCAGTCCCATATGGCTGCTTTTCCCATGTTTATTTTCTTCAGTGCTGTTTCCACTTCCTCTGTGGGGACATCTAGGACTCTGATGTTAAAATAAAGGTTTGACAATCCTTGACGATGGAAAGTTAGTTTTTAAAAAAATTCATAAATCTTTTTCATTTTCTTTTTTCTTCATTAAATCTCTTCTATTTTCACTTTTAAATGACTTTAGGGTGACTCTACCTAGTTGGTTACTTACCATGGTTTCTCAATAGTGGTTTTACTCTCTAGCAGGGGTGGGGAACCTGTGGCCTCAAGGCCACATGTGGCCTCTAGGTCCTCAAGTGCAGCCTTTGACTGAGTCCTCTTAAGAAGAGGATGTGTTCTGTAAAACTTGGACTCAGTCAAATGGCTAAACCCAAGGACCTAGAAGGCTAGGCCACATGTTTCCCACCCCGGCTCTCTACTATTCCTCTCTGCTTTATGAGATTACAGTTCTTGAAATCTTCCATTATCATTCCTTGATTTTGCAAATTAATTTATATTCTAAACCAGGTACTCTAAAACTGGGGTCCATGAACTTTAAAAAAAAATTTGATTGGTTTCCTTTGAAATCATATTATGCATTTTCTTTTACTCATTTGAAAGCATTCATCTAAGAAAGGGTCCATTCTTAGGTTTCACTAGATTGCCAAAGGAGTCCAATGACACAAGAAAGGTTAAGAAGCCCTGGTCTAAACCATTGTTGCCATCAGCTGCCATCTTTCTTCTGTTCACAAATAAGTCAAATGATTGTAGACTACGGTTCTTGTGATTTGTGGTTGAGATGTAGAAGTCACTGGTGATGATACACACTTGCCTTATTTAACTAACTCCTTAGAAACCTGAACCCAGTGCCTTACTGGGTTGCTAATCACAGAATCATAGCAGCTGAGAGTTCAAAAGCATCATAGCAGCTATCAAGTTCAAATAGTACATGAAAGAAATCCTCACTGTAACATAATAATGATAATAATACTACTCAATATCCCAAAAGTAGACATCAAGCTCAAATGCTTGGAGACCCCCAAGGAGTGGGGAATTCACCACATCTACAGGCAGCCCACTCCACTTTAGGGCAGCTCATATTGTTGAGAAGCTTTTCCAAGCATCCAGCCTGTAGTTTTTCCTCTTAGTGTCTTCCCTGCCACTGCTCAGGCTCTTATCATGAGGAGCCATAGAGAATAAATCAAATCCTCCTTGCACATGGGAGCCCTTTGAACATTTGAAGACAATCATCATGCTCCCTTTGAGCCTTATCGCCCAGGCTAAATATCCCCAGTTCCTTCAACCAATTCTCATATGCCATGGACTCAAGGTCCTTGACGATCCTGAATGCCCTCTCCTAGGTTCCCTCCAGTTTACCAATGGCCTTTGTTAATCATGGTGCCCAGAACTGAACACAATATGTTAGGTAAGATCTGACAAGGGAAGAATGCAACCGAACTATCATCTTCCTATTCCTGAAAGCTATGTCCCTCAAGGGCAGGCTAGGTGGCACCATAGTGCACAAAGTGTTGGGCCTGGAGTCAGGAAGACTCATCTTCCTAGTTCAAATCTAGCCTCAGACAGTTATTAGCTGTGTCACCTTGGGTAAGTCACTTACCTTTGTTTGCCTCAGTTTCTTCGTTGTAAAATGAGCCAGAGAAGGAAATAGCAAACCATTCCAGTATCTTTGCCAAGAAAACCCCAAAAGGAGTCACACTACAGAAATGACTGAACAGCAAAATGCTTCTTAATGCAACCCAGTAGAATTAGCTTCTTGTGCTATCACATCACATTGCTAACTCATACTGAGGTTGAAGTCTACTAAAACCCCCAGATATTTTTCAGACTAGGTGCTATCTAATCATGCCTCCACCATGGTATATTTGTGAAATCGATTTTTTGTGCCCAACTGTGAGACTTTACATTTATCCCTATTGAATTTCACCTTATTGAGTCTGATAATGCTTCAATCCTGGTGTCTTGGAGGCTAATCCAATGTAACATGAGATTTTAGTAGGTCCACCTAAGATGGAAAGGCTTTGAGTATGATCTCAGAGTAGCCCAGGTCTGATATTTGAGGCCCATTCTGGCTAAACATGGAGAGGCTGATCACCAGGCAATTGGCCACTTGGTGAGGAAGTCTTTGACCACAGCATATCACATGGGGGTGAATATAGGCTAGTCTCAAATAGAAACAGCATACCTGGAATGAGTACTCTTTTAAAAATGCACAAATACCAAAAACTAATCACATAAGGTTACTATATAAAAATCATATTAACCGTGAAAGGTTTTAAACATTTCTTTCCATTTAAATAAAGATGCTTTATCCATTTTTATAATTATGAATTTTTGGCACTTTCTTTGTCTAATATCACCTCCTACATCTTGATTTTTCTAGCTGCTAATGCTTCCTGTCCCTCTTCAAATTATTTGTCTCCCTTGACAGAATTAATGTTCCCTGAGGGCATTTTTGTCTTTGCATCCCCAGTGCCTATTAAAATGCCTGGCACATAGTAGGGGCTTAGTTAATTAATCCTTATTGATAGATAGACTCATTCATTCATTCATTTGATAGAAATCCTCAGCCCTGTAACAGCTATATTAGCTTTCAATCAATTAATATTTTTAAGCAACTGCTATATGCTAGATACTGTGCCAAGCAATGAAGATTAAAATAAAAGACAAAAGACAGCCTCTACCCTCAAGGAGTTCAAAATCTAATAGAAGAGACAACAAGGGAACAAATGTATACAAGCAAGCTATACACAGGATAAAAATAGGAAATAACTAGCAAAGAAAAAGGTACTAGAATTAACAGGATTTGGGGAAAGACTTCCTATAAAAGACAAGATTTTGGCTGGGATCTAAAGGAAGCTAGGAAACTCAGTTGGCAGAGATGAAGAGGGAGAGCATTATAGACATTGAGGACAGTAAGAAATAAATGCCTGGATCCAAGAGATGGTGTCTTATAGAACAGCAAGAAGACCAGTGTTACAGAATTGAAGATATGTGTTAAGGAATAAGGTATAAAAAGACTGGAAAAGTAGGAGGACTAGGCTTTAAAGGGCTTTGAACACCAGGCATAGGATTAGTATTTGATTCTGGAGGCCACTTGACTTTATTGAATATGGGGATAACATGGTTGGGCCCAGGTTTTACGAAAATCATTAGTGGCTTAATAAAGGATGGATTGGAGTGGAGTGAAACTTGAGACAGGAAGACCCATCAGCAGCTATTACAGTAGCCCATGCATGAGATGATGAGGGTCTGCACCAGAGTGATGACAGTATCAGAAGAGAGGAGGGGGTTTTATTCAAGAGATGTTTCAAAGATGAAATCAACAGGCCCTGGTAAAAGCTTAGACATGGGGACTGAGAACTAGTGAGGAGCTGAGAATGACTCCTGGGTTACAGGTCTAAGAGTCTGGGAGGATAGTGATGCCTCTATAGTAATAAGGGAGGGAAGAGGCAGTTTAGGCCTAAGGGAAAAGATAATGAGTTCAGTTTTGGACATGTTGAGTTTAAGATATCTGTACTCTGAAAGACAGTGGGAGGTCAGCAGAGAGCTGGTGCAGGATGGGTAGATTTGAGAATTGTCAGCATAGAGATAGTAATTAAATACATGGGAGCTGATGAGATCACCAAGTAAAATAGTAGAGGAAGAAGAGAAGAGGGTCCAGGACAGAACCCTGTGGGATAACTATGGTTAAAAGGAATGATCTGGATGAAAATCCAACAAAGGAGACAGAGAAGAAGCAGTCAGATAGACAGAAAGAGAACCAGAAGAGTGGTATTCTGAAAACGTATCAATGAGGAAAGAGTGCTCAACAGTATCAAAAGCTGCAGAGAGGTCAAGGAAAATGAGCATTGAGAAAAGGCTTTCAAGAGTAAGAGTGGATATTCAAAGTAACCTAGGTTTTCACTTTATTTTTTTTTAAATCTCATTGATTTCTAGTTATTTAGATATTTTTAGATATCCAATCTCATCATTACTATATAGTTTATATACATACATTTTATTTTAAATTGAAGATTTTCATAAAGAAAAATTATAGGAATAAGCAGCTCTTATATGGAAAAGAAGAGATGAGTAAAGCATGATGGGAACAGTCTAGTTCATAACTCCCTATAAATATTCACACATGCTCTGGTGTGAATCTCTCTAGCTTCCCTGGGGTAAATAGCCATCAGGTCAGTCTTGGTGCCTGGGTGGACAATGGGTTAAACTACAGCTAGACAAATATGGTGGTCAAACCACACCTTTTTGTATTTATGTGAAATCTCCCCACTAGACTGCAAAATCAATGGATGAGGCATAGACTGGGTCTTACAGTAAGTACTTAATAAATATTTAATGAAATGAATTGAATGAAATACAAATTATGAGAAAAGGCCATGATCAGGTAGGTCCTACTTTTGTGTCTCTGGGCTACTTCGTGGGCCAGAGAAGCATGAAGCAGGCCTACTCCTTCTGGCCTTATACGAGGAATTGAGCTAGCATCCATCCGTGTTAAGAACTAAGTGACTCTCAAGTGTTCCTCATAGCTTGTGTCACACTCTACATCTTGCAGTGACCTAGCCAGCCTTTTGGAAAGTTGGAAACAGTGATGTTCAGCTTAGCCAGAGTTTTTACTTAGGAACCCAGATGATACAGGAAAGCTAAATTGGCCTGAGACAGTGATAAACTACTAGTAAGAAAGCTGCTTCTTCTGTATTAGTCTGGCTGAGTTCCACATAACCAATTTTAATTATAGTCCCATCTCAAGTTCACAGTAGTAGATGGGCTTCCACTGCTTCTTAGATTCCTGCAAATAATTTCTTTTTTAAAAAAATTCTATCCTTCTTTCTTCCTTCCAGTGGCTCTCTCCCATAGTCTTCTTCGACTCCTCCCACTTGCCACTGCCAAATGTCATTTCCTCATTCCTTGGTCTCCGTCATTCCAATAACTATTATATGATGTGGCCCCAAAATAGAATGCAAAAATCTGAATACTCTGGGGGGATTGTAGGGTCCTCCAGAGTCCTGGGTGGGTAAGAAGATATCGTTTTCCAAACCAGGACAGAAGATCTATAGAAAAGTAAACAAAACAATTAGTCCTGCCTGATTGTCTTCTATCTAACGCTTTTTCAGGATTTTCTACCTCCTCCATCTATCTCAGCCCAACATTCCCCACCCCTTTTGCCTTAAAAAGCACAATTATTCCCCAGCAACTGATTGCTGTGGTAGAGGACAGAGAAGCCGTTATTAATTTGTCCTAACGTTAATGTGCTTCTTTTCCTTTCATCTTTATTACACATCTCTATCTTCCTCAGAGGTCTTGTTTACATAAAACAGTATTCTTGGATGCAGAAAGCACTTAATGAGTCTCAGCATAACCACTACAGAGCAAACAAAATATACTCACCCTTTATAATTAGGAATCATTTGACGGTATTAAAAAAAAAAAGTTCTCAGCTAATGGTGCCAGGCAGCTTCTTTCTAGATTTGTTTTTATTTCTATAAAGATCAGTCATAAACTAAATTATGAGTTTGGTCTCTGACATTCTGGCTCAGAGCAGTAACAGAGGGGGCAGCGATTCCAAACTGTACTCAGATTTCACACTTGAGCAACTAGCTTGACCCTTTCTACTCTCTCAAGTGTTTTCAGAGTTTGCTCCTAGAAGGCAGTAGGGCCCAGCATCACAAGAAAGACTTCATCAGTATTATGAGGTTGCCCAGTCATGCACTGTCAGGCAGCAGGAGATTGCACCCTATTGCCTATTGGCAGTGACTCAATGATGGGATTTCAACGGTTTGAAGGTAAGACCTAGTGTTCTGAGACTGACCTCCCTGTAAGCATGGGATAGGAAGAAAGTAGTCAAGAGTGGGTCACTTATGGAATCCTTCAAAATGTGAGCTCTTTTAAGATTAGAAAAAAAAATGCGAAGACTGATTTTGAAGTACAATGAATTCAGTTCAGATCTCACCTCTGATACTTATTAGCTATGTGACTTTGAGCAAGTCATTGAATCTTTTCTGAGCCTCAATTTCTCTTTGTGTAAAAACAAAAGGGTTGGATTAGAGCTGTGATCCAAACTAGGAAATTGTAAAACTTCTTCATGAAGGGAAATGATACTTAATTACTCATTCCATGTGCCCATGAGGATCAGGCCTAGTAAGGCCATAGAAATTAGTACAGTTGTCATCTGGCATAGTTTTCTCTTCAGTGGGATCTCAGGGAACAGTGGACATATGGATCTGTACCAAGTGAGTGGCGGCCAAGAGTTCTTTCCTTCTCTGCCTCAGTTTATCCTTCTGTACATCAGTAATCCTACTGCCAGCTAACCCAATAGTGTAACTGAGATATAATTAGTGAATGTTTGTAAAGTTCTTTGAAAATGAAAAGCATCATAAGCACCCAAAGAATTCTTATTAAGAAACCTTGAAAAGAAGGTGTCTATCTGTCCCCTTTCCCTGAAAGGTCAAGTATTCTGTTTGGAGACGTGTGAGGTGGCGGGTACTCCCACTTACCTTCTTCCCATTACCCCTCTGCTTTGCATTGCTTTCAGAAGGCAGCCCTTCCATCCAAGGGAAGGACCAGTCTGTGTTTCCTAAACATCTAAATACAGCAAGAATAGGACAAGGGATAGTGCCAGCTCTGACAAGTGAAGCAGAACCTTGGCGATGTAAAAACAGAAAGTGAAGAGAGAACAATTTTGTCCTGGGCGGGGAAACTGCAGGACATGCCAACCCACCAATGAACAGCAAGGGTTTTGACATGGGAACATCCAACCCCTTTGGAGGGCCCCCACATTCTAGGTTCCAGAGGGAACCCTTAAAGATGTGGAGGGAAAAAGTATATGCTAAAAGATCACTGTCACTAACCTGACCACCGCTTGGAACATACAAGAGGAACTAGAATGCGAGAGCATCAAAAGGAATAAATGGGCACCTGGCTCTTTTTGTTGTGTTAGTTCTTCCATTTGTCACATATTCTTCTCATTCATCATTCTTCCATTTCATGCCATAGTCTATTGATGGAATAGTGGTTAGTGGAGAAAGTAACTAGAGGGAAAAGAGAAGGGAATAAGCAATTATTAAGAACCTACCAGGCACTGTGCTAAGCTCTTTACAAATATAATTTCATTTGATCCTCACAACAATCTCTATTTTAGGGGGAAACCGAGACAAACAAGTAAGCCACCCAGGGTCACACAGTTAGAAAGTGTTAGAGACTAGATCTGAACTCTAGGCCTAACATTCTATTCACTGTGCCACCTAGCTGCCTCCAACTAAAGGTAGGGATAGAAGAGTGCCATACTGGATAAAACCTAGAGGGTTTCCAAAGTAGAGTTAGGGGTGGGTTGTTGAGGAGGGTGTAGTGAGATACCTTCTCATTGCAAACAGGATTTTTAAATTTTTATTTACTTATTTTTTCAAACAGGATTTTTTAAAAAGGAGGTCAAAATGGAAAGGAGTGGGAGAGCAAAACCAACAAAAGAGGTTGGGAAAAAAAAGAAGAGATTCCAGGTTTCCTTGACTGGAGGTGAGGGATTGAGATGAGGAGGCATATGGATTATAAAAGGAGAGTCAACAAAGAGCCAGTTAAATTTGATACATGGAAGCAGGGGCAGATCTGGAGGAAGGAAGTGAGGCAAAAGATCACTGATGCAGAGCCAGAAGGGGGCTTGTGATTTTTAATGGTATTTTGGGTAAGACAGTTGGATTTTTATAGGGTCTTTTTTTCTGATGACAGCAGAGAACCTGGAGTCAGACAGACCAACAAAGAGAAGATTACTATAGGGTAGGCATGAAATCCTAGGACCTTGAAAAGAAATTTAAAGTAAAGTTGGAAAGAGAGAAAGGACCAGGGGTTCTTCATCATTTTTATGTCATGTCCCTCATTCGCAGTCTGGTGGATTCCCTTTCATAATAATATTTTAAAGTGTATTAAACCAAATACATGGTATTGCAAAGGAAACCAATTATATTTAAATATAGTTATCAAATGTTAACAAATTTAAGACACCAGGTTAAGAATCCCGGGTTGGAAGAAGATTATAGACTCTTGTGTTTGAGAAGATTTTTGAGGGATCTAGTCCAGCCTTCTGAACCATGCATGAATTCCCTCACCATGACTCTAGTAGCCACTAGGTACCACTGTTAACATTCCAGTGATCAGGAGCTCTCTGCTGACCAAACAGCTCATTCCATTATTATACACCTCTAATTGTTAACAAAGTTATTTTTTTAAACTGTGCATACTCTTTGATCCAGCAATACCACTACTAGGTCTGTATTCCATAAAGATCATAAAAAAGGGGAAAGGACCTACATGTACAAAAATACTTATAGTAGATCTTTTTGTGGTGGCAAAGAATTGGAAATTGAGGGGATGTCCATCAATTGGCAAATGGCTGAACAAACTGTGGAGTATGAATATAATGGAGTACTATTATGCTATAGGAAATGATGAGCAGGCTGACTTCAGAAAAACCTGGAAAGACTTATATGAACTGATGCTGAGTGAAGTGAGCAGAACCAGAGAACATTGTACATAGTAACAGCAACATTATTCAATGGTTAACTTTGACAGACTTAGCTCTTCTCAGCAATACAATGATCTAAGACAATTCCAAAAGACTCATGATGGAAAATGCTGTCCATCCCCAGAGAAATAACTGATGGAGTCTGAATGCAGATCGAAATATACTGTTTTCTCTTTTTTGTTGTTGTTTTTTCTTTTGTGGTTTTTCCCTTTTGTTCTGATTCTTCTTTCACAATGTGACTAATGTGGAAATGTGTTTAATATGATTGTACATGTATAACCAATATCAGATTGCCTGCCATTTTGGGGAGAGAGGAGGCAAGGAGGGAGAAAAAAATTTGGAACTCAAAATCTAATAAAAGCGAATGTTGAAAACCAAAATAAACAAACAAATAAATAAATAAATAAACAAACAAACAAACAAATAAATAAATAGCTGCAAGGTTTAAAAAAAACAAAGTTCTTTTTTAAACTTTCACTCATTAGTGCTCTTAAGCCACAGTCGATTTCCGCGTGAAACTCCTTTAAATATTTTACTTCCAGATTGTCTTCTCAACAGCAACCTGACACTGCAGAACAGAGAGCTTGCCCTGCAGGTCTTAGCCCTTCCAACTCTAGAACTCCCTCTAACCCTAAAGCCATATTAGAATATCAGCTCCCTGAGGCCAAGGGCTGTTTTTGCTTTTCTTTTCAATAAAATGAAATGTGTACAGGTGTGCACTTTTATGTAATTTGTGTACCCAGAGAATTTTTTAAAGGTGAACATTTATTATATACTAAATCATATCTTTTCAATTAAGGAAGCTAAAAAATTTTGATTTCAAACATTTAACATGTAAACTTTACTTTAAAAATACAAGCTTTTAAAATGAGACACAAAATACTAAATTTTTCAAGATATTAAGATGTGTCTGGGCACACTCAACATTATTATAGTTTGTCCTTGGTTCTTGAAGAAGACCATGACCACAAAGAAATGATGCCATGACTTGCAAGTGAATTGGGTTTAAGTGAGGGAGGGCTGTGCAAGGTCACCAGCCTCACTTTCTCCTCTGGAGCCACCTCAATCCAGTGGCCAGATACAGATCAGGGTGAGTGGTGATGGCCTCCAAGCTCCTTGTATCTTATCTATGGCTATAGAGATAGGAGAATGAGACTGGATCTGTGATCTCATTGACATGGCGTAGGAAACTCCAGGGTGAAGAAATTCCCTCTTCCAATGCAGGCTGGCAAGTCTCTACATCTTAAGTTTTAGAAGGTTACCTACGACAATTAAGACATTAAGCTATTGGCCTAGGTTCATGCAGTCAGAGACATTAATTGAATTAGGTCTTCCTGGTTTGCTGGCCATCTCTTTGCTATGATGCAAAGGTCTAATTAAAGTAAAGAACTTTGCGAACTTTAGAATGCTATATACTTACATATTAGTTATAACGTGTGAATTCTTTCTGTGTGTGCACAAAGGAAAACTTGAAATTAAAGAGGGACGCAAGAAGGGAATAGGAACCTGGAATATTAATCAAAACATCATAATCATCTGTCCAACTCCACTACCAAGTTATTGGGCATCACTCTACCTGGAGTCTTTGGTTTCCCCACTTGAAAATAAAAGCAAGCTATTACTATTTACCACCCACCTACTTATAAGCAAAAATCACTAGGTATGTAATGTGCTTAGAGTTCTTAGGATGAAAAGTGTTATACATAGTGTTAGTAATATTATTACAAGTCACAATAAACCAGGTAAAGAATGTAGAAGGCAAGCTGGAATGTCAGCTCAAATTAAGCTTCACAAATACATAGCACCTAGGTATGAGTTCTTTGAATTCTAGCAGTAAAATGTTTAACTTAAATTTTAAGTTAACAAGGAACCAGAGAAGCTATCTGAATAGAAAAATAGCTTGAGAATTGAAGGGAAGAGAGGAGAGAAAAATGGGTCAGAGAATTTTGAGCATTTGACTAACCTGCTGTATGTATTTGTAAAAACCTTCCTGTTTTGAGATAACTGTTTGGTTGGTGATCCTTATCTCTTATGTGCAGGTGGTACTGAATAGACTGGCTGATTCACGACCAACAGTCGTTTTTGCTCTGTGCGTATGTGAAGACTTATGGGCTTCTGGATGGTTGGCTTTTTGTCTTGATTTATTTTGTTTTTGCCTGTTTCTCAGTAGTCTACAACTATGTCAGTGTGTTGTGCCCCAGCTGGGGTGGGAATATGACCAGCTAGCATGAGTAAGGTGTTCAGCTCTCCTGCATTCATTCAAGAACCAGATTCCCAGAGTAATGCATACCACTCTTGCCATAGAATCATCCTTCCTACTCTGACATCCCAACCCCAGCATCTTGTTGGAGGCAGCTAGATGGAGCATTGGACCTGGAGTTGGGAAGACCTGAGTTCAAATCCTACCTCAGACACTGGCTATGTGATCGTGGTCACCTAGCCTCTCTATGCAACAATCAAATGGGAATAATAATATTATGCCTCCCAGTATTGTTATAAGGATCAAATGAGATAATATTTGTAAAGTGTTACCTATCACAGAGTGCCCAGTATACAGTAGACACTTAAAAATTCTTGTTTTCTTCATTCCTTCTTCGAGATTAAGAACTACCCCTTACCATCCACTCTCCTTTTTGGCCACTCACAATACCCTATCCTGATTGAGAGCTCACTACCTCTAAGAAACCTTATCCAAATAACTGGAATCCATTGTGATCAATGTATTTAGATTATAAATTTAGAACTGAAAGAGGACTTGGGGGCCATCAAATCCATTCCTACCTCTTAGAAATCATGTATTCCAAAAATAAAGTCCCCATATAATCTAAAATATTTGTAAAAACAATTTGTGTGTGTGTGTGTGTGTGTGTTGTGTGTGTGTGTGTGTGTGTGTGTGTGTGGTAGGAAAGAACTGGAAACAAAGCAGATGCCAATCAAGTGGGTGGGGAACCTGCAGCCTTGAGGCATCAAAGCTGCAGGTTCCCAACCCCTGGACAAATTGCAGCACATGCAAGGGATGGGGAATTATTATGCAGGAAGGAAAAAAAATAGTATGAATAGGAAGATGTATGAAAAGATTCACATGAACTGATACAAAACAAAGTAAGCAGAATCCAGAGAATAATACACATAATGACTACAATAATGTAAATGGAAAGAACTGCTATGAAACAATTAAAAACGAATGTTGCAAAATTACAAAGAACTTGCTTCCCCCTTTCAAAAAAAAAGATATAAGAAAACATTTCCCCTCCTCCGTTCCTTTGCAAAGTTGCCTAGATGTGGAACACTGATATATTGTTAGATTGGGGGAAGGGGTACAATGATTGGTTTTGAGGATTGTTTTTTGTTTGTTTCTTCCTCCTTTTGCTTTTTCTTTTAAAAATGATTTGTTTTATGCGATGGTTCTCTGGAAGAGGGTAGGGAAGAAATACAGGAGGATATTTAGGTAATGTAAAAAAATGCTAAAAAGTTAATTTTTTTTAAAAAAGAAAGAAATCTTCTCATCTTATTTACTCTAACATTTATTGATAGATGAGGTCACTGAAACCCAGATAGTCAAAATGAATTGCCCCAGGTCACATGGACAGTAAATGAAAGAGTTGCATTTGAGACTCTGGTCCCTGGGCTCCAAAAACATAGACCGACTCCTATTCCCTCCCCTCTTAAATGTTCTATTTGCACAATGTTAATTTGCATTTATGGGAATGTTGTTTTATGTTTTCTTAAATATTTCTTGCTTATGTGTGCTTGACACTGGCAACTACACATTTTCTCTAGGTGGAAACTTCTACTTCTTCTTCTGAAAAGGTGTCTCCTCCTCTCCATTCAACTCATCCTCAACGTCTATTACAGTCTTCAGCCACTATCACCTACCCATGAAATGCCATCCATATCCCTGGACAATGATGGTCCATCTACAGCAAACTTAGAAAGAGCCAGAGAGAAGAGATGACTTTGCATGACCCTCGTGCGTTCCCAAAGAAAAGCAAGCGTAAGAAATTGACACTTTATGAATCTTAGGTCTCCATCGCCATGTCGGTCTTGAGCCAAGGCACTCAACCTTAACATCTCTTTCTTCAACCACTTCAAACACGGTCTTAATCTCGGTACAGGTTATTCTGAACCAGACACCAGTTTCTGATGAGGAGCTCTCAGATCAGTGTCCCATGTATCTAATTCATGACTATACTATTTGATGTTTCTGCCCTCTCTTTGAGTGGGCACCTCCAGGCCTTGTCTCTGCCATACCTTTCACCAAGATATCCCTCTTCATCCTCTCTTTTCAGCTTCCTTTTATGTGTTGTGGCGCAGTGGATTGAGCATTGGTCATGTAGTCAGAAGACCTGAGTTCAAATCTGTCCTCAGACATATAATAGCTGTGTGACCCTAAACAAGTCATTCAACCTCTGTTTGCCTCAGTTTCCTTATCTGTAAAACAAAGAAAATAGCATCTACCTCAAAGGGTTGTTTTAAGTATCAAAGGAGACAGTATTTATAAAAAAAAACATAGCACACCACCTGGCACATAGTAGGCACTTTATAAATGCTTATTCCCTTTTCCTCCCTCCTTTCCCATTATGTGATAAGCTCCTTGAAGACAGAGGCTATTTTTCTTTTTGCTTGTATTTATACCCCAGCACTTAGCAAACTGCCTGGCACTTAATTACTGCTGCTAACTGGACTGTACTGGATTTTTCCTCACTCTTGAGCCCAGAAGGAAGCATGGAACCAAGGAATACAATCAGATTCAGCCCATGGAAGGTCTCATCCCCAGGAAGAAATGGTATGAAAGTGTTGACTTAAATTTTTGTTCCAGCTCTTTGTGGCCCCATGTGGGTTTTTGGCTTTTTGGTTTTTTGTTTTTGTGGCAAAGATACTAGAGTGGTTTGCCATTTCCTTCTCCAGCTCATTTTGCAGAGGAAGAAATGGACAAACAGGAGTAAGTGACTTTTTCAGGGTCACACAGTCAGTAACTGTCTGAGGCCAGATTTTGTCTCAGGAAGGTGAGTCTTCATGATTCCAAGCCCAGGATGCTATCCACTGCACCACCTAACTGCTTGAAGTACTGACTGGCATATGGCTGTGTAGACTCCTCATATCTTCAGGCTTCTCCATGCCATGTCCTCTCCATGTCCCACCACCTTTACATCTTACTCTCACCAGAACCTTAGGCTCCACCCCGGAGACGCCAGTCTCTGTCATACGATCTTTAGCCTTATTTTGCCCAGATCCAGGCACTCATCTACTTGACACGCCTTTGAACTTCTAGCTACAAAGTTAAGGAATTTCAAGGACTGTCAGTCAAACTAATGGTGACAACATGCACCCTAGAATAATCTAATCTACCTATTTATCCAACTATCTGTCTATCATGTAAGTCCTGAAAAGACAAACTATTATAAGCCAAAGTAAACCCATGGCCAAACTCTTACTGCAATTCTTGAAATTTGACAGTTTCAGACCCTGGGCTTAATCATATTACCAACTCCATTTTTTCTACAACTTTTCCCGACTCTACTTGAGATATCTTAATTTTTTTTTTCATGTTTTCTATCTCAGGGAAAAGTTTAAAAAAGGGTACTGAGAGGGTTTTCTTATCCAAAATGAAAATTGGAAGTTCAATGAATATCAGGAATATCCATGCAAGAGTGTGAACTAGTACAGTCGATATTGTTAGGATTCTTAGTGAGGTTCATAAAAACCTCTTGTATTAACCACCTTACTGCTATTATTGCTCCAAGAAACCTAGCATCCATAATAGCAGAATTCTAGTGACAAAGGATACTATCTACCTCCTGAAGAGAGTTGGTGAATTCAGGGTGCAGAACGAGATACATATTTTCAGACATGGCCAGTGAGGGAATTTATTTTGATTACTAATGATGCATATTTATTACAAGGATTTTTTTCCCTTTTTTTCCAGTGGAGGAGAAGAGAATGGGAGGGAAACAAAATAAATTTCTGTTAATTAACAAAATAGAATTTAATTTTTTTTAAATGGTGACCAGCCATAAGTTCATTAGCTCTACAGACCTGTATTAATTTTGGATTTGCAGAAGTGATGAAGTTGGAGGGTGAAGGAAGTTGTCATTTTACCTAAGGACTATCCTGGCAAGGACAGTAATAATAATAATAGCTAGCATTTATACAACACTTTTAAGTTTTGCGGAGCACTTTTTACATGTTATCTCATTTGATTCTTGCAATGACTCCAGAAGATAGGTATCATAATTATCCCCAGATGGCTGTTTCCAACTTTGCAGAGTCAGTTTCTCCTCTCCTGCCACTAACATGTTGGCATATTTTATCCCTTCTCCATTTAGTACTAGAATCAGCCTACTAGCAACCAGAGGTTATATGAAAGCTAGTTTCCCGATCACCACCGCACATAATTCTATATTTTGCAATTTGAGGCTCAAGTGCCCCACCCTGTTGCTACTCTCTTCCACTAGCTACCTAACATTTGCTTCCCCCACTTCTCATTTGAAGCAACAGGGTTTGAACTATAATAGAGAACATAGCATTTCTCTATTCTTTAGTTGGTATTCCATGGGTGTTAAAACACTTCCCTTAACCTTCTTCTTCTATGTAGGCCGTCCACCTTGCAGGGCTCAAAAAGGGAGATTGATTCCTACTGTAAACAGCATGTTGGCAATCATAAGATCTGAAGTCAAGTGTGTACTATAGCAGAGAAAGGACTGTTTGAGGCTGCTTCGTTCTGAAGTTCCTGGTTTATACTATTTCCTTACATTTCTTTCCCATAGGAAAACAAAAAATAGGGCAGAGTAGATCCCACTGGGAAAGTGGAAAAATTTAATGCAGTTTCATTCTACCTATATGTGCACAAAGTAGTAGCTGAGCATTTCTGATGCTCAGGAATAATAATTACAGTTTGTAAGGATAAGCCAAGCGAGTCTTCCACCCTCAATCTCAAATTAATTTATTTGGGGAGAGGGCACAAATCTTTGACTGCAAAGCATCTCTTTACCTCTTTTATTCTTATTTTCTTCATGCATTCATTGAGTTCTGTGGGGGAAGAGGAGGAGAGGTGTTCATCTCAATGACCTTTATAATCCTGTAGAGCTCAAATATTTGATGATTCTGTGATCTTAAGGATCATCTTGAATATCCTAGGCCACTACATGTGCAAAATTGAAAGAGGAGTTAGTACCATAGAAAGAAAAATCATTGGAGGCTGTTAGCATCCTGACTCCCCCACAAAGAGGGTAAATGACTTTATCAAGATCACATGGTGTCAGCGGTGGACCTGAAACCTGGGACCTTTGACTTGAGAAGTAATGTTCTTTCTCTAGTACTACAGCAGGAAAATTTTGCTTAGAGCTCTTTGTCCACAGAGCAGCAAATTAAACCAACAAAGCTAGATATCTATATCATTATGAAGATCAAAAAAGTTTATTTGAAGGTTTCAGGAAAAAAAAAGGGCAAAGAAAAATGTTTAGAAAACCTTGTAAGGAAACACAGAGCCAAAGCTGCTGTTGGTTTATTTTACTTGCGTTGTTTGTCTTTGCTTTTGCTTGTTTATTTTGCTGGGTTCTTCCTTGGGGTATCAGGTTTTGTATAATATTTTGCACATTGGTTTTTATATTCATTCGACTGATTTTTTTTTGTAGATGGCAATTAAATTTATAATCCAAAAGTCCTAAAAATAAAGGAAAAAACAGACTGTGGGGATGATGATGAGAATAAAAGTGATGATAATTTATGTAGCACTTTAACATTTTTTTCCAAAGCATTTCCCTCAAAAAGTCTGTGAAATATAGGTAGACAAACAGCTAAATTTGTCATTGATTCTACTGGGGGCTTTATCAAATATATCAGCTCTATTGGAAACTAGTAAATAACTTCTTACTTTCTATAAAATATTTTTTAAAAGCATGTTTCTTAAAAAAAGATTTTCCATTTCTCCTCATCTCTCACTATCTCATTCAAATATAGGCAAGGATTAATGTTTTTTCCTTCAACTACTCTATTTATTACCTTCTAGGAGGACCTCAAGATTATCTATCCTTTGGTTTTTTAGAGACCTAGGAAGACTGTATGAACTGATGCAGAGTAAAATTAGCAGAACCAGGAGTACTATTTATAGAATGGCAACTATATTATTTTAGAAATCAGAGGTGTCTTAGCACCTCTGATCAACACGATGGTCAACCAACCATGATCCTGGAGGATTCATAGTACAATATGCTAACCATCTCCTAATGGAGAGGTGATGGACTCAGAGTATAGATTGAAACTTTTTTTTTTGAGCATGACCAGTGTAGGAATTTGTTTTGTCTATGAAAATTTATAACAAAAGATTTTGCTTTTCTTATTTTTTCAATGTGGGGAGAAGAAAGAAGGGAAAGAAGGAGACAATTGAAAAAACAACATTCTTTTAAAAAGATTACCATACCTAATCGGCAACTCTGGTCTTTTTCATTCAGGCTTACGGCGGTTTGATCTTCAGTTCTAAATTTTTCTATTTTTCTGCACTTCATTTTCTTCAGCTAACTTTTTAAAGTGCTTTGTTTATTCTTCCTTTTTGTGTTTCCTTCCTTCCTAGAAAAAGGCCAATTATCCTGCAAGATACTAGATTGTCAAGGAAGATATAAAAGATACACCTTTTAGATTGACTGATCTTGAGTTAACCACTCAGAAAGATTCTATAGGACTCTTATGTCCAAGAATCAAGTTTGGTTTTCTTCAAAAGTAACCAGTGATAAAAATGAACAAGTCAATAACTAGTCATAGCACAAACCTAAAATCTGATTAAAAACACAGTCAATGTTCAGTTATTTGTAGCAATCAGTAAGAGGGATAGCAAAAAAAAAAAAATAGAACTTATGAATCTTCTAATAACATTTTAAATTACAGTTTAAGCTTTCTAATTTACCACATCTCATTCTGGAGCTGCCAACCAGTGTGAAAATTCACTGGGTTACATTTCAGGTCTCTTATTTTTCTTCTCTATTCATTCATGGAGGCAGAAATACACAGGGTAAAGGGGGAGATGGGAGAGCAAGAAGGGAAAATATGAAAGAATCTTCATAGGTCACAAGTTAAGTAACAAGTCCCTGGGATAGTGACTTCAGTTGAAAGGTCTGTAGTTGTGGCCATAATAGGCCATGTCCATTTTCTGACCCTCAGCACAATTTTTATTAGCTAGCCATAAAATGAAAAGTAAAGGTCCATTGTGAAACAGCTGGCACACATTTAACAAAACTAAGACAAGCTGGCACCACTGTAATTTTTATGGTATTCAACAGTGATCTTATGGTAGAGAACACAGCTAATAAAAACCTTAAGAAAAAGGAAAAAAGAGTTATGAATTTAACATTACAGAAGAGAAGTGCAAGCCATTTGTGTTTCGGATCCAGGAAAAGCAATCTTTTGCCAGCAAAGACGTTGTAGATATTGCCCCTAACTTGACTGGCTAATGTTAAGATTAACCCAGATGGTATCAGATATGGAGCAACCTTCATAACTAATGACTGAAGAGATGCTATTTTACAGGAAAGTGAAGTTTTATGCACCCTTGAAGGCAAGAAGGCTTTCCTTACATCTAAACAATCTCCCTTACTATAATGTGATTCTATTTCTTTTTGGTCTTTCCTCCAGAAAGACTGAGGGCAACTAAGCATCTTCCTGGTCGTGTTTAAGAAAATGGAGAAGGGAAAAGGGAGCAAACATGTATTAAGTACCTGCTATGTGCCAGTCACTGTGCTAAATGCATTGCAAATATTATCTCATTTGATCTATTTCAAAAAAGAAATGAAACTATCCCCTTAGGCTTCTCTTTTCTAAATTAAATGATTTTTGGTTGCTCAATTGTTTTCCTTGTAGAATTTATATTTCATCCCTTTAAAAAAATTAGTTGTTCCTCTGTGGGCCCTCTTTAGAATCTAGATCTGGGGCTCTTAATCCTCAGACCTCATGAAGTCCACAAATAGATTTTAAGGTTCCATGAACTTGGATGGGGAAAAAGTATATCTTTATTTCAATAAAATTGACATCCTTCATAATATTTTATTTCACGCACTTAATCTTTTTTTTTTTTTATCCTAAGGAGTCCATAGCCTGCCCCAGGCTTCTAAAGAGATCCATGATTTAAAAAAAAAAAAAAGCAAACAAACAAACAAAAAAAACTCCTGCTCTAGGTTTTTCTACTTCTTTGTGAAAATGCAAATACTAATAAAAGACTTGTCCCACAAGTATCTTCCATAGTCCACAAAGGAGCTTTATCATTTCCTTTTGCTCCTAGAAAGCTGCCTTTTCCTTGGTTAAGCTAATTCTTTCACAAACTTAACTAGACACCTTTGAATGCCCCTAGGAAAAGGGGTTTGAACTCAAATGAAAGATGACAGATAAATCTCTAAAAACATTATAACACTAATCTCTCTATTAAGTGTATAAAAACTCTATAAACCACAGGAGCTCATTTTGAAGAGGGTGCTATTTATCCTGTGAACTAAGTGGTTTACCTGAGACAGGCCAGTTCAGGATATCCTTGCTTATATTTTAGTCATCTAATATGGGGAAGACAGGGTAGAGTGTTGTGAGTAGGACATTTACATCAAGTGTTTTTCAGGGTGCAGCTGTACCAAGATAGTTCTTTTTAAAATTCTCAGATATTGAAGAAATCTAGTTGAAAAGAATCCTGCAAGAAATAATAACTACTATTCCAAATTAGTGGATTCAACTCAGTACAATCCTATATTTTGCAATCCAAAGACCCACTGGCATAGTAGACAGAGGGCTGGCCTCAGAGCCAGGAAAACTGGGATTCAAGGTCCCCCATGACATCTACAGGAGAAGGAAATGGCAGACTCTTCCAGTACATCTGCCAAGAACACCCCACATAGGTCACAGAGAGTCAAACGTGACTGAAAAACTGTTCAACAACAACAAAATGACATCTACTGGCTGTGTGACCTTGGCCAAGCCATTTAACTTTTCAATGTTCTAGGTGACTCCCTAAGGATACACATTGCAGAGAAAGTGCTTACTTGCATTGGTAGAGGGAGTTTCCTCATCCAGACATTACCTATATCATTGTAATCATAGGGCTAATGGCTAATGTGGGAATTTGTTTTGTTTAATTATACATAGTTGTACTGGGTTTTGTTTTTCTTGCCTTCTCGATGGCTGGAAAAGGGAGAGTTAAGAGGGAGAGAATTCGAAACTGAAAACAAAATAAAATTGAATTAAAAAAAAGCCATAGCATAGCTCTAGTCTCTATCTCTTATATCCTACACATATAACATATATCCTATACATACAACAAATTTCATTGAGACCTACCAAAAACTCTAATTTTAAAATTCTTATAGACCACCATTTTGTAATAAGGCAGCTGACATACACAGACCAAAGGGGAATCTTAAATTTAAGTCAACAGGACAGGCAGAGGTTTTGGTGACCATTCACTCTCATTTATACAACCTCCCAGAAAAGTAGACTACCCAGCAATCTGCTGGATATTTCAATGCTTCTGGCTTTATTTGGCATGGAAAGATGCTATTTAAAAAAAAAAGTGCTAGCTTGATACAGCCCAATCCCAACTCTTTCCTCTTTCCCTTCCCACACCACATTTTCCATTATAGTATTACCTACTGGGAAAAGTCTTCAAAATAAAGGTGTATCTTTAATAATAACAATCATAGTAACCAGTATTTATGTAGCGGCTTAAGGTTTGCAAAGCACTTTCCATGTATTATCTTATTTGACCCTTACAACAACACTGTGAAGTAGGTGCTATTATTATCCCTGTTTTACAGATGAGGAAACTGAAGCTGAAAGGCATTAAGTGACTTGTCAAGGGTCACAGAGCCAATAAGTATGTGAGGCCAGATTCTAACTCAGCTCTTCCTGGCTCCAAGGTCTTAAAAACTTTCTAGTAATATGCAAGATTTGATTAAAATCAACCAATGGTTTTAACAATAAGAGTGTAGCACACAGACAAATGCTATCTATAAAGTGGTTAAGTTCAGACTTCACTGTCTCCCCCACTAGAATGTAAGCTCGTAGGGGACAGATACTGTTTCCTTTATGTGTTTGTAACCCCAGAGCCTAGCACCATCACTAACATTTTTAGTTAGGTATTTAATAAATCTTTGTTGACTGACTAAAGGATATGAAAAGACTGAGAATGTGGCAAAAGATGAAAAGGAGATTAATGCATCCAAATTTAACAAGTCATTTTCTGTCCGCTTGGTTGCTGTCATACATGTGAGCAGATTCAACGCTCTTTCAGTAATACCTCTCAACTGTGTGCACACCTATAAAAGAGAAGCTCGGCTTATTAGCTACCCACTGGAGAGTTTTAAAGTAGTGACTTGTAATGATAAAGCACTTGGGGATCTTTGCCAATGTACCCTAGGACAGCCAATCATTCTTCTTTTTGCTTTTATGGTCACCAGGTGTCCTAATTCATCAGTGTTATCAGTGAGTAGCAAGGGAATTGAACTATAGAAAGTATTCTTTGAATGAAACATTTAGTTACATCCTACTGCGCCATGTCTTGCCGTATCTACTGATATCCAGGAACCAGTTTCTTTAAAGTATACACTCTCTTGTCATCTAGATTCCAAAATAGCTTCAAAAGAAAAACTGGTGCACAAAAGATTACAGCTACTTCTGATTTTAATTAGCCCACTGGATAGAATGATTTGGGTTGGTGGTTTGGATTGGATGACTTGTACCTCCCCAAAATGGCATCTGCAAACGCAGTCACTAAATATTAACCTTACTCCAGAAATTAATGCTGGGTAAAGCTCAAAAGAGTTTGGAAATTCATTTACAAAAAGGACTTAGAAGCTCCCCAGACTTGTTCAAACTGGCAGGTAGCCTGAAATCTAGACCTAGAGACTTGACTCAGTATGAATCACCTCCCATAGGCAATAGTGCAAGGCTCTCAATAAGGAGGCAGACACGTTTTGATAATGTTGGACTCCTGGATGGAATGTCTTAGGGTTGTGGAAGGGCACAAAAAGTTGAAATAACTCCATTTCTAAGGATGTGTATTTTCATTGGCTATTTGCACGCCTGAAATTCTCTCCCTCTTCATCTCTGTCTTCTGGCTTCCTTCAAGTTTTAGCTAAAATTCACCTTTTGCTGGTTCTGCTCAATGCTAGAGCCTTCCCTCTCTTGATTATCTCCAATCATTCCACTTATCCATAGTTGTTTGTAAGTTGCTCATCTACTAGACTATGAACTCCTTGAGAGAAGGGACTTTTTTTTTGGTCTTTCTTTATATCCCCAGGGCTTAGCACTGTGCTAAGTACATAGTAGGTACTTGCCACCTTGACTACTGATTTGATATCAATAAGTGGGGTTTAAAGTTAAAAGAACAACAGTAACATGGTGCCATAGATCAAGGGGAGAGCCAAGGAGTTAGAAAGACCGAGGGGCAAGACATGTTTCTGCTGCATGCTAGCTATGGAGCCCTGGTCACTTCACTTAGGACCACTATAAAACTATAAAACTGCTGAGCAGGTATCGATCTGCATTGGTAGAGGGAGTTTCCTCATTGGGAGTTCCCTATGCCAGTAAAATTATAGGTCTAGCTTTCCTCTTTCTCATCTCTCCCCCTCAAACCTCTACAAAAGGGATCTCAAAGTTAACAAGATAGAAAGAGGTTTTGATGGCCAGTCACTCTGGTTTTTCTAATCACCTAGAACAGTAGAGATTACCCAAATATTTCAATGCCCTCTGAGTTGTCTGGTATTGTAATAAATAAATAAATATGTATATGTGTGTATATATATATATATATATATATGTGTGTGTGTGTGTGTGTGTGTGTGTGTGTGTGTGTGTGTGTGTGTGTATGTGGGTTGTTGTATTTGTCCTTCATTCTTGAAGGGGACCATGATACCAGGGAGTTGATGACATGACTTGCAACTGAATTTGAGTGAGGGAGGGCTGTGCAAGGTCGCCAGCCTCACTTTCTCCTCCAGAGCCATCTGGGTCCAGTGGTGAGACATGGATCAGGATGACTAGAGATGGCCCTGATGCAGTGGGAGATGTTGGCTTTTTTAAGCTAAGGTCTTCTCAACTTCTTACTTTGTGTGAGGCAGCATCCATTCATTGAAAAGGCCTCTTTAAAGAGTGAGTCAAGGGATGGCCCCTTTAATAAAAAAAAATTGTTGTATATATATATATATATATATATATATGTATATATATATATATATACATATATATATATATATATATATATATATATATATATATACATATATACATATGTATGTATGTAGGTAGGTAGATAGATAGATAGAGAGATAGATAGATAGATAGATAGACAGACAGACAGATAGATAGAGATATATTTTAAGTGCTGCCTGGATAGAGAGCAACCCTTTCTTCTCTCCCTTTCCATACTACATTTTCCATTATAGCATTATCCACAGGGGAAAAATCTTCAAAGCAACTGAGTATCTTTCTGTGCTGGAGTATATATTGCCACTGAGTGAAAAGAACACTCCAACCCTCACTGTAGATGCCAACCAATTAATAAACAGCATTTATTAAGCACTTACTATGATCCAGGCTGTGTGTTAAGCCCTGGAGACACAAACATTTTGATGATATTTGTTACTGCTTGGTCGTTTCAGTCATGGCCAGCTCTTTGTGACCCCATTTGAGGTTTCCTTGGCAGAGATACTGGAGTGGTTTGCCATTTTCTTCTCCAGCTCATTTCACAGATGAAGAATGGAAGCAAACAGGGTGAAGTGACCTGCTCAGGGTCACAGGGTAAGTGTCTGAGGCCAGATTTGAACTTAGAGAGATGAGTCTTCTTGACTTCAGGCACTCTATTCACCTTACCTATATCCCCCCTTTTTAAAATAGTATTTTATTTAAAATTTTCCCCAATTACAGGGTCAAAACAATTTTTAGCATTCATTTTTACAAGATTTTGAATTCTAAATTTTCTCCCTCCCTCCCCTCCCCTCTTCCAAAAATGGTAGGCAATTTGATATATGTTATACATATGCTACCATGTAAAACATATTTCCATATTAGTCACAGTTACGAAAAAAGAAACAGATCAAAATGAAAAAACCATGAAAAAGAATAAAGTAAGTGAAAAAAAATATGCTTTGATCTGCATTCACAATGCATCACATCTTTATCTGGATATGGACAGCATTTTTCTTCGTGAGTCCTCTGTATCTGTCTTGGATCATTGTGTCGCTGAGAAGAGCTAAGTCATTCATAATTGATTATCATACAGTATTGCTGATACTGTGTATGATGTTTTCCTGCTTCTGCTCATTTCATTATGCATCAGTTCATCCAAGTCTTTCCAGTTTTTTTTTTTGCTGAAATCTGCCTGTTCATCATCTCTTATTGCACAATAGTATTCCATAACATTCATATACCACAGCTTGTTTAGCCATTCCCCAATTGATGGGCATCCCCTTAGTTTCCAGTATTTTGCCACCACAAAAAGAATTGCTATAAATGTTTTGCACATGTAGGTCCTTTTCCCTTTTTTATGATCTCTTTAAGATACAGACCTAGTAGTGGTATTGCTAGATCAAAAGTATGCACAGTTTAATTGCCCATTGGGCATAGTTCCAAATTGCTCTCCAGAATGGCTGGATCACCAAAAATGCATTAGTGTCCCAAATTTCCCAACATCTTCTCCAGCATTTATCATTTTCCTTTTTTGTCACATCAGTCAATCTGATAGGTGTGAGGCACCTGTCTCTTTGATGATTTATAACATGTATAAATCAGGATATGGAAGGTAACAACCTTAGAGAGAATGACACTTGTACCTGGGGGGACTGGAATAAGCCTCCTGGAGTAAGTGAAGTTTGATCTGAATCTTAAAGAAAGTGGGGAATTCTAAGAGTCTGAATTTGGGAGGAAGAACATTCCAAGAATGGAGGACAGTCAGTTCCAAGGCACAAGGACTAGAGACTAGAGTTGAGTTAAAGGGACCCCAAGTACATCAGTGTAGCTGGATTTTAAAGTGCATAGAGGGGAGCTGGTTGTAAGGGGAGACAAGGCAACAAGCTTTTATTAAGCTCTATGTGCCAGGCACTAAGGGCTGGAGATACAAATACAAGTAAAACAGACAATCCCTGCCCTCAGGGAGCTTACATTCTAAATGGGGGAAGACAACATAAAAAATGGAACTGAAAAAGGGAATGAGAAGGTGAATAGATGATGGTACAGGGTGCAGAGATAGGGTTTTGAAGTCCACAAAGCAAGGAGCAGAGCCAGGAAGAGAATGAAATGTGTTTAGGCAGGGCCAATCCACAAATTGGAGGCTCTTTTAAGCTTAACTGAGAAGAAAAGATAGAGGATGATAGGATCTAGTGAGGGTTTTAAGTTTTTCTAAGTAAGATACTTAGGCATGTTTATAGGCAGTAAACAACATTTACTGGGATGGGAAAAATTGATTATTAGAGAATTATTAATTATTATTATTAATTATTAGAGAATAATTAATAATTAGAGATTATTAGAGATCAAGGGGGCAATCTGCTGAACAAGATGGGAGGGGATAGGATAGAATAGGATAGGACAGGATAGGATAGGATAGGATAGGATAGGATAGGATAGGATAGGATAGGATAGGATAGGATAGGATAGGATAGGATAGGATAGGATAGGATTGGATTGGATCAAGGCTGTATGTAGAGGGATTGGCTTTGGCAAGATGAATGGCCACCTTTTCATGAGACCAGAGTTAAGAAGAAGAGAGTGGGCAACAGTGTCAGAGGGATGGGAGATGAGGATGAGTAGAACCTATAATTTCTGAGGAAATTTGAGGAAGGTTAAGGGTGAGTTCAGAGATCCTTCTCTGATGCCTACCTTGCCAACAACTATTCACTTTCCAGGTGCCAGATGGTTCCTTTGAGGATATCAGAGTTCGGTAAGGAGCCCAAATTAGTGCCCTCCTTTGTGGAACTTATTCTCTACTAACAAGAGCCTGAATTCTGTTTCCCCTGAAGATCTAGGTCCTTTCTGATCTACAGTCCTCCCATTCACCAAGTTGCTCTGCTAATTCCCACATGGCAATACTTTCAGCTCTCCCTGGAACAGAAAGAGCCCACATCAGAATCTTTTCATGATTTTGGGAAGCCCAGAACAATCGAGAAAGAAATCATTTAGAACTGTTTTCAGCTGAGTTCTAATTAGTATTTGAACTCAGGGTTCCAAAGGCCAAAGATGAGTTATCAGTCCTCATTTTCTACTACTTCTGAGACCAACGGAAGCTGCAGTTGTGCTGGGTTGGCCATTTAGGATTAGTCTTGCTGATGACAGCTGGCTTCCTATAAGGACTTTCTTTCCACCCTACACTCCCCAGATCCAATTCATAGACCATCATCTGGACACCTATATATTATAATCAATATTCCGAGATCTCATGTTTCCCGAACATTTAATTTCCTCTTTGAAGCCTTGTACTTTAAACACATACACGCACTCACAAACACACACACACACACACACACACACACACACACACACACATCCCAAAGAATTAAGTTACTCTTCAAAGGAGTAATAAAGGGCATGTTATGCTTGATTCAAGCACTAAATGATTTCCATCCTTGTGAAAAACATACAGTCACAGGTATATGGCTGGGGGCGGTATTAGCCTCCAAACAGGCAGCTGTCAGCTCTCTTTCCTTACAACATCTGACTTTTGCCCCCATCAACTATTCTGTACTCAACCAGGGAAGGCTGGCAAATGCATGGCAGGAAGTGAATTTTTAGCCACTCTCAGCTTACACTTTAACCCTTTGTTATTTGAGCACATAGGGCACCAGTCTATGCCAGCGTTTCCACCTGTGTAGCAAAGTCATTTGGACATCTGAGTCCATTTTAAAAATGAATTTATTTTAAAAATGAGTTTAATTTTAATTAATGGCTCCAATGAAGAATTGAACTCAGTGACTTGGTCCTGCTCCTCCAGATAATCACCTCTAACATACTTTTGGGAACAGGGACTAAAGGGTATGATTTCCAGATCTTTGGGGATAGTATGACTATAAAATTAGAGTCCTACTCCCTCATTTTACAGGTAGGGAAACTAAGGCACAGAGAGTTTAAGTGACTTGCCTGATCACCTAGCTAGATAGTGGCTGAGGAGGGATTTGAATCCAGGTCTTCCTGATTCTAATTCTAGAGTCCTAGCAGTGGCTCCTAGCATGATGGACTGACAAAGCACAGGATTCACCAAGGTCTTGATAGACTGGGATGAAGGGCTGGATCTGGGCAACGAACTTTACTACATTAAATGAAGCTTGATAAGGACCGATTATAAAGTCCTGTACTTGAATTCAAGAATTCACTGTGCAAATGCAGGATGGGGCTTAGCAGCAGCTCATGAGAAAAAGATTTAGAGGTTCTAACTGGCTGCTAACTCATCCTGAGCTCGCTACATGATAGGGCTGGTGAAGAGACCAATGCCCTCTTATGATGGAAATCCTGGAGGACACAACTAGGTACAGATCAGTGTAAATAATGAATCCTGTGAAGCGGTCACATGTATTTGTATTTGCACTATTCCAAACAATAATTACGTAAAATATGGTCATTGGTTCCAGCTTAGTGGAGATATGCAGCACAAATTCAAATGATGTGACCACTTTGGGGACTCGTTATTCACACCCATTGAGACCTGGCTGTATTTATTTTTAAAGAGGGGACAGCAGTGGTTACCTCAAGGTCTTGTCCATTCTATGATTCTGAAACCACAATTTGAGAGGGACAGGAACCCAACCTGTGATTCCATTGTTGTAGGGCAGTGATAGAGAGGAAAGTCCCTTAAGCAATGAAGGTCAGCAATTTCTCTGAAATGTATAGGCTAGGAGACTTGCCTAGAAATTGGAGGGGTTAAATTCCTTGTCCTAGGGTCACACATCTAGTATGTGTCAGAGTGAGACTTCCTGGTCCCGAAACCAGTTTTCTATTCATTATACTAATTTTTCTTATTTATAATTCTAGAAAGGAAGTGAAAACGTCTCTTCTTGCTTAAAAAAGAGCATAACCCAGTGAGTAAAGATCAGAAGTGGCACCGGGCAGAACCTGTTTAGCAATACAATGAACCCCCACTACTCCAGAGTCCTTTCTTCACCAGGGGAGGAGGGAAGGTGGGGAGATACAGAGCAATAGGAGGAACAGAGTAAAGGAGTGGCCAAAATTATGCACTAGGATACTGAAGGAGATCACATCCTCCCAGCCTCAGAAAAGAGTTAGAACACCAAAGGATGTTACATCAATTTACCTAGTCCACCATTTTGACCAAAACACAGACTTCCACTGGCTTTGGTAACTAGAACTCTGACTCATTTCCTCCCTGCAGTTATGGTCTCTCAAGCCATTGAGGCAACAAGGGTTCTATTAAAGTAGTAAACCCAAAGACTGGCAGGATTTTAAGAACAGAACCTAGGGATTTTTCATACAGAAGCTTTTTAAATTACTCAGAAACAAATGACCTACAATAACACTGTTTTCCAATCCCCCTATTCACAGCATTTTTTTTTTACTGGTCTACAAAACTTTTACTACTGAAGGTTTTTTTTTTATTTTTGAGATTTTGATAGTTATTTTATTTTTCTTCCAATTACATGTAGATAATTTTTAACATTCATTCTTATAAAATTTTGGGTTCCAAATTTTCTCCCTTCCCCTTTCCCATCTTCTTTCCCTAAGATGGTAAGCAATTTGATTTAGGTTATGTACGTGCAACCATGTAAAACATATTTCCATATAAGTCATGTTGTGAAAGAAGAAACAGAATGAAAGGGGAAAAAAAACATCAAAAAAAAGTGAAAATAGTATGACTTGATCTGCATTCAGACTTCGTCAGTTCTTTCTCTGGTTGTGGATAGCATTTTCTATCATGAGTCTTTTGGAATTGTCTTGGATCATTGTATTGCAGAGAAGAACTTCAATTATAGTTGATCATCATATAATGTGGCTGTTACTATGTGCAATGTTTTCCTGGTTCTTATTTCATGCATCATCCGTTCATGTAAGTCTTTCCAGGTTTTTCTGAAATCTGCCCGCTTATCGTTTCTTGTAGAACAATAGTATTCCATTACATTCATACAACTCGTTCAGCTCTTCCCTAATCGATGAGCATCCCCTCAATTTCCAATTCTTTGCCACCGCAAAAAGAGCTCCTATAAATATTTTTTCTATGATCTCTTCGGGATACAGACCTAGTAATGGCATTGTTAGATCAAAGGATAATGAACAGTTTAATTGCCCATTGGGCATAGTTCCAAATTGTTCTCCAGAATGGTTGGATCAGTTCACAACTCCAGCAACAGTGCATTAGTGTCCCAATTTTCCCATATCCTTTCTAACATTTAGCATTTTGCTTTTCTGTAATATAAAGCAATCTGATAGGAGTGAGGTGGTATCTCAGAGATTTCTTAATTCACATTTCTCTAATTAATATTGATTTAGAGCATTTTTTCATATGACTATAGATACCTTCAATTTCTTCATCTAAAAAAACTGCTTGTGGGTGGAGCCAATATGGCAGAGTAAAAGCAGTGACTTGCTTGAGCTCTCCCCCAAACCCCTCCAAATACCTATGAAAAATGGCTCCAAACAAATTCTAAAGGAGTAGAAACCACAGAAAGACAAAGTGAAACAAATTTCCAGCCCAAGACAATCTGGATGGTTGATCAGAAAGGTATAGTGCGCCAGGTTATGAGAGGAGCACAGTTCGGCATGGGCGTGCAGGCCGCAGCAAACCTGGAAGCAGGCCTCAGAGGACTGAATCGCGGTCAGCTGTTTCCAGACTTCTCAAACCACAAACAGCAAAGACAACTTAGAAGGTCAGTGGGAAAAGTCTGTTTCTGTGGTGGTGAGAGAGGAGCAAGGGGTCTTAGCTCCAGTTCCCAAGAGTGTGGCCCCTGGAGTTACAGCTGCCACCTGAGATTCCCACCCACAGACTGAGGGTGAATCTAGTGGCTGATCAGAGAAGGATTGCAGGGATCTCTCTGCTGGTGCAGGATTCTCTTGCTTTGCGCTGGCATGGTGATGCTTGTAGTGGCTGGGGAGGGGAAATCTTCCTCACAGTTCCAAGACAGAAAAGAGTGCTTGTGGTCACTCTTACAGCAGAGCACAGGACAGGAAAGGAGTAAACACCTCGCCCCTTATCATACCACCTTGGAAGAACTGAAAATTTACAAGTCCCTCGAAGTATCTCTGAAAACAGCTGCACAAAACCCCTGAAGCTTGGGACAGTACATTCTCCACACTGGAAATAGACCCTTACCTTAACAAAGAATTAATAACTCAAGTAATTGGCCAGGATCATGAGCAAGCAGTGCAGAAAGAGTCAGACTATATTATCTTACTTTGGTGACAAAGAAGATCAAAACATACAATCAGAAGAAGACAATGAAGCCAAAGCTCCTACATCCAAAGCCTCCAAGAAAAATATGAATCAGTCCCAGGCCTTGGAAGAGCTCAAAAAGAATTTTGGGAAGCAAGTAAGAGAAGTAGAGGAAAAACTGTGAGTGATGCTAAAGCAGACTCAAAAAAAAATACTGAAGAAAATAATACCATAAAAAATAGCCTAACCCAAATGGCAAAAGAGGTCCAAAAGGCCAATTAGGACAAGAATGCCCTAAAAAGCAAAGTTGGCCAAATGGAAAAGGAAGTCCAAAAGCTTACTGAAGAAAATATTTCCTTAAAAAGTAGAATGGAGCAATTGGAAGATAGTGACTATATGAAAAATCAAGGCACTATAAAACTAATCCAAAAGAATGAAAGAATAGAAGAGAATGTGAAATATCTCATTGGAAAAACAACTGACCTGGAAAATAGATCCAGGAGAGACAACTTAAAAATTATTGGACTATCTGAAAGCCATGATCAAAAAAGAGCCTAGACATCATCTTTCAAGAAATTATCAAGGAAAACTGCCCTGATATTTTAGAACCAGAGGGCAAAATATAAATTGAAAGAATCCACTGATCACCTCCTGAAAGAGATCCCCAAAGGAAAACTCCCAGGAATGTTGTAGCCAAATTCCAGAATTCCCACGTCAAGGAGAAAATATTGCAGGCAGCCAGAAAGAAACAATTCAAGTATTGTGGAAACACAATCAGAATAACACAAGATTTAGCAGCTTCTACATTAAGGAACCAGAGGGCATGGAGTATGATATTCCGGAGGGCAAAGGAGATAGGATTACAACCAAGAATCACCTACCCAGCAAAAATGAGTATAATCCTTCAGAGTAAAAAAAGGTCATTCAGTCAAATAGGGGACTTTCAAGTGTTCCTGAGGAAAAGGCCAGAACTGAATATAAAATTTGACTTTCAAATACAAGACTTAAGTAAAACATGGAAGAAGTAAACAGGAAAGAGAAATCATAAGAGACTTATTAAGGTTGAACTGTTTACATTCCTGCATGGAAAGATGATATTTGTAACTCATGAGTCCTTTGTCAGTATTAGGTAGTGGGAGGGAAAAAAATTAGATGTACAGATAGATAGATAGACAGACAGACAGACAGATGACACAGGGTGAGTTGAAGATGAAGGGAGATATCTGGAAAATAAAATTAAGGGGTAAGAGGATTATACTGGGAGAAGGAGAAAAGGAGAAGTAGAATGGGGTAAATTATCTCACATGAAACAGACAAGAAAAGGCTTTTACAGTGGAGGGGAAGCAGGGGAAGGTAAGAGGGAATGAGTGAATCTTATTCTCATAGGATTTGGCTTAAGGGGGGAATAACATACACGATGGGGTATGGAAATCCATCTTACCCTACAGGAAAATAAGGGGAGAGAAGGACAAGAGAGCAGGGGGAAGATAGAGTGGAGGGCAGATTGCAGGAAGGGATAATCACAAGCAAACACTTCTGAGGAGGGACAGGGTTAAAAGAGAGAATAGAATAAATGGGGGGTAGGATAGGATGAAGGGAAACACACTTAGTTTTTCACAACATGACTACATATCTTTAACCTGTATTGAGATACTTGCCTTTTCAATGAGGGTGGGGAGGGAGGGAGGGAGGGAGAAAATTTGTAACCCAAAGTTTTAAAAACACATGTTAAAATTTTAAAAAGTTAAAAAAAGAAAGAAAAAAATTAAAAAAAATTTTAAAATTCCTTTTCATATCCTTTGACCATTTATCAGTTGAGGGATGACTTGTATTTTTATCAATTTGACTCAGTTTTCTACATATTTGAGAAATGAGGCCTTGATCAGAGAGACTTGATGTAAAAATTCTTTCCCAGCTTTCTACTTTCCTTCTAATCTTGGTGACATTGTTTTTGTTTGTGCAAATACTTTTTTTTAATTCAATATAATCAAAATTACCTACTTTATATTTTATAATATCTTTAGATCTTGTTTAGTCATAAACTCTCCCCTTCTTCATAGATCTGAGAGGTAAACTATCCCTTGCTCTCCTAATTTGCTCATGACATCACCTTTTTTTGTCTAAATCATGCATTCATTTTGACCTTATCTTGATATATGGTGTAAGATGTTGGTCTGTACCTAGTTTTGCCATACTGTTTTCCAGTTTTCCCAGCAGTTTTTGTCAAATAATGAGTTCTTATCCTAGAAGCTGGGGTCTTTGGGTTTATCAAACACTAGATTACCTTAGTCATTTACTACTGTGTCTGGTGTACCTAATCTATTCCACCGATCCACCACTCTATTTCTTAGCCAGTAACAGATTGTTTTGATGATTGCTGCTTTATAACGTAGTTTGAGATCTAGTACGGCCAAGCCAACTTTCTTCGCATTTTTTTTTCATTAATTCCCTTGATAGTCTTGATCTTTTGTCCATCCAGATGAATTTTGTTATAATTTTTTTCTAGCTTTATAAAAATTTTTTGGTAATTTGATTGGTGCGGCACTGAATAAGTCAATTAATTTAGGTAGAATTATCATTTTTATTATTTTGGCTTGGCCTACCCATGAGCAATTAATATTTTTCCAATTTTTTAGATTTATCTGTGTAAAAAGTGTTTTGTAATTGTGTTCATATAATTCTTGAGTTTTGTCAGGTAGTCTTGGCATGTAGACTCCCAAGTATTTTATATTGTATTATATTATATTTATTATATACACTATATATACATATGCTCTATAATTATTTTAAATGGAATTTATCTCTTGCTGCTGGGCTTTGTTTAGTAATGCATAGAAATATTGTAAGTTTATTTTATATTCTGCAACTTTGCTAAAGTTATTAATTATTCCAAGTAGTTTTTTCAGTTGATTCTCTAGGCTTCTATAAGTATACTATCACACCATCTGCAAAGAGTGATAGTTTTGTTTCTTCATTGCCTATTCTAATTCCTTCAATTTCTTTTTCTCCTCTTATTACTATAGGGAACGTTTCTAGTACAATTTTGAATAATAGTAATGATAAATATCCTTGTTTCATCCCTGATCTTATTGGGAAGGCTTCTAGCTTATTCCCATTACAGATAATGCTTGCTGATGGTTTTAGATAGATACTACTTATCATTTTAAGGAAAGCTCCATTTATTCCTATGCTTTCTAGTGTGTGTTTTTTTTAATAGGAATGAGTATTCTATTTTGTCTTGCATCTATTGAGACAATCGTAATTTCTGGTCATTTTGTTGTTGATATGGTCAATCACGCTGATAGTTTTCCTAATATTGAACCAGCCCTCCATTCCTGGCATAAATGTCAGCTAGTCATAGTGCATGATCCTTGTGATGTATTGCTGTAATCTCCTTGTTAATATTTTATTTAAAATTTTTGCATCAATATTCCTTAGGGAAATTGGTCTATAATTTTCTTTATCTGTTTTTGCTCTTCCTGGTTTAGGTATCAGCAGCATATTTATGTCATAAAAGGAATTTGGTAGGATTCTACCTATTTTCCCAACTAATTTATACAATATTGGAATTTATTGTTCTTTAAATGTTTGGTAGAATTCACTTGTACATTTATCTGGCCCTGGGGATTTTTTCTTAGGCTTTTTTCTTTGGCTGATGGCTTGTTCAACTTCTTTTTCTAATCTGTGGTTATTTTAGTATTCTATTTCCTCGTGTTAATCTGGACAATTTAAATTTTTGTAAGTATTCATCCATTTCACTTAGATTGTCAGATTTATTGTCATACAAATGGGCAAAATGATTATTTATTTATTATTTTATTATCATATTATCCTAGTTATTGCTTTAATTTCCTCTTCATTGGTGCTGAATTCACTCTTTTCATTTTTTATATTGGTAATTTGGTTTTCTTTTTTTTTTTTAATGAAATCAACCAGTGATTTGTCTATTTTGTTGTTTTTTTTTTCCTCTCACAAAACCAGTTCTTAGTTGTTTCTGTTTTGTCTTGTTTTGTTTTTTTAGTTCAATGGTTTTCTTACTTTCAATTATATTAATTTCTCCTTTGATTTTCAGGATTTCCAATTTGGTGTTTAATTGAGGACTTGTGTTCTTTTTCTAAGTTTTTTTAGTTGCATACCCAATTTATTATTCTGCTCTTTCTCTATTTTGTTCATGTAAGCATTCAGAGAAATAAAATCTCTCCTAAATACTGCTTTGGTTTCATTCATAAATTTTGGTAAGTTGTCTCATTGTTATCATTCTCTTTGATGAAATTATTGATTTTTTTCTATGGTTTGTTCTTTGACCTACTCATTCTTTAAGATTAGATTATTTAGTTTCTAATGAATTTTTTAATCTATCTTTCCACGGCCCTTTATTAAATGTAATTTTTATTGCATCATGATCTGAAAAGGATGCATTTAATATTTCTGCTTTTTTGCATTTGTGAGGTTTTTATGCCCTAATACATAGTTAATTTTTGTGTGTACTCAGTGTACCACTGAGAAAAAAAAAAGTATATTCCTTTCTAACCCCACTCAGTTTTCTCCAGAGGTGTATTAAATCTAACTTTTCTAAAATTCTATTCACCTGCTTAACTTATTTCTTGTTTATTTTGTGATTAGATTTATCTAGTTCTGAGAGGGAAAAGTTGAGGTACTCCACTAATATAGTTTTACTATTTCCTCCTGTAAGTCATTTGACTTCTTTAAAAATTTGCATGCTATGCCATTTGATGCAGCTTCTTGTACCGGGGCCAGTGGCTTAGTCACTGGCTTGCTGTGCCAGGGCTGCTGGGCCAGGGCTGGAGGCCTCACAACTGGTTCACTATGCTGCTGACTTGCTGAGCTGAACTGCAGGGCCTCAGTCACTGTCTGTGCTGTGGCTAAGAGCCTCCCGCTGGCTTGCCCAGACACCACCTGCACTGGGCTGTAGTCCCCTTTTGCCCAAGTGAGATAGACTTTTCCTGCAGTCCTACGTTTTCTTGGGCTGGGAGGTTGTTTCACCCTGTCCTTTTGCGGGTTCTGTTGCTGCAGAATTCATTTTGAGGCTTGATTTAAAGTTGTTTTGAGGGAAACTAGGGAGAGCTCAGGCAACTTCCTGCCTTTTCTCCGCCATCTTGCTGTCCTTCCAGGTCCTAACTTCTTAAAACCTATAAACTTTAAAAATTGACTCTTCAATGGCACCCTAACTCAGTGTAGTTTTATGTGAGTAAGCCCTAACTTGCAATTAATTTATTAGGTGGGGTGGCAGCTAGGTAGTGCAGTAGATAAAGCCCTGGTTCTTGAGTCAGGAGGACCTGAGTTCAAATCCAGCTTAAGGCACATAACACTTACTAGCTGTGTGACCCTTTGCAAGTCACTTAACCCCATTGCCTAACAAAAACAAACAAACAAAAAAGACCATTTCATTTGATTTTTTGATAAAATGTAAATTTTGAAAGAAAGAGCCCCAGGGAGAAGAAAAAATTGTTAACTGAAAAATGAAATTTAATTTGAAATTAAAAAAAATAAATAGTTAAATAAAAAAATTAAACTGTTTTAAATAGTTAAATAAAATATTAAAATCATAAAGGGTTTTTTTTTGGTGAGTAGGAAAAAGAGACACAAGAATTTGTCTGGTTTTGTTTTTGAATATAATGGTGAATTGAATGAGAATCAAAATGAAACAGAACCAAAAAAACAGATGAGGTTTTTGTTTAGAACAGGGCTTCTTTATCTTGTTTGCATCCTGCACTCCTTTGGCAGTCTGTTAAAGCCTAGAGAGCCTTTTTCAGAAGAATGTTTATAAATGCAGAAAATATAATGCATAGGAAACCAAATACATTGAAATACAGTTATCAAAATATTTCTAAAAAACTGAAAAGCCAAGTTCATGAATGCTAAGTAAAGAATTCCTGCAGTCTATAAGTATCATACCAATTATTTTAAAAGCCTGGTTCAGAAAAGGATTTGCCAGGGGCAGCTAGGTGGTGCAGTGGATAGAGCACCAGCCTTCAAATCTGGCCTCAGACCAGACACTTGACACTTACTAGCTGTGTGACCCTGGGCAAGTGACTTAACCCCAATTACCTAAAAAACAAAAACAAAAAAGAACAGAAAAGGATTTGCTAGTACCACAATGTGTCATTTGAGAGGCTTTTCCTGCTTCCCTGCTTCCCTCCATCACTATGCATTTATTTTGGATACGTCCCATATTTACTTAATTGTGTGTCTATTATATTCCCCTCAGTATAATGGAAGCTTTTTGAGGGCAAGGACTATCTTACCTTAATATTTGTATCTTTAGAGCCTGGCATACAATAGGCACTTAATCAAAGCTTTCTGATTGATTAATTTGTGGAGATATTTTGATGAATAAAAGTATGAATCCAGTAAAATTTTCTCAACTCAAAAAGACAAAACTACCCCAATTAGGAAATTAGCCAAATAAAGTTTTCAGACTGAAAGATGAAATGCCAACAAAAACATTTTTAAAACTATTTTTTTATTCATTACCCAATCACTTGTAAAGATTTTCTGTTTGCTTTTCAAAAGTGTAAAGAGCAAGAAACTGTTTTACCAACAATTAAATCAATACAAGAAAGAATGCTAGATTTGAAACCAAGGGGCCTGGGTTCAAATCCTAGCCCTTTGCTTTACTGGGCCTTAGTTTCTTCATCTGTAAAATGGAGAAATTGGGCTAGATGATTTCTAAGAGGCAGTTTAGTGTAATGGAAAGAGTGAGTGGCCTGGAGACCCTAGAATCCTCAGCTAGAATCCTGGTAGTCGTGCTTACAGGCAGTCATTCCACCTCTCTGGGACTCAGTTTCCTTATGTGCAAAATAAGAATAATAACAGCTACCCACATCTACACAAATATTTACAGCAACTCTTTCTGTGGTGGCAAAGAATTGGCAATTGAAGGCATGCCCATCAATTGGGGAATGGCTGAACAAGTTGTGGTATATGAATGCAACGGAATACTATTATGCTATAAGAAATAATGAGCAGGCAGATTTCAGAAAAACCTGTAAAGACTTGTATGGACGGATGCTGAGTGAAGGGAGCAGAACCAAGAGAACGCTGTACACAGTAACAGCCACTTTGTACAATGACTGACGTTGATAGACTTAGCCCTTCTCAGCAATGCAAGGATCTAAGACATCTCCAAAGCCTCATGATGGAAAATGCTATCCACATCCAGAGAAAGAACTATGGAGTTCGAATGCAGATCGAAGCACACTATTTGCTCTATTTTTTTTCCTTCTATTTTGTTTTGTTTCCTCTTTCTGGTGATTCCTCCCATTGGTTCTAATTCTTCCTTACAACATGACTGATGTGAAAATATGTTTAATAGGAATGTACATGTATAGCCTATATCAGATTGTGCACTGTCTTGGGAGGGAGGTAGGAAGGGAGAGGGAGAAAAATTTGAAACTCAAAAGTGTATGGAAGTGATTGTTGAAAAACTAAAAATAAATTAATAAAAAAAGAATAGTAACAGCTTACCTCACACAGTTGTTATAAAAATTAAGTAAGTTAACATCTGTGAAGCCTAAAGCCCACAGCAGGCTTTAAACGCTTTGTAAATGGGAAGTTGTGGGTGGTGGTGTTAGTGTTAGTGTTGGTGGTGCTGTTGATATTGTTGTAAGGCTGCTTACACTTTATAGAGTCGTGACCATATGGCTCCCAAGAAAGCTATTGATGTCTAGCCCTGCTGAATGTCTTATAGTCAATCTAGAACTCCTAGATAGAAAAATTCATAAGTGAAAAACAAAACAACATCAATGATTATCTTCAATTTCTGTAATTTTATTGTCCACATTTTATATAACATTTAAAAATATCATTTCTTAATATATGCTCATGATTTATTTCATTGACCAAAAATGATTTTTTTCAAAAAATGTAAATAAACTTTTTATAACATTTATTAGATATATCATTACCGCTAATAATAGTCTCATTCATATAATACTTCACGGTTTGGGGAGATTTCCTCACTCCAGTCCCATAACTATAACAGAATACAGGGTGTCCCAAAAGTCTTAGTGCAGTTTAAAGCTATTAAAACTTAAAATTATACTGAGACTTTTGAGGACTCCCTGTACACTTCAGTGATGTTAGCAGTCTATGTCAGAGAATTTATATATTTTGCTTCAGGATAGCTCAAATTGCATAATACTGCATTATAGGAGTCAATTGGTCTGTCTTCCTTCTTAATAGTTCCCTCTGCTTGTGTTTTCTCCTGCTTCCCTCCTTGGACAGAAAGAAACAAGCATTTGTTAAGCACCTACTCTGTACCAGACACTGGTGCTAAGTGCTTTACAAATATTATCTCATTTGATCCTTGCAATAATCCTGGGAGGTAGGTGATATTATCCCCTTTTGCAGTAGAGGAAACTGAGGCAGATGGTGGTTAAATGCAGGGTCACACAGCTAGTAAATATCCGAGGCTAGATTTTAATTCAGGTCTTCCTTCCTCCAAGCCCAGAGCTCTATCCATTGGCTACCTAGCGGCCTCTAGATGGGTAGAGGTACAAACAAAAAATTGCAATCTTGTCAAAAATTGGTCTTCAAGAAATTCGGGGGCAGACTAAAGGGGAAGAAAAGGGAAAGGGATAATAAAAGGGGGAAGGGACTGAAGGAGGCAGTGGTCAAAAGCAAAACAGCAGTGAAGGGGAGAAAGGAAAAAGAAGAAAGAAATTCAAGGGCAGTGGATAGAGCACTGGCCTTGGATCCAGGAAGACTTGAGTTCAAATGCGGCCTCAGACATCTGACACTCACTAGCTGTTTGACCCTGGGCAAGTCACTTAATCCCATTGCCTCGCCAAAAAAAAAAAAGAAAAAGAAAAAAGAAAAAGAAATGGGGGGGGGGAAGGAAGAGGAAGAAGAGAAAGAGGCAAGGGACCCTTAGAAAATCCACAAACAAGATAAGCAATTCCTGAGTAACAGATTTTATTCTATACTGTGCATTCTTTTATCTCTTAAAGCAACAATTAGCCCTTTATGGATATAGCTAAAACTTATTTTCCTTAGTATCCTGAATAGATAAGTGACCACCCTCAGAATACCACCCTAATACAAATTAATCCACACACCACCAATCACAGGTTTGTTTTCTTAAATAACACAAGCTCACTTGATTTCACTGCACCATCGAAATTATCGATCCCATTTATCACAGGGTTCCTGCCCAATGCCGTTTGCCAGAACTAACATGCTGGAAAACCATGTTAATGACCATGCACTATGTTTTTAAATGTGTACTTTATATAATCAAAGAACTAAACAAACAAATAGTGCCTGAAAGGTGATCATTCTATTAGCGAGAACATCCTGCTGCCATAAGACACATTTCGAAAAAGAACAGCAGCCAGAGAGCAAACCACCAGTGGTTAGAACAGAGGAGCTTGTGGAAAGAATAAAAAAGCCCTATAAAGCTAGTGAATTTACCCAACCTGCCACCATTTTGTATTTCAAGTTTCCATTGACCTGAATGGCAGTTTCAGGGAGGGAGACTAGAAAGTTATTTGGCAAGAAATTCCTAACACTGAACTGCCAACTGGATAAAAAAAAAATAATATCCTCCAGTCTACAAAGCACCATATTGAAAGGCGCCCTGTGCTTTAAGAAATAAATAAGCATATGTGCTGGAATATCACTCTAATTCTGTCTGTGGGTCCATGCTATAGGATGGTGGTATAAGACAGAAGGACCCTAGTGTAAGTAAGCTTCATGGTACCCTTGGATGGGGTCCAAGGTACAACCATGGTATAGTAAATTCTGCAGGTCATTTAGACCAAGAAAGGTTCTAGTTATTTGGTAAAGAACAGGAAGTGGTTTTCAACCATTTGGGGATATCTCTGGTGTTTTTGCTATGAATATTTATATAGACATATGGACCAAGATTTTTTTGTCCATTTCAAGAAGTTGCTGATGGGAATGGGAAAAAAATTCTCATCAGTAATATAGAAAGCCTGCTGCAAATCAGGCTCTGTCTAGACAATGAAAGCACCGAATTGAAAATAGGTTGGTTTGCCAGTTTTCTTTGTTTCAACAACTGGCACACCTCAACCATACAACCCCACAGATTGATCATGCTATAGAGGGTAAGGCACTGGAAGTGGAGTCAGGAAGACCTGGGTTCAGAATCTGTCTTGGATTCTGAGTAGCTGTGTGACCCAGAGAAAATCTCTCCCTGGACCTGAGTCTCCTCATCTGTAAAATGAAGGGGTTTTTCTCCTTCATTCCCTTCCAGGGCTCTGACTCTCCAGACCTTCTCCAACATGACACAGCAGCCTCCTCACCTTGAAAGTTTACCTAGCCTCTGTGGTCCCTTGCTCTGATTGGTTAGTTCTACCCAGAACCTCCATTTTAGGCAAACAATCAGGTCAGCCACATTCACCCCTTCATGCCTCTTCAGGTGTTGCTCCTGACTCCAGTTTTTTTTTTCATCATGCCTCCTCTTGTGAATATTTCTCTCCATCTATCCTTAGCTTCTAAGATTCCTTTCATGTATTGTCTTCTCCCATTAGGATGTAAGCTCCTTGAGGACAGAAAATGTCTTTCTTTTTGCTTGTATTTTTATTCCCAGCACTTGATATGGCCCTAGAACATTGCAAGTGCTCACTTAATAAATGCTAGTTGATTTGGACTTGTCAGACCTTGTTACTACATATCGTAATTGTTTTGGGGTACTATGAACCACACCTGTATAAAACAGCAAATTTAGCAGATAAATGTTGTGTGTGTTTTATCTGCTCAACTGACCAGCCGTTCACTCTTCTCTCTCTCTCTCTCTCTCTCTCTCTCTCTCTCTCTCTCCTCTCTCTCTCTCTCTCTCCCTCTTCCCATTTGCCTCTCTGTCTCTCTCTGTCTCTCTCTCTCTCTCTTTCTCTCTCTCTCTCTCTCTCTCTCTCTCTCTCTCTCTCTCTCTCTTTCTCTCTCTCTCTCTCCCTCTCTCTCTCTCTCTCTCTCTCTCTCTCTCTCTCTCTCTCTCTCTCTCTCTCTCTCTCTCTCTCTCTCTCTCTCCCTCCCCCCACCTTCCTATTCCCTGAGACACAACAGTATTGAAAGTAGGCAAATTAATAACCCTACAATGGCCTCTTAGTGTTGAGGTGAAAGGAAGAGTTAATTAATGTGGCAAACTTCATTGCCGTCTTATTTTTTAAAAATGCCACAGCCACCCCAACCTTCAGCAACTACTGCCCTGATCTGTCAGCAGTTATAACATCAAGACAAGACCCTCTATCACCAAAAATGTTATAACTCACTGAAGGCTCAGATGATGGTTAGCATTTTCTTAAGCAAAAAAGTATTCTCTAATTAGGGTATGTACACTGTTTATTTAGACTTACACTATTGCACACTTAATAGACTCCAATATAGTATAAACATAATTTAATAGACTTTAGACTTATACTACTGCACACTTAATAGACTCTAGTATAGTATAAACACAACTTTTAAATGCACTAGGAAGGCAAAAAATTCGTGTGACTTGATTTACTGTGATATTTGGCTTACTGCTGTGGCCTCAGTTGAACCTGCAATATCTCCAAGGTATGCCTACATGTAATGTGTCTCCATGAGTATATATGTTCTTTGAGCGTAGGGACTCTCATTTTTGTATATGTATCCCCAGTGCTTAGCACAGTGTTCAGCCCACTGTTAAGTATTTTTAAATGCTTTTTACTGCATTCATTCATTTAAATCAGACCTCTGAAAAACAGTTTTTTGACCTGAAATAACTTAATATTCTGTTCAATGCAACAACCAACCGAATTCCAGAAAAATGGTGATGAATCATGTTACCCACATCCTGGCAGAGGGGCAATGGACTCAAGATACTGAATGAGACACATGTTTTATTCAACATGACCAGTATAGGAATTTGTTTTGCTTGACTATGCATATCAGTTATTAGGGTTTTTTTCTCTTTCCCAGGAGGTACAGAGGTGGGGAGATGGAAAGAGAGAGAAAAATAAATGCTTATTAATTAACAAAATTAAAAATTAAAATTAAATTTAAACTTATTTTCAAAAAAGACCACTTAAGTTCTTAGCACCCCAGGAAACTAACTCTTTAAAGACTAAGGTTTCTGACAGATGCTGATCTACTTTGGAAGAGATAGTCACCTCACCAGGTATTACCAGTACCAATGAAATCACAGGTCTCATTCCTGCCTTCCCGTCACTCTCAAACATTATAACTATATTGGGGACAAGGAATGGATTTGTGTTGTCATGATACAGGGAGCTTCCAGGTGAGAAAACTGCTTCTACCATTGCACGTGGATACCTGCTCTGAAATTTTAAGTCCTAGAGAGTTGCCTAGAATACTGAGAAAGTAAATGATTTGGGGGCAGCTGGGTGGTGCAGTGGATTGAGCACCAGCCCTGAAGTCAGGACGACCTGAGTTCAAATCTGGCCTCAGACACTTGACACTAGCTGTGTGACCCAGTGCAAGTCACTTAACCCCAATTGCCTAAAAAAAAAAAAGGAAAGGAAAAAAAAAGAAAGTAAATGATTTGCCTAGGATTACACAACTAGTCTGAATTAGAACTCGGTTCCAGATTTTCTTAGCTTTAAGGTCAACTTTCTATCCAGTACACTGCCATATCCATCAGATAGATAAATTGATAGATTAATAGATGTAGAGATATAGACATCTATATTACTTCAGCATATATGGGTCCTAGATTTGGAATATATATATATGTGTGTGTGTGTGTGTGCATATATATGTATATGAAATAAATATGTATATCTCTACATAAATATATAGGTATATATACATATACATATATATGTATATAGGCATATTCTTATATATGCATATATGTATACAGACATATACATATATACACATATATGTATATAGACATATGCATATGTACACATATATGTATATGCATGTATATGTATATACTCACATTTCATGTTATATAATGGAAAGAATATTGGGATAGGTATCAGCAAATCTGAATTCTAGGGACAGCTCTACCATTGACTAGCTGTGCAACCGTAGACAAGTGTCTTAAACCTCTTAGAGTCTCAGATCCTTCATTTGTTGGGTGGGAATAGTAAGAGCTGCCTTGCCTCCCATTCAGGGAGCCATAAAATATTTAAAGACCTCCAGGACTTTGGATAGATCCTCTATCAAGGCTTTCCAGAAAGACACAGACAAGAAAGAATAGCCCAGGATGAAAAATGAGTTGCAATTTGCATAAATAGAAAGAATAGAGGCATACTTAGGTCTGATATATGTCATCTATGGCCAAGATTTTAAAACTAACACATTCTATGTGGCAGAGCTCAAATGGCCATTCTATGTTAAAGAAAGATAAAAAAAAATGCTAACAGGACCCTTTTAAAAATATGGAGGTTATGGGAGTGAGGTGGGAAGATAGCCAGATATTACCACAGCAGTTTGTTTCAGAACAGCAGAAAAGTATTAGGGAAAGAAAGATTAGGGAAAATAAAGCAGAACAAGGTGTGGAACAGCTTCCTGAGAAGCTCAGACTTTTCTAGGGTGCTGAGTATGTAAAGTAAGTGCCTGTTTGTGTGGCATGATCTTTGGAGCTCCAGGAAGGCCTCTGCCTCCCAAAATACCTCTGTTAAGTGGATAACTCACACTTAAGATTCTAGAATTATAGTTCCATACTTTTGACTTAAGATAAACAGGAGCTTTGTCTCCCATTGGTTGATATCTCTCAGAGGCATAATGTTAAGTTCCATTAGTCACTTACACCTCCATTTTAAGGAGTTAATCAGATCCTTTCTCTGCAAGCAGATTTAAAAACAAACAAACAAACAAAAAAACCAAGAATCAAGAAAGAATGTATTTGAAGAGGCATGAAAAAGAGGGAAAGAGCAAGAATAAATGGCTATTGGCCTAGAAGGGAGGGCTATATATTCTCAGCAATACAGTGATGCAAGATCATTCCAAAGGACTTAGGATGAAAAATGCCATCCATCTCCAGAGAAAGAACTGATGGAGTCTGAATGCAGATCAAAGCATACTTTTTTTTTTACTTTCTTCATTTTTCTTTTTCTTTTTCTTTTCTTTGGTCTGTGTTCTCTTTTGCAACATGGCTAATATGGAAATATGTTTTGCATGAGTGTACATGTATAATGTATTTAAAAATGTTTACCTTCTCGAGGAGAGAAAGAAGGGAATTTGGAACTTAAAAATTGTTTTTAAAAAAGAATGTTAAAAATAGTTTTTACATGCAATTGAGAAAAAACATTTTGAAAAAAGAAAGAAAAGAAAGGAGAAGCTATCACTTTCAAAGACAAACTTCTGGATATTTTGCACCCCTAAGGTAGAAACTGTCTTATGTCTCATTAATCTTCATATCTCACCAAGCATCTAGCCTATTCAAAGTATGGAATCACTGTTGAATGCATACATTTTGTCTAGGACTGATTCCTACAGACAATATTTGGGCAAGAAATTGTCACTCTCTTCTCCTCTCCTTTTTCCCTTGCTTTTATCCTTGGCTGTCCTTTCTCCTCTTTTTCCTCTTCCTCACAGTCCACTTTGTATTCTACTTCCCTTCTCCTCATGCCTCATTTGAGCATCCTCTCCTCCCTTTTTCTCCCTTCTTCTATTCTCCCTCTTATATTCCTTCTCTCTCTCCTTTTCTTCTACTCCCTCCTCATTCTCATCTTTCCCATGTTTACACCTTTAGGCACTGTGATGAGACACAGTTCTGACTGTGCTGTTCCATCCATGTTCTAATCCAGCCTATGTGGAAATACATTCTGGTAGCCTGAGAAATAAAGGTTTGAGGAGAAGATAGCAGCAGACCTTAAGACAGCAAGATGAAAGTTAGCAAAAATAAATATAAAAGGCTTCATTTGGTTTCAAAAAATCACTTGCATGAGTGCAATATGGGAAAGTCCAGTTTTGATAGCAGTTCTTTGGAAAGAAAGAGTCTGGGGGTTTTCATTGACCATGAACTCATTCTGAGCCAGTGCTGTGATGTGGTTGCCAAAAAGCTCATGAAGTATTTAATAAAAGCATACTGTCCAGTGTGACATTTGAAAAAATTCGAGAGACATAATTTCTAGGCAATTTAATCATTTTATTAATAAGGCTAGCACATTTATTAATAAAAAGTGGCACTCTCAAATGCCAAAGACTCCTCATGGTCATGGGCTCATAGTTCATATGTTCTTGGAAGAGTGGTGATCAACTCTGATTGGTTAATAATTAATGAGAGAATGAGCATTTTAATGAGAGGCTGGCAATATTACAATGAGGGTCCTGAGGCAGTGATTTGGATCACTCATATCTTGGTCAGGGAGAGTTATCAATTTCTATATCACCTGTCTAATAAAAGGGAGAATCCATATTTTCCCAGACCTGTCTGAGTGAACACAATGAGCAGGATTCCACTCATTAGCCTAAACTTAGAATTTCTTTTACTGTCTTTGCCCAGATCTTAGCCATCCTGGCTGGGTAAATCTTTAAGAAAGATTTCCCACACTGGTTGGCTTTTGGATGAGGATGTGGAAATGCGGAAAAACTTTAGTCCTGATACAATAATTAATTATTAAACACAAGAGAGAAATAATGATTTCTCTCACCAGAACATGGAATAAGAGTCCTGTTTTACTTACTAATCACAACCCTGGGAGTATCGTATCCAGTCTTCTGTGTTACACTTTAAGCTGGACTTTGACAAAGAGGAATGTGTCCAGAGGAGATGAGGAATCTGGAAAGCACATCACATCAGAAATATGTTACGGGACTAGGTATGTTTAATCTGGACAAGAGAAAACTTAGGGAGCATTTGATTACTGTCTTCAAATATTTGAAAGGCCATCCTGTGGAAGAGGGATTATGCTTATTTTACATAGGTGCAGGGGAGCAGAATTGGGACAAATGACTGGAAATTAATAAGAAGACATTTCTTCTTAATGTGAACAAAAGCTATCTAAGAAGTAAAGCCATTTAACAATAGAATGGAATGCTTTGTAAAGCAAATTCCACATTAGTAGGAGTGTTGAAGTCCAGCTTGTATGCTCACCTATCCAGAATGTTACATGAGGATTATCGCATAAAATAGGAAGCTGGACTGGGTGTCTTCTAATGTCTCTTCTGATGCCAAGATTCTAAGATTCTTTAATCTATTTATAACATCTGTCCAACCAGAGTGGAGAACTGAGACAATTATCCAGCTAATTCATACTCAAAACAGACTTTCATTTTGATTACCCATGAAACAGAATGAAATTTGTTTTAGTTACTAACAATCCAGAGCTTAGCACAGAACGTGGCGTGTAGTAGGTGTTTAAGAAATGCTTATTAACTGGCTGAATGGCTGATGCAAGTGTCTGCTTCAGTTCACTCTGCTGGAGTAGAAGGGGTTTTAATTATACATCCAAGCATATGAATAGGTGTTTCCATGAGCCCTTGGGATCGCTGAAGGCCAGCCCTTCCTCTCTTACCTTTGAAAGAAAGTGGATTCTCCCTCATGAGCACCTCAGTAGATGTAGTCATAGAAGGCTGAGGAGGTAAGCACGAGGTGTTAATGAGGTGTTAAACCGACTTTAGAGATGCCATTCCCCAATCCCTTTATGAGGTATGAAAATCTTGGAGTAGAGAAGGGAAGAATGCAATTGGCTGAGCAGGTAAATTAGCCGCACTTCTGAGTTCTTTAAATACCTAAGCCACAGATGAATTTCAGAAGTGGAGGCATTGTAAGTGAGGAACTGCCTGTGGAAGTGACCCCTGAGGGGAGGAAGGAGAACATTTCTTTCGGTTCAATGGTTCCCTGACCAGTCCAATACAGGTCATGTAGTTTGCAAGAAACCTTACTGGACCAGTAGGAAAAACTGCAGCCAATAGGGAGCAGAGACACACCTCAGACTGCCACAGAGACCCATCAAAGAGAGGACACAGTTTCAAGGATCATGATGCCTGCAATAAATAACTGTATTATGGAAAGGATCAGTCCCTAGGAGTCCCTCTGAGCACTCCTCTTCCAGCAGAGATACTGCACCCAAGGGGAACTTCAGGAGGATATTCTTCTAGGAGCCAAAGTTATGAGTTACTTTTTTCACACATTTATCCTGCAAATGTGCTTCACTAGCACTGTCCTCTAAATGTGAGCCTGCTCTTCCCATGGATGCCAGGTGTATTTGTGAGAGAAGGTACTCCAGGTATGCAGGTGGGGGGGGGGAGGAAGAATGTTCTGTAGCCACTGTTTTTTTTTGATTATCTTAGTAAATGCCTTTGCTAAGAGCTAATAATTGTCTACGGTCTGATTGTTAATGGAAAACAAACTGACTAGGGCTTGTGAGCTATAGTTTTAGAAGGGGGTTCCATGATACATATTCTTGAACCCAGAGAGTATTAGCTGTTCTATGGGGACCCATCCCATGCATGCTGAAGGTTGGGAAAATAGCGCAAAGGGAATGTTGCAATTTCCTTAATGACTTGAGTATAGCTCATAGGCTTCCTCTCCACCAAATGCCCTCTGATCATTCTCACTGAATTGCATTTTCACACCAATGACCCACACAGCACTCTGGACCTTCAATTTCCTCAATCCCAGTGAACTCCACAACAAATCATTCACCAACACAACCTGAACTCCATCTTCGCTCAAAATGTTTCTACCTCCAAGATCTTAAATTTTGATATTGTTATCTATGATCACAACTCTCATCCCTACTTTCTCACTCTGCATATTATTTGCCCTCATTTTAATTTCCAATCCCTTAGCTTCTCTATATTCTCCCAGTCCATCATAACTCTTCTAATTTTTTCTTGCTTTCCTACACAGCCTAAATCCCCATAGTTAGCCATTTCCATGAAACCCTCACTAGGGTATTAGAATCCCTAACCACCTTTGACTTTCAATCATCTTGCAATGCCTATATAATTGGTAACCTTATCATGCATGAATCAGCTACTATTTAGCCTTATTAAACACTTCCTTTGATATCTACAATGATGACATTCCCCATCTTCTCACTATCCCATTCCCCAACAAATGTTTTCCATTCTCCTAAAGCTCTCAAGCTTACTTCACTCTCAGCTGTTATAATTATTTCTGCTCCACTGTGAAAGTTAAATTCTACTCTAATGAGAACTTTAAAGTCACCTGATATTACCTCATCTATATCTTAAAAAAGGGGGGAAGCTAGGTGGCGCAGAGGATAGAACACTGTGCCTGGAGTCAGGCAGCTCATTTTTCTGAGTTCAAACACTGGGCAAGTGACTTAACTCAGTTTGCCTCAGTTTCCTCATCTGTAAAAGAATCTGGAGAAGGAAATGGCAAACCACTCCAGTATCTTTGCCAAGAAAACCCCAAATGAGGTCATAAAGAGTTGGATGTGACTGAAAAATGACTGAACAACAAATATCTCAAAACTTTGTGTCTTCATCCATCCACCTTCCTTCTTCCCTGTTTCAAAGAATTGTCCCTCCTCCTTATCAAGATGAATTCTTCTATGGCACACAAAAGTAGACTTTCAATTGGTACCCTAGGGGAAAGGAGAGCTAGAGGAAGTGCCCTGGCACATCAGCAGCAGTCATTTCCAGTAGGACAAAGAAATGCTATAGGTCCTCTCAAACATGGAGGATGTTTACATTCCTCAAGTTCAAAAAACTCCAGACTACTCAGAGTGCATACAGTTTGTCATTGGCAATAGGATTATATGATCCAGAAATACAAAAAAAAAAATTCTCAAGACTGCCTTTGAGGAAAATATTTATGGATGTAGCTAGAAGATCATGTCTTTCTCAGTCTGGATAACAATTGCCCCTTTGAGATTGTAGTAAGGTCTTCTAGGGTAGGCAACATATCTTGTGAGCTATAGTTTTAGAAGGGGGTTCCAGGCTACATAATCTTGAACCCAGAAAGTATTAGCTATTCGTCTTGTATTGACCACATTGCCTTGCATGTAATAGATGCCAGATAAATGATTACTGGATGAATCAATGAATTATTTAATTATATTTTCATCTAATTCAGCACATTTTTATTGAAAACCTAGCATGTTTATACATGTGTGTATGTATATAGCTAGGTGGCACAGTAAATAGAGTGCTAGACCTGAAGTCAGAAAGACTCATCTTCGTGTGTTCAAATCCAGCCTTAGACACGTACTAACTGTGTGACCCTAGGCAAGTCACTTAACCCTGTTTGCTTCAGTTTCCTTCTCTGTAAAATGATCTGGAGAAGGAAATGGCAAACCACTACAATATCTTTGCCAAAAAAACCCAAATAGGGTCATGAAGAGTTAGACATGACTGAACAATAACATATAATTACATATAGATATAGATATATACGTATATTATGTATATAATTGCTAATGTATGTATATGATATAGTAATTATATTTATAAATAGCATTTGTGTATCGTATTTGTATATGTAAATATTATTTATATGTAATATTTTAAAATATACTATACTAACTATATTTAAAACTACATATGTAGTATTTATGTATATGACATTTATATAGTATAGTATATATAGTGCTATATGTATAGTAGATGGAGAGAGAGAGAGAGAGAGAGAGAGAGAGAGAGAGAGATCTATAGAGAGATGAATGAAAATGTGTTGGCTCTATTTGGAACTGTTATATGAGGAACAACTTAAGTATTATTATTTGAGCCTAATGATTGTGGCAAAGCATAATGGGAGCAATCAGAAAGGAAGGAAATAAGTATTTATTAAGCACCTACTGTGTGCCAGGTTTTGTGCTAATCATTTTTATAAATATTATCCAGTACAAATATTATCTCATTTGATCCTCATAGCAGTCTGGAAAGGGAATGCTACCATTGTTTTCATTTCATAGTTGAAGAATCTGAGACAGAAGTTAATTGACTTTCCCAGAGTCACTCAGCTAATAAGTATCTGAGACCAGATTTGAACTCAGGTCTTTCTGATTCTAGGTTTCTCTCACCCATCCATCCCCATACACATACTTTATCCACTGTGCCACATAGTATCTAAAGTAATTAGATAAAGGATAATCATAGTAGGTCTATTTGCTTTGTATCAGCAACGGACATAATACAGAAAACCACCGCTGGAGTAAAAGATGAACTTTGAGAGCTTTGTCTGAACCTGAAAGTATACAATGCTGTTATACAGATGTCCTACTGGCTCACCATCCATGGGAGAGTGTGGGGGCAAAGAGCCAGGTAAGATTTTGAAAAGTGGGACAGCTACTCCTCTGTGGTGGTCTGCTGCTCTTTTATGTTTCTATCCATTTGTTCCAGGTAGTCCTAGCTACCAGTACTCTGGGGGTGGCAATGAATAGCTTGTGTGGTATGTCTCTGTTCTCTGTGCATGCAGTACACGTGTAGGGGGGTAGGAGTGAGTACTTTGTGCTGCTCTGGAACCCAGACACAAAATGCACCAAAATGGCAACCTGAATGATAATGAAGTGTCACGGATCCAGCCTGGAGCACCTATCTGATTCTCAACCACTGAGCTCAGTTCTCCATTGGTAGAAAAGGGATGCTCAGTGCTATGTCCCAGGGTATAGCTTATTCCAGTTAGGTGGACTGAGACCAGAATAGTCAGGAACAGATTCATGTGTATTGTGGAGAGGTGCCCAATATAAGGCTATTGCTCTGCTAATGCATATCAGGAGGATAAAAACACATGGTGGACAAGAAACCGCCCTTTCCAACACTGGTCCTACCTGGTCTTTTTCTTCCTGTCATACTTTCACTTTCTTTTCAGCACTAAACACTCTGACTCTCACTCATTGGTCTCATTCATTTTGGGGTTATACTCATGGCTTCTTCTCCTCTCTTTTTTCCCCTCTCTCTTCCTTATTCTTTCTCTCTCTCTCTCTCTCTCTCTCTCTCTCTCTCTCTTCTCTCTCTCTCTCTCTCTCCTCTCTGTCTCCCTCTTTCTCTCTGTCTGTCTCTCCCCTTCTCCCACCTTCCACACATCTTTGTGTGTCTGTCTCCCTGTCCCTCTGTCTCTTTCCCTCTCCCTTTTTCCTCTCTCTTCCTTATTCTTCCTCTCTCTCTCTCTCTTCTCTCTCTCTCTCTCTCTCTCTCTCTCTCTCTCTCTCTCTCTCTCTCCCCCCCTTCTCCTACCTTCCACACATCTCATTGGGTATCTGTCTCCCTGTCCCTCTACCTCTTTCTCTCTCCTTTTCTCCCTTTCTCTGCAAATCTCCATTTTATCCCATTTGGCTATACTATTTTATCTTGCCAAGGGGCTCAAGCTAATAGAGATTTTGCACAATGCACATCAAAGGTGAATGCGAAATCAGCTACATAAAATAGGTTGTCCAGAGGACACTGGGTCTGTCTTTGGGCAGTTATTCACAAAATTTTGGTGACAGAGAGTCGCCAAAAGCCAGAAGTCTGTCTCAAAGTTAACCAGAAGGCTAAAGAAAGACAAAAGTGAACAGAAGGCCAAGATCTATCTCTAAGTGACCTCCAAAATGCCAGAAGGGCTGTCCAGGTGATCAAGAGACCTACAGGGAAGAGTGTTTGTTAATTATAGATCTAAGAGCTTTGTGTTTATATACATGATGCAGATCACTTAATTTCCTTGGCCTTTTCTTTCCTCATCACATAAAATGAGGGGTAGGCTAGATGGCCTCAGATTGCTTCCAGCCCTACATCAATGATCCTATGATTCTTGGTACATGTTTTAAATGTACACCTAACAAGGTCCAACAGGATTTAGAAATTAAGTCTAACACATGATCCTTATCCTCAAGGACATCAGGGATTCAAGACACAAGCATATGAAATAGTCAAGCATTTTATGAAGCATGTATGTGCCAGGTCTTGTGCTAAGCACTGGGGATACAAAGAAAGATAAAGGACAGCCCCTCATCTCAAGGAATTCAAAATCCAATGTGGAAGGCAATATGCAAACAAGTATATACAAACAAAGACAAATACAACTGTGTACAATATAAACACAATCATATATATGAGAGAATTTGGAGATAATATACACAGGGAAGATACTAATTTTAAGCAATGCTGGAAAAAGCTTCTTGGAGAGGGTGGAATTTTAGCTGAGACTTAAGGAAGTGAGCCAGTGGAGCAGAGCAGGGAAACAGTTTCATGAGGGACGATTAGAAAACAATATAAAACAACAGAACCAAATGCCAAAAATGTGTGCTACAGACATGTTAAGTGTTGTTGCATATGAAGAAGGAACAAGGCTAGAGTTGGGAAGGTCTCATAGGAAGTGGGATTTAAAATGGGCCCTAAAGAATGGGTAGTGATTTAGATCAACAGAAAGGAATGCGGAGTGTATTCCAAGTGATGGAAGGAAAAACATGAGATACGAATGAGCATTACGTATTCCTGGGGACAGTGAAGAAGAACCTAGAAGTTTCCAAAGAGATATAGAAAATGAAAGCTGGGTGAGGACTTCAGATATGGTACAGTCCAACCTCCTTGTAGGGATGGCATCATCACCTGTAAAAAGGAGATAACAACAGAACCAACCTCCCCCATTTACTGTAAGGACCAAATAAGATTCAAAAGCTCATTGCAAACCTTAAAGTGCTATGTCAATGTCAACAATTATTATTATTATCGGATGTCTCTCATCAGAGCCTCAAATTATATGTTCAAAACCAAGCATGTCATCTGTCTTCCCAAAACTTCTTTTTATAACTTCACTATTTCTGTTAGCCCATTAGCCCACAAGCATTCATTAAATGCTTATTATGTGCCAGGCACCTTGCCAAATACTGAGAATACCAATAAAAGCAGGAAGATAGTCTCTGTCCTCAAGAAGCTTGCATTCTAATTAGGAAGACACCACATACAAGGATGCTAAAAGAGGGCAGCAGGAGACTGAGATACCCAGCTTGAGGGCATGGCAGAGGAAGTCTAAAGTACAGCCTTAAGAAGAATGTCACATGGTTGGCCTGGGGGCTCTCCTTAAATAGAGTTTCATCATCCAACCAGTTTCTCATGTTCTTTCCTTCCTCTTCCTTTGCCCCATTCTCCATTTACAATCAGTTACTAGGTCCTGCTAATCCCATGTCTACAACATCTCCTTCATCCGGCCCTAACTTCTCTCCTCATGTGAATATATAACTACCATCTTTGTACACCACTCATTACCACCACCACCACCACCACCACCACCACCACCACCATCTCTGGATTACAGTAAGCTCCTCACAGATTTTTCTGCTTTTTTTCTCTCACCACTGAATTTCCTCCTTTGTACTCCTGACAAACTAATTCTCCTTATATAGAGATCTGACCACACACTTCTCTGCTCAAACATCTTCATTGACTCCTTATTGACTTCCCATTAAAGTTTAAGCTTCTTTGCCTGGCATTTAAGGCTCTCCACAACCTGTTGTCACTCTTCCTTTCCAGTGTTATATCTTTTATTACCCATTATGGACTCTATATACTAAATGGGAATATCCACTATTTCTGAACATGCTCTACATTTTATTATTATCTTATGTTATTTCTTGGCTCGAGAATATCCTCTCTGACCCTGTTTATTGTTGAATTACCATTGGTAGAGACAGCTTCCTTATTTGGATTTCCATATACAAGTGAAATCACATAAACAGTCCAAATTATCTACATTTGTGTCTCATCCCTTTAGGAGACTATGTTTTAGCTGAGCACTGCCAGTTCTAGGGCCAATATTTAAAGTTGTTGTTCAGTTTTTTTTCAGTTGTGTCTGACTTTCTGTGGTGACAAAACTTAGGGTTTTCTTGGCAAAAATATTGGAGTAGTTTGTCGTTTCCTTCTCCAGCCTATTTTACAGATGAGTAACTGAGGCAAACACAGTAAAGTGACTTGCCCAGGGTCACACATCTATTAAGTGTCTGAGGCCAGATCTGAACTTACGAAGATGAGTCTTATTGACTCCAGCGCAAGTACTCTGTGCCATATAGCTGCCCTGGGTAGCACTTCTCAAAATATGTTCCATTCAGGTGGTCCATGGGGTCAAAACTATTTTAATAATAATTTTTGAGATATTTTAATTTCTAATCATTAAGTAACAATAAATACAATCCACATAAAGGTTCTTGGGGAAGAATCCTCAATTTGATTTTAAAGAGTATAGGGGAGTCTTGAGATCAAGAAGTTTGAGAACCTCTGGTCTAGAGCAATGTCCTGCATATATCAGGAACTCAATAAATATTGGATAAATAAGTGAATGATCAGAGCCCCTGTGTCTCAAAATTCACTATGTAGATAGATCTCTCCTCCCAATGGGCAGGAGAATAACCATGCCTTTTTCATACTTATATACTAAGGCCAGACTGGAAGAAGGTGCCATAACGGAAGCTAGACAGAATGACCAAATTTCACCTGCATGATGGTAGAAATGGTTAGAGAGTCTTTCATGGATATGAGTCAGAGAAATGACTCCTTTCTCAACACCTATCCCTTCTAGCGGTAAATCTCTAAGATCCTTCACATTCCAGAGCTCTCACACGCTGAAATTACATATCATTTCAAAGGGTTTTTTGACTCATTCTCCCCTACCATCCTTTCAAAGGAGGCTGCTAGCTCCCACTTGAAAGGATGATTATCTTGCAAAAAGAAAAAAAAAAGGAAGACCACAATACCATGAGTCACTGGGGAAAAAAAAAACAAGTTTACCTATCAATGATTGCACAGAGGATCCCAAGAAACCATAGAGATTTTGCAGTATAGGGAGGATGGAAGAAGGGCTTGATTTTTTTCTTTGTTGAATTACTTGCTAAAGGTACAGGTGCTCATCTTCAGTCTTCTTCCTCACTGTGTGACTACAGGTTTTTCAACTGGTCTATTTAAGGAAAATGACTCCTCTTTGAACAAGGAAAGGAAATGTGGAATCATTCTGAACATACATACACCCACATTGGCAAAGCTGAACGTAGCTTTGGGGGAATTTGGCAAAGGGTCTTTATCTTCCCTCTTTGTCCCTACTCAGGTGCCCTCCACATGGAATTAAGCTCTAACAAAAACAAACCCTTCTTTCTATGGGTTCCCTAGCAGCTACTGTTTGAAAAGGTCTGTGGAGAACTTGGAGAGGATCCAGGGAACACTAAGAGAGATTAAAGCTTTGAGGAATAGGCCTCCTATGAAGGAAGTCCAAAGGAAACTGAATCTGCTAAGCCTTAAGAAGAGAAGGCTGAGGGATATGGGGAGGGTGTTAGTACTCCTGCATAATTGGAGGAGATTTTATATGGATGCCAATAGGCAGGTGTTCTCTAAATCAACTGAAGATGAGAAGCTCATATTACATTGGGAGGTCAGATGTTAGAAGAAACCTACAATGATAAATATAGAGCCATGAAGGACCTCTTAGGTTATTTTATCCAAACTCCTCATTTTCCAGTGGCTACATAGTTTAAACCATAAATAAAAGATATCTCTACTATAACATAACTAATAAGATAATTGATACACAATATTACAAGAATATAAGTGTAAATGGTATAAATATGAGGTATACTTATATGTATACCTGTTGTTTCCCCCAAGAGAATATAAGTTCCTTGGGGGCAAGAACTTTTCTTTTTTGTCTGTATCCCTAGAGAGTAACACTGTGGCTGAAGTATAGTAGGTGCTTATGATTATGTTTCTGAGATGGAATGACTTCTTAGAGGCTCAAAGATCCATGAAATGACCTTTGGATTTTTATGACCCACAGCATATCGATGGTAGCTTCCAATATAGGAATTATTCCAAAATGCAGTTCAGAGGCTGAAAGCCTGTTTCAGTGTCAGCTCTGTTTCATTTGTACACATATGGCCAACAGAACCTCACCATTCACTGACCAGGGAACATGTGTGATGGCGTCTCTCTATGGTAAGAAAAAAAAGGATCTCTGAATTCAAACCCCACAAAGACCATGAGCAGCTGTGTTTGTGCTTTTCACTATCCATGTCAGTCAATAAAATTAGATCCTTACATCTCCCCTTCCTTGAAGGCATATAATGAGCTCCATATCCATTGCTTTAAGGACCAAAGCATAAGCACCAATGTAGCTAGAAGGCAATAGATGCACCAGTCTGGTCTCTGTTGTCACAGAAAGTTGGTGATGGGCAGTAACCTCAACCATGCCTGAAATCTTCTGAACCAAGTGGAAGTCGGCCAACAGAAAAACTGGGATCTCAGATCTGTAAGATCTGAATTTGAAACCACGTGTGGCAACATGTCTAAGTATTAACATGTAACTCCTACAAGTATTGATTTAGAGCCAGAAGGAAACTTAGATATTATTGAGTCCAGAACTTTCATTTAAACAGGTGAAAAGGACAGCCTGCCTTGGACCACAATCAATCAACAAGCATTTATTAAGCACCTACTGTGTGCCAGCCACTGGGGGTTCAAGTACAAAAAAAAATGGAGCCATCGCTATTCACAATGAACTTACAGTCTAATGGGAGAAAGAAGAAAAACACCTACAGTATAAAAATAAAGTGAAAAAATACAAATATATACAAAGTTGTTTCAGAGGGAGTGCATTAGCAACTGAGGGAAATCGGGAAAAGTCTCGTGCAGAAGATCATGACCTCTTAAAAGAAGAGAAAGGCTCTATGAAGCAAAGGTAAGGAAGGGTTGCATTCCAAGCAAGGGGTATGGCCAGGATAAGGGTACAGAGACAGAAGATGGTACATCATGTATGAGAAATAGAGAGAAAGACAATTTTTGCCAGATTGCAGAGAACAAGAAGGGGAATAACATCTGGTGAGGTTGGAAAGGTAGATTGGGACCTATCAGTGGCTTTAAAAGCTGAACAGAAAAGCTTGTATTTTATTCTAGAGACAACAAAGAGCCAGTAGATTTGGTTGAGCAGAGGAGTCAGATGGGGAGATGGGTGATTAAGGAGTGCTAGATGCCTAATAAATGTTTCCTCCCTTTTTCTATTGAATCAAATTAAAGAAACTGAGGCCAACCAATTAAATAACTTAGTCAAAGCCATACAGGCAGAGCGAGTGCTGAACTGGGGATTGTGCCCAGGCTCTTTGTCTCTAAATCCACTATTTTGTCCACTACACCCCAGAAACTTCTGAGCTGGGGTGTGTAAGTCCATATGGAAGAAACAGCAGCGATGGCAGCTTTCAAATTTGTAAATTGCTTTATGATCTATGAGATTATTATCTCATTTTATAGATGAAGAAACTGAGGCTTAGAAAGATTAAGTGATTTGCCTAGGGACTCAATGCTCTACTTTGTGCTGCTTTATAACGACGTGATCCCTCACAATTATAAAATTGTATCCACTGACTGCCATTCAGTTAGCAAATGGAAAATCCAATTTCCAGTTACTTGGTTACGAAGAAAGAAAGAAAGAAAGAGAGAAAGAAAGAAAGAAAGAAAGAAAGAAAGAAAGAAAGAAAGAAAGAGAGAGAGAGAGAGAGAGAGAGAGAGAGAGAGAGAGAAAGAAAGAAAGAAAGAAAGAAAGAAAGAAAGAAAGAAAGAAAGAGAGGAGAGAGAGAAAGAAACAAAGAAACAAAGAAAGAAACAAAGAAAGAAACAGAGAAAGAAGGGAGGGAGGGAGGGAAAGAAAGGAAAGGAAGAAAGATAAAAAGAAAGGAAGAAGGAGGGAAAAGGAAAGAAAGAAGGAAGAAAGGAAGGGAAAGAAAAAGGAAAGGAAGAAAGATAAAAAGAAAGAAGACAGATAGACAGGAAGGACGGAAAAGGAAAGGAAAGGAAGAAAGATAAAAAGAAAGAAAAAAGACAGGAAGGTGGGAAGGAAGGGAAGGGAAAGGAAGGGAAGGGAAGGGAAGGGAAGGGAAGGGAAGGGAAGGGAAGGGAAGGGAAGGGAAGGGAAGGGAAGGGAAGGGAAGGGAAGGGAAGGGAAGGGAAGGGAAGGGAAGGGAAGGGAAGGGAGGGAAGAAAGAAAGAAAGAAAGAAAGAAAGAAAGAAAGAAAGAAAGAAAGAAAGAAAGAAAGAAAGAAAGAAAGAAAGAAAGAAAGAAAGAAAGAAAGAAAGAAAGAAAGAAAGAAAGAAGTAGATTGATTAGCAGGTGAGTAAGTGTGTTATCAGAAGACCAGGAGTTTGAAGCTCCAGTTCTGGCCCTGCTATTGACTCCATATGAGACACTGGTTTAGTTATTTAATTCCCTTGTACTAATTTATAATCCTTTGTATAACAAAGGAATTAATGAGTTGATTTCTAAGGTCCTTTCCAGCTCCAAAATCCTTTCAATCTAATCATTTGTGACTCCCTGACCATAATGGCATCTTTTTGTCCCTGCTGAGGTGCCCACCACATGGAATTAAGCCCTAACAAAAACAAACCCCTTCTTTCTATGGGTTCCCTAGCAGCTACTGTTTGAAAAGGGCTGTGGAGAACTTGGAGAGGATCCAGGGAACAATAAGAGTGATTAAAGCTTTGGGGAATAGGCTTTCTATGAAAAAATTCCAAAGGAAAGTGGGTCTGCTAAGTCTTAAGAAGAGAAAGTTAAGAGATAGAGTTTGAATCAAAGGCTCCATGTAGACATGTAATTACTATGAAATTAAGGAAATGACTTTCATTTTCATTAAAATAATGAACATAAGCTCCTTGAGGGAAAGGATTACTTCCTTTGATTGGAGAATAGAGAAGTTCTTCCAGAACCTCCATTTTTAAGGAGAGCACACTAGCCAGCATCTCTTCATTTCACCCCCTCCTACACTTCTCCAAATTTCTCCATCATCCCCTCATCCAGGCACCTTCTCTCACCTTCCACCCCACTTTTACTACTTCCTTTTATGTAGAAAGTAAGCTGCCTGAGGGTCTTTTGCCTTTTTTTTTTTGTGTCCCCAGGACTTAGTGTGCTTAATGATGCTTGTTAAATTGAATTGAAGAAACAATTCTAAAATTGGCAATAGAAAAAGTCTATTCCACCCTCAAATTGGCCGGAGTAGAGTGGGGAGGAATGTATACAAAACCCTTATTTGCAGCATATGACTTTTCCATTAAATTCACTTAAAATTAGATTGAGATTTACATGTTAATAATTATCTATCCGGTTTCAGTGTTTTGTTTGTTTGAAGAATCTAGGTAAATAATCATAGCTAACATTTATATAGCACATAGTATGTGCCAGACATTGCGTTAAGCATTTTATAAATATCTCGTTTTATCCTTGCAACAACCTCTGGGAGGTAGATGCTATTATCATCCCCATTTTACAGTTGAGGAAACTGAGGTTAAATGACTAGCCCAGGGTCATACAGCCATTAAGTGTCTGAGGCTAGCTTTGTGTTACTGACTGTAGGCTCAGTAGATAGTGGCCCACCTAGCTGTCCATAAGCATGGCTTTCATTAAATCTACCTATGGGGATGGGGGAAAGCCAATCCAATCAAACCTTTAATTTATTATTTATCTTGTCACTATAAACTGTACATAATGAAATAATCTGTGATTCTGAAAATGAAAATTATTGGAAAGATCAAAGGTTTTGCATAGAATGTGAAGGGGTAACAAAAATAGAAGAAAGGAGTTGAGATGGTTATGATGGAGATGGGATCTGGACCCCAAAAAGAAAAAGCCCTGGACTTTCCCACATGGCCAAATCTCTGGCATTAGCCTGAGGCTATAATCCTATTAACTGGCCTTTCATTATCTCCTACACCCAATCTCCCAATTCTCTATTACCCACCTAGCCCTCCATTGTCTTACCTCCCTATGGCCCCTGGCCACTTCCCACCCTTAATTCCGTCTAAACTCCACTCTCCCTTAACCATGTGGTCCAGGTCTCTGGAGTTCTGTTACCTAACAGTCATCCCAGCTGATTGGCCACTCCCATCCAGATCCTCCTTAGACCCCTCCTCCAGTCAGCCCAGCCTACTTAGCCACTCCTAGATCCCTCCCACAGTCTTTCTGTATATAAGATCCATCTGGACTCCATTAAGATGCTCAGATTCTTAAGACCTGGCTCTCTTGAATTAGCTATACAAATGCTCAGATACTTTAAGAGTCTGGCCAATATGGCAGATTCTTTAAATTTCACCCACCCCTGATCCGATGTTCTAATAAACCCTATTTTTGGCTGAAAGAAGACTTGGGTTGAATTCGTTCAGGCAGGACCCATGTGTCATCATTTTGGGGTTCCAGCACCCTTAAATCTCTAAATCTCAACAGTTATATCATCTAGATAGTAGCTTTGTTTTTCAGTTGTGTCAGACTCTTTGTGATCTCATTCGGGGTTTTCTTGGAAAAGATACTGGAGTGGTTTGCCATTTCCTTCTCCAGCTTGTTTTACAGATGAAGAAACTGAGCCAAACAGGGTGAAGTGACTTGCTCAGGGTCACACAGCTAGTAAGTCTCCGAGGCCAGATTTGAACTTATGGGGATGAGTTTTCTTGACTCCAGGTCTAGCGCTCTATTCATTGCACCTCCTAGCTGCCCTACTCAGAAGATCTGAGTTCAGATTCTTGGCTCTGACTACTGCTACCACCATTACTTTGGATAAATTATTTAACCTCTACAAGCCTTAATTTCTCCATATGTAAAATGAGGAGGTAGACTAGAGGGTCTTTAATGTTTCAGATCTAGGATTCAATGACAAAGGTTGCATGGACCATGTGAATGAACTGGATATCTTAAGGGGCTGAAAACTCAAAAGGAATCAACAGTGGGATATGTCATCTATGTAGGATGCTAATCTTAGAAGGCATAGTGTCCAGAAGGAAAGTGATAGTCCTTCAGTACTCTGCTTTAGTCAAGTCACACCTGGAGTATTGTGTTCAGTTCTTAGAAGAGCATAGATAAGATGGAACAGCCCAGAAAAGGTTCACCAGGATGGGGAGAGGAAAAAGGATGGTACCATAAGAGGATCATTTTTAAAAAAATGGGAAGATGTGGGTATTTAACCTGACAAAGTCAAGTCTTTGGAAGGACAAATAGTTGTCTTTGAGCACTTGAAGCATTGTGATATAGAGGAGGAATTAGATTTGCTCTATGTGGGTCCAGAAAGCAAAAATGGAAACAATAGAGAGCAGCTGCAGAAAGGTAAGTTTCCTAGCAATTTAAGGAAAAGCTTTATAAAAATTAGTACTGTCTGACAATGAAAGACAGTGTACTAGGACATAGTGAGTTTCCTTCATTGACTATTCATCAGTTGGGAGCCTTGGTCTCTAATGACACTTCCAGTTCTGAAATTCTATGATTCCAAGATTGGTGTCCAACAATACAGTGGATCCAGAAAAGGGGGCACACTTGGGGTAGGGGGAACTCTCTCTTGACACCATAAAAGCTATTGTGATAGAAACGTTGTTGCTACTTTCCCTCTCATTCTTGATTTTCCCAGAATCAGCCTAGGATCTAAAAGTTGGATGACCTATAGCCATTTTCAGATCTTCATAGGGATGTGCTAAAAAAAAAAAGTTCTAATGGAGAAAATATTATCAAATAAATACGTAGTTCTCTCAAGTCCCAAAGTCATTCCAACCATAACAGATGATGCTGAGCTCTAGTCTAAACCCAAAGAAACCACAAAAGAAAAGATGACTTCACACAAAGTACCACCAAGTGACAAATATATAAAACCCTGCTTTGTGACAACATCCCAGACCCTGAAGTTTGTCAACATATTGGTAGAACAGATGTTACTCAATTTGTCTGCTACGCCAACACAGATGGGCTGGCCACAGGGCCTGCTAGCAAGAAAGAGGATAAGGCTTTCTTGTCTCAAAGACTCAATTTCTATTGGCTGTAGAGATTTCTAGCAAGTCCAAAACATGCCAGATGAAACACATGACAAAGTTTTCCTATGATTGGCAAGCTCTGGAAGCCACGTGCTTATGAAACAAAGAGTAAGACACCAACTTTATTCAGGGAGAGTATCACATTTCTGCCATGCTTCATCCCAAATCCAGATGACTAGGAAATGAGAAGACCTCCATGTCCAATTGTTTGCACTCAAGCCACCATATACTCCTCCAATCTCGCTGCAATTTTTATGTTTTCTTCTGTCTATGTCTCTACAGTGGTGTCTCTATAGCCAAATTAATCGAGCCACCCAACAGCCAATTTAGGTGGCTACCTAGTCATTGTAATCTGGCAAATGGTCACTGATAGAGCAATGATAAAAACCGACAAACTGTATAAATCATGAAGTTGTCAATGTGGACATGACCTCTGCTTCACCATACAGGGCCTTATTTTCTCAAATGAAAGGGGAGGAATCTGACCTTATTTAAACCCTCAAGACGGTAGTGTCTTTTTCACATTTTATAAACATGAGCCTGATGGTTAAATATACGGTTAGTATAATCTCATGAAAGTAATCTCATCTACAAAGAGTGATACTCTATAGCAGAAGTACCAAATTTGGTGGATAGAGCTTTTCCTTAAATTGCTAGGAAATTTACCTTTCTGTAGCTGCTCTCTCTTGTTTCCATTTTTGCTTTCTGGACCCACATAGAGCAAATCTAATCTTTCCTCTACATCATAACGCTTCAAGTGCTCAAAGACAGCTATTTGTCCTTCCAAAGCCAACAAACAGACCCATGGGCTGGGCTGATAAACAGATGTCAAAACATGGGCCACTGGGCCACTGAAAGGCAGGCTTCAGGCTAGCAAGCAGGGTTACGTATTGGCCAAATGCTTATGACCATCTCCCTGCATTGGATGACTAGGGATAGAGGGGCAACAAAAATCTCTGGGGACTTTCCATGTCTGCAATGCTGGGCTTGACCACCATAACAAAGCAAAAACAAGGGTGGAGGGCCTCTAGTTAGCTTCCTATGATTAAACAAGTTAAACTTAGAATCTCCAATTCACAGCTCCAAGGCCTAATGTACAGAACTTATAATCACTGCCCCTATGGAATCATGTCAAACTGATTACTACTGATTAGAATAAAACAGAGGACCAATTAATCATCTATCACACTATCTATACTAAATTCTTAGAATAAGCTTGTGTTCATTGAACATAATATTCTTATCATCCTCCTCTTTTCTCATTCTTCCTTTCTGCTCTGTTACTCACATTTGCCACATTTCCATGATACATTTTTTTTTGTACAATATGCCAGTTTCAGATCTTTCCATGCTGCTGATCACTAGAATGACTTCTTTTTTAAAAAAAGTAAAAAAAAGAAAAAGAAAGAAAGAAAAGAAAAAAGAAAAGTTGGGTTTCCACAATGAAAGAGGCCTCATCCCAGCAGGATGCACATTACCACAGTCTGATAGACATTGTAATTCACTAACATGTCCACGGCGCTTCTGGTATTTTGTGCAAAGGATTTCTGACTGTAAGTTAGAAACACATTTCACCTCCTCCTTATGCAAAGAAGAAATATTTCCACAGGATGTAAAGGACAAGAATTAAAACTACCTTCCTTCCCAGATGGTATCAAGGGGCATTTTTAGGTGATTTTTGCTTTTTTATTGCTAAGGTAGCTTCATTTGAGTTTTGGAAAAGGAAAGCCCAGGACAAACAATTAATGAAGGCGTAGTGAAAGGGTTAAATCATTTTCCTACAGCTTTCCTAAGCGGAACTGATAGCCTTAGTCTGACTTAAGGAGCTAGAATCAAAAGGCTGCCAACATCTGTTTGGGTCAGAGACGGATAAAAGAGACTAATTCATAGCTGGAATGACCCATGGATGGCATTCTGTATTGCATTACTATTTTCCCCAAAACACACGAGCTAGAGATAGAATGATAAAACCCCACCTAAACTTTTTTTGACTATAGAAGCTCAAAGCTTTATAGATATATTGGCCAGGGGCGAGGGGGAGAGGCGGACAAGACAGAAGAGAGAAAGCTAGGTGGTTCAGTGGATAATAGTAGCTAACATTTATATAGTACTTACTAAGTGCCAGGCACTACGTATATATACTAAGTGCTTTACCAATGGCATCTCACTTGACTCCCACAACAACCCTGGGAGTTTGGTACTGTTATTATCCCCATTTTACTGTTGAGGAAACTGAGGCAGACAAAGATGACTTTCCCAGGGTCACACAGGTAGTAAATGTCTGAGGTCACCTTTGAACTCGGGTCTTCCTAACTAGAGGTCCAACGCTCAAAAAAGTAGTTCAGATCTAGTCTCGGACACCACCTGTGTGACTCTGTCAACATAGCACTCAGCCTCAGTTGCTACATCTATAAAATGGGGATCATAATATTACCTACCACAGTTGTGAATATCAAATGAGATATTTCTAAAATACTATATACATACATGTAAATGTATGTGTGTATGTATATATGTGTGTGTGTATGTGTGTGTGTGTGTGTGTGTGTGTATGTGTGTGTCCCTTTTCATTTTAAGGACTCTGCCTGCAGAGACAGTGCTTATAATAGATGATAAATATAATAAAATATGTCTTTAAAATTAATCGCAATAATGTAGGACAGGTATGGCAAGGAGAATGGAAATCCACGAATGACGCCAGACCCTTACTTGCACTATTAGCTTGAGCATCTCAGGAAACATCCTCCAGAATGGCTTAACAGGCAGCCGAGTGGACTCATGGGAGTTCTATTTCCCTTTCTGGCCTCATCCCTTAGTAAAGGCTTAGGGGTGATGGAGAAGAACAGCAGCAAGAATCTGGGTAATCCACACAATGAAGAGTGTCAGGCCATAAACAACCAAGAGCTGGCTATATCAAGATTTTAACACCAGAGGGGAAAGGGATATTTATTCCTTCCTTTCTCATCCAGGAAGGCCAGCAATTTGCAATACTGTGCAGTGCTTTGAACACCATGACCTGTCAATAAACAACGTCAATGGTCTGCCTCCAGACAAGAAGCCTGGCTTAAAAATCCATTTTAGTTTTATGACACCAGTCTTTACATTATTGAAACAGATGTGATAGGAAGAAGGTTTTATGATATACATTTGAAAAGGGGAACGGAATGCTGCAGGTAGAGCTCCACATCAACAAAGCAGCAAGTTATGCGTGGGCTAGCCTTTTTATAAACAAATGCTTCAATTCACAAGGCAAATAAAATAATAGCTAATAGTTGAAATATCAGTTGATAAATATTTACTAAATGAGATAATAGTTGTAAAGCACTTAGCACAGAGCATGACACATAAGAGGTATGTATGTAACATAATGTAACATGACATGACACGACATGACATAACACATAAATATTTATTCCTTTCTTCCTGTTAAGGACCTAGTATGTATCGGGCACTGTGATAAATGCCAAAGATACAAATACAAAAAAAGACAGTTTCTGAGTTCAAGAAGTTCATGATCTAATGGTGGGGGGAAGTAATGACATAGAAAAGAAAGCTGAAAGTGAGGGGGGAGGAGTATAGTGGGGAGGCCAAAGAAATCCACAATGAGTACAACTAAGTGAGAAATGAGGAGATATGGAAGACACATCAGTCCTGTTGTGGCTGTTCAGTCATTTTAGCTGTGTCTGACCCTTCATGACCCCATTTGGGAATTTCTTGGCAGATATACTGGAGTGGCTTGCCATTTGCTTCTCCAGTGGGTCCATTTTGTCAGGTAATCAGAGGTTAAGTGACTTGCCCAGGGTCACACAGCCTGGCGGTGTCTGAGGCTGGATTTGAACTCAGGCAGGCCCAGTGCTCTATCCACTGAGCCATTACGCTGCTTAAATGAAGGAATTTGTGGCTCCACCCTGCAATCAGAAGAGCAGAGGGCACTGATGAAATGTAAGTGCCTAGGCTGATTGGACCTTACAAGGTGATGAGATTTCTCAATGATGAGTTTACTGAGGACATCATCTTTACCTATGGTGTTATCATTGTACCTATTTAAGAGATGAGGAGACTGAGACTGAGAAAGGTGAAGTGACTTGTCCAGGGTCACACATCTAACCCATCAGGCAGTCAACCACAATAACTTATTAAACACTTTTTACTATGTGTGTGATAAGCCCTGGGGATACAACTGAAGGCAAAAAACACAATCCCTTTTCTCAAAAAGAGCACATCCTAATGGGGGAGACAATATGAAGACAATTATGTACATACACTATATATACAGCACGAATTGAAAGTTGCCCCAGAGGTAAGGTTCTAGGTAAGGGAGAACGGTGGTTCAGGAAAGGCCTTCTGCAGAAAGTAGGGTTTGAGTTTGAATAAGAAGTCAAATTCAGATCTTCCTCACTTTAAATCTAGTCATTCCCCTAGGCATAATGCCATTAATTAAGCCATTAATTAATTAATTAAGCCATTAAGCTCTCATGCAATGCCCATCAATATAGTATTTGTGATGAGGGAAGTAGGAAGAGATGGGAAGAAATGAGGTGAAAATTTTTCTGTTTCTTTTCTTGCTAGCATGCATTTTGCTCTCCCATAGATGTGAGCATCTCTATAACCTTCCTCCTATAACTCATGCTGTCTTCTCTTCCTTATTTCTCTTCTTAGACTTCACTTTTATCTCCCTCCCCTCTTCTTCCTCCCTTTCCTCCATAACTTCCCTCTCTCCACCCCAACCCTCCAAAAGCTGAAAGTGGTTCAATACCGGCAGAGATGTGTTGGCATAATCAAATGGGGATGTGGTATTTAGGGAGGGGAGAATGTGGTCAGGGGTTGGCAGTCAAACTGTTCCAGTTACTTATTTTTCCCAACTACAGCACTACATTAACATCAGCAAGCATTTGACATTTATGGAGAAGTGCAATATAAATATTACCTTTTAGAGTGAAAGCTTTATACTGTCTAAAGGTCACTGGAAACCAGGATTTCTTATCAGGAATATTATTGAAGCCCTGACCAGGGATGTGGAGGTCAGTAGCTTTCAAGATCCATATGACTGAAAGAGAGTGACTGAGGGACCTTTAGAGATGCCTCAAAGGTGTTCAAGTCTAACTCTCCTCCACTATCTCAAAAGAGAAATAAATATGCCAAAAATAAATTTAAAAACAACAAACAATAAAAAGGGAATAAGAAAGAATTCATCAAACACATACACATACATACAACACACACATACTTTTACAGAAAAAAGAGAGACCAATAAAAAGAAAAAGAAAAAATAGTAAATAACCAAAAAGAAGCTTGAATACAATGAAAAAATACCATGGGACTAAAAAAGTTATTCAACATCAAATGAAAAGAAAAACACTGTAACAAGAATTGCTAGATACCCCAGAGTTAATAATAGAACAGCTATGAGAAGCTTTTTACTTTTTACTTGGGAGCATAATAAAAGAAATGAAGGAAGAAATAAAACTTTTTCTAATCTCCACTACTGCTAGTGCCTGAGTAGCATCTCTGAGATTATCTCCCATTTATACTGTATACATCTTGCAGATATGTAATTGTGTGAATGCCCCATTAGAATGAGGGTGAATTCCTTGAAGACAGGTACCATGTTTTTGCCTTTCTTTGTATCCCTGGTGATTAACACAGTGAGATATATGCGTATGTATGTATGCATATGTATGCATGCTTGTATGTGTATGTATATATGTATGTATATGTGTGTATATATTTATACATGCATGTATATACGTGTGTGTGTGTGTGTGTGCACGCACGCATGTGTGTATATAGCTAAATAAATGTTTGTTGACTGACTTCCTGGAAAGAACAAATCAAAACAGGAAATTGATATTATAGAACAATTGATAAATAATTTCTCCAAAACAGTAGAGTCCCTATTTTGAAAATAAGATTAGAATATTTGTCATTTTTAAAATGCAGAAATGAAAAAAAAAATCACAACCAAATCAAAAGATAGCAAAATCAGAACATTTGCAATCTCTATAAGGCAAAGCAAGTGATCTTGAAAACAGAATGCAAATAGAAAATGAGAGAATTATAACTACTCCAGAAAAGTACAAGATAGTTACAAGCCTTAATACTATACTTCAATAAATCATTCAGGAAGATTACACAGAATTATTGGGGAAAGAGGGCAAAATACAAATAAATGGAATCCATAGATTACCAATAGAGAGAAAATCCCAGTTTAACTCACCTAGAAATCTCATGGCCAATTTTTAGAAAGGGAAAGGAAAGAAACATTGATAGGTCTCTATTTCTTCATCAATGAAGTGAGAAGTTGGGATGGATGACATCTAAGGCCCCTTCCTGCACAAAATGATCTTTTATCCCAAATCCATCCTTTTTTTTTTAATGTTCTCTCTGCCACAACTCAAGTGAGGTTCTCATTATCTCTGGCATACAGCTATTAAAGCAACTTTCTAATGTTTTCAGGTTCCCATTCATATCCATCCTAAACACAACAGTCAGATTATCTTACATATGCATATTGGAAATGATTAATTCATCCACTTGACAAATACTTATTGAATATCTCCTTTGTATAAGGCACTGAGCTAGGTGCTATGAATCAATGGAATAACTTGACCCTGTTCAAAAAATTTCCAGTCTTTGTCCATACCATATTGAATGACTGACTCCCCAAATCCTTATTCCAGCATTCTAAATCCTTTATAATGTGGTTCCAACTACACCTTCCATTCTTTTCTCATGCTTCATATACATTGGACTGCTAACCAAGAACCATTCTACGTTTACAAGATTCCAGCCAAATGAGATTACTCAAATTACTACCTCCAGATCTTGGCTCCTAGTTCTTACTATTTAGACACTTTCTCCCTTCTTTTCTCAATTTATCAAAAATTTCTCAATAAACCCTCCCCTGATTCCTGTCGCACCACCCTCTGGGAGAGATTGCTCCCCAAGTTCAGTCAACAGACATTTGTTAAGCTCTCAGTATGTACCAAGAACCGTGCTAAGAGCTGGATGTAATATGGAAGGCAAAATCAGCCCCCCTTCTTAAGGAGGTCTCAGACTGATAAGGACAATAGCAGGTGAGCAATGATATGCAAACATATAAATAAGATAAATTGGAGATAATCTCAGAGGAAAGACATTAACATTAATGGGAGTTAGGAAAGGTGTCTTGCAGAAGGCAAGATTTTAGCTGAGACTTGAAGGAAACCAAAAAAGCCAGGAAACAAAAATGAAGAGGGAAAAAAAATTCCAGGCATGAAAGAAAATGTGAAAATACACAGAATATTGAGGTGTGTCTTATGCCCATCAATTGGGGGATGGCTGAATAAGCTATGGTATGTGAATGTGAAAGAATATTATTATGCTGTAAGAAATTGTGAAAAGGATGATTTCAGATAAATCTGGATAGAATTGTATGAACTGATGTAGAGTGAAGTAAGCAGAACTAGAACTATTTATATAACAACAATATCATAAAGACAAGCTTTGAAAGCTCTGATCAATACAATGATTAATCATGGTTTTAGAGGACTGAATGCTACTCAACTCCTGCTTTTGCTTTTTGTTATTTTCCCCAGGTAGGGGGGACAGAGGCAGAGAAGGTGAGAAAGCAAGAAAATGAATGCTTGCTAATTGAAAAAAAAACAATACTTTAAAAATTTTTTAAATAAAAAAGTACTAAATTATGTCCTGGATACTACTATACTTACAAAAATGGAAAAAGTGTAACATCTTTAAAAAAAAAAAGAATTTTTTAAAAAAAGGCTTTCAACAAGGACAAACATCTTCTAAACATTCAAGTTAATTCAAGTTTTCCTGTAAATAGATGATGGCCTGGATGTCTTCTTCTCTGAGAAGCTGTTAATGTCCTGATCCTTTACAGTAATTGGGAGCCAGAGTCCAAATTCAATATATTGGTGTGATTAACATCCTAGGTTCTGTTCTCAATTTTGTGTCCAGGGGCATGTCCTTCTGTTACCCCAACTGTGTGAAAGAAAACAATACAATCAGTCCATTTTAGAACTACAACAACAATAACTCAGTTCTGCAGTACCTTGGGGCTGTCCTCACAACAGCAAAGCTCCTTCCAGCTCCTATGGTCTTATGATCAATCAGCCGATCAACAAGCGTTTGCCATCCTCACAGTTAGTTGGTAATCGCCCTTTATTCTCGAAGAGGACCAAAGTGACATCACTGTGCTACAGTCACGTTACAATGTGTCCAGCTGTGGCCAATCCAGACCGATACGAGCTCGGAATGTTCTGCCACAGGTCAGGCACAAATAGCCCATGTGAACATTGGGGGTGGATTCTCTGAATTTGTGCATCTCACGTTTCTTTGGAGCTACTTCAGTCCTGCTTTGCTTGTAGAGCACAGCGCCTTCTCTGATGGGGGCACGCCATATTGAGCAGTCCTGTGCCAGTGTCTCCCATGTCACACAATCAATTCCAAAGTTCTTAAGAGAGACGTTGAGAGTGTCCTTGTATTGCTTCTTCTGATTGCCACGTGAACGCTTGCCGTATGTGAGTTCTCCATAAAAGTCTTTTTGGCAAGCATACTTTTGCAGAACAATGTGGCCAGCCCATCAGAATTGCACTCTGTGAAGCAGAGGTTGAATGCTTGTCAGTTTAGTTCAAGAAAGAACTTCAGTGTCTGGTATCTCATCCTGCCAGATGATCTTCAGAATCTTCCTAAGACAATTCAAATGGAAGTGATTCAATTTCCTGGCACGGAGCTGGTAGAATGTCCAGGTTTCCCAGGCATACAACAATGAGGTCAGCACAATGGCTCTGTAGACCTTCAGTTTGGTAGTCAGTCTAATACCTCTTCTCTCCTACACTTTCCTTTGGAGCCTCCCAAACACTGAGCTAGCCCTGGCAATGCATGTGTCAATCTCATTATCAATGTGTACATCCCTGGAAAGTATGTTACCAAGGTAAATAAGCTTGTCCATGACATTCAAAACTTCTCCATTTGCTGTAACCAAAGTTTCCACGTCTGGATGGTATGGTGGTGGCTGACGCACAGCACATATACTCTTGACACCAAAGTCCAGCTTTCCACCTAAGAAAATTGAGATGCCGATAAGTTTTGACTTTTCTAATGTCCCAAAGCTAGTTTCGGGCAGAGTGAGGATCCAAGTTTGTTGACTTCCAAACTAGTCGATCCCCCTTACATCACATTGCTTCCCTTCCTTCCATGCACAACTTTCAGGATGTTGATGCTATGACTATATGTTCACGACTGTAAAGAACATTGAGATTTTCAAACAGAATATAGCATCAAAGTACCAAATAGTCTGATTCTCCCCAAACCAGAAGTTTCTCCTTGAGAGGAATTAACCTAAACCAGATATTCATTTTGGTACAAACCAGACTGGCCCTAGACAGAATTGTGAAATACAAGTTGGCATTTCATGCTGTCCTTTTTCCCATTCATTGTATTCTCTCCCCTCACTGTCCCTCCTCTCCCACCTCCAACACAATTCTTAGCCTATGGAAAAGAGGCATCATGGTACAGAGGAAGAAGAAGGCTGCCCCTGAATCCCTGACATTTACTAGCTGTGAGACCTTGGGCCTCAATACTTATGTCTGCCTGAATTCTAATCCTTGAAGAAGTTAACCTAACTCATCTTCAGAGCTCCTGCCCTAAATCCCATCCCAAATGAGTGAATGAAAAAACATGTTCCAAACACTATGCTAAGCCACAAAGAAAAAAAAAAGACAAGCCCCACTCTCAAGGAGCTTATATTTTAATAAGGAAGATGTATGTGCTGGCAAAGGAGGAGTATGTTGGTCTGGGGAGATGGAAATGGAGAAGAGGTGGTATCTGGGTGAGAAGGATTAGGGAGATGACTGCATGAGATGTGAAAATGAAGCATAGGCCAACGCCATAGGCCAATGAGCTGAGAGTATTCTAAGTGAACCAGTTTGTCCATACTCAGTCATCAAACAATCAGGCTGGACCCTAGGACTGGGGCTCCAAAGATGAAAGCATGAACTTTCCCAGGAATGTGGGCTTGGATTCTGGAAGACTCTATTGGTGATGAAGTGTTTGTAAATGATCCCACTGGTGACTGGTGACAGTGTGTGTAAACCAGCCTACCTAGCCCAACATATAACTGACCCCTAGATACCAGACCATGCATTGGTTCCTCATTCCCATCTAGCCATCCCATCTCATCTACCTCCTCCCACATCCAGTACCCCTCACCCAGTCATTCTCCTCCTCCCTAGAACAAAACTCCTTTCCCTAGTCACCTCTCCTCTATAGATGTTGTCTTCCTCTATTGGAATATAAGCTCCCTGAAGGCAAGGATCGTCTCTTTTTTAACCTTGTATCCCCAGAATTTAGTTTGTTGTTGCTCAGTCATTTGCAGTTATGACTCTTTGTTATCTCATTTGAGGTTTTCTTGGCAAAGATACTAGAGTGGTTGGCCATTTCCTTCACTGGCTCATTTTACAGATGAGGAACTGAGGCAAATGGGTTCAGTGACTTGCGCAGAGTCACACAGCTAGTAAGTGTCTGAGGGCAGATTTGAACTTACGAAGATGAGTCTTCCCGACTCCAGGCCCAGCACTCTATTCACTGCACCTCCTAGCTGCCCCAGAATTTAGCATAGAGCCTGTCATACAACAAGCACTTATGAATACTTTTTCATTTATTCAAGTTATTTAATTTCACCTGACCTCAGTTTCTTCATCTGTAAAATTAAAGGGTGGGTTTAGAATAGGAGTGGGGAAGCCTTGGCCTTCAGGCCACATGTGGCCTTCTAGGTCCTTGGGTGCACCCTTTTGACTGAGTCCAACTTCTACAAAACAAATCCTTTTATTGAGGGGATTTGTTCTCTGAAGTTTGCATTCAGTCAAAGGGCTGCACTTGAGGACCTAGAGGGCCTCAAGGCTGCAGGTTCCCCACCTCTGGTCTAGAAAGCCTCTGAAGTTTCTTCCTGTACTAGATTTATGATCTTATAACCATTCCTCAAGAACCTTGCTTTCTCAGTTGCCTGCAAAATTGGAAAACCACTAGGACTCAAGCGTTAATTGAAAATGGTTTAAAGTGTTCTCTTCCAAAGAAACTGAATGGGATGGATTGGAATGGAATGGGATAGGATGGGATGGGTGGGAAAACATCTATTAAGCCTTACCATGTATGCTAATCTCTGGAAATAGAAATAGAAAAGTAAAACATTCCTGCTTTCCAAGGAAATTACATTCTAATAAGGAGAGGAAATCCATACAGCTCAGCTACAGGGCAAATGGTAAGGTCCAGAAGTCCTTAGGATGCAGTGGGCATAACAAAACTCAGAAGTCCTTAGAATGCAACAGCAGGTCAGTGCTGAGGGGGCCCTAGGTCTTAGTGGGAAGGTGGAGAGTATGGCCTAGCACACTGCCATCTTACTGGAAGGATTACAATTGGTGCCTTCCTGATCATCCAGGCATTGTAAGTGGCAATGTCTCCAATCAACAGCAGTTGAAGAGGAGATAGTGAGCATGAACATCTGGATGGAGTAATGCTCTGGGTAACTATTGGCAGGATCACCATCCACAGAAGCTGCATTCAATGCTTGATGGACGATAGGGACTGAGGTAGGAAATAAGAAAGGCTTTCTACCCTCTCCCCCCCACCAATCTATTTTAGCCGTTAGGGTACTTCAGCCCTGAAGTCTCCCATTGATTCACTCAATTGATTAATTCAGTAGAATTAATCTGGAATGATAGAATTTCCAGCTTTGTTATAGACAGGGGGTGGGGAGATATTTAGAGGGAAATCTTTATCTTGTCACTCCTCAAATAGCAGCACCTAAGTGCTCTACTTCTACAAACAGTCTACAACAATGAGATGGCATGAATAGAACAGAAGCACATGTCTTTATATACCTACATGGATAATCTTAAGCAAAACCTGGAAGGGAAGAGAAATTTAACTCGGGGTTGAGCGGGATAGGGTGGGGAGTGGAGAGAGTGTCAAACTAAAATTTACTGGTGAGCCATATCTTTTTTTTCCTTAGGAAAATACAGTGGTGGTAAGACATAGTATACTTTCACAAAGATATATCCCCTTGGAACTAAAAGCCACTTGTGAAAAATTCTGGTGTCATTTTTAAAATGTTGCATATGTTATCAATTAGACCTTCCCATCTTAAGCTACTTGGGGGAGAGGGCAAATTTCACCCTCCTCCTCCACAGCTATTTGCCACCACCACTGGCACTCCCACATACGCCCACCCCCCACAGAAGGGACTCATTTAACACCCCTCATAAGCTCTTCACATTATCCCATGCAAAACAATTCTATCTGGAGCCAATTTGGAGGGGTGTAATTTATTCCAGACTTTTGCTGGAAAAAAGCTTGAGCTCTTGAGCCTCCTCAGATGTGTAGCCAACAGGGAGCTCCCCCGCCACATGCATTTATGCAGTTAGAGTTCCGAATGCCAAATCTCAAATTCAGAGACAGCATACAAATGTACAATGTTCCCTGAAGGAGACTGGGTCCATACTCCAGGAATGAATGGGATATATTGATCTCTATGTCTACTTCTCACGTGTAACAAGTATAATGTGGATTATAACCTTCCTTTAGATGTTACACAATCCTCATTTAATAAATAGGCTGCAAGTTCATTATCACTGAAGCTAATAATTGGATGAAAAACATAATTCATTTTTTATATACCTGGCTCAAGAATTAGAGAAAACATTGAGACTGGAAATTAAGAACTGAACAAAAATAGAAGAAGAAACAATTTGAAAATATATTTAATGCTTTAGTACTAACAAAGAAAATGAGAGGACATTTTATATGGGTGTCATAAGGACTTGTTTCATGAGTTGCCATGATATGTGGAAATATCAAAACTGCACATAACCAGAACCATAATTAGCAAGGGTACCAAAGGGTCTTTGCCCCAGGGTGTTAACATCTGGAGAAGTATATTTCTTCTCTATGGTGACCATTATCCTTACATCTTTCCTTAGCACCCAAACAGTGGGTTCATCTTCCTCTTCCCCTAGACCTCTCTCAGAGGGAAGGATAGGGGAAGGGCCACTCCCTGTCCTGGCTCATCTATACCAGCAATTAGATTGATGTTGCTTGTATATGGTTATTTGCATGTTATCTCTCCATTAGATTGTGAGTTTCTAGAAGGCAAAGACTGTTTTAAAACTTTCTTTGTATACTCAGCACTTTACACAATGCCTGGGACATAGTAGGTGCCTAATAAATGCATATTGACTTAACTGTTGCTATTACCCCAAAAGCTTTTTTGCCACAGATGCAAAAATTCTTTGTGACAGTTATTTTTTCATTTTTATTTTTTAATTACCAAGCATTTATTTTCTCCTCCTCTTCCCAGTTGAAGAGGGGGAAAATCCCTGTGATAAATACACATGGTAGAGCAAAACAGATTCCCATATTGGCCATATGGAAACATGTGTGTCTCATTTTGTATTTTGAATTTATCACTCCTCTGTCAAGGAATAAGTAAAATGCATCACCATTTGTCCCCTCGTTGGTCATTACGTTATTCAGAGTTATTTTTCTTTGTAATTGTTTCCATCTATGTTCTCCTGGTTCTACTCATTTTACTCTGCATCAGTTCATACAGGTCTTCACAGGATTTTCTGAACCCAACACTTTCATCATTTTTTTTTAACTTTTGTTTTCAGTTTAAATTCTCTCCCTCCCTCCACTTCCTCCCCAACCCATTGAGAAGGCAAGGAATAGGATATCCATTATACATACCTTTCATCATTTCTTTAATAGCCTTTGGATCAATCACCTTTAACTCCTCGAGGGGAAGGTGCTCTAGAAGGCATAAGTGCAATGCTTCAATTCATACACTCAGGTAAATTAGGGCCAACGTTCAGAGTTTCCTGGATCAGTTTTTCTTAAAATGCAATGAGACCATCATTAGGACTTGATTTACCCTTCCTCCCCTGACACAGCTTCCTTTTTTGTTGTTGTTCAGTCATTTCAGTTGTGTCCAATTCTTCATGACCCCATTTAGGGCTTTCTTGACAATAATACTGGAGTGGTTTGCCATTTTCTTCTCCAGCTCATTTTATAGATCAAGAAACGGAGGCAAACAGGGTTAAGTGACTTACCCAGGGTCACACAGCTAGTAAGTGTCTGAGGCTGGATTTGAACTCAGGTCTTCCTAATTCCAGACCCATTGCTCTACCCACTACCTAAGCTAGCTACCCTGTCCTGGTCGCTTACAGCTATAAAAAGTCCCACTCATGTACAGTTGGGACCCCCTCCAACTTGATGAATATCTGAAGACCACTGAGTCACCATACTTTGTGACCATACTGATGACCAATGAATTTCCATATGGAGGTGAGATGGGGCCATCCAGAGAAGCCCAGAGCAACTCTATCCTTGGTGGAAATCCTTGCTGTGTTAAGGCAAACAAAGCCTCCTTTTGTTATCTGCTCAATGACTTGTGAATGCCTTAGTCATCTTAATGTCATATCTGAACCAACAGGAAAATGGCTTTAGGCCCACCTCATACAAGGGGGAAATATTCAGTCTTAATGGTGGAAAAGTCTGTATAGAATATTTTTTAAGAGCAATTGCATTTCTTCTGGTGCATGAATTACTAAACTGAGTACTAAGCAAGTCTTTCCTCTTCCACATCCTCCTGGACCTGCTTTAATGAAGGGATGACATTTGTAATTAACATTATTAACATACTTAGAAAGTTAAAAGTTCTTTAAAAGCTTTTGGCTGCTAAGAGATTTAAAAAGGAACCCTGACACCTTCATTTGCACCATCAATTTGATTAATAAACCCTTTCTTCCTAGTAAACTGAAAAAATTTAGCCCCTGGCCAACTTCACACTATCTGAATCAACAAAGTCTAAATTAACAACATTTCTCAGTAGCCATTCATTCATTCGCTCTGTGCATTCTCCTGGATAATATTTCAAGTCTCTGGTGATGATGTTCTGCTCAACTCATTGGAGTAAAATTCAGGAAAATACTTCTTCCTTCAGAAGTTTAGGACCTACCTTGGTTCTAAGAAGTAACATAAGAGGCATAGTGAGCAGAGGGCAGGAAGTCAGAAGGACTGATTCAAATCCTGTCTCATTTCCTTTCTACACAAATAGGGACGAGTCATTTAACCTCTTTCAAACTCAGTTTCTATAAAACAGGAATGATAATCATACCCACAGTGTCTCCCTCACAGGGTGCTGATGAGGCTGCAATGATGCAATAGAGTAAACTTGCAAACTTTAAATGATGATGGGAAGACATTTGAACTAACACAAAATGGAGCGAGCAGAAACAGGAAAACAATGTACACACAAAGATGGCCACAGCATAAACGGAAGAATAAAAATACAAAATTGAATGAGCATCCAATTATGATCAAACTTGGCCCCAAAGGAGATGTGAGAAAACATGCCTCCTTCCCTTGGCACAGCAAGCATGGATAAGTTGAGACTGATATCACCAAAAGGAACTTCTGAATCAATAACTTCATGAAGCCAATTGAGAATCTAAAGAAAAGCAACAGAAATGTCCTTTTTTATGAACTTGGACCCTGGGAGAATACAATCCAGTAAGTGCTAATCTTATACTGGAATCACTTTTTTTGGAATAGTCCTGTGATTTCTTTGTCATAGGGAACCCCCAGGTGAGGAAAGTCCCTTCACCAATGCAGACTGAGGCCTTCTCTTCAATTTATAGTCTTAGAAAGTTGCCAAGGGGCACTGAAGGGTTAAGTGACTTGTTTAAATCACACAGCAAGTTTGTGTTAGAGGTAGAACTTGAACCCAGATCTTCTTGTCTCCTGGACCGTTAGATATCCACTAAACCACAAATATTAGTTAAATTGGTTAAATTGGCTCAGTGGTTTCTTCTGCGTACAGCTCCTCAAAAAAAAATTTTTAATCAGAATTTCTCTGCATCTGTAGAATTTCTCACTAATGTATTTTCTTGGTTGAGGCATTATAATACCTCAATATCATAGTCGTTTTGAAATCAAGCCCTGTTTGGAGACAGATCTCTTTGAAGACAGAGTTGCCAGGGAAGTGAGAAAAGTTTTTCACTAGTTATTGTTTTGAACACCTAGGCTAGAACCCTATGCACTCTTGTCTTGGGGAAAAGGGCAGAAATTCCCTGGGTTGCCTGTCCCCTGTGGATATCTGCCCTGTAAAGAACACAAAATGGAATCTGTATTCATCTGAGTTCCAGGTAGCAAATATCCAGGCCCAAGGGAAGGAAGGAAGGAAGGAAGGAAGGAAGGAAGGAAGGAAGGAAGGAAGGAAGGAAGGAAGGAAGGAAGGAAGAAAGGAAGGAAGGAAGGGGAAGGGAAGGGAAAGGAAGGAAGGATTTTTTTAAAGCATTACTAGCTCCAGGCACTGTGCTAAGAGCTTTGCAGATAGTATCTCATTTTATTGTAACAAGTTCCTAGAAGTAGATGATAGTATTATCGCCATTTTACAGTTAGAGAAACTGAGGCAAAATGCTGTTAAGTGACTTGCCCAGGGTAACACAGCTAGTGAATGTTTGGGACAGAATTCTAATTCAGATCTTCCTGACTCCTCACCCAGTGTTTTATTCACTCTGTCACCTCACTCTCTAGGCAGGAGGGTTACCAAGAGTCGTCCTGTGAATTAAACTCGAGCTTGTAGCTTATGTGGCTTGGTATACTTCTTTAGAAAAATCTTTTAAATTTACACTTATCTACTTCCAAAAAGGATTTGAGGCAGCTACCATTTGTCTTAGGTCCCAGATAAGATCAATTAGGGGGCTATTTATAGAACTAGAAATATTCTATTTAAATGAGGTCATTCACATTTTGAAAATATAAGGAACACATACAAAAGTTTCTTCTGTTCCTTTTTTTAACCATTCCCCTCTCCCCCAAATTATGATTCTTTTGCCATGACAGCAGGAAGTCAGGTGATTTATTGCAAGGTTCACAGATCTGAACTATAAATCCCAAGGATTAACATCGAATAATTTCTACAAATTTCTCAGCCTGACCCAGGGCCACACAATACATATGTGGTCTAAGTGAATTTAGTATTTCTGACAGGAACCATATTTTCATTTCCATAAGTTCCCAGTGTTAACTCCAATTGTTATCCAGGCCTCCAGCCAGGCTGAAGTCTTCCTGGCTCCTCCCACGTGTCTAGAGCCTAGCTCTATGGTTCTGATGACATATCCGTTCTCCAAGTCTGTCTGTATGTCTTTGAATCCAACAATGGCACATGGGAGCCTGCCTATACGCACAGGACTATATTTAAACCAACATAAAAACTCATGAATGAACTTGGGCCAACATACATAAGCAGGAGATGGTTACTAGAAAGCCTGCAGCTCTTTTATGAAATATAATCCTTTGTTAGAGTAAGTGACAGCCAGGCATTCCTAGCTCCTGGAATTATAGAGGGGAAAAAAATCAATCAGGCTGACTCCTATTAGGAAATGAAAGAGGAATATTGTGATCCGCCTTCCCTTAACCCCTGCATTCCTTCATATGCAGGGACTGGATTGTCTACACCTATAGATTGGCTTCTGCCACTGTAAAAAGCAACTATAGGATAACAGCAATGGCACTTACTATTAGGCCTGCACCCCAAAGAGATCAAAGAGAAAAACAGAAAATGAACCTCACATAGAAAGATATTTATAGTAGCTCTTTTTATGTGGCAAAAAAAACCAGGAAACTACGGGGATGCATATCATCTGGGAATGGCTAAACAAATTATGGCATGTATTTGTGATTTGTTGTTTATTTTGACATAATTAATGATGATTTCAGAAATATCTGGGAAGACTCATATGAACTGATACAGAATGAAGTGAGCAGAACCAGGAGAACAATTTATGCTATAACAGCAACAGCATAAAGACAAATAACTTGGGGCGTAGAGAGGTATTTTTACTTAAATTTTATTTTTTAATCAACAAAAATGTCCTTTCTCTTCCTCTTACCAGCTGCCCACCACCCATGCATGTACACACACACACACACACACACACACACACACACACACACACAAACTGAGAAAAACAAAACTTCTGTTACAAACATATATAGTCAAGCAAAACAAATTCCCACATTGACCACGTCCAGGAAAATATGTGTCAAAAATTACATTGAGTCCTTTACTTTCTTTTAGGAGATCTGTAACATGTTTCATCATGAGCCTTCTAGAATCATGGTGGTCATTGCTGATCACAATCCCTCAGTCTTTCAAAATTGAATACAACTTTAAAAGACTCAAGCATTCTGACCAACCATTATTCCAGGAGACCACAGATGAAACATCCTAACAACCTCCCGACAGAGAGATGATGGTCTCAAGATGAAGGAGACATATTTTAGGACATGACATATATGGAAATTGGTTTTGCTTGACTGTGCATTTTTCTCATGTATGGTTTTGTTTTTCTTTTCCTCAAGGTCAGGAAGAGGTGATGGGAGAGAAAATAAATGCTTGTTAATAGGAAAAATAAAAAGTTTTTTTTTTCACGTAACGTAGGTAAAGCATGATAGAGTGCTGAGCCTGGAGTCAAGAAGACCTGAGTTCAAATCCAGGCTGTGTGACTCTGGACAAGTCACTTAACCCTGTTTGCCTCAGTTTCCTCATCTGTAAAATTAGCTGGAGAAGAAAATGGCAAACCATTCCATTATCTTTGCCAAAAAAAAACCCAGGTGGGGTCACAAAGAATTGGACATGGCTGAATATGACTAAACAACAAGGAAAAGCATTTTGTAAACTTTAGTAATATGTTATTAGGCTTCAAGGCATAGTGGGAAAAGCTATGGAATTGGAGTCCAGGGATCTGAATTCAAATTCTACTTCTACCATTCATTAGTTATGTGAAGGCAAGCAAGTCATTTATCCCTCTGAGCCTCAGTTTCCACATTGGTCATATGAAAGGAGTGGTACCTGTAAGAGAGTCTCTTTGGATTGTACCTCCCAGAAGGCTTTGGAGCATCACACAGAAATATTTTCTGAGGGACTTTTGAATCCTTCTCCCGAGTGAGGGTAATAGCTGATTAAGATAGCTTCCTTGATTCTGCTGGCTGAGAGTAGGATTTAACTTCCCCCCTGGATAAGCAGATGACTTAAGGTAACAGTTTTATTAGGTAATGGTCTTATTACTAGACTTAAAGTAATGAGCCTTGACCCCATGCCTAGCTAAAGACTGGATGGAAAGGGAGGAGGAAGGGGAAAGGAAGGTAAGCATTTATTAAGCCCTACTATGTTCCAGGGAGGCTAGGTGGCATCATGGATAGAGCACTGGGCCCAGAGTCAAGAAGACTCATATTCCTGAGTTCAAATCTGGCCTCAAACATTTACTAGCTGTGTGACTGTGGGCAAGTCACTTAACCTTGTTTGTCTCAATTTCCTTCCAAGAAAACCCCCCAGATGGGGTCACATTGAATTGAATTGAAACTGCAACAGCAAACCGTGTGCCAGGCTTTGGCTGTTTTACAAATATTACTTCATTTGATCTTCACAATGACCCTGGGAAATAGATGCTATCATTATCCCTATTTACAGTTGAGGAAACTGAGGCAGACAAGTCAAGCCACGCGACTGAATAATCGCCTTTTAAGCTGATGTTTGCGCACTTCTAATTCCTGTAATTCACACTAGGTACCACCCTCTTGGCTTTAGTGACCTTGTACTCTCTTGTTTCTACTTCTACCTATCTGACCAAGCCCATATTTTTTTTTCCACTTGAATAAACACTGACTTAGCAACTAATATGTGCAGAACACTATACCAGGGATTGGGGGACACACAAAGTTTAGATAAAACATTTCGTGTCTTGTCACTTATAGTCATAGTTTCTTCTCATCTTCCTTCTCCTTAAGAGTGAATAACCCTCAAGGCTCAGTCCATTCTCTTTCTTCCTTAGGGATCTCATCCATTTCCATGGCATTAATTATTACCTCAGCACAAATGACTTCCAAGTATAGATAGATATAGGTATAGATATAGATACAATCTAAGCGCTAGTTCCATATTTCTTACAGCCTGCTAGTAAGCTTCTTGAGGGCAGGGACTATCCTTTGCCCCTTTTTGTATCTCTAGGACTTAGCACAGTACTAGGAACACAGCAGGCACTTAATAAATGCTTATTGATTGATTGGTTGACACCTTAAAATTGAACTCATTGTTTTGCTACCAAAATCTGCCCTTCCTCCCAATTTCTCTATTTCTATTAGTGTCAGCTAGACATGTCTAGCTACCTAGACTGAAAATAGTCATCTTTTCCCCTTATTCCCAACCAATGGCCAACTTCTGACTCTTCTGCCTCTGCAGAATCTCCTTGGGGTCTGAAGGATCCTGTCTTTTCCTACCCTGACTACTCATCAGTCATCAAGCATTTATTAAATGACTGCTGTATTCCAGGCACTGTCCTGACCACTGGGGATAGGAACACAAAAGTGAACTAGCCCCTGCCCTCAAGGAGCTTATTTTCTCAGAGATATCCTAATAGACCTTATGACTTAGTTACTAGTGCCGCCCTCCCCCCACCCCCAGCCCTGCATATAACAGCAAAGAGCGAACAAAGATGAGAGGGGTTAAGATCAGCTGCTAAATATAGCGTATTTAAGTCATTGACAGCTGGGCTCAGAGCCAGGCTTCTGTCCTTGCAGGAGAGCACCTTAGGGGACTCTAAGCAAAATTCAAGGGGAAGCATAACAGATAGGCAAAGCCATTTAGCACAGATCAAAAGGCGTTTCACCTCACACATCTGAAGATACTCGGGCTCTTTGCTAGGCAATCAATGAACTCACATGTTTGTAGTGAATATGTCTAGAAATGGATTGAAAATGATACCTCTAACATGGTCACAATGATGACCAAAGAAAGTGTCCTACAAAGAGTTGCTCCAATTATTCAGTCATCTTAATAATGATACAAAATTAACTATTTGGCAGACTGATCCACTGCTCAATATGGAATCTTGATGGGCGTCCAAGAAAGTCACATTGCTAGCACCGATGGTCTCTCCAGGAGATCATATAAATAATGTTAACAAGCATTTTTTTAAACACTTACCATGTCGCAGGCATTGCGCTAAGCTCTGAGGACACGAAGAAAGGCCAAAGTGTAGTCCCTGACCTCAAGACACTCACATTCTAATTGAGGAGACATGAGAAAAAATTGAATGTATAAGGTGTAGATGGAAAGTGACCTCAGAGGGAAGGTACCGGCAGGTAGAAGAACCTGGAAAGTCCTCTTACAGAGAGTGGGATTTCAGCTGAGTCTTGAAGGAAGACAGGAAAGCCAGGAGGCAGACAGGAGGGAGAGCATTCTAGACTTGGAGGACACTGTAAAGACAGAGAGTCAGGCTCAGAAATTTCCTATACAAGAAGCATGGCCAGATCATACAAACTGCCAGCAATTCTCATAGGCAACTCTTGCTACCCATCCATCACCCCACCAAAGTTTCCTTTTTCACCACCCCACCCACACATATAAACTCTAGCTGTGGGGCATTTCTTTTTTCATTTGGAGTTGTACATTTTGTTCTCCTCAAGATTCTGCTGCCTTAGGAAACCACCTGTTCTAACTCAAATAATACTGAATCTACAAGTCCCTGTACACACACCTGCAAGTGTTCTCATTCTCAAGATCAAGTGTGCACATGCACACATACACTGACATGCAAAGATCGCTTTCGACAAATTAATAAATCCTCTTATCCTGTTTGGTCTGTAATTAAACGTAGTTTTCTCTACTGTTGAAGTCAAACTTTCTTTTTCATAGTTATCCAGGTAGCTTCTTAAAAAGAAAAAAAAAAGAGTAAGGCAGTAAGTCATCAAAAAAAAAAAACATCTTGCAATTGTCTCATTCTTAGACCTCTTTGCATGCAGGAATCAATATGGAGTTTGGAACCAGCCAAGAATCCAAATCTCCTTCTCCTCATTATTACCCCACCACCACCAAAGATATGAAATTTGAGATTTTCTGAGGAATTGCTGCTAGCTTTTGATGTGAGACTCCTTCCTGAATCAGCCATTTCACTTGTTAGAGCAAAGATCACAAAGCTAGAAGAAAGAATAGTAATGAGAAGAAGAAATGTCATACCACTTGAAATTACTTGATCCTGACTTATTCAAACAAATTTTTGATCAGGAAAAATAGATAATGAATGGATATTTACAATAATTATAATCATTTCAAACTAAAGTGTAACTCATGTATATCAATTGCCTTAACTAAAACATTTAATACGACTTTAAAAAAAAACAAAAACATGTTTATTTGCCAAAAGGAGAAAGATGGCAGCCAAAAGCAACACCAGGTCAACCTCAAATCAGACTTACAGAGAAGGTTAACAGAAGATTATGGACAGTATCCCCTCACAAAACAGGATAACCCCAGACTAAGGAAAGATTATTGAGAGACCCAACTAAGTCAAGTCATCTCAAAGACATGTAAGAGTGAAACTGGAAAATGGACAATAGAAAGAAGAAAAGTGGGAAAGATTTGTATGACAAACTATTTTCCTCATCAAGAACAGGAAAGCTATTGCATTTAGACTAACAACACAGCCCCAAGTGTGCTTCTAGAGGAGGCAGAAATGACATTAAAGTAACAAAGGACAGGGGAAAAGGAAAAGCAGCCAGATTAGACCCCAAGTGTACACACAGGAGGTCTCATGCAATTGTGACAGCATTGAAAGATCCACTTGCAAGGTTTTGAACAGAGGGAGGATATCAAAGGGGTGTGTGTGTGTGTGTGTGGAAGAAATCTCAGATTTTATTAAACCTCCAAAAAAGACAACCAAGAGGTGATCTACAACTACCAATCTACATAGCTACTTTATCATCTAAAAGAATTTTTAAATGAAGTTTCTTTACATAGATTGAAAGTATCCTTGATTAGAGTATCAGTAAAGGCCAGATAGTTTTTTTCTTTTTTTATTAATTTTTTTTCAAATGAAGATGTCACCTCTCCTCCTTCCTCTCTATACCATACCTCCCCACCGCCCAAAATGAGAAAGCATGAAAAACAAAATCACCTATTACAAGTATATATAGTCAAGCAAGGCAAATTCTCCCATTGGTCACATTCAAAAAGATGTATTGATCTACATTCTGACCACATTAATAACGTATTAATCACAATAAGCGTTTATTAAGCACCTATTATGTAGATGGCAGAGTGGCTAGAGTTCTGGGTCTCGAGTCAGGAAGACCTGAGTTCAAATCCAGCCTCAGACACCTACTAGCTAGGTGACACTGGGCAGGGGTAACTCAATTTGCCTCATATGTAAAATAAGCTGAAGAAGGAAGTGGCAAACCACTTCAGCATCTTTGCCAAAAACCAACACAAATGGGGTCACAAAGAGCTGGACACAACTGAACAGCAACCACAGTGTGTCAGGCACCTCTCCACCAAGAAGGGAGCGCCATTTTTCATCATGAGTCCTCTGGGGCCATTGGTGATCATCGTGTCGATCAGATTTCCTAAGACTTTCAAAGTTGATTGTTATTACTGTATAAATTGCCCTCCTGGTTCTGCTCACTTTACCCTGAATCAGTTAACAGACATCTTCCCAGATTTGTCTGAAAATATCCCTGCCATCATTTCTTACAGCACAATAGTATTCTTACCATATATACTACATGTACCATATACCATAACCTATTCAAATATTCCTTAACTGATGGGCATCCCCTCGATTCACAATTTTTTACTACTACAAATAAAACAATTATAAATATTTGGATTTATTTGAATCATTTTCCTCTTTTCTTTGCTCTCTTTAAAGTATAGACCTAGCGCCTGCTTCTGGGACCCCTCCCTCCATCTAATTAGAGAGGGTGGACAGTGGAGAGCTCTATCAAGATTTAAGGAGGGCACCCATGGCAGTCATCTCGTCATTTCCCACCCGACTATACTCTTCTGAGCTCTGGGTACCCCCTTTACTCTTCCCTTCTCCCTCATTTTTCACCTTCCTTTTATGTGTTATTTTCCCACATTAGATTGTAAGCTCCTTGAGGGCAAGGATTATCTATTGCCTTTCTTTGTCTCCTCTGTGCTTAGTACAGCTTCTGGCACATAGTAGGCACTTGATGACTAGTATTTCTGCACCAAAGGACATGCATCATTTTTTTGACATTGTTCTAAATTGCTTTAGAACTGGTTGGACCAGTTCACAGCCACACTACTCATACATTAATGTACCTGTTTTCTCACAGCCCCTCCAGCACCTGTCATTTCCCTTTCATCAACTTCACTAATCTGATGGGTGTCTGGTGGAACTTCAGAATTGTTTTAATTTTCATTTTTCTAATGATTAGTGATTAAAAGCATTTTATATGGATTTTGATAACTTGGATTTCTTCCTCTGAAAACTACCTGGAATAGGTTTTCACAAGTGACAATCCACAGAAGACCCTTTTGTCATTATACAGTTGATGAAAAGATACTGAGGACATATGATTCTACTGCTTATTTGTTGAACATCAAAAAAAAGATGTATTTGATTTGACAGAAGAAAACTACACCTTAAAGTTTCTCTTCCAATGAAGTGCCACCTGTACTTTAAAATTATTCAAGATTCCCTGAAAGATATAACGGCAAAAATAATCTTATTCAATGACACCCCAATAATTTACTTCAGAGGAGGCATAAGACAGAGGGAGGCACATATGCTCTCACCAAAGGTTTTTGCCTTGATGATGAGGAAATCCCATGCAGAGTTCAAGGGGAAGAGGGGATCCCTATAACTGATGAGGTGCTTCAGGTGCTCCTATATACCGATGACATTGTACTAGCTGCATGAAGTCCTAGAATAATGCAGTGCCTCTTGGACAAGATTCAGAACCCCTCCAAAGAGACTGACATGACTAATCGCAGGCAGAACCAAGTGGAAATTGTAACGCTCCTTTAAATGACCCTCAACTTCTCCCCAAAACAAAGACTTGTCTTTTTAATAACAATATTCTATCAGTGTCAGCACTACATGGCTGAAATACAGCCCTTAATAATCTCTAAAAAACTGAAAATGAGACTCACACAGAGGACATGGGGCTGTTAGAATATTGTAGCATAAAACAAATAAGTGACTGCTCATGGGACCTCAGTTTCCTTATCTGTAAAAGGAAGAGACTGGATTAGGTGAGCTCTAAGGTCCCTTCTAGATCTAAATCTATTATCTTAAATGGGAAATGTACAACCGAAACAAAAATAACATTAATGACAACAACATTGACAATAGCTATGTATGTGTGGATGTATATGTATGTACACATATGTGTGTATGCATGTTTGTGTGTGTGTGTGTATCCATATATACACACACATTGTTATTCAGTCATGTCCAACTCGACCTCATTTTGGGGTTTTCTTGGCAAAGATACTGGAGTGGTTTGCCATTTCCTTCTCCAGCTCAATTTACAGAGGAGGAAACTGAGGCAAATGGGGTTAAGTGACTTGCTAGTATGTGTCGGGGCTGAATTTGAACTCAGGTCCTCCTGATATAAATCACTTTAGGGTTTGCCAAGTGCTTTAATACAACATCCACATGACTACGGCAAGGGATAACAATTAAATAGCTTGCACAGGTATCCTCAATGATTTCAGAAGGAAGCAAGAAAGACCTCTAAGCAGATTGGCTAGGCCCCTTAATGAAGAAAGTCTGTAAGAAGAAAGGATAAGATTGCACAGCTGTATTGTGGAATTGGCAGGACAGTTTAAATCAATGTATCACAAATCAATATATCATATCGATACATCAAATATCACAGATACATTCAACTATTGAGACTATTCCAGCCAGAAGGAACCTCAGGCAAGATCTAGTCAAGTCCCCTCATTTTACACAGGGGATGATGAACTATTTTTCTTCTCTCTGTAGCTTCTTTTATATGTTAAAGTAAAATCATAATTTCATGTGCTTCATAAAAATGTCTTGACTTAGAGTGATTTATATTCTTCCAGTTTAGTGGTATAAATAGTATTTTTAAGCACCTGAATAAATGACTCATAAAGTATTTTTTAAAAAACCCTCCCAGAAATGACAACAAATTAATCTAATTGAAGATAAATATTAATTTAATTCTTCCATTATGCTAGGCAGTTGGTATAGTTAAAAAAACAACTAGATTTGGAGTGCTGACTGTCTGATGTTGACTGTTTGACCTCTCTGGGCCTCAGTTTCCTTTTCTATAAAGTGAGGAGGTTGAATTTGATGACTTCTGAAATCCTTTTAAGTTCTAGATCTATGATCTATGATTATCATGAAGTTAGCCAAGAGCAGGTGTGGGAAGTTATACAGAATGCAAATATCACAGTGTTCATAACTTTGGGCCCATGCGGTCCCACCAAGCTGAACTCACCCTTGCCTCCAAATAATCTTCAGCTTTGTCCACCCACGAGTTTAGTCAGGCCTCTGGTTTTAATGAGTTATCGAAGGTGTCGTTCAAAAACACCCTAAGTGTTTTTACACGCTCTCAGTTCTGCCCAAGCATATGCTCTGAATCACCTGTCCATTGCTGTGATTCTGCTGACAAATAGCTTTCATCCAAGCTACCTTTTATTAAGACGTATCATTCGTGAGTGTCCTGACATACCTACATTATTCATCAATTAACCTCTGCTTACAAGTTTTACAATATAGACAGCTTTATAATTAGGGCAGTGATATTGTTCACACACCATTTAAGAAACTATAGGCAGGATATAGTCAAAATAGCCATGTTCCTTTCAGACAACTGAAGATATTTTGATTTCGGGCATTTTTCCCACTTAATTGTGGTGACACCTAACAGTATATCTGAAGATGTAGGTAAGTCTGCCACTTTAAAAAAAAATGAAATTTCAATTCCTGTGTAATGTATTAAAGTTGTGGCCATTTCAGAGAATGGAAAGTAGGAAAATTCCAAATTTCAAAAATCTAAAATAATTTAATCTAAAATTTAATTTAAATTAAATTTTAATTTAATCTAAAATAATAAAAATTCCTCTAGAATGTAAGCTTCTTGTGGACAGGGACTACATTTTTTTTGATATCTCTAGCAGCTGACATAAGGTGTTGCACTCAGTAGCCATTATTGTTTAATTAATTATTATTTAAATATTTATTATTTAAAATTATTAAAATTAATTAAATTTAATTAAAATTATTTAAATAATTATTAATTAATAAATATTGTTTGGCTTGTTGCTTATTCATACATATAATGTTTCAAGGTTTACAAATCATTTTCCATACTCTCTGTCATTTGCACATCACAACACCCATGGGAGAAGTGGCCCTTACTAGTGTTATTATCCCCATTTTACAGAGGAGGAAACAGGTGAAATTACTGAAGCTGGTCACTAACGTGAGAAGAGGAATTTGAATCCTGGCTTCAGGCCCAACACTCTACCCACTGCAACATTCAGCCTCAACTCTTAAGGTACTCTACAACTTTGATTCCTCTGAACTCCTATTTAATGTTTGTATCATTCAAGAAAAGGAATTTACTTTTTAAAAGTAGGAGCATTTCCTCTACAGATATGATCTGGTTGGTCCCCTAATCACTGTGCATGGATCATTCACAGGCTCATAGATTAGAGGATCACACATTCAAAGCTATTTAGTCTAACTGCTTCATTTTACAGATAAGGAAACTGAGGCTCAGAAAAGTTAGTGACTTACTCAGGGTCACCCAGCTAGAAAGTGTCTAAGCTAGGACAGGTCTTTCTGACTCTGAGTCAATATGCTATACCATATAAAGGGCTAACCAATGTCTTTATTTTAGTAATTTCCAAAGTCAGACAACCAATCACGGGGCTAAGCCCACTGTCTTACTGTACAGACAACTTTAGCCACCTTGACTGACCAGAGCCAAGACTCTGCTGGTTTGGGGTTTTGTCTTGTTTTTTTGTTTGGGGGAGTTTTTGTTTTTGTTTTAGAAGGTTTTTTTGGTTTGTTTATTTGTTTTTTTTAAATAGCTTTAGAGATATCTGTTCAGTAATCTTCCTCCCGTCCTAATGAAATAGAATCCATTCTGGGGTGCATGCGGGGAAGGATGCGAATTCTTTTAACTCTGTGGAGACCAATAATACAATTCATGATGGATATTCCCTACTAGCTGATTCCCAGGTGAATAAAAGAGCTTAAGGCAAAACCTACTTTGTAATTAACTGATGGACTACAGCCTGACTATCGTCCAGGTGGCTGATTCCTACAAATGCATGGTGCTCACACACCAAAGAGTGTTTCTCCTTGTCATGAAAAACAGGCCACAGGGACACCTTTTAGTCATTTACCAGTTCTTTTTTCCCCAAAAAATATTAACTATATTTTCCTTTAAGTTCTACTTCATCATAAAACTCTGAGGCTGCTTTTGGTTGTGCATTTTCTAATAACTCTATGTTCTATGTTCTTAGCTACCTAACAGAGATCGCATCAAATCGCTTCTTGTCTTGTACCTGGGAATGTGTATGTCTTAGTACCAGTAAGTGAGCACAGCGAGGAAGATAATTAATTCAAAGCCAAGGTTCTGTTTTAAGAGTAGTCTTTGCTTTTCTTAAGTAAGAAGCTAAGTTTTGATGGCTGATTTTAAGGACCCCAAAATATCCACTGAGCCTGGGACCCAGACTGATTTGCATGCAAAGGAGAAATTCACATTAGGACTCACAGGTCCTAATGCCTTTAAGTAAAATGTCTGGTTTAAAATAAATGTGTGATTATCTTTGACAAACAGAACTATAAACAGGACTGTAATTTGTGAAATTTCTGATTATTTTCCTCTGGTACTGTGACATTGCCTTCTCTCTCTCTCTCTCTCTCTCTCTCTCTCTCTCTCTCTCTGTCTTTCTCTCAATGAACTTAAAATTTGTTTTAAAAACTTTAGCTTGCCTCTCTTGCCAGAGCTATAACAAAGACAGGACAATAGCGGCTTTGCCCCAAGGTGTCAAAATGTATAAGGCATTGGCAGCCCTGACCTGGAATGTGCTTTCTTTCCCCCTGGTAGCTACATCCCTGATAAACTCTTCCCCCTAGGGTGAACAGGGAGGAATGGAATTGTAGTTGCAGGGGACTTGAAGCAGCTATGACCCACACCTCACCTTCTATCTAATTACCACAGCATGTCCTGAGGCATGGTTCCTCCCCTAGAAGCTGTACCCCAGATGAGCTCCCCTACTCCAACTCAACTTATCCTGCTCCCACCCTTTCCCTCAGCACAAAAATTCCTAGTGACTGTTCTGCCTCTAGTAATATAAAATCACATGAAGGAAATTCTTGGATTGGTTTCATAAAAGAAGCAAAATATTTTTCTCTTTTAAACTTTCTTTCGCTTACTTTCTCGAGATTATGTGGAAGACATGATTCTATAATAATGAGGCTATCTACAAGCCACATGCAGAAATCTGAATTATTGCTTCATAATCATACCTCATAATAATATATTCCCATGATAATAACTCATATATGTAGTACTTTTAAGTTTAGTTTAGTTTTTTTCTCAAAATGCTGAGGAAGCAAAGTGGCCCAGTGAATAGAGCAGTGGGCCTTTAGCAAGAAAGACCTAAGGTCAGATCTGGTCTTAGGGGAAGATATTTATTGGCTGGGTGATCCTGGACAAGTCAACTTACACCTCTGCCTGCCTCAGTTTCCTCAACTGTAAAATGGGCATAATAATAGTACCTACATCCCAGAGCTGTTGTGAGGATCAAATGAAATAATGTTTGTAAAATGCTTAGTGCAATTCTTAGCACATAGAAGGCACTTGTCTCCTGCCTTCTACACAGCAACACTATGGATGCAGTGGAAGTCTTATTAGGCCCATTTTGCAGAGGAAAGAGATAAGACCAGAGGTTAAGTACCGTACTCCATAACACAGCTAGGACACATGGGAGCTCATTGTCACCCTGCCTCTGCTGATAGTGCCTATATAAATGGCAAAACCTCACACCTAAACAACATAGAAGAACTAAAACAAAATCTTCCTCCCTGTGAAGATTTACCTTGGGATCTAGATAGGCCCTGCTCACCTCTGTGTGACTTTGGGCACGTCATTTGACCTCAGTGTCCTTACCTGTAAAATGAGAGGGTTAGACCGAGTACCTTCTTCCACTCCCAACATATTTACTCTATGTCTAGGAAAAGCCTGATTGTTTCCTAAAGAGCATCTATTCCCAAGAGAAATCAATGTTATCTCCAGCAGTGATGAAAACCATATTCACAGATGAGCCTCTGTAAACAATCAGTCTTTTTCAAGCTAAGGCAAAACTGTTCTTAGGGAAACTAAAGTTCTTCCAAATATTTCTTATCTTAGAGCAGGAAATACAATGCAGACACTCAGGGGTAAAGTCATAGCTACGATGATTTATTATAATGCCTTTCTCTGCCCTCTCTCAAAAAAGACCACATCCAGTATCTTTAATGCACAATTAGGATTTTTTTAAAGTTATTTTTACCCCCTCAGTACTCTCTCCAATTTATTCCTTAGGGGGTCATCTATAATAGCAATGATAACAAAAATTCCTATGGGCTATCTTGCTGGATAAATAAACAGCTGAGAATTGCCAAATAATGTGGGGGTGGGGGTGGGGCAGGGAACATGCAAAAAAAAAAAGACTACCACTTGAATGTCTATTCTAAAGACTTTAAGACTGAGGAGTGAAAATTCAGGATCAATCAATAAATATTTCTCGAGTGCCCCTACTCTAAGGGGCAGCTGGGTGGCTCAGTGGGGAGAGCTCTGGGCCTAAAGTCAAGAAGACCTGAGTTCAAAGCCTCAGACCTTACTAGCTGTGTGAGCCTGGGCAAGTCACTTACTCCTGTTTGCCTCAGTTTCCTTATTTGTAAAATGAGCTGGAGAAGGAAATGGTAAACCACTCCAGTATCATTGCCAAGAAAACCTGATGGACAGTATTGGTGCATTAAGGTCCCCATAGTCAAGAAAAGTCGGACATGACTGAACAATACCATGCTAATCAGGCACAGTCCTAGGTGCTAAGGGTCCAAAGACAAGAATTAACAAACTTTGCCATTAAAGAGTTCATATTGCAGTGGAGGAGAAGGAAAGATATGCACACCTATGTCGTTTTGTTATTTTTTGGTTATTTCAGTCATGTCTGACTCTTCATAATTGCATTTGGGTTGTTGGGCTTTTTTGGCAAAGATGCTACAGTGGTTTGCCATCTCCTTCTCCAGTTCATTTTACAAATGAGGAGACTGAGGCAAACAGGGTTAAGTGACTTGCCCAGAGTCACACAGCTACTAAGTGTCTGAGGCTGAATTCAAACTCAGGTCTTCCTGACTGCAGGTCCAGCCTCCTTCCGCTGCCCCCTAGCTGCATATACACCTATAAGTAAATACAAAACACATTAAGTGGGGGAAGCGGTGAGGCACTAGTAGCTGGTGTCTGACTCTTTCACAAGGTATGATGACCCGCTATTCTTCACCTGAAGTTATATAAAATTCTGAGCTAAAGCAAAGTGTATCCCAGCTAGGCAGAAGGAAGAGCTTCCTAACAGCAAGCATTACTGAGAAAGGTGAAAGAATAAGCTACTTTTCTCTGGAATCCTATAGAAATAGGCTCCAATTTCATTTCAACTCATGATGGTTTTGGTGAGGTCATCATTCTTTTCTAGATCTAAGATCCTACAAAAATGCATTTTAAGCATATTTCCACTGCTTCAATCACGGAGGCATCTCCCCTTTTCTTCTGCTTAGAATGAAGCCATGATTCAGAGGAAAATTCTCTCCTTCCCAGGTACACTTGGATGTATCAGCATTTAGGGCAAATTGCCCAGAAATCCAACACCGACTCTTACCCCCAGGATTTCATCCCATAGTCACTGATGGAATTTTGGGCGAGGAGATTTACCCTGGAGGGAGTAACCAAACCAGAACATCTTCTTGACAGAAGGGTGCATGGTATTCAAGTTTGTCAGGGCGAGTATACCAGTTCTGAAGTTACCTGTTCAGAGGGTCTGCATGCTCTGTTTCCTGGCTTAAGTGGAAATTTCAGGGGGCAGCAATGGCAAGAGAAATTCTGGTGCAAAATTATGTAGTAAAGTATCTGAATCCCCATCTGCTGCTTTTCAAGTATGTGGATTTCTAGTACTAACATTAAGATATGTTTAGAGTTACAGATGGAACAGCTCATATTTCTGTAATACATTAAGATTTTCAAAATGCCTTCCTTCTAACAACTTACCTCAAAAAGGAGATAAATAGTGCAATCACTATTATCTTCATTTTAGATATAAGACAGGACTCATAGAATCACTAGTGTAACACTCAGGACTCCTGATTCCCAGTCCAGACTTCTTTCTAGCATATTATGCTGAGACATATATACTAGGATCTGGCAGTTCAAATGAGAATAATTCCTAGTCCACCAATCCTAGTATTTAACCTTAGATTTTACCATTTACTTTCACCTATATTCCCAAGAAACTGTAATAAGAGAAATACTGGATCTAATGCAACCTTTGGTGATGGCCCAGAAGCCATCACTGCAAAATTCATCAATAAATTTAAATCAACAAATATCACACTCTTAGGTGCAAAGGTTGCTACAACACAGACCTTACCCTCAATTTGCTAACAATCTGTTTAGGCAAAAGATATATAACTAAATTACCACGATTCAAGAAAGGATGTGATAAGTACCTAGGGGAGATCCAGGTAAAGTGCTACGACAAATTTAAGGAGAAAGATTGTTTTCACTTAGAGGTTGAGGTGCATGATGGAGGGGGAAGAAGAATTCATAGAGGGCTTCATGGATGAGGTGGCAATTGACTTGATTCTTGTATGGAAGGACATCATTAGATGGAATTGTAGAGTTTGGGAGAGGGAGATCCATTCCATTAATGATGTGAGAGATGATGTGAGAGAAACTGGAGAGAGAAGAATAAGAGACAAAACTGCAGTTCCACTTGGCTAGAATATGGAATATGTGAAGAGAATAATAAATGAGACTAAGAATAGATTGTGAAGGGTTCTAAATGTCAGGATCAAAACTTTATACTTTCTTTTCTAAGTAATGAGTACTGTATTAACTCTAATTTGTTTTTTATTGAATTTTTTAATCAGTTGCTGAAAATCTATTTTCTTTCCCTCCTATCACTCCTTTCTCTGCCCCTCCATTGATAAAGGAAGGAAGAAAGAAAGAAAGAAAGAAAGAAAGAAAGAAAGAAAGAAAGAAAGAAAGAAAGAAAGAAGGAAGGAAGGAAGGAAGGAAGGAAGGAAGGAAGGAAGGAAGGGAAAGAAAGATAGATAGAAAGAAAGAGAAAGAAAGATAGATAGAAAGAAAGAAAGAAGAGAGAGAGAGAGAGAGAGAGAGAAGGAAGGAAGGAAGGAAGGAAGGAAGGAAGGAAGGAAGGAAGGAAGGAAGAAAGGAAGGAAGGAAGGAAGGAAAAAGGAAGAAAGAAAGATGCCCTGGCACAAATATGTAGAGTTGAGCAAAACAAAGTCCTGCATTGGTCACATTGAGTCCATCATTCTCTGTCAGGAGGTGGGTAGCATGTTTTAGCATGAGACCTCTGAAATCTGCAGTGGCCACTGCCTTGGTGATTGCATTGAAAGCTGTTTAATATTTCAGTGTTGTGTCTTCACCATATTGCTATTATTGTACAGATTGTTCTCCTGGTTCTGTTCACTTCACTCTGCACCAGTTCTTACATGTCTTCCCAGGTTTCTCTGAAACTGTCCCCTCCATAATTTCTTTACTGCTGTAAAGTTTTTGAGTGGAGGAATCATCTGACCAGAGCAGTTCATTAGAAAGATTGTTCTCCTTGGCCATGGAGAAGAGTTGAGAAAATGCACGCGCACACCCCCCTCTTTGTGGAGGTGGCAGAATATGGGGCGTGGTCTTGAGCAAGTCACTTAACTTGCCTGGACCTCGGTTGAACTATGTGGCCTCTGAGCTCCCTTCCAGCTCTAAATCCTCTGATCCTACTGTAAAACCACATTGGAGTGTGACCGGTGATAGTCATCACAATCCTTTCCTCTCAATCCCCTTAAACGGGAGATTTAATCAGCCACATCCTGTTACACAACAATTTGTTCCTCCTTTAGCCTACAAGCTGTTCAGCTGTTGAGGTCTTCACCACATCCTCCCAGTCCGTCCCTCCTGGGACTGTGTTTGTCTCTTTAAGTCTGGCCTCCTACTCATGTCCCCTTCTGGTTCAAAGATCGCCATAATCCCAGATCAATTCTCTGGGCTGAGAGTAGAAATCTTGTCCCTGTGAACTACATATCCCAAGATGCCAATCAGTTCTCAAACCCCAATTACACTCTAACCCTATGAAGTATCATGTATACGGTCAGATAGTTGATGTATTGTTCGGTTGGGCTGCCTGGGCTTTTTTCCTCCTTTTTCATTCTTTATTACAAAGGCGGCTCACTGCATACGGGAAGGGAAGAGATACATTTGGAAATAGAGGTAATATAAAAACAAAAAATGTCAATAAAAAAAGATTTTTTCAAACAGAGATTGAGTTAAGTAGCAATGTGAAGAATGAATTGGAGAGGAGATAAACTGGAGGCATGGTGAACATTAGGAGGCTATTATCATAGTCCATAATCCTAATAGCTGACATGCATATAGTACTTTAAGGTATGCAAAGTACTTCACAAATATGATCTCATTTGATCCTTACAACAACCCTGGGAGGCAGGTGCTATCATTATTCCCATTTTACAGATAAAGAAACTGCAGCTGAGGGGTTAAATGACCTGTGAAGGGTCACATGGGTACTACATGTCAGAAGACAGATTTGAACTCAGGTCTTCCTATCTCCAAGTCCAGTGACACAATCTTCGTGTCAAGTGACAACTAGCTGCCTCAGAGGATAAGATATGAGGGTATGGACTAGAATTATCACAGAGGTGAAAGATTGCAGAGGTAGAGTTGACAGGCTTTGACAATTCTGAAGTCCCCACTTCATCTGACACTCTCCTGAAGCGATAGTACAAGAGTTGTTAACTTTTTCTATTGAGAAAAACCCGTAGGTCCAAGGGTATGCCGATAAGCAGCTCCTTGGCTCCAGGAAAGCTGGTTGTTAAATTCTGAACATGAGTGTTTGTGCCTCAGAAATCAGTAAATGGTTTGATTTATTATTTTGTTACTAGTCTACACTTAAGAAAGTGATTTTTTAAAACCCCACTAATAATACAGATCAAACTTACATATGTTTAATCTATACATTTTTCCCCAGAGAGCTTCTTGTTAGGCATTTACCAGTACATCTTTAGTAATGGACCCCTTTGGCAGTCTGGTAAAGCCTATGGACCCTTCCACAGAATATTTTTTTTAAAAAAAATTCGTAATAGAAGGAAATGCTAAATTTCAGTTAGTGATTAGTGCAAATAAATATGTGATTTTTTTCCCCTCCATCCAAGTTCAAGGACTTCCTGAAATTAATCCATAGACTTCTTGGCTTGCCAAGTTTTTCAGTTGGAGCATATTGTCATCAGTGGCAAGAACACTTCCCAGGCTCCAGATAGGAATAAGTGGTCTCCACAGAGCAGCATAACAAGGTGTCAATGGCTGTACCTGCCTGCTCAGGGGGCAGAGGGGGAGAATCGGCTCTTTCTTCTCTGCATCCTTATGATCCTTGGCACAAGAGGAAAGACAGCTGCCCATGCCTGCAATGCATCCGACATCGTAATTATTGGGTGTTGGTGCTAAGTTATTTCTTATTGATGCATTTCAGTGCTTCGGCTCAACTAGGTGAGTTAATTTCTGAAGTGGGAGCCTTAACTCCCCATTTAATTGCTTTTCACAGTTTAATGGTATCTTAAGGCACTTATTTTGTGTTTCAGATGAAGAACATAGATTTGTGGGCATTATGGAAATAGAATGACGCTCCCCTTCTGATAAGAAAGAAAGAAACCAATTATGTCCAACCTGTACACCCACGCTGATAGGATGAGGAGGCAAGGGATGTATGTTCTCATGTCCATGAATATTGGCACTGAATGATTTTCTATGTTGGCTTCCTATTTGTCAACCAAATTTCCAACTTACTGGGACAAAGATTAAGGAGCTATTTCCACTTATGTGTACAGATCCCATCCTGGGCCCCCTCCAGGGGTATGGAAGCAGAAAACACATGAGGAGAAACCCAGACTAATACTTACTTCAGAATACTTTTAAATCTCTCACAAGGCTGACTTGCCCCACACAATAGCTATTTGCTAAAATTGCTAATAGTATGCCCTCTGAACTAGGGATATAACTTAGTAGATGAAAACACAATGATACCATGAATAATAGCTAATAGCTAGCATTTGTAAGGTGCTTTAAAATTTGCAAAGCATTAAAATGTATTATCTTATATGATCCTCATAACCATATAAAATGGATGACATTATTATCCCCATTCTACAGATGAGGAAACAGAGAGAGAAAGAGAGAGAGAAAGAGAGAGAGAGAGAGAGAGAGAGAGAGAGAGAGAGAGAGAGAGAGAGAGAGAGAGAGAGAGTTATCTAAAGTCATATAACTAGTAAGTATTTGAAGCAAAATTTGAATTCAAGGTCTTCCTGATTTCCAAGTCCAGCATCCTATCTAGTATCCCACCTAAAACCATCTGTCCATTGTCTACCTAACTACAAAATGTCTACATTTTATGATCGCCAACACTAATCATGAGTTTCAAGCTTTATGTATGTGCATTTTTATTTTTATTTTTGGGCCAAATCTTTGACCTTATTGGTGAGAAAACACTTCTATTATTGCAAACGGCTGATGAACTTATCATTTTAGAAAATTGCCTGGGCCATTGAAAGGTTAAATTGCCAGCCTAAAGATTGGGCACAGAATCAGTCACAGAATTCTGGGGTTGAAAGGGACCTTAAAGATCATTCTTAACCCTCTCATTTTGCAAACGAGAGATCAGAGGTTCAGAAGAATGAGGGGAACTAGTCAACAAATTGCCCCAAGTTCCACAACTAGTTTTGTGGCTAATCTGAGACTCAAACCCTGGACTCCCAACTTCTTTGGGAAAACCCCATGGTATTTCTAGGGCAACCCACTAATTAGGCAGCAATAGCTGGCCAGGAGGAGCTGTAATTCAGAGCCTGGTCAGGCAAGTGGTCTTACATATTATCTTAAAGTCAGGTTCCAGGAAGAGAAGAGAGAGCTGGAAGTAATAGTTGTTCCTCAAACAGATGAAAGACCAAATTCCAAAGGAATCAGCTGGGACAGGAAGCTAGAGGTATACACCATAGGTCTAGGAAGGCAGGATCCAGAGTGCAAGAAGTCAGAGGGGGAACTAGAGAGACACCAAGGTGGACTCTTATGATGAGAAAGAGGGGCTTAATTGTCTGTTAGTGAGAGAAGAGCATCCTTGTTTGTCCTTGTTTCATGGGGTGATATGCAAGAAGTGGATTTAAGTGAGGCACAGTTACACAAAGTCATCAAACTCGTTCTCTCTTCCAGAGTCATTGAGTGGTGAGACAAAATACCGGATGACTGGTGATGGCCCAGGATGCAGTGATGACCTTGGTATCTTCCTGTCTGACCAAACAACAACATTACTATGAATTGTTGCTCAGAACCAGTATGGGAGGCACCTAGGTGGGGGACTACTTTGTTTTGGACCTGGAGTCATCAAAGCCTGAAATAAAATCCTGCCTCAAGGACTTGGTAGCTGCAGGAACCTGGGAAAGTCACTTCTCTCGAAATTTACTCATCTCTAAAAGGAGGGTAATAATAACAACACCTCCTCTTCAGGCCTCTTGTGAGGATCAAATGAGATAATATGAGTAAAGCCTTTGAAAACCTAAAAAATGCCATATTAGCTTTTGTTAGTATTATTTATTACTATTAGTATCCCATTTAACTAATTTAAACTCCTTGAAACTTTTTCCTTGAGATTGCTCTATGCCACCCAATCCCATTCCTCACACCCAACAGTAGTAAAAGAACAGCTTCCGTAGAAGAGGGAAAACATGTTCTGGAAAGAGCTACAATATAAGCAGCATAAACAGCAATGGGGAAATTGAAAATACCCTGTTAAGCACGCTCAACCTTGAGAAAATAGCTTTTGTAATATATCTGGGCTTCTGGAGCGTCAGGGAGAAAGCAAGATACTTTGTCCCTTTTGTTCAACAACAAAAGAATAAGTTTTCTTAAGTTCTTGAAAAATTTCCAAAGATTAACTTTTTAGATATGCAACTTCATAGGCTACACACACACACACACACACACACACACACACACACACACACACACACACACACACGAAGAAAGAAAAAAAAAAAAGGAGGAGAGGAGAGAAAAAAATCATGTCACCCTCAAGCAGTTCCATCAAGGGATGAAATTTTAAATCACATCATGTCTCACACCCATTTCTTAGTGCAAAATAAATCACTTGAACAGAGTGCAAGCCAATTTTTACTTTAAAAATGTTGTGTCCTAAGGCTGTCTTCTTGAACTTCAAAAGCACACTTTGTAATTACTCTACCTATCAAAGGAAACCCAACATTTCACCTCCAACCTTTCTGGGCTTGCGTTATCATTTTTAATTGTTAATAAACTACATTAATTTTAAACTGATTATTCTGTCTTAAAATTAAGTGTGTTCTAAGAGACTACACAAAGTTATATTTAAATTAACTTATCTAAAAAAAGTTAAATAGGACTTTTACCTTTCTAATGCTGGTTTTCATGTCAGGATCTCCAATTTTATTTAATCATTATAGTAATTTCTGGCATTTAAGGGGCTTCACTGCCATTCTGAATGTCTTATTCTTGGAAGGTTGTGTGTGTGTGTATATATATTCAAAGGACAGGATGATACCTATGACTGGGTCACGGTTTGGCCACAACAATCCCATCTTTTCTCTTTGTATCACACCCGATTTGTTAGCTTGTACCCACACAAAGTACAGAGTTGCAAACAAGGTGAATCCATCTTGGGCTGAAAAGCTGGGTGATTACTTCAAAGGATCTATGAGCTCACTGATGTAGGTATTCTCTCCAAGTGTGTGGCTCCCAATCCAGGAGCAACTCATCCTGAGCGATCCTTATACATGTTGCTCCATAAATCCTCCACAGACCACCCACCCAATTCACTGGTTTTCCAGGTCTGTGAGTATTCTCTGAAATCTAGAGCAGTGATCAGGGTGCCCATCAGCTATGCCTCATGCCAGCTACATGCATACCTTCTCACCTTTTTTTCCAAACCTGTGAAAGTCAATCAATCAATAAGAATTTATTAAGTGTCTTCTATGTGTCAGGCACTGTGCTAAATTCTAGGGATAAAAAAAAAAAAGGCAAAAGACAGTCCTGGCTCTCAAAGAGCTTACAATCTAATTGAGGAAGACAACACACACACACACACACACACACACACACACAGACGAAGCTGAAATGCAGAGGTGAGATTCCCCCACAAGGGAGGGGAGGGGATAAGATGAAGTCCAGAGGTATGCAACTAGGTGGGAAATGAAAAGATGGGTGGTCTGAGCCCCTTCCTCAAATGAGAGAAGGTCTCCACCCTCCAAGCCGGGATGACACCATTTACTTACCCAGGCCATCTTATCATCTGTCTGTCACCATCGTCCGGTTTCCCCCCCTCCTGGACCAGCAGCCTCACATTGGACCTGGACCTCCAGAATCCGTGTCCCTAATCCTTGGGAAGGTTTATACACATAGCTTTGGGACCCCCAACTCCAGGTTCCAGCCCATTTTGTTGTTGATTGAGGACAAACTAGCCCACTTATATCATTATTCCAGTAGTTGGCCCCAGAGATCTGACCATGCCTTACCACTTTCTCCCATCGAAGTGCCCACCTGAGACTTCTTTCCTTCTTCATCCCTCATCCATAACCTCCCTCCAACCTTTCCATTTCTTTCTCTGGGTAATCAGATAAGGACATTTACTTCTTGAAAGGAAAGATCAATTGATTGTCCTATGCTCAGGGGTATATTGGAGACAGCTCACACCAGCTTACAGGAGCTGGTTGTTAAATTTTCAGTTTGAGCCCGATACCATTGGAAATTGTCAAACATTATACATCAGGGCTTGATTATCGTTTTGTTCGTTGTCTAACTTAAGAAAGTGCTAGAGAAAATGTTAATGATGCAGATTAAATTTTAAAATGTGCCATATGTACAATTGTTTTATTGCCCCAGAGAGGTGGTCGTTAAATATTTACTGGCATACCATTGGCCACAATATTTCATCCGCTCACTATCCCTGTGACTCTCCAGGCTAGTGCTCCCTTCCCAGACTAATCCTCCTCTGTTAAAGTTATCTTCCTCTACTGGAATGTAAGCTCTTTGGAGGCATGGGCTGTCTCTTTTAATGTTTATATCTTCACTACTTAGAAGAATACCTAGTACTTAGTGAGTGCTTAATAAATGAGGGTAGCTAGGGGGTGCCGTAGTGCCCACAGTGCTAGAGTCAGGAAAACTCATCTTCCTGAGTTCAAATCTAGCCTCAGACACTTATTAGCTATGTGACCTTGGGCAAGTCACTTAACCCTTTTTGCCTCAGTTTCCTCATCTGTAAAATAAGCTGGAGTATGAAATGACAAACCACTGTAGTATCTTTGCCAAGAAAACCCCAAATGGGGTCACAGAAAGTTGGGCATGACTGAAAATAATAAATGCTGTTCCTTTCCGTTCCAAATCATTTCATATGGAAGTGGAAAGAACAGATCTAGGGTTGACTCCTCACTCAATCATTACCTATGTGACAAGTCACAACCTCTCTTGACCTCAGTTTTTCCCTCTGTAAAATGGGAGGGTCACAGAGTAATAAGATTATAGATTTAGAACTGAAAGGGACCCCAGAGGCTATCCAGGTCAAACTCCTCATTTTACAGATGAGAAAACTGAGGCTCAGGAGGTTAGGTGAATTAGGCTAGGTGACCCCTGATTTAGTTCTAGGGCTACTTTTCAGCTCTAGATTTATGATCCCAATATCACTGACTACAGCCTGTTGACACCTGCCACATATTTCTCTATCACCATTTGGGTCATCTTCATTTTGAACTCTAGAAATCAGGACACTCCATACTGTCAACAAAAGACACAACCCCAACCCCAGATTGTGTAACCCCAAGCACAATCTATTGGTGTTCAAAAAAGGGGCAACTGACTCAGATTTCATTTCCTCAACAGCAAGCTTTTGCTGGAAATTTCCTGAGTGATTGCTTCAATTACCCACTTTGCTGCCTGGGTAAACATAGACTGGGGCACTAGCAAGCCACATCTTTCAAGCCCAGTCAGATTTTTCACACAGAGGCAAACAAAATGTCCTAGGGCAGAAACACTTCATGCATGAAGCCCCCTCAGTGCCACCTTTGCACGCTTGTTAGGAGCCCTGGTATTAGCACAGTGTGCTAATGATCTGGTGATCATTACCTGGTGATTGTGTTCTCTCTGCACAATTTTCTTCTACTGCTTGAGGAATGCTTTAGAGCAGCTTTTAAGAAGAGGTCTAATAATGGACTTAAGACCAAGTTTGTAGGGCAGCTAGGTGCCACGTGCATAGAGTTCCAGACTTGGAGTCAGGAAGGCATGAGTTTGAATTCTGCCTCTTACACTTGGTAGCTGTGTAATTCTGAGCTGAGCTCAGTTCCTTCATATGTGTAATGGGAATAAAAATATCACCTACTTCCCTGGGTTGTTATGAAAATTAAATGAGATAACATGTGCAAAGTTCTTTGCAAACTTTAAAATGGCATATGTAAATGCTAGCTATAAATTGCATATATTTATTTAAATATGAAATATTATCTATATATACATGTACACATATATATGCATGCACATAAAATGCATATACCCATACCCTTTCACACATATGTGTTCAAATATACATATATGTGTATCTATCTATATCTGTGTACATATGTATATATAATACATATATACAAATATGTGTGTGTGTTTATGTAAAAGAGAGAGACAGAGTGAGATTTCATCCCAGATTGGGATGAAAAAGTCCACCCTCCTCTCACTTAACTTCCCATTTCTTGCAGCTGCCAACCCCTGCCCCCACCCCATGCACTCTTCTAACCCTACTGGCTCCTGGGGTCTTCAAGTGGTTAGAACCCCAATTTCCCTCACCCAGGGCACACAGGGACCTAGAACCCTCCTAAGCAACCAGACGGGGCTTCATGCATTTAAGTAGAATTCTTGTCAGTCAAAATCTCCCACCTCAAACTTAATAGAATCAATAAATCTGTGAGGCTCACCTTGAGTTCTCATTTGACAGTATAGAAAACTAAGAAAAAAATCTTATCCCAAAATCACTGAGTAAATCATAGTCTGGGCCCAGGAAGCCCCTCGGCCAATCCTAGGACTGTCCGCATTTGAGAAGTGGTAAAGTGGTGAAATCTGTCTTTGGCCTGGCCTCATCAGCATTTTCAGTACCTCACTGGCCTTGCCTCAGTGCCAGCAAATATTTTTTACAGCAGGCGGGAAGGCTGGGCATGATCGCTCATGCCTGTAATCTCGGTTCCTGGGGAAGTCGAGGCTGGCACACCTCAGAGCAGATCAAAGCTCACGTGCAGATCAATGGTGGGATCAGGAAGTGAGTGGTCCCTCTGCTTCCAGCTTGGGCAAGATAGGGAGACTCAGTCTTTAAAACAAAGCAAAACAAAGGAGTAAGAAGGTAAGTGGCATTTCTAATAAAGTATTACGTCCATACACATTCTCTTTCCCTGCTATACTTACTAATCTATCAGAATCAGCGAATTTGTAGGAAAAATCTGGTTTTTATTCTAAAATGAGTTCAAGTTTAGTCTCCTTCTCCTCTTCCCTCCCCCCCAACACTCCTACTACTGTGGCATCCATTTCCTTTTCCATCCCACCTGTAGTACTTTCCATCTGTTTTCTGATACAGTTCTAGATACCCTCTCTCCAATCAGTTTCTGTGTTCATTTTAATGTTTTAAGCATTTTCCTGTTTTATTTTCTCAGTTCTTTGTTCTTTACTGAGGGATCTTACAGAAGAATGAGGAGATTGGGGCGGGGGGGATGGAGAATACTGTTTTAAAAAATGCAGCTGGTCCCCCAGGTTACTTTGGACCAGAATAAGAATCAGAAGAGATCGAGGGGGGTGCTGGTGCTCTGGTGGCTTCCAAGACACTAAATGTCTAACCTCTTCCCAAAAAGTAATTCAGCTTTTTGCCATGCAAAAAAACCTGTCCGTGGGCCCCGGCTGCTGCTGTCAGTCTACAGCGAAGGCGTCACTGCCGGGCACTCCAGCCAGCATAGTAAAGTCACATAATGCTCTCCACTTAGAGGTGGGATTAGTGGTAGCCAGACTTGCTGAGGAACAAAAATCCCCACCTCCTGCTGCTCCCTTTGTGAGGAGCCGAGGCTGGACTGATGGGCCGGGGCTCTGGGCTGCACAATAAAATAATATAATGCCTTCCACTTCGAGATGGAATTACCGCTAATGGGATTTTGCCAACGGCGCGAACATAAATAGAACACCCTCCGATTCTTCCCAATCCCACCTGACTCACTAACTTCACAAAAGAAATTTTTCTGGCCAAGATCATATATCAAAATGTATCTAATGTAGGTCCTTATTTTTTGAAAACTAAGTCTGGTCTTCAGAGATAGTTTTAAAAGATATAGATATAGATATAGATATAGATATAGATATAGATATAGATATAGATATAGATATAGATATAGATATAGATATAGATATAGATATAGATATAGATATAGATATAGATATAAAAGGGAAAAGGGGATCAAGATTCTTCTTTTCTTCTAATGGAATTATTTTAATCTATGAACATCCAGCTCTTGCCTAAAATAGAGGTCTGACCATTGTGACTTTCCTGCTCAAGAAGTTTCACTGATTCCCTATTGCTTCTAGGGTCCAATACAGACATCTCTTTCATTTAAAGCCAATCTATTGTCACCCTGAGCAAGCATTTTTGCTCTCTAGGATTCTTTTTTTTTTCCATTTAGAAAATGAGGAGATTATACTGAATGATTCCAAGGTCTCTTCTAGTTAAAAGTTAACGATTAGGGGCATCTAGGTGGCACAGTGGATAAAGCACCGGCCGTGAAGTCAGGAGGACCTGAGTTCAAATGTGATCTCAGACCAAACACTTGACACTTTCTAGCTGTGTAACTTTGGGCAAGTCACTTAACCCCAATTGCCCAAAAAAAAAAAAGTTAATGATCCTACCTTTCCAGATTTATTATACATTACTCCCCTTTCACACTGTGGTTTTGCTAAACTGTCCAACTCACTGTTCTTCACACAGATCATTTCATCTCCCATCTCTGCCCTTCCATAGCCTAGAATAAATTCCCCATCCTTACCTTGGCCTCTTAAAATCTTTAGCCTCCTTCAAAACTTAGTTGAAGTGCCACCATCAACATGAAGCCCTGCAAAAAGTCTAATTCCTCCAGCTATTTAGGACTTCTCTTCTCCTGCCCAACAAATTATTTCAGATTCATTTTGTAAATTTTATATCTGTTCATATGTGTACATTGCTTCCTTGATAGAATATAAGCTCCTTGAAGGCAAAGATTGCTTTATTTTTGTCATTGCATGCCTAACACCAAACACAGTAAGTGGGACATTGTAGGCACTTGATAAAAGTTGTTGATTGATTGTCTGCACTAATTGAGTGAAAAAACATATGGAATCCAAAGATTGTAGAATCTCACATTGAAGAGAAACCTCACAGGCCAGTCAGTCCAATCGTACCCAACTTTCTTCTATAACATATTCAACAAGAGGTCATTCAGTCCTTGAAATGAAGACTTCTGGTGAAGTCTACCTTCCAAGACACGACCAATGCTTCAAAATAGATACCAACTTCAATAACAAGAGTGGCTAGCATTTATGTAGCATTTTAAGGTTTGCAAAGACCTTCTTATGTTAGCTCATTTGATCCTCACAACAACCCTGTAAAGTAGATGCTATTATTATCCCCATTTAATGAATGATGAAACTGAGAAGTTAAGTGATTTACCTAGGGTCACATGGCTAGTAAGTGTCTGATGTGGATCATGAACTGAGTTCTTCCTGCTTTGTATCTTCTGGATCCCCTAGTTGCCTAGTTTTAACTTTCTGTCCAACTAAACATTGTGGCAAATCAGGCTTTCTGGAAGCCTAGAATGTTAGAGCTAGCAGAGAAGAGACCTTAGAAATCATCTCATTGAACATGGTTTTATGACTTAGAGTCAGAAGACCAGATTTTGAGCTTCAAGTCAAGTCAGCAAGCATTTATTAAGCACCTATTATGAGCCAGGCATTGTGCTAAGTGCTAGGCATACAAAGAAAATGAAGGAAAAAAACCAGTCCTTGTTCTCAAGAAGCTCATGGTCTAATGGGGGAGATAACACACGAACAAGTATGTGTGAACAAGATATACATGAAAATGATTAGACTGGAGATTGTAATTGTTCCTCCTTACTCAAAGAGGATCAATGACATCAGGAAGGTGGTATCATGACTTGCAAGCAAATTGGATTTAAGCAAGGCAGAGCTGTGCAAAGAGGGAGGGCACTAGCGTTAAGGGGATAGATCAAGAAAGGGTTCTGGCAGAAGGTGAGATTTCTACTTCAATGTCATTTGTAGAAGGGAAGAAATAAAACTACTGTATACCTCACAGGCTTGCTTTTAGCTGATTGCTTTGTAAGCTGTGAAGCTATACAGAAAGAAATTGTTATTGTTACCATATTACCCACTAGAATGTAAGCTCATAGAGGGCAGGGAATGTTTTCACTTTTTCTCTGTATTCCCAGTGTATGCAGTATTCCTTTTGTATGCACAGTGCCTAGCACTCAGTAAGTGTTTAATAAATGTTTGCAGACTAACTGAGGAGGAATCTGAGGTCCTGAGAAATGTAGAAGTGAAGTCCATGGTCATACATATGCTTAGCAGCAGAGATTAGACTACTGCCCAGGTCTCTTGAATCACAAATCAATATTCATTCTATTGTCTACCATACTACTTTTATAAGATATATACATACATACATACATACATATATATATATATATATATATATATATATATAAGTATCTATTATATTTCTGTTATAATTCTCTAAAAGAAGGAAGAAAAAAACCCCATGATTCCAGTAAGGTAATATGATAGATTTTTTAATACAAAGGATAAGGCATTGGACTTGGAATCAGGAAGACCTGAGTTCAAATCCTGTCTCAGACATTTACTAGCTGTGTAACTCTGAGCAAGTCACTTAAGCGTTCTTGGCTTTAGTTTCTTCATCTGTAAAAAATGGATAATAATAGCACCCACCTTGCTGGTTTAATACACATATACATACATATATAGTATATGTACATATACGTATATGTATATGTATATATGTGTATACACACATATATATACATACACATATGTATATACATAGAGAGAGAGAAAGTACTTTGCAATCCTTAAAGGACTGCATAAAACTTAATTATGATTACCACGAGGGAAAAAAGAAGACCTTAGTAAAGTTTTCATGTTTTAGGAGTATACATGTGGGTGTAGGTGGGTGTTAATCAGTCAGTCTTCCACATTTAAGAAGCATCTTATGTTTTCTGATGTGGCCCAGCTAGAGTTTGAAGCAACAGGTATACCTTGGTGATAATAGCCTAAAATATCAGTGATGATAATGGTTCACATGTGTGTAGCTCCTTGCTGTTTGCAAAGTATTTCAGACACGTGTTCTCATGCAATTTGAACAACAACCTAATAAGGCAGGAATGACTATCATTCCAATTTTACAGATGGGGACACTGAGGCCCAAAAAAGGCAAAAATGACTTGCCCAGAGTCTTGTAGCTGGGATTCTGAGTTGGGATTCACACACATTTTCTTCCTCGCTTCAAGTCTAGTGATCAGTTTCCTGTACTATACTTCCTTTCTTGGTGTTACTGAATAAGAGAAACATCTCTCAGTGGTAGAGAGTTATTTAAAAACCCTCCCACTCACTCATCCTTCATGATTTAACAGTAATGCAGACTGATAAGCTATGATACGTAAACCAAAACTGCTAAAACTGTGTGAAAGAGGATTGTCATATTTTAAGTGTTTGTAAGGTGGGAAAGCATTTGAAGCCAGCTTAGTGAAATCAGTGGCTGAGATTGCATATTCTGAGTAACTGAGCACATTTGGGAAAATAAACACATTGCCAACCTAAAATGCCTCTTTTGCTCTCTAGCACATCTGTGGTTCAATTAAAGAACCTAGTGAACAATTAAAATTCAGGTCAGCGCACACAGTGGTAACAGCACTCTTTGATGTGAGGTCAGCTTTGGTCATCCTCCTACACTCACTGCACAGGTTAATCAACCTAGTGCAGTAAATAGAACAGGAGACATCCCAACATGTTTATTTATCATTACTCTGAAAGTTTCAGCAAGCGGGGCTGCTGTATTTGTTCCCCAAGTCAAATGTTGCTTTACTATCTTTAATCTCACTAAGAAAGCTGGCTCCAGACTGCTCTGTTTTCCGAGCCTGTCAAACATACATATTACATTGGTATTTATGTTCATGAAAATGATTAATGAAAATCAGAAGGATACATGTCCTGGGAAAAGAAAACTGCTTTTTTGTCCCTTATATGTTACTCAGTCCAGGATAAAATAGTGACATTACAGGACTTATATTTTATTTTGGGTATTCAACAATTTAATTTGACTTAATTCAATTCAACATTTATTAAGTAAGGTACTAGTTATCATTCATTCAACAACCATTTATTAAGCACTAGATTATATCATACATACATGTGTGTGCCATGCTTTCATGGAGTTTATAATCTCTTAAGGAATTACACACACACACACACACACACACACGTATATGTCATCCATTATACGAACCCATATTAAGCATGACATCATGAAATTGGCATGCAATACTGATAAGCTTCTCCAGGCAACCAAATTTTACCATGATCTTCCACAAGCCCTCATGATTGACAGTATCAAAGGTCTTGGTCAGACTGATGAACATTGTATACAGACCTCTGTTCTGCTCTTGGCATTTCTCCTGGAGTTGTTGGGCAGCAAACACCCTATCAACCATTCCTCAGCCCTTTCTGAAGCCACACCAGCTTTTGGGTAGATGAACATCTTCCAGCTGAAGGATCAGCCTATTAAGGAGTAAGGAATGTCCACATAGATGATGAAGTTGATATTTGTATTGCCAGAGCTAGTTCAGTGTTTGAGAGGCTCCAAAGGAAAGTGTGAGAGAGAAGAGGTATTAGACTGACTACCAAACTGAAGGTCTATAGAGCCATTATGCTGACTCATTGTATACCTATGAAACTTGGACAGTCTACTAGTGCCATGCCAGGAAACTGAATTGCTTCCATTTGAATTGTCTTGGGAACATTCTGACAATCACCTGGCAAGCTGAATTGCCAAGCATTCAAATGCTACTGAAGAGAACACAACTTTGATGGACAGGCCACATTGTTTGAATGCCAAATATATGTTTTCCTAAATGGCTAGTTTATGTAGAATTCACATAAGGCAGGTGCTCACATGGAGGTCAGAAGAAATGATACAAGACCACTCTCAAGGTCTCTCTGAAGAACTTTGTAATCAATTGTAACTCATGGAGACCTTGGCATAGGACTGACCAGTATGGCATGCCTGCATCAAAGAAGGCGCTGTACTCTAAGAGCAAAGAAGAATTGCTGCTGTTCAAAAGAAATGTGATAGCCTTCTGAGCTCATATTATTAGTCTGATCAGCCACAGTCGGACACACCGTACCTTGACCCCAACATAATTATGTCATTTTGGTCCTCCTTTAGCCTGAAGGAAAACAACTAGCCATGTATGTGTATGTACATATACATACACATATGTATACATATATAGGTAATCCATGGTAAGTGAAAAATAGGGTTTTTTTAAAGCTATTATGCAGCAACAAAACAGTTTTATAATAGGGAAGAAATTAGAGGAACAGGTGGCGTAATAGAACAGTCTTTGAGTTGACATCAAATGTTGATTTGAATTCCACCTCTAACACTCACAAGTGTGTGACTTTTGGTAAGACACCTAATTTCTCTGAACTTCAACTGCCTTATCTGTAAAATGGGCATGATGATACTCATATATTCCACTTTACAAGTATAGCACCTAGGTTCTGAGCTCACTCTCTTAATCCACACTTGGAATAACAGATCAGTTCCCCAGAACAAGTCTAGTTACTCCCTCTATCCAGGGCTCTAAAAGGCCACTCTGAGGAGTTTGGAGATATCTTTCTATTTCTATCACTTTTAAACTCACGTCCGTTGTGTTCCCCCATTATAACTTGCCAATTAATGTTTCTCTAATATTTAACCAATTTAACCAATTGACATTTAACAAATGAACATCAATTAGTTGCTCATCTACCTTGGTAAAATAACAATAAATGATCTCCTCTATATTGGACACAACATATATGATTAAAAAGAAACACATAGCAATGAATTGGGCAACAGTGTGCCCTAAGCTGCAGAAGATTCAACAAGTGGATGCAATTGTTATTGTCCCTACTGAAAGCTACATCCATTCAGTATCATAGTAAAGTATTAATCGTTTAGTACTGCCATAAATCACCAATACTTTTGTTTTGTTTTCAAGATTATGACCATGTGGACAGGATGAAGCGATCCACTCCCAACTCTGGGAAACTGTCAAGTGAAATTATTGCCTGGACACTCCTTTCCCATGTATCAATTAATATGTGTCTACTTGGTACTATCAAGGTATTGTTGTGGGCAAAGCCAGCAGCTAAGGTGTTAACAGAGGTAAGAGATAGACACTCCTCTCTGGTGAACCCCGAGAAGGGTTCTTTTACCTTTACACAGAAGCAGCTAGTGATTTGTTGGGCAAATTCTACATGGGCAGTCAACTGGATGCTTTGGCAAATGTTCTTCTTATTCATAATTATTCTTTAGGGATCTACATCACCTAGTGTGTGTCATTATCATTTGAATGCTACCCATCATTACACTATAGTCACTGTCAATAAGAAGCAATATTTAGAATGATTATTTTAATTGGAAGTACCTTACCTTTAAAGACCTTGTAACCAGGGAAATTGAGTGTTATGATACAAAGTCAGAGGACTCAGAGCTGTTCCAAAGACACAGTTCAATGCTTGGCTTTTAATGGAATTATCTTCTGAATAGAAAACAAGCAAGCACCTCTTAGTACAGGGGTGGGCATGCTTGAAAAATACCGTGCCAAAGTTCCAACCCTTTTTCTTCTGGCATGTGAATAGGGATTACTGAGCTGAGAGAATTCCTGGTACTCTTAGCTATTGTTAAATAATCCACTGAATTTTACCAATGGACCAATTTTATAATTGACCAAGGAAGATTAATATAAACTAGATGTTTAGAATGTTTAAAACTCCCTATCATATATGGAGTAGGCTTGAGTGTGTGAGGGATTACAATAAAATATGTGCCATTTCATAACTTTGTAGTTTGTTGAGGTTTATGAAGTCAGAGACCATGTCTTGGTGTCCCTAACACCTGAAATGAAGCTCTAAATACAGTAGGTATTCAACGAATATGTCTATAAGGATGGTAATACAAATGATAGTGGGGATATTTTGTTTTTCAATAATATCAACAGTATCCTTTGAAACTGAAGTTTATATGCTTCCTCCTTCTTTTCTATGTTTCATCTATTATGGGGTCACCCAGAGCTATAAATAGACATTTTGACATCTGGGGAAGCTTAAGAAAATATATCCTCAAATCAACTTTTTAAGACAAAATCAGAAATTTTAAGACATACCCAGAATTCAGACATCTATGGGGAAAGAGTTCCTGTGACACTTTGATGGTAGGCTACCATCCAGGGGTAGCTGGTAATTATTTATCAACTAGGCTCTCTGAAGGAAAAAAAAATAGCATACATATGTATATATACATGTCTTTATATACATATATCCACACATATACACATACATACATATACATACACATATTGTCATATACTTTTAAGTTTAATTTTCATTATGAATATTTCTTAAATCTAGAAAATCAATGAAACAATAAATCAAGATCTGATTTCTATTCTGGCTCTGATTCTCACCAAAAGAAAGAGACTAGTCACAGTCAATCAACAAACAAATATTTATTAAGATCCTATCACATGCTAGATATTGGGGGTATAAATACAAAAAAAAAAGAAAAGAAGCAAATTTTACTTTCAATGAGCTTACATTCTAACGAGAGAGACAAAAAAAATACGTATTTAGTATATCGTGCATAAATATAAAGCTAATAAATACAAATACAGACGAAGTATTTAGAGACAAAGTAATCAGGGAGGGAGGGCACTAGCAGTTTGGGAGATCAGGAAAGGTTTCATGCAGAAGATAGTGCCTAAGCTTCATCTTAAGGGAAGAGAGGGACTCTATGAGGTGGATGTAGGGAGGGAGCACATTCTAGGCATAGAGGATAGCTAGTACAAAGTGCTGGAGATGAGAAATGGAAAGGTGGAAATAATGAGGACTTTGAAAAGAAGCTTGAGATGAAGGAGTAGAAAGCTGGGAACTATCTAGCAAACACTCTAGATTTGGGGAGAGCAGATTTTAATGGGTTCAGGGCAAGAAGGGGTAAAATTTCATGGACTAAAATTCTATTGGGAAAGTCAGCCCAGCAGGGATGGGCAACTCCCAATTATGAAATTCTGAAGACACAAGGAGAAGTTCTTCCACCAAGGTGAAAAAGAGGTTGTTTTCTAAAGAAACTAATGCAGATACATAGGAAACTCAAACACAAACTTGTATTTTTTTTCCAAAAATGAAATATATAGAAGATTGAGGCAAGGATAGGTTACAGAAGTTGAATACAAAAGTACAGCATCATTCTATAAGAGCTCTATAGTGTCAGAGTCACTCAGAAAGAACTTAAGCTTGTAAGAAAAATTAAGAATAAAAAAATGGGGAGTTGGATATGTAATGGGGGTGGACTGGTCAATGAGAGTCAGTTACCTAATTCCAGTCCAAGTGACCATGCGGAAACTTTGGTGAGCTATTTCCTGACATACATTACAAAAAAGCTTGTACTGTATGATCCTGAAAAGTCTTGCTGCAGAACCTGGAGAACTGACAAACTTAAGGCTTGTTTGGCCAGAATTGAGTTTATAAACAAAAAGAGTGGGCTGCCCCTATATCATTCGCTTTCCTTTGTGGCTTTGAGGAGTCATGGCTAATTTGAGCTAACTCCCCAAAGGCCAAGGTTGGTTAGAAGCTTTGGCCCTGATTCCCCTCCTAATCCTAGGGATTGCAAGAATGTGCCTCTTTATCTTTATTCTTTCATGAAGATAGGTAAATAAGTATTCTGACATGGGAATGTCCAGGTAACCTGGTGCGTTCAGAAGATCCAGAGGTTTTTTTTAGTGGTTGGAGCTAAATGGCAGTGGTGACTGTGCCCATCAAAGCTGGTAGCACTGGTCATTGGAGTCACAGTGGACAGTAGCATTGTAAGCAGCTGTAAATAGATTTTAGAAGTCAATAATCAAAAAATAGTGGCAGGTTTGGGGATTATGACCTCACTGGCAGAGAGAAATGCCACTTATTGGCTCTTGAAAGGCATTAAGACTTAGGTTCCCCATACAGAGTTCCCTCTAAGGAAAACTTTGTGGGACTCCAAGAAAAGAGAAAAGGACTCCTAGTACCAGAAGTTGCAAGGCACTGCTTTGCTCCATGTATTTTCTACACGAGTCTTTCACTACCTTTATGTGTGTAAGGGGAAAGTATACCCCAAGAATTTTTCAGGGGAGAAGATATTTTGTACCAAATAACTTGGTATAAACCTTGATGTGCCAAAGCATCCAGTTGACTACCCATGTAGAATTTGCCCAACAAATCACTAGCTGCTTCTGTGTACAGGTAAAAGGACCCTTCTCGGGGTTCACCAGAGAGGAGTGTCTATCTCTTACCTCTGTTAACGCCTTAGCTGCTGGCTTTGCCCACAACAATACCTTGATAGTACCAAGTAGACACATATTAATTGATACATGGGAAAGGAGTGTCCAGGCAATAATTTCACTTGACAGTTTCCCAGAGTTGGGAGTGGATCGCTTCATCCTGTCCACATGGTCATAATCTTGAAAATAAAACAAAAGTATTGGTGATTTAAGGCAGTACTAAAATAGATATAAGTCTATTTGGCTAATTATTAATGTAAGCACTTTAGTAGGGGCTCAGGAGCTTTGGTTCTAGAAATAGAACCCTTCAGAATTACCTCTAGAGTCCTAAGAGTAGGATTAACCTTCATCTGGGGACCCCAGGCTATGAATTTCCAGCTAGAATAATGGCCTAGAGGGGATGCTACAGCTATATTTGGGAGAAAAAAAAGATTAAAGAAGATCACTGCTCAGGATAGATAAGATGTTAATATGATTAAGGAAAAAAGGCAAAAGTGCTAATTTTCCTTTGTTTTCTCTATCAACAAGAATGGCCTTTGAACTGGAAAAAAAATAGAATAAACATGGCTAATAGAGAGTTAATACCCAGGATAAATACAGAGATAGAGAGCAAATAGCTGCCTTTGATGAGTTCAAATCACCTGACCAAGGTCAACTATATCACTGGGGTCTAAACAAACTTTCATGGGTGGTTTCTGAACCACTGTCAGTGATTTTTGAAAACTTATGGAGAATGAAGCCTTTGGAGGAACACAGAAAATGTGGGTAGGTATTTGTTCAGTGTGTTCTAATTGGAAGTCTTTTCTTGCATTAACTGATGCTGAGTGAAGTGAGCAGAACCAGGAAAACATTGTACATAGTAACAGCAACATTGTGTAATGACTTAGCTCTTCTCAGCAATACAATGATTCAAGACAATTCCAAAAGACTCGTGGTGGAAAATGTTATCCACATCCAGAGAAAAAACTATGGAGTCTGAATGCAGTTGAAGCATACTGTTTTTTCTTTCTTTCTTTCTTGTTTGTTTGTTTGTTTTTTCTCGTGGTTTTTCCCTTTGGTTGTAATTCTTCTTTACAATGTGACTAATGTGGAAATACGTTTACTATGATTGTACACGTATAGTCTATATCAAATTGCACACTGTCTTGGGGTAGGGTGAGGGAAAGGAAAGGGAGAAAATTTAGAAGGCAAAATCTTGTAAAAGTGAATGCTGAATACTAAAAAATAAATAAATACTTTTAAAAATAAATGGAAGTCATTTTCAGGAATGATTAGACTATGATCACTTCAGTCTTGTTCAGCTCTGAAATCCCATGAGTGTGTAAATGTAGCTTATTGTGAGACTACTCTTTCTATATTGATGACCTCTCTATTTTAGCATCAAATGCACAACATATTTTCAATTTTGCATCATTATCACAAAAATCTAGTATTTGCCTAATTTGAAACTGATAGGAATACAGTTTAAATTACCTTTCAGTACAGTGCTCAGATTCAGTAGTTCTTAAACAATTATTTGGGGATGACTCTTAAGAAATGTTTGTTTTTCCAACACTATAATTTTGTTTTTTTATTGAAGGTCCTCCCCAATTCCCCTTACTGTTTGCAAGCCAGTTTTCCCAAACTGACTTTTACCCCCATGCTCCCTGGAACTTGGACCCTTTTCTACTTAGAAAATTAAGCCTAGAAGAAAAAAGGAAAGGATATGGGTAGAAAACTAGACTCAAGTCAGAAAAACCTAGTTTTGATGTCCTGCTTCTTACACATACTTGCTATGGGACCTAAGCTGATCATTTAATTTAGGATGCCCTAGGCAACTCTCTAAGACTAAGTTGCAGAACATTTGTTCATCTGCATTGGTGCAGGGTGTACCCTATAGCAGGGGTGTCAAACTCTAATAGAAACAGGGCCTCTAAACTATACATAAGGATCTCTGCCTTGTATACTCATAGTGATTTAGAAAACCACATCCTAACATTATCTATGTTCTAATGTATTTTTATTTATGTTGTTAAATATTTCCCAATTACATTTTAATCTGGTTCAGACAGCATTTGGCAGTGTTTCTACACCTCGGGCTTGTATTTTTCATCTCAGTCCTATACCATGAAATCACAAGTACAGACCAAAAAGAAAGGCTCAATATTTTTGCAAAGAATACTGCTAATACAGTAAAACCCACTTAATTCATACTCTACTAATAATCACATTCTTTGGTCAGTTGTATGGTAACTATGCTACAATTTGTCTTTATATTATTTATAAAGACAGGTTGGGTTTTTGTTTTTGTTTTGTTTTGTTTGAAGGAAAGCAAGGAAAGCAAAGCCTTTCAAACCCTTCCAAATCATCTTAGAAACACTAGGGATAGGCATAACCTGCCTATCACTGCCAGGTTCTACATAAATGTAAGGGTAAACATAAGTGAAACAATGTTACAGGGGGCAGTCAGTCTTTCCGGAGAAATGTTATAGGTGTTATAAATGTAATTTTACAGTGGTTCTTCATGATGTTAATGAATTAATGACACAATAATAATAATATTAATGGCATTGTGAAATGACATTAGTCTAAGAAACACTATGCAAGCTATTTCTGCAAGCTCATTATGAGTCAACAGCACAATATGACATCTAAGGAAGCTAATGTGGTCTGCATTGAGAGGCATAGTATATAGAAAATAGTTCCCCTGCATTCTGCCCTGGTCAGACCATATCTTGAGTATTGTGTCCAGTTCTAGGCATCACATTTTAGGAAAGACATTCTATTTTGAAGAGCAAAAGAGCTAGAGTTTCATCCAAGACTAACTTAACCAGCAAAGCTGAGTATAATCCTGAATGGAAAAAAAATTAACATTTGACAGACTGAAAGACTTTCAAGGTATTTTTAACAAAAAGACTAGAACTCAATGGAAATTTCAATATAAAAGATCTAGAAGAAATGTAAAGAAAACATTAACGACTAATGATAAGGTACTCATTAAAGTCAAACTTTTTACTTATCTTTTATATATGTGTGTGTGTATATTATATATATATATATATATATATATATATATATATATATATATATGAAAATGTTATCAATATTCTTTAAGCTGTCATTATTACTAAGTAGTTTGAAAGAAAGGTTGGGGCCGAGTTGTATATGATATATAAATATGTTTAAAATGTTTAAATATGTTTATATTTAGATACGTTTAAAAAACAAGATTGGGTAGGAAAAGGTAGAAGGGAGCGATTATATTATAAAAATGGGGCATGAAAGGAAGAACTAATACAGAGGAAGTAGGTGGGGCTGAAGGGCTGGTAACTTTAGAACCTTACTCTCATCTGGGTTGAAGAGGAATCAATGGGTACATCTGGAAGGTTGTAGTCTTCTGAATGTGAAGGGAGGTGAGAAAACTGGGAGACTGGGTAGATGAGAAAGTTTTAGAAGGATTTGTAGATTAGGATTTGGGAGGGTGGGGGAGAGGATGGGGAAGGGACTTTTGGAGGTGTGTGTGGATTGGGATTGGAAAGGTGGGGAGACAGGGTAGGAGGGACTTTTAGGGGTATGAGTGGGATGGGGAGTGGGACAATAGGGGGAGAAGATAAAGTGGCAGGGATTAGGTAAAAAGAAGGCTGAGAAAGAGAGTAAAAATAAGATGGAGGAAAATTCACAAGTAGTAATTGTAACTTTGAATGTGAATGGGATGTTTATAGCAGCTCTCTTAGTGGTGGCAAAGAACTGGAAATTGCAAGGATCTCCATTAATTGGGGAATGGCTGAACAAATTGTGGTGTGTGGTTGTGATGGAATACTACTGTGCTAGAAATGATGAGCTCAATGATCTTAGAAAGGTATAGAAAGACTAGCATGAAACTGCGAAGAGAAAAGTGAGCAGAACCAAAAGAACATTGTATACAGTAATAGCAATATTGTTTTAAGAGTGACTTTGAAGGGCCAGCTAGGTGGTGCAGTGGATAGAGCTACAGCCTTAGAGTCAGGAGGACCTGAGTTCAAATCCAGCCTCAGACCAAATGCTTGACACTTACTAGCTGTGTGACCCTGGGCAAGTCACTTAACCCCAGCTGCCTCACCAAAAAAAAAAAAAAAGTTACTTTGAGCAACCAAGTCATTTTAACTATTATCAATACACAAATTAAAAATAAAGGACATCTGAAGAAAGATGCTATCTGCATCCAGAGAAAGAATTGATAAATAAATAAAAGGAATAGCAGGTTGTACACAATAGATTTCCAGTTTCATGTGCAATCATCTTTTTTTATTAAGTTGTGTTATGGAAATGCTTGTTTTATTCCATAAATTAAAAGTAATTTTTTTCAAAGGAAAGATATTAATGAACTGGAGAATTCCAGAGGATGACAGGAGGCTTCAAGTTGATGCCATATGAGAATGAAGGAAGTGGGGATACTCATCTTAGAGAAGAAAAGACTGGAGGGAGGACGTGATGGCGGCTTCAAGGATTTGAAGGGCTACGCATAACAGCAGAGCCAGACTAGCTCTGCCTGGCTACAAGAGGCACAACAAGGAACAGAGAGCAGATTTTGACTTAATGGGAAGAACAACTTCCTGAAAGATTTGTCCCCAAGTGAAATGGGCTGCTCTGGAGAAAGCGAGCCCCTTCTCCCTGGAGGACATCCTGGAAAACCTGGAGGACTAGTCAGATTTGTACAGAGGGGATTCTTGCTCAGCTACATAGAGGTTGGGCCAGGCAGCTTCTGAGATCCCTTCCGAGTTTTAGAGTCTGTGACTGAAGTATATATTGAGTACTTCCCTACACTACCATTTTATTTTTAAATGGGTCACATGGTGCCTGATTTCATGAAGTTTAAAATTTAGTTGGGGAAACAAGTCATCCATGCTGAAGCAATGTCCTCCAAGCTCATCTCCCCATACTTCCCAGCTCTTCAGTCAAATTAGCCTATCTGCTGCACACCAGAAGACTTAAGCATTCCAGACTACATTATTCACTAGCCCATGACATTTCCTTCATGCGTAGGGCCATCCTTCTGCTCTTTACCTCTCTGAATCTTGTCCATTTCTTAGGGCAAAGCCCGACTTGCCCTGGGTGCTTTTCCCAGGCTCTCTTCCTATTTTCGTTTTTGTTCATTTATGTCTGACTCTTTGTGACCCCATTTTGGGGGTTTTCTTGGCACAGATGCTGAAGTGGTTTGCCATTTCCTCCTCCAGCTCATTTTACAGATGAGGAAACTGAGGTAAATATGTTTATATGACTTGCCCAGGGTCATACAGCTAGTAAGTGTCTGAGACTAGATTTGAACTCATGTAGATGAGTCTTCCTGACTCCGAGCCCAATGCTCTATTCACTGTACCACCTAGCTGCCCCTTCATTTGGTACAGAGAATTCCTAGTATGGAAATCCCTTCTACAACTACAGAACAATACTTGGCATGTATTTATAGTCTTACAGAGTTGCACTGATCAATTAACAAGTATTAACAGGTGAACCTAGGTGGCACAGCAGAAAGAATGCTGAACCAGGAGTCAGAATGACGAGTTTAAATGTGACCTCACACATTTATCTAGCTATGTGACATTAGGCAAATAATTTAACCTCTCTAAGCCTCAGTTTCTTCATCTGTAGAATGGGGATAAATATTAGCCACTACCTCCCCAGGTTGTTGTAAGGATAACATGAGATAATCTATGTGAAGAGTTTTGCAAACCTTAATGCACTATATAAATATTTATTGTTATTGTCATTATTCTGTACGCTAGGTACTATGCTACGTACAGAGGATAAAAATACGAAGAATGAAATAATTTCAATTCACAAGGGGCTAACATTCAAATGGAGGAGATAACAAGTATATAGAAAAATATGAACAATATAATTTAAAATGAATAAACAGATGCACTAAGTCATTAAATACAAGGCAATTTGAGAGGGATGGCAAGCACTAGGAATTGAGGGGAATTGGGAAAGGCTATGTGCAGAAGGCAGCGCCTGAGTTGCATCTTAAAGGATGCTGCGTAAAGGCATTATCTGTCAGAGATGGAACTAGAACTCACGTCTTTTTGAATCTGAGGCTAACACTCATATTCTACCACACTCAATGTATTCTACTATACAATAAATATGAATGAATTTAAAAAGCCTTCTTCTATTCACTGAACAAGAAGGTTGGGACCAATGAATTATAATTGAAATCAATTAAATTTTGTTTGTGACATTTGTTAAGTACTTACTCCTTAGCACTTCAATTTGGCAATTATTTATTAAACAACAAGTAGGTGTCAGATGCTATCCTAGGTAATTTTGCTCGAGGCATTCTATACAGGTACAAAAATATCATCTTATGGAATAATAATAATAGCTAGCATTCACAGAGTGCTTTCAGGTTTGCAAAGTACTTTGAGTATGTTATCTCTTTCGATTCTCATAACTACACTTTGAGGTAGGTGCCTTTTACAGATGAGGAAACTGAGTCTGAGAGAGGTTAAGTGATTTGTCCAGAGTCACATAACTCGTTAGTGTCTGAGGGAAGATTTGGACTTAGCTCCTCCTGACTCTAGGTTCACTTTGCCACCTGCCGCCCTAAATAAGCAAAACTGGACTACCTTTACCAAAGTGACTAAAATTTTCTGGCTGGAAACATTGTGTAAAACTTCTGAAGGTGGTGACGTTTCAGGAGTGGTGAAGTTCTGTGTTATCTCTTTAGACAGACAAGGTCAAGGTGGCCTAGAATAAAAGCCCAGCTTGGTAACTGAGGCTGCTGGGGCTTCTCTGGAATGTGTAAACTATCTCTCAGCTCCCCATTCCACCTTACTCCCCATACCCAATAAATCACTAAATGTCCTCTAGGCTGTGAGCTATATTTGCTTTAGGGTTTCCTGCTATCTACAGCAGGGCATTGTATTATAGTAACAACAAGACTGCCTTATGTAAATGCACATAGCCCATGCCTTCCTCCCTTTTTTCACCCCCATCCCACATCTGGAGAACTGGGCTTGAATGAGTATTCCATCTTCATCCTCACAAGTCCCAGAGAATAACACATCAAAGAGCATGTTTGCATTTCTACAACAGATAACAGCCCTGACATAAGCTGCAGGGTTCACACATGCTATAGATAGAATGAATTAATAATTTCATATATTTATAAAATATAAATTAATCCAAAAAATAACTCCAAGTAAAATTCTGTTGCTTTTTTAAAAAATCTGAGTTGGAGAAGTCATTTAATGTATAAAAGTCTAGTAGAGTTTCATTAAATTGTATTAGTTATTAATGTAGTGTCCTAGAAAGAGCACTGAGTTTGGAGTGAAGAAACCCAAGTCCAATCCCAGCTCAGTACTTATTTCCTATGTGACTCTGGGCAATTCATAGTGATTGGCACATAGTAAGCACTTTAAAATGCCTTTTCAATCATTCAAATCTCTTTTCTACAGAGTCTTTCTACTTGAGTGTGATATGCTACTGTTACATGATGCTACTGTTACAATGCCGTGGCTACTTCAAACATTTCTACAGCCATGGTCAGGTTCACTATCTTATCATGTCGCTCCACCCACTCCTCCAGACTAATTTCCCCTTATGAACTTCTGTCTCTTACCTCAGGGACATCATTTGCGGCCACATTGGTCCTATTCTCAAGGGTCCACCTTCTACCACAACTATTCAAGAGTGTTCTTTTGCTAAAGGCATGCTCTTCCCCATCTTATGCACACATTTCCTCACCTAAGTCCAGATAACACAATTTCCTTAGTTCCTGAAATTAACACCTGGATTCCAACTTCCTCCTACAATGTTGATAAATAGATAGCATTTACATAGCATTTTAAGGTTTGCACAGTTATTATCTCATTTTATCCTCAAAACAACCCAGTGAAGTAGATACTATAATTGCCTCCATTTTAACAGATGAGGACACTGAGACAGAGAGAAGTTAAATGGTTTGCCCAAGATCACACAGCTAGGGTCTGAGGTCAGATTTGAACTTTGGCTCCAGGGGTCTTTGGTTCAAAGGCTCTTTGCAATGCACTACCTGCCAGTCTCCATGAGGCTGATTATGATAAAGGATTTTCTTCTTCCTCACTCCCATCCAGTTAGGGATGCACTGGTAAATGTTTAGCAACTGGCTTTCCAGGAAAAAAAAAATTGTACGTATGATATTTCTAAGTTTAATCTGCATTATTAACATTTCCTCCATCATTTTCTTAAGTCTAGACGATCAACATAACAATAAATCATGTCCTGGTTTGGGGTGTTTGCCTATTTCTGAGGCATAAATGCTCATACTGAAAATTTAACCATTGGCACTCCCAGCGTATTCAATTTGGCTCCAACATGACTCTGCCCAATGTCACTTCCCCACCTCCCAACCCTGGTTTGTTTGGTTTTTATTTTTCCTCTTGATCCTTGACTGACCTAATTTCTCATGACTTTATGGGAGTTTCCCATTTAAGTGAATCTGGCTTTTGCGAAGTCTAATGATTATGGAAACACATTAGGACCATGTTTCCTTTGGCTCCCAATGACTTGGATTCCAGATGACTATTTCTGTCTGCCTCCCCATGCTTTTAGCCTAAATTTAAAAAAAAAATCTCAAGTCAAAGGACCTGTGTTCAAATTCTTCCCCTGAGGTTTACTACCTGAGTAACCTTGGGCAAATCACTTCAAATTCCTGGTTCTCAGTCTCTGTGTATAAAGTGAGGGAGCTGGGCTAGATGGCTTCAGAGGTCCTTCCAGCTCTAGATATGTGACCCTAAAACTGACCTTTTCTCTACTCTTCTAATAACTCAGCTGGATCATTCCTTCCTTGATGCCTGTCAGATTTACTTGGCTATAAATCCTTGATGGTTATCCCCTTGGCTACCTCAAAACTAATGGGCTAGTCTGGCAATCACCACTGTTAACCCATCTCTTTACCATTAATACTGGGGAGCCTTGGTCTTCTTCAGAGTTCCTAGAGCATAATACAGTAGCTGTTTAATAAATCTCAATATGTACTCAATGAGGAAATGAGCAATGTGACCAGAAACATTTAGGGGCATTGCAGCCTAGCTTCTATAAGGGGAGGCTGAACAGGTGAGTTCCCCTAATCAACCTGATGAGTTCCCAAAGGTGGTGAACCTTTGATTGGAACTTTTGATTACTTCTCCCTAGAAGGTGTGGCTGTGCCTACTGGCACCTTAGAAAGTTAGGAGGAGACAACTCCTATTTAAGACTCGGTGACTAAGGCTACCCCCAAGATCAATGGAGTACCTAGTCTCTTGAAAGGACGGACTCATCTCCCCTCTGATTGGGGGGCTGCAAGGTGGCACACTAAACTCCTCCTTCCTTGCGCTCATTCCACTCTCCATGTGCTGCTCTGCCTGGGTTACCCCTGTGTTGGGTACCCCCTAGTAATCCCTCCCCCTTCTTGCTTTCCTGTTTCCTTTTTTATGTTGTCTTCCCAAATTGTAAACTCCTTGAGTGCACAGACTGTCTTTCTAGTTTTTGATTATGTCCCCAAAGCTTAGCCCAGTGCCTGGCACATGTTAGACACTTAATAAATGTCTTTTGTTGTTTTGCTTTGTTTTGTTTTTAATTGAAATGAGCTACCCTTTGTGCTGGCTTGTGAAAATAAGCCAACAAACCTTCTCAGGCCCTGTTTAGTTTTCCTCCCTTTCCCTTCCATCTTTTCTTTAGAGAGATCACAAGAACACAGTAGGTGTCAAGATGAAGAATTTTCCCAACATGTAACAGGAGCCATTAATGGATACCTTGGATCAGAAGCATATGGGAGGGTGCAGCTAGGTAGTACAGTGGATAGAGAACTGGCCCTGAAGTCAGGAAGACTTGAGTTCAAATCCAGCCTCAGACCAAGCACTTGACACTTACTAGCTGTGTGACCCTGGGCAAGTCACTTAACCCCAATTGCCTAAAAATAAAAAAATTTTTAAAAAAAGAAGCATATGGGAACTGTGTATATTTACCAAAGTCCACCCAACTTGAGAAGAAAGCTCCTGGTCATTTTTTTTGGGCCTTCTTTTTCTTTTTTCAGCACAGGCAAGAGACTAGAAAGACATGACAGTGGAGTTTTCTGGCCTAAGACAGCAGCAGTTAGGGCAGTGGTGTCATATCATGGAGGAGCACATAGGAGTTATGTATACTCAGCCACTTGGCTTTGAAGGGCAGTTTATGGACAACAATCACTTCTGAACCCCTGTACTCTGCTTAGAGAAAGATTCTAAGCAGAACAATCCCAGAATTTAGCTTGCTAGCCAGAGAAAGGAGATTTCCCAGACTTGGGAGATACTTCAAAAGTAACCCCTAATTTTAGAGTTTGGAGAAGCCAGAGAAAGAGAAATTCCTTAGCAGCATGTCTCTTAAGAGAGATCACTTACATGGTGTCCAAAGCTGAAAAAATCATGATCAAAATCTGATCTATATCTGGCCACTGGACCCAAATGGTTCTGGAGGAAAGAGTGAGGCTGCTGACTTTGCACAGCCCTTCCTCACTTAAATCCAATTCACTTGCAAGTTATGACATCACCTTCCTGATGTCGTGGTCCTCTTTGAAAACAAAGGACAAACCACACAAGTCCTACATCAGCAACTGATGTAGATCTCCTTAACTTTGCTCTCCACTATTATGGTGGTTATTTAAGGCAGCTGAGTGGCACAGTGGATGGAGCAATGGCCGAGAGTCCGGAAGACCTGAGTACCAATCTAGTACTCAGATACTTACTAGCTGTGTAACCCCAGGCAAGGCTCTCTATGCCTCAATGTCCATATCAATGCCAATAACAGCACTTACCTCCCAAGACTGTACTGTACTGATCAAATGAGATAATTTTGTAAAGCACTTAGCACCGATCCTAACACATAGTAGGCGCCATATAAATGTTAGGTATCATCATCATCATCATCATCGTCATCATCATCATTTGGACAGAAAAAGTCTGATGGGATATAGGTTGACTGTGCAGCAGCAATAAAGTGTGTTTGGAAATCCAAATTCTTTGGGCTCTATAATGGGTAGGACCTGTGGGCAGTGGGAGGGAAGAATAAATTGTGTTAATTGTTTACGGACTCCTGTGAATCTTTAGAATTTTACACATTTTATATGGGGTGAAATAAAGGTTCTCCTGAACCTGATATCACTTGTTATTTAATGTGGCAGCTGAGCTATATTTGGCAATTTTCCTAACGTAAACTCTATGTGGGATCATAATACACCAAGCAGATGTTGAAGCACCCTGAATCAGACCTGATCCATGGTTCTGGGGTCCAGCTTTAGGGGATATCCCAGGCTACTGATTACATTTCAAATGAAATGGTGCTATAGGTAAGACTGGAGAGAGCACCAGGCCTGGAGTCAGGAAATCTAGCCTCATGTGATCCTGTTGGAATCATTTAACCCTGTGCCTCAGTTTCCTCAATGTTAAAATGAGCTGGAGAAGGAAATGACAAACCACTCTAGTATCTTTGCCAAAAAAAAGCCCAAATAGGGCCATGAAGAGTCAGATACAACTAAAAACGACTGAACATGAACAGACAACAGGTATAAACCAAATGACAGTAATTGTTTTAGGAGAATTGCTGGTCACCGCAAGACTATAATTCTTGTCAATAAATAGGTTGTTTCCAAGGATTTAGTTTAAATAGCACAAGCATTTGGACTTAGAAGATGTGAGTTTGAATATTATCTTTGCTTTTCCCTGTCACTTTGGGAGAGTAACTTACCTTCTTTCTGTCTCAATTTCATCATCTCTAAAATAAACGGTTAGAGTAGATCATTCCCAAGGTCCCTTCCCAATTTAAATCTATGATCCAATGAAATTGGTGATAACGATGATTTCCTTCACTACCTACCTCAAATGGTTGTTGTGAGGAAAGTGCTTTGTGAACTTAAGAGCACCTTAGACCTTGTGAGTTCTTATTCTCACATAGAACTCAGAGCAGTTCAAAGGCATGATTCCTCAAAGTCTGACTCACTTTGTAACCAAGAAAATGCATTCAGGCCATGCTTATTAATTACTTGAAAGAAAATCCAAAAAATTCATTCAAATTCTTGGTTTCCACTGCACCAACCATCTGGACTCCCAAAAATTTTGAGATAATTGACTGAATTTTTCAGTTTTCAACTGGATATTTGATATCTATTTCTACACTGGAAAACTAAACCATATGATTCATAAGAACTCCAGAGAATACAATGCATTCTGCAGAGCCGCAGTGAACTATGTGCACAAGCTCAAGAAATTGACCTTCATTAGGTCCCATGTGAATGCAAGGAGGTCACAGGTGGCATTCTAGGTCCTTGAGTGTGGCATTTTGAATGAGTCCAAGTTCTACAGAACAAATTCTTTTATTAAAGGGATTTGTTCTGTGAAGTCTGGATTCAGTCAAAGGGCTGCACTTGAGGATCTAGAGGGCCTTGAGGCTGCAGGTTCCCCACCCCTTAGTTAAAAGACAGAGTTTAAGGAACAGTTTATAAATCAGGGTGATTGGAACATGAGGTTTGGAAAGATAGATGGGAACCATATTGTAGACATATTTTTAAATGTCTATGGGACATCCAGACATATGCGTGAGGGTAGCCTAGAAATTTTGGCACAACCTGGGTAAGCTTTCCCATTGACTTTTCACCTGAAAGCATGCTTATCTTTCTACAGGCTTACTCATTCAGGAGATCTACATCAGTTGCTGATGTGGGACTTGTGTGGTTTGTCCTTTGTTTTTGAAGAGGAACATGACACCAGGAAGGTGATGTCATAACTTGCAAGTGAATTGGATTTAAGTGAGGAAGAGCTGTGCAAAGTCACCAGCCTCACTCTTTCCTCCAGAGCCATTTGGGTCCAGTGGCCAGATATAGATCAGGACAACTGGAGATGGCCCAGCTGATGCAGAGTTCAAGAGAGAGATTAAGGCTGGATATAGCTTTGTGGAGTCAATGGCATGGAGATGATACTTGAACCCAAAGGAAAAGATGAGCTCACCCAAGAAAGAGTATAGAGAAAGAAGAGAAAGGAGAGAAGAATATTATCTACATTTCTATATATATATATCTATATACTCTCTGTATAGGGAAGATTATTTCTGGACTCGCACTATTTCAAGGGAAAGGGTACAGTAAAGTGTATTTTTTAACACTTTCCAAAATTCATCAGTTTGCTTTTGTCATAATATGGGATTCAATATGGCCCTTAGCTCTATTCTACTGAGGCACTGTTGCATATTGATAAAGAGTTGAACCTGGAGTCAAGAAGACTTAGGTTCAAATCCTTCAATAGATACTTATTAGTTGTGTGATCTTGGGGATATAATAATATATACTTCATAGGGTTATTGTAAAGATCAAATTGGATGATACATGGGATGTGCCTCACAAACCTTAAATGCTATGTAAATGTTCATTATTATTCTGCTCACCAAGAATTTCCCATTCAGAACCTTAAATCATACTCCTAGCTGTAGTGGTGGATTTAAGTGCAAGATTTTATAGAAATGATAGAAAAAGAATGATTAAAAAAATAGATTATTAGCATTACCTCTCCCCACCCCCTGCCCTGCCCCAGGTGAAGAAGCATGTGAGAAGAGATGGAAAATCTTTCTAGGCAAAGCTATTTCCATATCACAAAAATGTGTCAAGTAATAAAGAGATAAGGTTGATGACTAAAAAGAAAATGTCAATTAAAATAAACTACCAGAAATACCTCATGAGTTAGATCTGCCTCCTTTCATGCCCAATAAGACACTGGTAACACACTAGTTTAGGCACAGGAGGCAAAGAGCTTCCTTCTACCCTCCTACAGACCTAGGACCAAGGGTAGACAAGAAAGACAGTTGCCCAGGTTGGCACAAGGAGAAACACTTTTTAATATGATTAAAAATGCACATATACTTAATGCAAAAATATTCCCTGAGGGACATGCGTATTTATTTAGTGATAAGTCAAATAGCATGCTTTAGAGTTACAGGGCTAAGTGACACACCATCACAGATATGCGACAATGAAAGAAGACAATGGAACTGAGACTGGGGTGGACAAGATAAATCTTTTAAGAAGTATAAACTGTGTTCAGATTTTTATGTTAAGGAGATCAATTATCAAACCCAGATCAGTCTCCAAGTTATTAGATCTATTTCTAGAAGAACTGGAGAATCATTTATTGATAGCCACATTCTGACAGTATTGTCCAAAAATACCCATTGAGGAATAATAAATAGACTCGCTAAAGGTGCCCATCGGCACATAGCAACCATGAAGACAAGCAGTGCTGAGAGCCTCCTAAGAAGCAAGCCTCCAGGCTTTGCTCCACCCAGAGCCATTCTAATTTGTGGCAACTCATTCACTGCTCTCTCTCTCTCTCTCTCTCTCTCTCTCTCTCTCTCTCTCTCTCTCTCTCTCTCTCTCTCTCTCTCTCTCTATCTCTCAATTGTCATTTCATATAAATGTCTCTAATTTCCTACAATACATGTTGGTCTGTACCAACGCCTCTGCCACACCACCAGGATGGTGAGGTAGCAATACTAATAAAACTGATATGTGAAAGATGCAGCATGGTTCAATGAAAACAATGATGAACTGGCAAGTCACAGGCCCTAAGTTCAAATTCCATCTCTCCTCTTTGCTGCCTGTGTAACTTCACACAAATCATTCGACCTTTCTGTGCCTCAGTGTCCTCATCTATAAAATGAGGGGGTTGGACTAGGTCACCACTAAGGTTCCCTCCAACTCTAGATCTAGAATTCTATCCCTAAATAGACATGAAAAAAACTTGGATTATAGCTTGATTTTCCTCCCACTGCTCCAATCCATTTACTATTCTGTTTTCCCCAACTTCTCTTGAAGTCAATCAACCGAGAAGCATTTATAAGCAGCCACTACCAAGCAGACACAGTGTGAGGCACTAGGGATAAAAAAGAGAAGTGAAACAGTCCCTGCCCTCAAGGAGCCTACATTCTAACAGAGGAGGGGGAACATATATATGTAGTAAGTATATACAGAAGACATATATATATATATATATATATATATATATATATATATATATATATTTCAATATGTGTCTATGTATAACTGGGATTTGCATATAGCCAGGTGGCACAGTGAATAGAGTGTCAGGCGTGGAGTCAGAAAAACTCATCTTCCTGAGTTCAAATCTGGCGTCAGTCATTTACTAGCTGTGTGACCCTGGGCAAGTCACTTAATCCTGTTTGCCTCCATTTCCTCATCTATAAAACGAGCTGCAGAAGAAAATGGCAAACCATTAGTATCCTTGCCAAGAAAACCCCAAATGGGATCGCTAAAAGTCAAACAACTGAAAAACAACAACAAATTCACAAAACTCCCTTGCCTGATTCAGGCCAATTGTGTGTTAGCTCAGTACCCGGATATTTTGAGAATAATGAAGCCCCTGGATGCTTCAAGCCATCCACATATGGGTCCTCACTGAAGGGAGCTTTGAGGGTGATTCATTAATTCCTTTGGCCACTAAGCAGGAAGAACTGATGACTTAAAAAGATCACAACCTGCCCTTGGTCCTCTCTCTTCTAGCTGCAAAGCACATGAGCACATAGCAATCCGGAGATGTATGTTTCTAGTTTTGGAGGCAAAGTCTTGAGTTAGAATGGTTAGAGATCCTGGGTTTGTTAGTAGGAGTTGACAGGTGACAGAGAAGTTTTTGTCTCACAGATGACTACCAGCAAGGGTTGTTGTTATTTGTCCTTCATTCTCAAAGAGGACCTTGACATCAGGAAGATGATGCCATGACATGCAAGTGAATTGGATTTAAGTGAGGGAGGGCTGGGCAAAGTCACCAGCCTCACTTTCTCCTCCGGAGCCACCTGGGTCCCGTGGCCAGATATCTATCAGGATGATTGGAGATGGCGCCCACTACCAACCAAAGCCTGAACCCAAGTCCTTGCCTGGCTTGCCAAAAGAAAGGGACGTGGAGTTATAAGGATAGTGCAGAGCCAACGTGAAATGTAATGATGCCTATTGAGTAGTCTTGAAAACTCTTCCAGTTCCAATAATTAAGCCTTAGTCTTCTGGCACAGAAAGAGGAAAAAAAGGTATGCTCAGCTTGTTTTAAGTTTCAGTCAATGTCCATTGGGTATACCAGTAGTTATAAGAACCTGAGTCCTATTTTAAGAGTTTTTATCAATAAAAACTGGTGAGAACCTTTTGTTTGTAGCATGTTTTATGTACATAGCAAATAAATACCTGTCCCATAACTGATTTACATTGTACATTGAGTACCTTTCTTACTCCCCTCTTTTGAATAGACCAAATATGAGCCAAATCTAAGTTTTAAGTAACTTTTATCCAAAGCTCATTATATATGTTATCTCATTTGATCTTCACAACAACCCTGTAAAGTAGGTACTAATATTATTCCCATTTTGCAAAAGAAAAAATTGAGTTTCAGAGACTTGCTCAGGGTCACACAACTAGTGACTGTCTGAGGCAGCATTCAAAATTCCCACACTCTATCCAGCTACCAGACTAGATTAGAGGTACACACAAAATTTAAAGAATTTTTGGGTGGAAGAGATTAGCAGCTTGGGGAATTTATGTAGGAGGTAGTACCTGAGCTAAATCTTGAAGGAAACCAGGGAGTGGATTCCAGGCTTGGGGAATAATCAATATAAAAGTGAGGTGATAGAAGATGAAGCCTCACGTGCTTATATCAACAAGTAGGTCAGTAGATATGAACCATAGAGTACAGGGAAGAGAGTAATGTGAAAAATGACTATGAGGAAAGAAAGAGCCAGGTTGGGAAGAGTTTTAAATACCAAACAAAAGAGTTTTTATTTAATCTTAGAGGTGACCTTTCCAACAACAATAGCAAATATATGTGCACACACACACATGTATATGTATATATATATATATGTATACACACACACACACACACACACACACACATATATATATATATATATATATATATATATATATATATATATACATTATTTATTAATAATTTCCCAAGCCCTGGTTCTGGGAGATGAACACTGAATGTAAAACACTCCAGGGACAGGAAATAGGGCCAGTATAGTTTAGGTGAATATAGAGTAAAAAATTATCAACTTGGATAAATCAAGTTCAGAGTTCTCAAAAAATTCCAAAAGCAATAATGCTAATAGTGTCTGGAAGAAAATAGTAAATAATGAATCCTTGGGGGGGGGGATGTTGACTGTCTTTTTGCACACCTAACTTCCAATTATGTAGCCATAATACACAGCAGCAAACCACCTGAGGGCTTTAGTGGCTATGATCAATTCCTCTGGTTCTGTAGAAACCAGCAAACACCCTTGAGATGTACAGAAAGTGCCTCTGTGGCTAGCCCCAAGGACCCCCCACCTGCAGGCTAGCCCTGTGTGATGGGGAGAGATTAGGCAAGGGGGCCAGAAACACTACTCACATCTGCAGGGCAGAAGTGAGTAGATTATCTTTTTATGTATGTAAACACATATATTGTCATACCTCCAGCTAGATAGATGATAGGTTGATAAATGATAGAGATTATTATAGATAAATAGAATAGATGATAAAGTAGATGATAGGGTAGACAGAACAGATGATAGACAGAAAGATAGAATAAATGATAGAGATAGTATGTTTATACACAGAAAGGAACTGGTCCTTCAATTTCAGTGCTATAGGGAATTCCCAGCGAGAAGACTGTCTAACAGTACAGATCAACACCTGCTCTGCATCTGAGTCTTAGATTTAGGGCTGGAGAGGACCTTCGAAGCCAACAGGCTCAGCCTCCTCATTCTACTGAGAAATTAAGTAATTTGTGGCTGGATTTGAACTCGGGTATTCCTGACTCTCTGTTGAACAACAGATGGTCTAGCTGCCTGAAGGTGTAGAAGTTAGCAGTCAGAAAGACTAGGAAAAAGCCTCCTATAGAAAGTGAGCTTTGGGCTGAGACTTGAGGGAAGCCAGGGACAGTAAGAAGTGGAAGGGAAAGAGCAGAGCATTCCAGGCATGGGTAGAGTCCAGAGATGGAACTGCAAATAACCACGTCATTAATTCACAGAGTGCTTGGGTGGAGGGGATTAAGGTGTAAGAGGACTAGAAAGATAGGATAGGAAGGGGCCAGGTTATAAAGAGCGTCCAGTGACAAACAGTATTTTCTATTTGGTTCTGGAAGTAATTGGGAGCCACCGGAGTTCTAATAGGGAGCTTAGCATGCTCAGTCCTACTCTTTGAATAGCAAACAAAAGACTTTTTAAATTTTTTAATGAACCATTGATCAGGATGAGAAATTTCACTTTCAAAGGTGTGACTGGGGGAGGGAAATGGGATTGTTAAGAATTTTTATTAGGTGCATTGAAACTCTCCAATTCATCTAGGAGATGGCAAGAAAGTAAAAACAAATAAACCTCAGCCAGCTCTGACTAGGTCCCCACCCTTTCCCTAGGAAAACAATAGAGTGTTAAACCCTCAAAGCCTCCCAGCTCAGTTGTTAAGGTAATTGTGTTTACTTTTTTCCAAACAAAGTAATTTGAATCAGAAAAGTAAATGTGTTCTGTCTTCAGGTCCTTTGATGTAATCTCCCTAGCCTTGCTCTTAAGTGTAAAACAGGCCCACAGCAACCCTGATCTGAGGCCTGAGGCTCCCAAGCTCTATGTGCATCACGATAGCTACCCAGCTCTTCTTGAGCTAATTGATAGGCGCCAAATGAAAACCACTACTAAAACTGTCTTAAATAAATATATATACATATATATACGTATATATATTTTAAAAATTAAGCAAGTGGAGATCCTTTCCCCTCCATATTGGAAGACGGAAAAACAGAATAAAATTTTTTATTTGTTTGTATAAAGATCTAATGAATTTGTTCTTAAAATTCAGAAAATTGATATAGGCTTAACATACACATTCATATTAAACTTATTTTCACATTAAGATGGGGAGAAAATCTGGAACTCAAAATGTTATGGAAGTGATTGTTGAAAACTAAACTAAATAAATAAATTTATTAAAAAAAACATGAAACAAGGGGAGCTTATGAATAAAATTCTTTACGTGTTTTCGTGAAAAAAAAAATTCAAAAATTTTAGTGGCGGCAGCAGGATACAGTGGATTCAGGGAAGCCAATGGAACCAGTCATGTAGGTACACATTCCTACTTCCTGGGTGACCTTGAGTAAGCCACCCTGGGCCTCAGTTTCCTCATTTGTGAAAAGAGAGGCTAGGTGACTGGACCTCTAAGTCCCTTCCAGTTCAAGATCTGTCATTGGAAAGGTGATTTATTCTGTTGCCTGAAAACAAATTCCAATGAAAAAGAAAGATGCATTTTGAGACCTTTAGAAGCAACCCCATTCCCTTGTAAGCAGGTTAGACTATTTCCTTCTAGAAACACAGCATCAGAGCAAAAGGGGTTTTAGTTTCTATTCTTTATTTTGATTTTTTTAATGTTTATTTTAGCTTCTATTTTTTATTTTTAGCAAAAGAAAAATCTCAAGCTAGCTAGATGTTCATTCTTTCTAGGCAGGCACTTTGCAGACAAACAGGAATGGCCAACCTAGCAATGATTTGGCAAAGTAGATGACCCATATGAACTGTTGAAAGTCAACGTGCTCACTCTGGGCCCACTCCAATCACACTGCTCATAGCCACCTAGGTATTGCTCATCCTGAGTCTAGGTGACCTCTTCTTCTGTTATTACCATAGGGTCGGCTTTGGCCACCCTTCATACTGCAACTCCTTTTCATTCTTGACTGTAACAATACATTTTCAAGAATAAAAGTAATAAAGGAAAAGAGGAAAATTAAAAACAATTCTGCCAATCTGTGTGTGTGTGTGTGTGTGTGTGTGTGTGTGTTTATTTAGGTGCATTTGCTGTTGTTCAGCCATGTCCAACTTTTCGTGACCCCACACCAATACTGTCCCTGGTGTTTTCTTGGCAAAAAATGCTGGAGTGGTTTGCCATTTCCTTCTCCAGTGGATTAAGGCAAACAGAAGTTAAGTGACTTGCCCAGGGTCACAGGGCTTGTAAGTGCCTGAGGCTGGATTTGAACTCAGGTCTTTCCTGACTCCAGGCCACTAAGTCACCTAACTACTTATTAAGTACATGGTAACTCTCCAATTCATCTCCGAGATGACAAGAAAGCCGTATTATACATATATATATATACACACACATGTGTTTACACACACAAACATATATGGACATATCATGCGTACATGTGTGTACACATATATGCATGTACACATTTATGTTATCTTTCTCCCTCTCTATTTTTATCTATTTATATTTATTTCTGTGTATGTCTCTATCTCTTTGTCTCACTGTCTCTTTGTCCCTTTCTGTCCCTTTACCCTCCTTTCAGAAAACCATTCCTTCTCCCCATTATTTTATATACTTTCAATAAAAATATCCCTCAGACTTCATAAAAAACTAAAAACAGGAACAGAAGAATGGGCCATCTCTTCTCTTTACAAATATACCACAGGAAATCATCATAAGAAAGGGAGCTTGACTGTTGGCCCTTCAAGAGAACCTAATGCAAATTACTTACATCGCTCGCTCTCTCTCTCTCTCTTTTTTTTTTTTGGTGAGGTAACTGGGGTTAAGTGACTTGCCCAGAGCCACACAGCTAGTGAGTGTTATGTGTCTGAGGCCGATTTGAACTCAGGTCCTCCTGACTCCAGGGCTGGTGCTCTCTCCACTGTACCACCTGGCTGTTCCCAGCAAATTACTTATTTGCAAACATATTCCTCCCCTCCCCAGCATATTTTAAAACAAAAATGATGCTTCTAAAAGCAATAAATATCCACTGTGACCCTAGTCAAATGGATAGACTAACAATCCTACCCAAATCCTTATCTCAGCAAGTACCATCTCTACTACAATATATTCACTGTGAAAAGTGAATCTCTGTGCCGACATATTCAGGTTTGTTTCCAAAGGAGCAATACAGCATATAAAATCACAATGCTGAGTACTTTAGCAGTTCCTATTTTTTTCAAGTATTTTCATTCCTCCTATATTCTTACTGGAGGGGAGAGCAGGCTGATTGATTGGCCTTCCATAGCATTTAAGACTATGGAGAGAAAGAAAAGCTAAGATAGCCTCAGGATTAGTATCTGTACTTCTCTCCAATTCCATGACCCTCAAAGAATAGAACCAGGCAAAAGCAGATAAGCCCAGAGCCCAGAGTCTATGTACAGAGGCAGGAGTGACTTTGCTTCCTATTTGCTCCCCTCCCTAAGGCTTCATGAAGATGCCCAGGACATTTTTTTTATTTTATTTTTTAAAATTTTTTATTTTTTTATTTTGATTTATTAATGATCACTTCCATATGCTTTTGAGTTTGAAATTTTTCTCCCCCTTCGTCCCCACAACCCTCCCCAAGACGGCGCACAATCTCATGTAGGCTATTCATTTACATTCCTATTAAACATATTTTCACATGAGTGAAGTTGTAAGTAAAAATTAAAACCAATAGGAGGAACCATTCAAAAGAGGAAATAAAACTCAACAGAAGAGAAAAACGAATGATAGCGATTCAACTTCCATAGTTCTTTTTGTGGATGTGGATAGCATTTTCCGTCACGAGGCCTCTGGGGATGTCTTAGATCCTTGTATTGCTGAGAAGGGTTAAGTTTATCAATATTAGTCATTGCACAATGTGGCTGTTATTGAGTACAACATTCTCTTGGTTCTGCTCATTTCACTCAGCATCAGACCATACAAGTCTTTCCAGGGTTTTCTGAAGTCAACCTGATCATCATTTCTTATAGCACAATAGTATTCCATGATGCCCAGGACATTCTAATGAACGTTTACAGTGACCTTCTTCCTATACCTGAAGGAAGTAAAAATCAGAGTGTATAGAGGAAACCAGGTGGCACAGTGGATAGGACATTGGGCCTGGAGTCAGGAAGAACTGATTCAAATCTGGCCCCAAACACTTACTAGCTGTGTGACTGTGGACAAGTCACTTGACCTTAGTTTTCTCAACTGTAAAATAGGGATAGTAATAGCCACCTATCTCATAAGGTTGTTGTGAGGATCAAATGAGATAATATTTGTTTCTTACTCTTTTTGATCAGCTCCACCCCTAAAGTGGCTATGTGACTTTGGACAAATAACTTAATCCCTTGGGTTTCATTTTCCTCATCTGCAAAATGAGGGAGCTGGACAGAATCAGGGATGTTGTAGACGCTTTTGGCAGTCTGGTGAAGTCTTTCTCAGAATAATGTTTTTAAATGTATATAATACAATATAGAGGATTACAAAGGAAACCAATTACATTGAAATACAGTTATCAAAATATTCAAACAGACAAGTTCATAGGCATCCTCCAGTTAAGAAGGCCTAGCCTACTTGATCTAGAAAATATCTTTCGACTCTGAAGATCTATATTGCACTTTAAATAAGGACAGATAAGTAGACAAAGCTCTTGCTGGGTAGACTTAGTCTCAAGGAACATAGGAAGGAAACAAGCATTTTCGTTTTTTTGTTTTGCTAGGCAATGAGGTTAAATGACTTGCCCAGGGTCACACAGCTAGTAAGTATCAAGGCTGGATTTGAACTCAGGTCCTCTAGGGCCAGTGCTCTATCCGCTGTGCCACCTAGCTGCCCCAAAAGCTCATTGTGGTTTTTTGTTTTGTTTTGTTTTGTTTTGGCAAGGCAGTTGGGGTTAAGTGATTTGCCCAGGGTCACACAGCTAGTAAGCGTCAAGTGTCTGAGGCCAGATTTGAACTCAGGTCCTTCTGACTCCAGAACTGGTGCTCTATCCACTGAGCCATCTAGCTGTCTCTGAAACCAGCATTTGTTAAGTGCCAAGGAACATGTGTGAAGAGACGCAAACATAGGAGACATGGGCACAGCTAGGTGGGATGGTGGATAGACTAGCCCTGAGTTCAAATCTGACCTAAGACACTATCTGTATGACCTTGGATAAGTCACTCAACTTCAGTCTGCCTCAGTTTCCTCAACTATAAAATGAGGATAATAATAGCTCCTCCCTCCCAGGGTTGTTGTGAGGATCATCTAGCGAGATACTATTTGTAAAGTACTTAACACAGTGCTTGGAACATTTCAGGTGCTCAATAAAGCTTGTTTGCTTCTTTTATGGCTAGAGAAATTCATACCTTTGACAGTGAAGGGCTGCTAATATCCTCTGGAGATGTCATGCCACTGATCTCTGCTGGGCATCACCTGTCCACCTACTGCTTGTACTGCTTCTGCTGGTCTATTGGCCAATGGTTGCTGCTATAAGCATTGCTCCATATTACGAATGTATTAGTTTTATCTCTGTAGGGCCACATGCTAGCCATCTAACCCTATTTTGCTTGGACCTGAAGACTAGAAAGCCCTTGTACAAGCTGGTTAATATCTCTTTAGTCATAAACATAAGCTATAAGCTATGAAAATAAGGGACTGCCAAACAAGAGTCAGACAGAGTAGCTTGGGTTAAGGCTGTTTATTCTTTGAACTCTTTTTGTGTGGAAATGGCCATTGTCCCAGACTTATTTGATAGTTGGAAATTCTCAAGGTCCTCTGGCTTGGCAAACAAATGAATCTAAACTAAAGCAAAAGCAAAATCAAGGAGGCAAGGCTATTGTTCTCTATCTTCCTGGCCTGCACTTGTGCCTTTATTACGTATATCTTTCATAGGAGAAGATGGAGGGTGGAAGTAAAAACTCCAACTTTGATGCTATATTTTTTTCTAGCAGAAAAACCTTCACTGAGAACCTGGGCTGATTCCTAGTAACTCCTTTCTAAGAGCTCACAAACCATTTATTTAATAATGTGCTTAAAAATTTTGCCTGGGTTTTCCATCAACGTCATCATTCTGAACTCTGCAGAATGAAACACTTCCTCCTTTTGAAAAGTGGCATGACATTTGCTCATGTCCAGTCCTTGGTCACTTCTGCAGGTCCCTACAAAATTCTTCAAATATTACCCATAACACTTTGACCTTGCTGCCACCAATTTTGTGGTTCTTTCGCTTCTCATTACCACCAATTTGAGGTGAAAACCAAGAAAAGTGGATGAGCTAGCACCACTCCAATTTGCATTGTAGGTATTTAATTGCCTCTCTGATTAAAGAAAAAAGTGTTAAGACCCATCAATGAATACTTGTTGAAGACATACATCTAGCGCTATGGGAAATATAAAAGTAATTCTCAAGGAGCTTAAAATTTAACTGGAGAAACAAAACTTGGTAGTGATTAGTAAACAAAGAAAAGGTAAAGTATGTGGTACCAATTACAGAAACAATAAGATTTCAGATAAAGAAGAAAGCTATACAGCAATAGTCTACAGAACACATGATTTACAATTAAGAGGGCAAGATTCATATCCTGGCTTTATCATTTCCCGGAGTTTTAGGTGGAAAGATATAAAATACTGATAATGATATGCACTAGCTACATAACCCTAGGCAAGTCATTTAACCTTTCTCAGCCTCAGTTGCCTCATTGGTAAAATAGGAATAATAATACCAGCTACCTCCCAGGGATTATTATGAAGATCAAATGAGATTATATTTTTAAGTCCTTTATAGTAATCAGTGTTCTTTATCATTATCATCATTATTTGCACTACCTATCTACCTCAGAATTGTAAGAAAATCACTTTACAAATATGAAAGAACTAAATAGATGTTAATTATTTTTAGAGTATTACAAGTTTTCAAAGCATTTCTATGTGCAATATTTCATTTAATTCTCAAAATAATCCTGGAAGTATGGTAGTACTGAGTAGTAGGGAGGAAACTGAAGCTATTGAAGTTGAATGACTTATCCAAGGTTACATGACTAAGTGCAGAGATGGAGTTAGTTGGGCCTTGAAAGCTAAAGATTCAGGGGCATTCTTTCCACCACTCCCTGCATTGGAGGAATAGGAGGAGGAAGAGTTAGCATTTGTGTAGTACTTTAAGATTTGCAAATGCTTTATAAATGATATCTCCTTTGATAATCACAATAATCCTGGGAGGTAGGTGCTATTATTATCCCTATTTTACATTTGAGGAAACAGGTTAAGTGATTTGCCCAAGGTTGCAGAGCTAACTGAGGTTGCATTTGAACTCAGATCTTCTTGACTTCAAGTTCATCATTGTATCCAATGCACCACCTAACTGCAGTAATCAGAAAAGGCTTCATGGAGGAGATAATGTTTAATCTGGGTCCAGAAAACTGGAGATGGTTTGTTTAGGCTAAGCAGAGAGGATATTTCATTGAGCAGAAATAGTCTAAACAAAGACACAGGGCAGGACTGAGCATGAACTACATGAGACAGTGCAAAGACTAGCCTGAGTAATGTAGAAAGTACGTGTTGGGGGGAAATAACCTTGAAAATCAGACATAGGAATTTGGATTTGATATGAGTGTCAGGAAGAAATAGAAAATGGTGTTTTCAAAGGATAAATCTTATAGTGATATACAGGATGGATTGACTGGAGGCAGAGAGAATAGTTAGCAGGCTGCTGCAATAAACCAAGTGTGAAGTGCTGAGGGTGGAATTAAAGTGGTGAGAGTGGGGAAATGAATGAACTTTTTCACCCAGACAAATGGAAAGCACTGATGGTAATAGAATAATTGGGAGAGGGAGCTGTCCTGGCAAGGGAGATGAGAAATTCTGTTTTGGACATGTTGCATTAGAGCTAAATAACAGAACATCCAAATATAAATGACTTATAGTAAATTGAAAATATGAAACCAGAAAATAAGGAAGAATTCAAGGTAAGAAATATAGATTTGGTATTCTCTAAAAGAAACTGTATAGAGGCGATAGGTTAACCCACAAGAGTGGACCAAGTGTGTGAGAAAGAAAACAGCAGAGAGACAGAACCATTTAAGATGCCCTCAGTAAGGGGAGCTGGTCATCCTTCATTTTCAAAGAGGACCAAAATGGCATCACCATGTGGGAGTCAAGGTGCAGTGTGTCCTACTGTGGCTGATCAGACCAATACAAGCTCAGAAGGCTCTGCCACAGAGATATGTATATGTATACATATGTGTACATATTTGTATGTGTGTGTATATCTATATATATGCTTATACCCATACATACATAGATGTGTGCACACACTCATATATATATGTGTGTGTGTGTGTGTGTGTGTGTGTGTGTGTACATACACAATTGGTTGCCGGCCTTCATTCTCAAAGAGGACCAAAATGACATCACTACGTTGGAGTCAAGGTACAATGTGTCCACCTGTGGCTGATCAGACCAATACAAGTTCAGGAGGCACTACTACAGGTTGGGCACAAATAACCTGTGTGAACATTTGGATTGGAGACGTCTCTAAATTTGCACACCCCACTGTTTCTTTTGAACTACTGTAATTCTGTTTTGTTCATAGAGCACAGTGCCTTCTTTGATGTGGGCATGCCATACTGGGCTGGCCTGTGTCAGTGTTTCCCATGTCTCACAATTGATTCCAAGGTTTTTCAGAGAGACCTTGAGAATGTCCTTGTGTGGCTTCTTCTGACCACCATGTGAGTATTTGCCTTGTGTGAGTTCTCCGTAAAATAGTCTTTTAGGCAAGTATACATTTGGCATTCAAACAATGTGACCAACCCATCAGAGTTGCACTCTCTGCAGTAGAGTTTGAATGCTTGGCAGTTCAGATTGAGAGAGGACCTCAGGGTACAGTGCCTTATCTTTCCAGGTGATCTTCAGAATCTTCCTAAGACAATTCAAATGAAAGTGATTCAGTTTCCTGGCATGGTGCTTGTAGACTGTCTAGGTTTCACAGGCATATAACAATGACGTCAGCAGAACAGCTCTGTAAACCTTCAGTTTGGTAGTCAGTCTAGTACCTCTTCTCTCCCACACTTTCCTTTGGAGCCTCCCAAACACTGAGCTAGCTATGGCAATGCAAACATCAAAGTCATCATCTACGTGTACATCCTTGAAAAGTTAACTGCCAAGCTAAGTGAAATTATCCACAGCATTCAAAATTTCTCCATTGCTGTAACTGATGGTTCCAAGTATGGATGGTGTGGTGCTGGCTGGTAGAGAACCTGTGTTTTCTTGGTGTTGACTGTTAGGTGTCAGCACAAGCAACAGAGAATTGATCCATACTTTGCTGTATCGCATCTTGTATTGGGGCTGTATTGAATGCACAATCATCTGCAAACAAAAAATCATACACAAACTCTCCCTCCACTTTAGTACTGGCTTGTAGCCTTTTCAAGTGTAATAATTTACCATCAGTGTGGTAGTTGACTTTGATGTTGTTTTCTTCCTCTTTGAAGATGTCTGACAACATTGCTCAAAATATCATGCTAAAAAGCATGGAAGTGAGCACACAGCCTTGCTTCACTCCATTGGTGATTGGGAAAACACAAGAACATCCAGTATCCAGGCAAGCATACCATCATGAAATTAATGTATAATACTATTGAACTTCTCTGGGCAACCAAATTTTGACATAATTTTCCACAAGCCCTCACAACTAACAGTATCAAAGGACTTGGTCGGATCAACAAATACTGTATACAGACTTCTGCTCTGCTCCTGGCATTTCTCCAGGAGTTGTTGGGCAGCAAACACCATATTGACTGTTCCTCAGCCCTTTCTGAAGCCACACTGGCTCTCAGGTAGATGATCATCTTCCAGGTGAAGAATCACCCTATTAAGTAGGACTCTGGCAAGAATCTTGCCAGCAATTACTAAGAGAGAGACCTTCTCCCCTTCCCTCACCCCACCCTACCCATGATCACCATAGGACAATCTATTTCCTTTACCTTTACCTTTCTTGAGATGGACAATGGAGGCATTCTTGAACTCCTGAGGGATAACCTCCTCTTGCCATATAACCTGGAATTTTTCAATCAGCTTTTGATTGTGCAGTGGACACCCTGCCTCGTAAGTCTCAGCTGGAACAGTATCAGCGCCAGCTGCTTTGCCATACAGGATGAGCCTAATGACATTCAAAACCTCTTCTTCAGTTGAAAATTTATGTAGAGTGGAATTGACTTCAGCCTGAGATATGCAATGGATGGCTTCAGTGTGGATTGATGATGGTCTCTTGAGAACACTATGGAGTGTTCAGCCCATCTCTCCAGGGTCATTTCCTTATCACTAATCAATGTGACTCCATCAGCACTGAGTAATTGAGATGCACCATAGGTCTTTGGCCCACAAATAGCCTTCAGGGCATCATAAAAGCACTTTGGATTGATACTACCAATGTAAAACTGCCCTCTTACTTAGCCAAGAATACTGCATATTGATAAACTTTGCTTGCATATATTTTTGATGAAGTTAAATACTGCCTTCTTAGAGATGGAAGAACTATTCTGCTGGTAAACTCTGGAGTTCTCATTTTTCATTTAGCAGTTTCTGAATTTCCCCATCACTTTTGTCCAACCAATCTTGATGTTCACAAGTGTTCTGACCCAAATGAGTGAATGCAGTGCTGTATGCCAAATCTCTGAAAGCTGCCCATTCCTTTTCTGCTCCACTGTTGCCAACCATGTGTTGGCTTAGCTTTCCCTCCAAGCTAGCAGTGAACTCTTCCCTGCCACTTCTGTTGAGTGAGAATATTTAGGTGGAAGAGGATAAGTCTATGATCAGTCCAGCATTCTGTGTCACACATCCTCTCACATCCTCTCTATCTATTCTCTTTACAATGACATAGTCTATTAAATGCCTGTGTTTGCTGTGAGGGTTCATCCACCAAGTTTTATTACATTTAGGTAAATGAAAGATAGTATTAGTGATGAGAAGGTCATGAGATGCACAACTCTTCAGTAGTAAGTGACCACAGATAGTGTTGTTTCTGACTCTATTCTTCTCAAGGACTCCCTGCCGTGTCTGGTAGTCTGTGGCTATTCTAGCATTAAAGTAATGCAGAATTATAATCTTGTCCTCTTCTGGCACATTGATGATGAGCCTTTCCAGGTCTTCATAAATTTTTTTAACACCATCAGGGCTTGTCATAGTGGGAGCACAGGCACTGATGATGATGGCATGGCACTTTCCTGCAAGTGGCAAATGGATTGTCATGAGCCTGTAATTCACTTCTTTTGGTTGGCACATAAGCTTGTTGACTAGATTAATTTTGATTGCAAAGCCTACACCAGCTTCATGGTGCTCCCCTCCACTGTGGCCACTCCAGAAAAACACGTACCCTGCTCTGACTTCAGTAAGCTGGCCTTCATTTGCTAGCCTTGTTTCACTCAGGGCTGTTATTTGGAAGTAGCCCTACTATTTGGAGTTCTCTTGCAAGGAAAGTTGTTCATCTTTCAGGTCTACTAGATTTCATGTTGTCCATAAGTGTGCACACAATCCATTTTGTGTGTGTGTGTGTGTGTGTGTGTGTGTGTGTGTTTCAAGCATGGAATGGGATCCCTACCTGCTGCGGTAAATAGTCCAGGGCTGGGTAAACAGATAATTTTTAGGCTATTCTAGCCCCTTCCTCACAGCAGGAGGTAAGCAGCACAATCCTTCAAAAAAGCTACTCAGACACCCAGGGGGCTGCCAAATCCCACTGCTGCTTCCAGTGAGATGATGACCCTGTGGTCTGGGCTGCCTGTGCGCAGAGTTGTGACTACAACTTCTAATATATCCACACCTGCTGCTTCCTCACTTGCCTGTCACCACAGGACTTAGAGATGGGTAAAAATGATAAAACAGTATGGGTGATGTCTTTTGATTTGTGCATAAATTGGATGTAAGTGAGACTGAGTTGTGCCAAATCATCGAACTGTTTCTCTCTTCCAGAGTCATCGGAGACCAGTAGCAGCACACAGTCAAGATGACTGGTGATGACTTGGGATGCAGTGGATGACCTTGGCATCTTTGCTACCTAACCAGGTTTTAAGTGCTCCACAGCACCTGTGCCAAGCCACCTTCATGGCTGTTGGAACAAATTGTTCTCATCTGCCCATTCTGCTGGGGGAAAAATCTTCACATGCTTAGGGTAGACACCCCCCTAACTCACTGAAGGGTTTGAGACCACTTGGCTACTCTCAACCTGGTTTAGCCTGTCTGCCCAAATGGTTTACCAGGGTGTGGCTGATACACATGCTATAACTTCTTAGAGCCACAGGTGAGAGTTGGATGAATCAGTTGGACACTAAAGCTAGAAAACAACTCAGCACCCCTCATACCAGAGGTATTAATCTTCTTTGAATACACCCTACACCCCAAGTTAGGGGAGTAGGAAGTAGTAGGAAGTAGAGATTGAAGGCAAAAGGAAACAAGGATGACAAAGGATGGGATGGATCAACACTGTTATGGAAGGGGCAGCTAGGTAGTGCAGTCCTGGAGTCAGGAGGAGCTGAGTTCAAATCAGACCTCAGACACATAACACTTACTAGCTGTGTGACCCTGGGCAACTCACTTAACCCTACTGCCTAGCAAAACAAACAAACAAACAAAAACAATGTTATGGAAGCAATGAATATGAGCTTGGACAGACTTTGGGAGATAGTAGAAGATACAAGGACCTCAAGTTCAATGGTCTATAGAGTTATGAAGAGTCAGACAAGACTGAACAACTAAACAATAATAGAGGAATAGAAGAAGAAATGAGACTCCTCAAAAGAGGAAATAAATGATCAAGGAGGTACTTGAAGAATCAGTCAAGATCGCTGAAGGACAAGAAAGTTTCAAGGAGGACTCATGGCCAACAAGAAAAAGAAGTCAAATAGGGGAAGGGTGAGAAGTGGTCACTGGACCTGTTAAGAATGATCTCCTTCAATGGTAGTTTTTAAGAGAGCAGTAAGATTGTGGGAGTCAAAGCCAGCTCATAAAAGTTTTGCCAGATCACTGGGTTTAATACCTTGTCTTCCTCTGCAGGACAGCTCCCTCTTTCTAGACTCACAGTACGTTTAACTATTACTTCAGTTTTTGAGCAGCCAATCTACCCATTAATCTACCCATGATTAATTCAACTGAGCATGAAAAAAAGGAATGAGTAGATAATAAGGAATCCTAGAAATGAGGGGGAAGAGTCAAGTGAGATTTTCTAAAATGAGAACTCTTTCACTAAAACCATCCATCATGAAGCTAAATATAAGGATATTCATGCTTTCTAAAAAATTAAAGGGAAATTCCTACCAATGTCTGGGGATAAGGTATATATATGTATAACATATGTTATTTTTTCCTCATTCTAATTATACTTTTGAGCTGCTTTTTGATCAATAAATAACTTACCTTGTTCATATTCCTTTCCATGCTTCACGTATGTCCTTGGTGAAGCCTCCCTTTGAAACCAAAAGAGCCTCCAAACAACAGAGAGAAGATATGTAGTCAGCAGAAGGAGACTAATATGTGGCACAGAGCTCCTTGATGCATGCTTGCTCCCAGTGTCCTTGTACATGTCAAGAAATACAAACTTGGTAAAGGACCCAGGACTGAAAGAATGATGGAAGGGACACTTTTCATGAAACCTGAGAACACTTGCATGAACTGAGGCAGAATCAAGTGAGCAGAATCAGAAGAACAGTTTACACAGTAGCATCAGCATTGTAAAGGTCAATATCTTGGAAAGACTTTAGAACTCTGATCAATGCAATGACTGACTATGGTCCCAGAAGAGGTACTACCTACCTCATGACAAAGAGATAACAGATTCAGGGTGCAGAATGAGACATATTTTTGGTACAGGGCCAATGTAGGAGATTTGTTTTGCTTGACTCTGCATATTTGTTCAGATTTGGGTTTTTTGTTTTATTTTGTTTTGTTTTGTTTTAATGGTGGAAAGGTAGGGGAAGTAGAAAGGAGAGAAAATACCTTTTTTTAAAAAATTTTTTTGATGTATTTTAAATGAAGTCCTGTAATATTATGTTTAATCCACAACTTTCCCTGTCTTCATAGTTTCTAATACTTTGTTCCCTTTTGTTTTATTTGAGTCTTTCCTGATGTTAAAACTACTCTGGCATGATGAAAATCTAGAAGAGAGGGTCTGGGGAACAGAAAAGGTAAAGTAGCTGAAAATACTGTTGTGAAATATGCCTTTCCCCTTCCCCAAACAACAATCACCATGTAGTCTTCAACCCACATGGCACATAATTGTTCTAAAAATGTTGTCTTGGAACTGAATCAGTCTGGAAGTCAAAAGATCCAGATTCTAGCTTGGATTTTATCACTAATTAATTCTGTCACCTTGGCCACTCTTAGTCTTGCCTCCACTTCCAGTTAAGGAGGAGAAGGGATTAAATCATTTCAAAAGTGCTTTCTAGCTTTTACAAATGTTTTTGGTTTCTGGTTTTGCTCTGTTTTGTTTTTACAATTCTATCGTTTTAAGATCACAGGGGGAACAGTTGTCTGAATTGTTCTAAAGATCATTAGTCTGTCTGATACCATTTTTAACATTTAAAGGGATACTGACACTTTCAAGTAATGAATCATTGGCCACTGAGTCCCAATAGAGGTTGCATCTGCAATAAGGCCAGTCAAAGGCTAAATTGTGAGGCTGGATTCATTCATTGAGCACCTACTATGTCCACGATGCTTTGTTAAGATAATTTTCAGTCCTTTTCTGCCTCAGCTTTCATGGATCCTCTGTCACCTTCTGGTGCCCCCCCTCCTTCAAAAGCACCCTTCTCTCTAGGCTATTCCTTGCCTAAAACATAAGCATTTTTTCTTCAGTCCACCTGATCGGTCATCTCATTTCTAGTCTTTCTCCCCTCTCCAATATACCCTACATGCTACTTCCAGATTAATCCTCCTTATGCACAGATCTTATTGTATTATCCCCACTTACACAGCACAAAGTTCAAACTCCTGACAAGGACATTGGAGAGCCTATGGGATTTGACGCTAAGCTACCTTTCCAGTTATCCCCCAGCGTTACTCTTTTCCACTAGTCACCATTTCCTAAACGTGCCCACGTTTCAATGTTTTATTTATGACTTGACTCACCACTCCCTCCTCCTGTAGTACCTTCTCCCTATCAAATCTGCCTGCAAAGTTTCTATCAGTCCTTCAAGGTATAGTCAAGCACAGCCTCCTCCCTGATTCTTCATTGAGTAGACTCTCTTACAAATTCTTTCTTATATTGTGGTTATTTGTGAACACTCCCTGCCTCCCCACCCCCAAGCTCTTCTAAGATAGGAACCGTGTCCTGTTAATTTTTATATCCCCCACCTAGGACATAGCATGAGTTTAATAAGCATTTGCTGAATGTATGAAGACTACAAGGTGAATAATCAGGACCTAAATTGTCAAATTGACTATCTTTAAATGTAGTATCAATATAATGTTTTATTGGAAGAATGTAGGAGAGTCAACCTAATTCACTGGTATGTATGGCTCACTAATTCACTCTAATTATTGATAAATAGTGTAATGGAAATTTACCTACCCTTCCCCAATTTTTTTGCCCTCATGGATGGTTTGTTTGTTTGTTTTTAAATTAAATCTGGTTTCATGTTTTTTGTCAGACCTTAGATGCAGTCCTCAGCTCCCTGTATAAATTAGTATCATTGTTTGTAAGCATTCTTTATTGGATTGTAAATTCCTCTTTGATCTTATGAGAGAAGAGTAAACTATGAGGCAAATTGCCCAGCTCCTGATTAACAAGAGAGGACTGTTTATATTTAAAGGGTCCTAGTTTTAGGCCCAAAACACTGGCATTGTTGTTTCCTTTTTTTTAAATAATTTTTTGAAAGAAATAGAAAGAAACATTCCCCTGAAATAGAGTTCCTTCCATGAAATGATTCTTCCACAGTGCTGGAAACCCTAAGATGACAGTGCTGTGTTAGGATGTGAGAACCAGAAAATGTAATTGACTTGAAGCATTAAGTGAAACTGAACAGTTTTTTTTAATGATCCACAGTGAGTGAAATGCTCACAGAAAATAAATAGTATAAATGGTGGAAAGTCATTTGATTTTCAACTTTTTCTTTTCAATTTCAGTAATCCAAGGCATAGGTAGCAAGTAACAATGACAGGGATTTTCTTTTCAAGATTACCTTTTGTTGGAATATATAGTAAAATAAATCACAAGAGCTTCCCACCCCTGCATTAGGAAAGGAAAAGAGGAAAAAAACAACAACCACCACCCAGTCTAGTTCGCATAGACTAGAAAAGAAGGTTAGGCAACAAAGATAGAAATTTCAACTGCTCAGTAAAATTCCATCCCATAGTATGCTTCTCAAATTATGAACCCACTTTTAACATTGCCCCCTTTCCACTCCCAATCTTCCTCTCTCCTTAGAAATGAATCTTGTTTTTTTTTCATTTAGATTTCACTTATTTCTAACCAATATAATTTATCCTGGTGGTTACCTTCGCCATTTTGAGTACAAATCGTTCTCCCTATACTTAATTCCTTTCATTTTCAAGGGTTGAGCTCTGAAATTTTCATTGCTCACCAGTGGAAACATTTTATTAAATGATTTCACACACCATATGCTATAGTGACCATGTGAAAATGAAGATGAATCAAAGATTCTATATGGCAGAAATGGTCACTCAGGACCACTTGGCTTTTCATTCTGGGGCTAGGACCTTCATGTTGTTCTGACATAGTTCTTGGTATTTCTATCATGCATATTAAGTACTTTTGGACTGTGTCAGTAGTATAGAAGACTTAATGATGAAGCTCTGATACTAAAATAAAATGTCTCCTGAATTAAAGTATACCATGGTCTGTTCCCAAACACAATTTTGTGTAATTCTGACATGTTTGTTGACTAAACAGTAGATTATTCTGACATATGTCTTTGTTGGGCCCAACTAGGTAGTTCAGTGGATAGAGTCAGGAAGACCTGAATTCAAATCCAGCCTCAGACACTTGCTAGCTGTGTGACCCTCAGGAAGTCATATAACCCTGTTTGCCTCAGTTTCCTCATATATAAAATGGTCTGGAGAAGGAAATGGCAAACCACTCCAGTATTTTTGCCAAGAAAACTGCAAATGGGGTTACAAAGAGTCAACTGAAAAACACCAAATGTCTTTAGACCTCTGTTCAAGCTAATTAAGATCTTCCTTTTTTCTTAACTGTTCCCTCACCCTGGCCAATCTATACTCAGGGTGTCAGAGGTTTCATCTTTATTTTGTAAGAAATGTCCCAGCTTTCTCATAATAATAGGGGAAACTGTAGGAATACATCCTGTCTGAAGCTGTTTCTAACATTTCCCACAAGAGAAATTCAGGAAGTGCCTTTAAATACACACACACACACACACACACACACACACACACACACACACAGCCCACAGTTCTGTGCCCTGGCCAAGTAACCCTTCCTTTTGCTATGCCCATCTAGCTGTAGATAAGTATTGGACTATATATCTTATAGAGGTCAAAGAATTTTTTAAACCCAGGAGTCACACACTGTGAGCACGCCTTCAGTGCACTGCTTTCCTGTGTTTCTGAACCAACTTTTGACTCCTACATTCCCATGTCTCCAATTTACAGCTGCTGCTGGAAAGTAGCCCAGTCGCTCCCCCAGGACCCTCCCCCACCAGCCACGTCCACTCTCAAACATCCATGATGGGAGCGACTTAGGCCTCTTGTTGAGTCTGCAAGACCCAGAGACAAAATTTCCTCTACTGAACTAAAACAAATTTATAAATGATTACTTCAGTGGCTATAAATAGTTGTCTATTTCCAGTCTAGTACCCAAGAAGCAACACAATACCCTTAATTCCATTTTATTTACCTTTGCCATATGCATGTCATGACAACTTAATTTGTATTTTTTGAAATGTACTAATATCAATGTCATATACATTTTATAGATGAAGATAGAGAAAAAGAGAGTGAATAATTTGCATAAAATCGTCCATAGGCTCATCAATTTAGAACAATTAAGGAAGGGATTTTAGAGAGAATCTTGTCCAACCCTCTCATTGCATAAATGAGGACTCTGAGATCCACAGAGGTTAACTGAGTTGCTCACGGTCACAGTAGCAATAAGAGCAAGGGCTAGGATTTGAACCCAGGTTTTCTGATTCCCAAAATCCATTACAATAAAATCAACAACAAGAAATAATAATTTCATGCTGTCTGGGTAACTCACCAAGCTCTTCATGAGTAACTGAGCTCCAAAAGAATAGCCATGGCAAAATGAAAAGAGCCAGGTGAAGCATCCAACAGAAATTTGATGACCTGGGTCTGAATTCTTGCTCTGCTACTTACTTATCATATGACGGCAGGGAAGTTACAATTTCTCTGAGGCTTGAATCTCCTCATCTGGTAAGTGGAGATGATAATAATTGTACTCACAGAATTGTTGCGAAAGTCAAATGAGATGACTTGTATAAAAAGTTTTATAAACTTGAAAGCATTATATAAATCTGACATGGCAAACTGGTTCAAGGAGATTGTAGCTCTGTGATCACTTCTTCCAATAAGGAGTCTCTTTGTTCTGGACCTTTTAGGAATAACTCTAATAGGCCAATTCAGTGTCTGATACATAAATAAGAGCTATTATTGCTTATGAGGCACCTGGAGACAGGACAATTTATCTTCCTGAGTTCAAATCCAGCCTCAGATACTTACCAGCTGTGTGATCCTGGGCAATCACTTAACTCTATTTGACTCAGTTTCCCCATCTGTAAAACCTGCTGGAAAAGGAAATGGCAAACCACTCCAGTATCTTTTTTTTAATTAATTTATTTATTTGTAGTTTTCAATATTCATTTCCATAAGCTTTCGAGTTTTAAATTTTCTCTATCTCCCTCCCCCCACCAAGATAGTGCACTATCTGATATAGGCTCTACATATACATTCTGATTAAACATTTTCACATTAGTCATGTTGCAAAGAAGAATTAGAATGAAAGGGAGGAACCACAAGAAAGAAGAAACAAACCAAAAGAGAGAGAGAGAGAGAGAGAGAGAGAGAGAGAGAGAGAGCAAATAGTATGCTTTGATCTGCATTCAGACTCCATAGTTCTTCTCTGGATGTAGAATTTTCCATCATGAGTCCCTTGAAGTTGTCTTAGATCCTTGTATTGCTGAGAAGAGCCAAGTCTATCAAAGTCAGTCATCACACAACGTGGCTGCTATTGTGTACAATGTTCTCCTGCTTTTGCTCACTTCACTCAGCATCAATTCATGTAAGTCCTTCCAGGTTTTTCTGAAGTCTGACTGCTCATCATTTCTTATAGCACAATAGTATTCCATTACATTTATATACCACACCTTGTTCAGTCATTCCCCAATTGATGATCATCCCCTCAATTTCCAATTCTTGGCCACCACAAAAAGAGCTGCTATAAATATTTTTGTACATGTGGGTCCTTTTCCCATTTTTATGATCTCTTTGGAATACAGCCCGAGAAGTGGTATTGCTGGGTCAACCCACGCCAGTATCTTTGCCAAACCCCAAATGCAGTCGTGAAGAGTCAGATATGACTGAAAACAATTGAACAACAATAATTATTGCTTACAAGTAGATATGCTCTGTTCTTTAATTTATTTTTTACCTTACCCTCCTCAGGAGCTACTGATTTTAGTGATGGATCTCTAGTGTCCCAGAGCTGATTGTTTTATCACTCCATGCTTTTCATTGAATAGTCTGGAAAGCATCATGGTACAGTGGATAGAGCACTGGTTCTGGAGTCCCAGATCCTGGCTCCATCCTGCCACTAATGTTTTTGAACTATGTGACTTTGGCTAAGCTACTTAAACTCTCTGTTTCTCAGTTTTCTCATTTGTAAAACTGAACTCGAATTTTCATTGCTCATCAGTGGAAACAGTTTATTAAGTGATTTCACACACCATATGCTGTAGAGACTATGTAAAAATGGTCAAAGTAGCTAGATCTGGGCAAGTCACTGAAGCTCTACCTCAGTTTCCTCATCTGTAAATGAGGATCATAATAACAAAATTGTTGTAAAAGATCCAAGACAATCCCAAAGGACTAATGATGAAACATACTATCTGCCTCTAGAGTAAGAACTAATATTGTATGAATACAGACTGAAGCATGCTATTTTTTCCTTTCTTTCATTTTTTTTCTTTTATTTGAATCTTCTTGTACAAAATGACTAATATGGAAATGTTTTTACATGCTTGCATATGTATAATTTACATATGATTGCTTACCACCTCAGGAAGAGGGGAGGGAAGGCTGAAAGGGAGAAAAGGATAGACTTTAGAACTCAAAACTTTAAGGAAAAAAACTTCCAAATATTTAAAAAATTACTTTCACATGTAATTGGGGAAAAACAAAACTTACTAAATAAAAAATTGTTCTGAACATCAAGTGAGATAACATATATAAATTGGTTTGCAAACTTTAAAGCCCTACACAAATGCTGGTTATTATTGTTGTTGTTACGAGTAAAAAGAACTTGTGTTAGCTATTGTTATGATTTATTTTCATAGAGCATGGGGTTTTTTTTCCTTCCTTTTTTCCTTTAAATTATAAGTATCAATAAAAGATTTAGAAAAACTGAATAAAGTTTCTTCTATTCCTGGATCCACCAGTAGCTTTGAGCTATCAAGCAGCCAATTTACCAACATTAAGCTTTGGGAAAACAAAGGAAGGCAAAAATTAGACCTAGCTCTCAAGGAGTTCAGAGTCTAATGGGGTAGACAACATGCAAACCACTTGAACAAAAATGACTTGGAATAAGTCAGTTCATGTTAATTGACTGCCCTTTATTAAAATGATGAATAATCTTGAAATGACGAATAATCTTGAGTACAGCTCCTGGACCCTCTGGCAATTGGTGGATAAATTCCCCTCTCCAAGAGAGGCTGCCTCTTTCTCCTTCCTTGTGTTAACTCCTCCAGTCCTTTTGCTTCATTCTGTGGTCTGGAAGGAACAGGATGAAGCATAGAGGGACCTAAGGGAAGCTATCCAGGACATCAAACAGATGTTCTAAGAGCAAACTGTACTATGTCAAATCCGGGGCAATGTGGCTATTGGCCATTTGCCAAACCTCACCTCTATCCCCAAGATAACTGTTCCAATCCCTGGATGATGAAGGTCAGAGTAAGTGAGTTCATTTTAAGCCACTCTCACATGGACCTTCATTATCACCCAGCTTGCACCACCAAGTATAGCATCAATGCCATTTTATTATTGTTGTTATTATTGAGTTATTTTCAGTCACGTCTGACTCCTCATGACCCCATTTGGGGTTCTCTTGGCAAAGATACTGGAGTGGTTTACCATTTCCTTCTCCAGCTCATTTTACAGATGAAGAAATTGAGGCAAACAGGATTAAGTAATTTGCCCAAGGTCACTTGTCTGAGGCCAGATTTGAACTCAGGAAGATGAGGTTTCCTTAATCCAACCCTGGCATTCTATCCACCACTCCACCTAATTGCCATCAGTACCATGGTTTTACCATATTTATTGGTCACATAATTACAAATAAAATTATATAATGATAATATCTAACCTTTATATAGAACTTTAAGGCTTGCAAAGCACTTTATAAATATTATTTCATTTGATCCTAACAATCCTGAGAAGTAGGCACCATTTTTATCCCCATTCCACATTTGAGGAAACTGAGGCAAACAGAGATTAAAAGACTTGCCTAAGGTCACACAGCTAATAAGTGTCTAAGGCTTGATGTAAATGCAGGTCTTTATAATTCCAGGCCCAGCACTCTAATGTCCTATTAAACATTATCTATTTACTTAATAGGCACCACCTATTTACTTCTTGGTCAATATAGTCACAAAAACTATTGCTTCAGCCTTGTGCAGAATATTAAAGGCAGTGTGGATAATATAGAATTCAGTATATTTGGTTGAAGCCCCCTTCACAGAAATTCAACTTGGGGCTAATAGGCTCTTTTTTTCCTCCTTGTGACTCATAATTTCGTTTATATATACAAAATAGTCAGTGATCATGCTCTGGCTGAGATAAAAATAAAACCAAACCTGTGACTTAAGGTTTAAACAAGTCCTTCTACCTTAAAGCATTCATTTTGAAGGTTAGGACTAGTAGTAGCCTTAGCCCTAGAGTCTTTGGTTTTGGCTGCCTTGTGGTTGACATATTTGGCAGTCTTGGGGTCAGTGAGTTTAGAAGTCTTGCAGTCATTGGACTTTGTGACCTTAGAATGAGATTTGGTAATTTTAGCTTAAGACCTTCATATTGGATTTGATGGCCTGGGGATCAGACTTGGTGGCCATGGAGTCAGTAGACTTAGTATCTTTGATTCAGTGGGCTTGGCAACCTTCGGGTCGTGGGTCTGGCTACCTGAGAGTCACCAGTGTATCTGGTGTTAGCTGTAAGTCCTATGACCTGGGTAATCTTGGACCCAAGGATCTTGGACTTGAGAGCTTTGGAACTAAAGGCACTGATGGTTTTGGCATCAATGGCCTGCATCTTCTTCAGTCTCTTATTGTTATGCTTCTTGGCAAAGAGTGTGTTTCTTAGAAACTTGGGCTCAACTTCTTTCAGAAACCCCTGTATCTGACTTGGGTTATTTGATGTGCCATTTACAAGACTGGTTGTAGGTGGTACAATTCTTAGATTCATTTACCTTTACACCACCACCTGTGCTACCAGATACTCCATGAGCCAGAAACATGGGCTAATACGCTGGTCAAATTGAAATTCCCAGCTGGTCTCCAAGAAATATAACCACACTGTCTGTGCTATCTAATATTGTTCTGTTCCTAGAGGAGTAAAGAATATAAGAGCTGCAGCCTTGGGTAAGATGACTGATTCTCTCCTGAAGCTGAAAAGGTGGGAAGTGACTAGCATGAGATTCTGTCCTTTAACATTCAAACAATGTGTATTTCCTTGCATAAAGTGGGCAAAGGAACCAAATCGTTGCTACCAAGTTTTGAATTTTTTTACCCTTCCTGGTGGGTTATGCATAGAATGAATAGATATTCTTTGCCTACTTTCAAATGATCACATGGAACCTGGGGGTGGGAGGAGGGTGCTACTTCTGGCCATGCCCAGGGGCTTGAGCTAAGTGAAGATGAAGAGTCATTTAATTGGCTGCTGAGCCAAAAGTACTCATCAATAATATAAAAACCAAGCTATTGAGCTCTTGAAATGCTCTTGGTCTTTTTGGTGAACCATGACAATTACTTAGAGCTGGTCCCAAGAACTGGTGGAGGAGGTAAGGCTGGCCTGTCCCCCACTAGCTTCTATGTGGCCAGGCAGCCCCTGACTCTTCACATGTATTCTTTCCTGATCTTGGGCGGATGAATAGGTGGACATATTCAGGACTGTCAGCAATATTGTTTGTTCTGAATGGTCAGGAGGTCTTGGGAAGCCAGCAAGGAGGTGCCTACAGTGTCCCAGGGTGGTAGTGGCTAATGGCAGAAGAAAACTTTGCATCAGGAGCATAGAGAAAAAAAAAAGACAGGAAAGATAATCACTAGATCCAACCTTGAAACTTTAAGTCAATTATGTGACTCAATATAAGGCACATTGAAGGACTGTGTTGTTAGGGTACAAATATATGACCCTTAGGCACTGACAATGCAAATAGATTATAAAAACATTGACAAATCTATTCTACTTGACATCTCTGTTATTGTCTTGCCAGTTTTATCCATGAATGCCATCAGGATGAGGTCTCATGCTAAGTTTTCTATCAACTTGCCTTTACGTCCACTTCTTGTCACTATTTTAGAAGGCAATGCTTCTGGTTACCTGTTGCCATCCTCTTCTTTAGTGTTTTACAAACATGGGCATTCTGGGAAGATGGTGGGGTAGTTCAGAAAATCCAAGACTCTCCAAATTTCCTCCATAAACGGACAGAATATCACCTCAAAATGAGCATAGATCAGCAAAAATAAAGGGGTAAAGAAGTTGTCCTCCTAAGACAATTTGAGAGGACCTCAGGAAAGACATGACCTTGAAGGGCTGAAGTTTGGCTTGAGTGAAATCCAAACACCTCCAGGCCAGCTCCTCTCAATCAACAAACAAGCCCTGGGGCCACTTGGGTCTTGAAGCAATCTAGGCCTCAAGAATGTTCACCTCGGCGACTTTGGGGGGGGATCAATGTGGTTGGTTGGTTGGTTACTGTCCTTTGACATCAGTGTGCTGAGTAGGAGAATACTGAAGGACCCTTCTCAGTCTCCAGAAAGTTGTGCTGACGGCAGGGAGGAAGAACATTTTCAGGACAGTGTGGCTGAGGGTCCCAAACGTGGCTTAGAAGAGGAGAAGAGTGCCTGAGGCCCTGAACAGAATTCACAAAATAAGAGTAAGAAAGTGCTAAAGCCTGGGGCACCATTACCCACAACTTGGAATTAAAACCTGATTACAATAATAAGCTGATAAAAATAAAATAAAACAAAATAAAAATAAAAATGAATAAGCAAAGGAGAAAGAGCCTGACCATAGATAGCTACCTTGGTATAAGAGAAGATCTGTTTTCATATTCAAAGGTGAGGTTAAAAAAAGCCACCCATATCCCAAAGAGCAATGTCAAATGGTCACAAGCCCAAAAAGAGTTCTTGGGAGAACCTAAAAAGGACTATAAAAATCAAATAAGAGAGATGGAGGAAAAATTAGGGGAATTCAAGAAAATTGATAAAATTATGAAAAGAAAGTCAACCAATTGGAAGAAAGAGATCCAAAATCTTAAGACAAAAAAGAAAAAACCCCAACTCCTTGAAAATTAGAATTGGGCAAAAAGAAGAGAATAAAGCACCAAGAAATAACAAAACAAAAATAAAAAGAATGAAAAACTAGAAAACAATGTGAAATATCTCATTGGAAAAACAACTGAACTGGGAAATAGATCCAGGAGAAATAATTTTAAAATTATTGGACTACCTGAAAGCCATGATCAAAAAAAGATCCTAGACATCACCTTTTAAGAAATTATCAAGGAAAACTGTACTGATATTCTAGAACCAGATATGGCAAAATATAAATGGGAAGAATCCACCAACTATCTCCCAAAAGAGATCTCAAAATGAAAACTCCCAGGAATATGATAGCCAACTTTCAGAGCTCCTGGGTCCAGGAGAAAATATTGCAAGCGGCCAGAAAGAAATGATTCAAGTATCATGGAGCCACAGTAAGGATAATACAAGATTTAGCAGCTTGTACGTTAAAGGATAGAAGGGCTTGAAATATGAAATTCCAGAGGGCAAAGGAGCTAGGATTACAACCAAGAATCACCTACCTAGCAAAATTGAGTATAATCTTTCAGGGGAAAAAATGGATATTCAATGAAATAGAGGACTTTCAAGCATTCCTGATAAAAAGGCCAAAGCTGAATAGAAAATTTGACTTTCAAATACAAGACTCAAGAGAAGCATGAATAGATAAACAGGAAAGAGAAATCATAAAGGAAACTTATTAAAGTTCAACTGTTTATATTTCTACATGGGAAGATGATACTTGCAACTAACAAGAGCTTTAGACAGGGGCCATGAGTGTGAGTTGAATACGATGGAATGTATCTAAAAAATAAAATTAAGGGGTGAGAAAAAGGAATGCATTGGGAGAAAGATCAAGAATAGCAAAGGGAAAAAATGTAAAGGAAGGAGGTTTAGCAATACCAGATCTTAAATTATATTATGAGGTAGTAATTATTAAAACTATCTGGTACTGGCTAAGAAATAGAAAGACAGATCAGTGGAACAGAGTAGACATACATTTTACAGCAGCAAATTACTATAGTACCTTTGTGTTTGAAAAGTGTTACAACTTAAGTTTTGGGGATAAGAATTCATTATTTGGTAAAAATTGTTGGGAAAGCTAGAAAGCAATCTGGTATAGACCAAAATCTTATACCATTTACCCAGATAAGGTCCAAATGAATACATTCCTTAAATATAAAGAGAGATATTTTTAAAAACTTGAAGAATATGGAATATATTACCTGCCAGATTTATGGATAGACAAATAATTTATGAAAAAATAAGAGATAGAGAGTGGTGTAAGCTGTAAAATGGATAATTTTGATTACATTAAATTTAAAAGTTTTTGTGCAAATAAAACAAATGTAGCCAAGATCAGAAAAAAAGCAGAAAATTGGGGGGAGGAGGGAATTTTATAGACAGCTTCTCAGATAAAAGTCTCATATCTCAAATGTATAAAGAATTTTTTTTTCAAATTTATAAGAACACAAGTCATTCCCCAACTGATAAATGGTCAACAGATATGGACAAACAGTTTTCTGATGAGAAATCAAAACAGTTTGTAGTCACATGAAAAAATGCTCAAAATCATTATTGATTAGAGAAATGCAAATTAAAACAACCTTGAGATATCATTTTACACCTATCAGATTGGCTAAAATGATTGCAAGGCAAAGTAACAGATGTTGGAAAGGACATGGAAAAATTGGGACACTAATTCATTGCTGGTGGAACTGTGAACTGACCTAACCATTTTGGAGAGCAATCTGGAATTATGTCCCAAGATTTATTAAACTGCCTATACTCTTTGGCCTAGAAATACCACTACCTGTTCTGTTTCCAATGATGATTAGGGAAAAAGGAAAAGAACCCAATATTTAAAGTCACTGTCTTTGTGGTGCCAAAGAACTGGAAATTGTGGGGATGCCTGTCAATCGGAGAATGACTGAACAAGTTGTAGTATATAATTGTGATGGAATACTACTGCGTTATAAGAAATGATGAGCTCAATGATTTTAGAAAAATGTGGATAGACTTGCACGAAATAATGAAGAGCAAAATAAGCTGAACCAAGAGGATGTTGTATACAGCAGTAACAGCAACATTATTTTGAGAATGACTTTGAGTTACTAAGTCATTTTGATTATTATAAATACCCAAACTAAATACAAAGGACATATGAAGGAAGATGTTATTTGTATCCAGAGAAAGAACTGATAAATAAAGGCATGTATAGAATGATTATATATATAATATATGTACATATATATATACACATACATATATATATTTATATTTACATTTATATATACACACACACACACACACACACACACACATGCGTGCGCATATTTGTGTGTAATAGCAGCCCTCTCTGGGATGGGGGTAGGGAGAGAAGAAAAAAGAGGGGGGAAAAAGAAAGTTATATGATAACTTTAGTATATATTTAAAAGATACATACTAGATTTGCAGTTTCATGTGCAATCATCTTTTTTTTTCTATTCTGCCATGTTATGGAAGTGCTTGTTTTATTTCTTAAGTTCAGAATAAAATAATTTTTTTTAAAATTACTGAATTTGTAATTTAAACCATTGTTGCCTTTGGCTATCATTTCTTTCTACTTAGCACAGAAATCAAGACTTTGTTGATTTCTCAAGTTTCTGGACTCTTGGCCTCCTCCTTGTGACAACTATTTGATATTGATTAAACTTTTTCAGGGAATGGCTATTAAGGCTAAAAATCTTTGCCATTCATCATTTGAGTACACCAATTGCTTGTTCGAACAGGCTATTGAAACTCTTGCAATTATTCATATTGTCTTCTCATCTTTATTCTTTCTTCTAATTTACTATTGACTTTTACTTTTCCTTTAACTAGGTAATGATCTGATTGCACATAGCTGATTCTGATATGACTCACACCCATAATCAGTTGCTTCCTATCTGTTAAGATAGAGTTAAATTTTACCCTTTTACAAATAATGTTGTTTAGGGATCATCATGATCAGTGCCTTCCAACTCTTTTATAAAAGAAAGTAATAACCCTACTTAATATAATTACACTGCTGTTAATAATATATAATCATGAAGCTTTTGAACGACCTACAACTTTTGGGCATCTTTCATTCCTCAGAGCTGTGGTGTAATGGGCAACATTTTCACCATCAGTCCTTATACCCATCTTACCACTAAAGTCAGAATAATGAGATATGTGTTAATTTGATTTGGTGAATCATGTCAAGTTCATCAAATTTCTCTACCTCTTTATCCTCTGCAATAGATATAATCATAACTACACATCTTCATGATCATCTTTTATTCTTGCTTATCATAAAACACTGAAAGATGACATGACGTATGCCATGAAATGATGGTTCCTATTGTCTTTGGGTACACCATGAAACTAACTCTCCCACCTCTTTTGTTGGCATCCCAAAAGAAAATCTGTAAGCTATCCTACAATTTAACTTTAAAGTTCCTTTTGTCTTGTGGTTTCACTTATCATGACAATATCAATATTTCTGTGTTTCAATTCTTCTAAAAGTGTGTCAGTTTATTGGTCTCCAAAGATCTCTCACTTAGAGTCCCCAGAGTTGTTTATAAACAGTCTAAAAACTGGATGATTCTTAATATCTCCTGTGCTCTTTTCCAATACTCTAATACCATCCCTGCAGAAGCATTAAGAGCTGCATAGGATCAATTTATTATTATTTCATCACCTCAAATTCAAGCTATGCAAAATGGAATGAACTACATTAGCCTCAAAGCCAAATCCTCTTCTGAATTTCTCTTTCTTCTATTGAGGGTATCAGCATCCCACCAGTTGCTTAGATTTGCATCCTTAGAGCCATCCTGGACTCTTCCCTTCCTATAACCCCTAGATTCAATGTTTGCCAAAGCTTGTCAATCCTACCTTTATAACATCTCTTGCATCTATCCGTTTCTTTCTCCTCACACAGTTCAAGCCCTTGTCATCTCTCATTACAATCACTCATCATTCCTAGGGTAAGCAGACCAGAAATGATACCTTGACTTACTCTGAAATGCATGTGGGGATTGCATCAACAGAGTCTGCTATACATGCTCATAAGGACAGGGCTTATCGCCAGTCCCCCATCATATGAAGAATTCAGAGAAACACAGGGGTATGTATGAACTGTTGAATACTGAAGAAAGCAAGACCAAGAACACAATATAAACAATGACAATGTAAATGAAAAACAACACTAGGAATATACTTGGCACACAGTAAACACTTAATAAATATTTTCTCATTCTTTCACTGAAGGGGAGGTGAACTCATGAACGTGTCATTTTCCTGAAGCAATGGCCTATATCAGTTCCAGAGGGAAGACAATGAAACATACTTCCCTCATCTTGTTAGAGTTATAAGATGACAAGTGGTGAATAAGGTACATGCTATCACTCATAGTCACTTGTGTGGATTGGTTTTGCTTAAATATTTAACTGTTTATCTTTATGGCAACAGAGAGTTTCATTAGGCATAGGCGGCTATTAGGAAATGTCTGTAGCATAGGAAATAAAAGTTAACAAAACATTTTTAAAGGGAAAGAGAGTGCCGAGGGTGGAACTAATCGAGTTGGGAAGGGTAAAAGACAATGGAAAACATGGAAACCCATTGCAATCTCCTTGAGAAAGAAAAGAAGTGAAGGGAGTGGAAAAGGGGAAAGAAGGAAATGGTTGTATTGGATTGAGCCCAATACAGTACCACTGTTGGTCCAGTTTAATCTAGTTGTATCTGGAATGCTTATTGAACAGAATGGTAGGTAGAGGGAGAGAGAGACATTATACTATCAGCTGTTCTATGTATAAGGTGTTTGCAAGGCAGAAGTTGCTAATTCTTGCTCTATTATATTAACAAATCTTTATTGTAGATACATCTGAAAAAGTAAAGAATAAAGGTGGAAACTATCCAGTGACTCTAGTTACATAGATAATCTGGAAAAATCATGTGTGGATGTTGGGCTTCCTAAAGAAAACCAAACTGGTGTTCAGAAGCCCTGCTCCAGGCCCCTGGATCATTGTTTCTCTCTCATCTTCCTTGCTTTAGCAATGCAAATTTAGCTTCAGGAAATTATCCCATTCAGAGATATGGGAATATTTCATAAAGGCTGGCAAGAAGGAAAAAGAGAAACAAATGTAGACCAGATCAGAAGGATGAGAAGAAGCAAAGAGAAACTAGAACAAAGAACCAAATACTTGCATGCCACCCTGCCAAGAATACTGAAGAGCCAACTTATGATACATTTATCATGTTACAATTTAGAAAAGGTACATATTTATACCTCCAACCTTCGCTAACTTGGGTGTGTTTACTAAAAAGGGGGATGTTTCAGATGGAGTGGACTGCTACATACTACAGTGTCATCACAGGATAGAAGCTCCATCTCCCACATAATAATTGATACTTAGGTAATCTTTTGTGCTTTGCAAATACTTAGACATTTGTTATCTCATATGATTCTCACAACAAACCTCAGTTTGGCTCAGGGACACTTGACCAAAGTCACATAGCTAAGAAATGATAGAGTCAGAATTTAAACCCAGATCTTCTGATATCAAATCCAATGCACCTTCCACTGCACCACAGCTCCCTTTGAAGCACAGAATCATAGCATCTTAGAGTTGGAAGGGATCTCAAAAGTCATTTAGTGAAATCCTCGCCTGATGAATAATTGAGCCTACAACATCTCTGGGCAATTTCATCTAAAGACCTTCGGTGGCAGAGGTGTCTAAAATTGGGAGTGCCTCTTCAGGTATTCCGTTCCCTTACAGCATTTGGTCTATACTACTCTTTTGCATTTACCACACTCCACCTTGTATCATGCTTTTTTGTATGCATGGTTAATAAACCTCCCCACAACCCCCACATTATTATATAAGCACCTTAAGAACAGAGATTACATTATTTTTCATCCTATATCCTCCAATGCCTTATATTTAAGTACTTAAATGTTAGTTGAATTAAATTTGATATTATTAAACTGTCTAGATCAGGAATGTGTCAAATGACATTGTAAAGAAATATATCAGGATCTTCAAGTCAAATCCAGATGGAGTACAGAGATCAATTTTGAATGCTTGCATTATTGTCCCATGAACTACAAAGAGAGTCAAACTGATTAGTTCACTTTGTGGTCTCTGTTACTTCCACTGGCTTTCTCTACTCCCTGACTTCAGCAGGTAACTGCCATTCCTACCCTGGAGCCTGGCTTCAGCTACACAGGCAAAGGGAATCAAAAGGACTGGTAATGGACTGATGAGTTAAATAAACACAGGACATCAAATCTGGATAATCCAGGTCAAGAAAATTGGTTTTTATGCAGAAGTACTTTTTCATGAAATGCCAAAAGCCCTTGTGAGGTCAGGACTACAAAATGACATGAGTTAAATGAAGTGAAGAGTTCAAACAATTACTCAGACTTAGGTTAAAGGGGAGGGAAAAGAGCAAATAATTAAAATATTTTAAATGTAGACAAGAATTGTTGACCCAGAACTTCTGCTATTCAGGAAAAAGATTTGGGACTGAATTGCCCAGATTAGCTTTTTACTTTGATGGAATTCACTGCATAGTGATTACCTTTCTTCATAGTCCACATAGAGGTATTCTAGGCATTAAGGGATCTTCAGGCAGGCATTTCAGTTTTACCTGAACACGAAACTTTGTGGATGGCAAACATCAAAGGAAAACTACCACTGCTGTAGCTGAAACTTACACAGAGCTGTACTCTAAACACCCAGGAAAACCATGATATGTATTTTGCATAAATCTTAAGGTAGCATCTTTTCCTTTAAATTGCCGTTTTCCTGGGAAATAAGATCTACAGGAAATGCGGTATAGAAATCTATCCTGCCTTACAGGAAAATTGAAGGGAAAGGGGATAAGAGAAGGGAAGGAGAGATAGAAGGGAGGGCAGATTAGGGGAAGGGGTATGCAGAATGCATGCCATCTTGGAGTAGGGGGAGGGACAAGATGGGGAGAAAATTTGGAACTCAAAATCTTGTGGAAGTGAATGTTGAAAACTAAATAAATAAATTAACAAATCAAAAAAAATTGTGGTTTTCTCTCCCAACCTCAAATCAGGGATTAAGCTCCCACTGGCCTCTGACACTGCAGAGTCAGGGTCATTATCATAGTGGAAGACTACTGTGCTCTAGAGAGTACCATCTGATAACATGTATTAACATTGTCATTCATATTACATGTAATTGGGAAAAATAAAACAGTGTTTTTAAATGTCATTTATAATGTACATCAATAAGAGAAACAACTCTAAAAGCCCTAAGAACTGAACAACAAATGACCAACCACAAATCCTCCAGAAGACCAATGATTAACCATGCCATCCCGCTCCTGAGAGGAAGTTGATACATTCAGATGTATAAACATATATGTATATATGTACAACACACATACACACATACATATTCCCTCATATGTGTGTGTGTATATATACGTGTGTGTACATTTACATAAATACACAAATACACACATGCACATATACATGCATGTACACAGACACACATACATGCAAATAAGCCTGACCAATGTCAGAATTTGTTTCACGAATTTGATTAAACAGAAGTCTCCCATCTCTTTAGCATACGTTTTCTTGAGCATGAATGCTGCCTTAAAAAGAAAAAAGTAGATGATGCCTATGGCAAGCATCAATAACACCATAAACAATAAAATGAGTTACATTTTAATGTGATGAAAAGAGTTAGCCCTGCATTAGCTGTCTGTTTGCTATCATCTGATCAACTAATAAGAGTGAAGGACAAAACTTACCTAAAAAAAGAAAGAATAATAATGAGAAAAGGATGTGGCAGGCAATTAAAACAATGTAGTACTAAATTATTTATTCATTTATTTTTGATCTTTTAACATTTGGCTTTAAAGTTTTGAACTCCAAATTCTATCCCTCCTTCCTTCCCCTCTCCCCCCAAAGATGATCAGCAATCAGATATGTGTAATCAAATACAAGAAAACTCAAATAAAAGAACAAAATGGAAAAAATAGCATGCTTCAGTCTGTTTTCAAATAATATCTGTTCTTTCTCTGGAGGCAGATAGTATGCTTCATCATCAATCCTTTGGGATTGTCTTGGATCATTGTATTGCTGAGAACAGGTAAGTTATTCAGAGTTCTTCATTGTACAATATTGCTATTACTGTGTACAATGTTCTCCTGTTTCTGTTCACTTCACTATGCATCAGTTCATGCAAATCTTTCCAGGTTTTTCTGAAATCATCCTGCTTGTCATTTCTTACAGCACAATAATATTCCATTACAATCATATACCACAGCTTGTTTAGCCATTCCCCGATTGGTGGACATCCCTTTGATTTCCAATTCTTAGCCACCACAAAAAGAATCTGCTGTAAGTATTTTTGTACAAATAGGTCCCTTTTTTCGATGTCTTTGGGATATAGACTTAGCAGTACTATCGATGGATCACAGAGTATGCACAGTTTTATAGCTCTTTGGGCATAGTTCTAAGTTGCTCTCCAGAATGGTTGCATTGGTTCACAACTCTACCAACAATGCATTAAAAACAGTGAACGCAAAATAATTTAAACAAGATAAAAGATTAAAATGGGAAATAGATAACACAAATGACACAGATACAAATTCATCCAGTTTCAAAGTTCAAAGAATGAAAATGAGTTGTCATAACAAGGAGACCAAAAGAACCCAGAAAATGCCTGAGTCAGCAGACATCTAACTTATTTGTCAGAGGGAAAGAGTTAATTAATACCATGCTAGAATAGGGTAGCAAGATAGCCAACTAAACAAAATTGTTGCAAGAACATTCAAGTGTAATGCGTTGGGGGAGGGTCTAGAATATGGATGAGCCCTATTAGCTTGCTTAGTTGCTGCAATATCTTGATGTGGACAATGCTAGTGCCTTGGAGAGATTTTGAAGTGTATAGACATTCCATAACTGGTTCTGCTAACCATAGAACCACCAATGGTTCTGTAGCCAATGTGTATGTGTGTCTGGTGGGGGGGGGGTGCTTCTCTGATCTACTTTAAATGTATTCAAATTTATTCAGTGACTTCCTCTTGGGCTCTTTTTACTTCATTTTGGAACTCCTTCAATTGCTGCATTTAGCGACACACCACATTATAACAGAAGCCTTGAGACCTTCCCCCCATGAGGCCGTGTGGTCCCAAGAAACCCACCTTGTCTCTTTTTTTGTTCTTTTCTATTATAGGTGAAAGGAGTGGAGCCTCATGACTTAGTGAGTTCAAAAGGTAATCAAAAGGGGACTTTATCATCCCACTCTTCCAGAGCCAGTAGAGTATAGATGCTCCCCAAAATAAAAAGTGATAAACTATGTAGGTACTGAATGAAGTTTACAATCTACTCTCTGGAAAATGAGGTAGTATATGAGGAAAGTATGCCCTGAAGGCATTTGTTGTTGTTTGATGGTTTCAGTCACGTCTGATTATTCGTTGGGGAAAATAGGTGTACTTTCTTTTTGTTATACTTTGGAAGTAAATATATATTTGTAAAAATAAAACAAAACAAACCAACAAAAAAAACCTAACTGATGTTAAGTAGTCAAGTCACTGGCTCCCAGCAACAGGGGAATACAGTCAATGAAGGCTTGAATCAGGGGCATTACAGGTGAAATACCCCAATCTCTCAATGTACTGTAAAAGAAGCCTTCAGAGAAAGAGGATGTAGCCTGTCTGGTTCTGGAAGAGAGGGTTAGAGTATACACATTACACATGGTTGAGTATTGAAGGAATTCTGCAAATAGAAGAAAAATTAGAAAATATTTTTAAAAGCCTTTTTAGCAAACTATTTTCTTTATCAAGGACAATGGAACCACCAGATTTGGACCCTGACATCACCCCCTCAAAGTGCATATAGAGGAGGTAGAAAAAAAGATGGGAAAAGAAGCCAGACAGGACCAGACTTGAGCAACTCCTTTTTAAAACTGCTATTAAACTTAAGATTATTATTAAGCAATTAAGGTTGTAAATTGCGGACTTTGGGACACTGTATATAGAGGCAATACATTTGTGAATGCACTGAGGGACTGATATACAAGCTATCTAAAGGAGAGGGATGCTCATCTATTGAAGAATGGCTGAATAAGATACATATATATGTACATATACATGTATATACACATATATCTCTATTTTTATACACACATACATATACATACACACATATTCCTCTGTGTGTGTGTGTGTGTGTATATATACATATACACACACACACACACACACACACACACACACACACACACACACATAATATGATGGAATACTATTTTGTTGTAAGAATGATGAAAGGGATGACTTCAGAAGTACTTGGGAAGATTTATATAAACTGATGAAAGGTGAAGTGAGCAGAACAAGGAGGACCATCTTTATAATAACAACAATATTGTAAAGATAATCAACTGTAAAAGACTTAGTAACTCTGATTAACATGATTCACAGAAACTCCAAAGAACTCATGATGCAAAATGCTATCCACATGCAGATAGATGGACTCAAAGTGCAGATTGAAGATTTTTTCCCTTTTTCATTTTTCTTTTCCTCCTTCTTATTCTCCTTCTCGTCCTTCTTCTTCTTTGTTATAGGACATGTCTAATGCAGAAATATATTTTGCATGACTTCACATGTAAAATGGGTATCTTATTTCTTGCATTCTCAATGGGTGGGGGAGGAACTGGAGAGAGGGGAGAGAATTTGGAATTGAAAATAAAAATAAGATTTTTAAAAATAAAAAAGTTTAAAAGTTTTCTTTGTAGAGAGGTTGTCTAAATGAAAACGATTTGCGAGCATGACCAAACAAAACTGACTACATGCTGAAAAACAAACAAACAAACAAACAAAAAAGGTAGCCCTTTTAGACTCAGGTCCTAAGTCCTGACCTATATGCCTGATCTCCCATCTATACAAAATCTTTATGAGTCAACTATGCATAAACTGAAGTCATACTTGAGGATATTAGCAGAGAACAATTGGGCTTTCACAAGTAGTATTAGACAATGAACCAATCTTTTACAATCCTACAATTAACTTAAAGATATAGAAAATGTGGGCAGCCAAGTGATGCAGTAGATAGAGCTCCAAGCCTGAAGTCAGGAAGACCTGAGTTCAAATCCGCACTCAGACACTTATTAGCTGTGTGACCCTGGGCAACTTACCTACTCCTATTTGCCTCAGATTCCTCATCTGTAAAATGAACTGAAGAAGGAAATGGCAAACCACTCCAGCATCTTGGTGAAGAAAACCCCAAACGGTGTCATGAAGAGTCAGACCCAACTGAACAACAACAATAAAAATCTCATTGTGAATACTCTTTGTTGATTACAAAAAGCATTTGATTCAGTTGAGCAAAACACTGTTTTGCCAGACATTTTTGAGTACAATTTGATGTATATTATCCATAATCCAGATAATTTAGGCTTTGTTGAATGACTTAACAGAAATAATCTGCTTGTTGATGACCAGAATGCTCCACTAGTGGTACCCTTATGGTGTTGGGAGAAAGGAAGGAAGGCTCCAAGCATTTCTGGAAGAAAGTGGTACAGAATTCTACTGAATGGGCAGGCATGGAGAGGCTGTAATCTATATCATGGCGGGAACTTCCAAAGTGATGATATCACAGATCCATTGCAATATATTTTATTAATATTCAACAGACGATCACATACACATGTGTTGAGAAATATCATACTGTAGCAGATTGAAAGCTGGCCTTGGAATCAAGAAGACCTTCATTCTAGCCTCGCCTCTGCCACATCCTGCCTCGGTGACCCTGGGCAAATTGATTTATCTTTTAGTACCCCAGGCATTTCTCTAACACTTCAAGTCCAAGAGAATGTTTATTGGTAGAGGAAAGTCTTGGAATTAGAATATGTAATGGGGAAACAAAACTTTATTCTTTGCAAGCAGAGAAAGGTCCTCATCAAGAGTGATGATAATGAAATCATAGTTCTTGTTTAAAAAAAGAAAAAAAAAGTACATGTCTCCCCTAGTAGAATGTAAGCTCCTTGAAGCCAGGAATGTTTCATTTTTTTTTCATTGTATCCCAAGCACCCAGGAACTGATTGAATTTTCTTTGTATTTGTATCCCTAGTGCCTAGTACAGGGCCAGAACAATTCGAAATTCTAGAATTGTAGGCTTTGATATACTTTTCCTGTCTCAGGAATGATCCATTAAAGTTCTTTTATAATGGTAGTTTCAGTGTTAAACAAATGTTTCCATTACTGACTGGACTAATCTACACTGTGCAAGACTCACATTTCACTAGGCATGGCATCCCACTTGGATAAGTCAATGTGCTGGGCTGCTCCTTGGATGCTCTACTTCCCTTCAAGCACATGCTTGCTGCAGCAACTGTAGCATCCAACACCACCAGATTCAAACTGAGCTGACACTTTGAGGTGAAGTAGCTTTGTGTTCTTTTAAGAAAAAGCAATGGCCTTTGTCCTAAGTTTTCCCAAAGTTTCTCTAACTCCACTCCTTTGGTAGTATTATTCTCCGCCTCTCAAGAACAAGTGCTAATGTAGGGATTCTATTCTGTTTTCTCCTCTCTTCTTCTGAGTAAGAAGCAGTGGCAGCATCAGCTCACATCAAAATAAGAAGTAATTTACAGCCATGTGCAAATCAACAGCTACCTTATTTAAATATTTTTATTCTAATCTTAACAAGCATCAAGTAAAATGTGTATTTCCCTATACAAAGTAGGATAGATGATAGAGATTGCATATGAAACCTGGAATCTCAATTATGTACAACTCACTTTTCCTTTTAAGTAAATGATAAATTAAATGTTACTTTCAAAGCTAGACTACTTAGCTGTGTTTCTTTCCAGAATTAGTTCTATTTATTTCTGTGTAATTCTAATGCTTTATTGACCTACTTTTCTTTCTTTTCTTTTTTCTTTGGGAGGGGCGTGTGCGTAAAATTATTGATGGCCCCCTTTCCCTACCAACTGCCCCAAAACTAAAAAAGAAAAAGAAAACTCATAATTAATATGCATAGCCAAACAGAATAAATTCACATGGTGATGTGTCTGAAAACATATGTTTCATTCAGTACCCTGAGACTATCACTTCTTTGTCAGGAGATGGATGGGTAACATACTTCATTATGAGTCCCTTGGAATTGTGATTGGTCATTTATCAATTGGGGAATGACTTGTATTTTGTTTATAAATTTGACTCAGTTCTCTATATATTTGAGAAATGAGGTCTTTGTCAGCAATACTTGTTACAAAATTTTCCCCCCATTTTTCTGCTTTCCTTTTAATTTTGCTTGCATGGTTTTGTTTGTGCAAAACCTTTTTAATTTGATATAATCAAAATGATCTATTTTACATTTTGTAATGCTCGCTATATTTTCTTTGGTCCTAAATTCTTCCCTTATCCATAGATCTGAGGAATAAATTATTCGATGTTCTAATTTGCATATGGTATCACTTTTTATGCGTAAATCATGTACCCATTTTGACCTTTTCTTGGCATATACTTTGTAAACCTTTTTTTCTTTTTGGTGCAATCTGGGTTAAGTAACTTGCTCAGGGTCACACAGTTAGTAAGTGTCTGAGGCTGGATTTGAACCCGGGTACTCCTGACTCCAGGGCCATTTATAAAAATTCAAATCATTTCCCAATTGATAAATGGACAAATGACATGAACAGGCAATTGTCAGACAAAGATATCAAAGCTATTAATAGTCATATGAAAAATGCTCTAAATCATTATTGATTAGAGAAATGCAAAATAAAACAATCCTGAGGTTTTACATCACACCTATCAGATAGACTGATATGACAAAAAAAGGAAAATGATAGATGTTGGAAGGGATGTGGGAAAACTGGGATACTAATGCACTGTTGGTGGAGCTATAAGCTGATCCAACGACTGGGAGCAATTTGAAACTGTGCCCAAAGGGCTATCAAACTGTATATATGCTTTGATCCAGCAATACCACTGCTAGGTCTATATCTCAAAGATATCCATAAAAGGATATCTTTTGTACCTATTGGTACAAAAATATTTATAGCAGCTCTTTTTGTAGTGGCTTAGGGATGCCTATCAATTGGGGAATGGTTAAACAACCTGTGGTATATGATGGTGATGGAATATTATTCTGCTATGAGAAATGACAAGCAGGATGATTTCAGAAAAGCCTAGAAAGACTTGCATGAACTGGTGCATAGTGAAGTGAACAGAAACAGAAGAACATTGTACACAGCAACAGCAATATCGTATGATGAAGAACTCTGAATGACCTAGCTACTCTCAGCAATACAATGATCCAAGATGATCCCAAAGAACTAATGATGAAACATATTATCTGGCTCCAGAGGAAGAACAGATATTATTTGAAAACAGAGCGAAGGATGCTATTTTTCACTTTCCTTCTTTCATTTTTTTCTTTTATTTGAGTCTTCTTTTACAAAATTACTAATATGGAAATGTTTTCACATGATTGCATATGTATAACCTATATCTGATTGCTTATCATCTCAGGGAGTGGGATACTGATAGAATTCAGAACTCAAAATGTTAAAAAAAATGTTAAAAATGGTTTTAATATGTAATTGGGGGAAAATAAAATATATTTTAAAAGTGGAGGGGAAAAGGAATTTTGATAAGTCATTTCATTGATCAAATTTCTTGAGTTTTTCAAAATTGTTTATCTTTACAATGTTGTTATCAATGCTGTTCTTGTGTTGTTCTGCATCAGTTCATACAAACCTTCATTGATTTCTCTCAGTCTCTTTCATTGCTTCTTATGGCATAGTACTACTCCAATACTTTTTTTTTGAAAAATCCAGATTCAAGTTTTAGCTATCAATTCAATGGTATTTTTGCATTTGATTTGATAAATTTCTTCTTTGATTTTCAAAGTTTATTTTATTTATCTATTTATTTATCATTTAGTTATTTCTTCAAGTATATTGCTTTTCTACATTTAAAAATCCCATGTCTATTTCATAAATCTGTTCCTTCTGTCTTTTGTTGATGAAGGTGTTTAGTGATTACTATTTTTTTTCTCCTCAGGACTGCTTTGGCCGAATCCCAAAAGTTTTGGCATGTTGTCTCATTGTGATCATTTTATTTGATGAAAGTATTTATCATTTCTATGATTTTTTTCTTTGACTCAATTCTTAATATTAAATTATTTAGTGTTTAATCAATTATAATATTGTCTTCAAAGGCCCTTTATTGGATACAATTTTATTGTGTTGTGGTCAATAATGGATGTATTTAATATTTCTGATTATCTGAATTTATTTATGAGGCTATTTAATGGCCTAATACATGGCCAATTTTTATAAAAGTGTTATGCACAGCTGTGAACTATGTACGTGACTTTCTATTCACATTCAGTAACCATTAAAGCTCTATGATACCTAACCAACTTTTCTAAAATTATGTTCATGTCCTTAACTTCTCTCTTGTTCATATTTTTTGTTAAGCTCATCTAAGTCTGAAACAGAGTTACATTGAATAATATATGTATACATATATATATAATATATAATTTCTCCCTGTAAATTGAACTTTTCCTTTTAGAAATTAGATACTATGTCATTCAATGCCCATATATTAAATATTGCCATTGGTTTTTGTATTATACTCTTAAGCACAATATAGTTTCTCTGTTCACCTCCTTTAATGTCTATTTTTTACTGTAGTATTGTTTGAGATCATTATCACTATTCCTAATTTTTCTGAATTTGCTTGAATCACAATTGTGCTGTAGCTATTTATATGTATGATTCTTCATGCTTTGGGAATGTTTCTTATAAACAACACATTTTTGAATTCTACCTTCTACTCCATTCTGCTGCCCTTCTTCATTTTATATGTGAGTTCATCCCATTCATGTTTATTATTATTAATGGTGTATATCTTTCTTTTTCCCTGTCCTTTACACTTATTCCCTCTATTTACAAAGGAGAAGGTAGTGAAAGAGAAAGTGTTCTCAGTAATAGTAAATGATCTGTTTCTCTTCTCTTGCCAAGACTCTAATCACAAATTATTACCCATTCTTTTCTTGTAATCTGCTCTTCTTAATCCACTTTTTTGTGCTTATGACACATTTCACTTTTATTCTTCCCTTCCTCTCAAACCTCACCTCCTCTTTCCTTTTCCCTACCTACTCCTCTGTTGATTCTAATGTTTTTCTGCAACAAAATCTGTGTGTGTGTGTGTGTATGTGTGTGTTGTGTGCATTCAGCCCCCTTTCATCTGGTTCAGATAAAAGTGTGGTTCATGGGATGTCTGCTTCCCCCACCTCTTCCTCCATGTTTATAGTCTTTTTCTCACCTACCCAATTATGTGAAATATTTTTTCTTCTGCCTTTGGCTTTCTGCCTTTAAGATGATCAAAACAAAACCACCTTCAGGTTCTCTGTCTTATAAACTCCCTCTTTGAGCCTTGAAGACAGGGTTCTCAGACAAACTTTTCATACAAATAAAGATGTAAACACTTCTCCATTGTATAGGCCTTTTCAATTATTTCAATAGCTTTATCTCTCTAGGTTTCTTTTGACTACTGTTTTTGCATTTCAAAGGTTTTTCAAATCTGGTATTTCATCAGGAATGCCCCAAAATTCTCTTATTTCATTAAAAATCTATTTTTCCCTTTTTTGCCAGGTAAGTTATTTTTGATTGTAAGCCTTTATTCCTTTTGGAATATTATACTCCAAATTCTTGTATCCTTTAAAGTGAGAGCTACCAAGTCTTCTGAGATCCTGAGAATGCACTGCTCCTTGGTACTTGAACTATTTCTTTCTGGCTACTTGTAGTATTTCTTTTATCCTGGAATCTCCAGATTATATGTCATTCCTGCAAGCTTTCATTTTAGAGTTTCTTTCAGAAAGTGACTGGTGGATTTTTTTAAATTTTCACCTTGTCCTCTGGTTTTACCTATGAGCAGCTTTCATTTAAGATTTTTTTGAAATATGGTATCTAAGCCTTTTTTTTTTTGGTTGTGGTTTTTAGTAGTCTGGTGAGTCTTAGATTTTTTTTCTCCTTGACCTGTCTCCTAGATTATTTTTTTAAGTAGGAGAGACATTAATTTTTCTTCTATTTTACCAAACTTTTAATTTTTATTTTGTTTTTTTTCAGTTGTGTCATAGAGTCATTGATTTCTGTCTGGTCCATCCTAATTTTCAGGGAGTCCCTTACTTGGATAAGATTTTGTACAACTTGTTCAAACTGTTCATTTTCTTTCCAACTCTTTCTCTAATGCCCTCATTTCATGTATAATATCTTTTTTTTTAAATTTCTTGTTTCATCTCTGCCAAGAATTCTAATGGAACTTGTAGCCAAGCCACACGTTTATCTGAGTTTATTATGCCCCAGGCATAATTGCTGAGGAGTTATTCTCTTCCACTAGGAATATACCTGAATACATAAAATTTCTTTATCACTGATATCTCCTTTTCTTTATTCCTGTTTCCAACTTTACTTCCTGAATTGGTTTTTGTAAGCAGCAGGCTAACCAGTCCTCCCACCTACCTATATCCTCAGGATCCAGAATGAGGAGCTCTTCAAGACCATAGGCAGCTCCTATCAGCTTGATGAAACTTTCAGAGCCCTTAGAGCATGCATACTAATTAATTCTCAGTCAGGGTTTTGAGGGTCTCACATTCATGTCTTGGTCCAGAGTTCTATAGATGCTTCATTACCCTGAGGACTCCTCACTGGGACACTGTATGGCAGTAGAAGATCAAAGCTTTATGCTGATCTTACCCCAGCTTCTCTGGCAGGGACTTCCCTAGTGTCTGTAGGCTTCTGGGTAACTCTTTTGCCAAGCTGGGCTGGAAGAATGCACTTGATATAATTTTCTCTTTATTTCCTAATTATTATTCGGTCTAGAATCTTTTTTACTTGACTTTTCCCTTAACTGTGGGAATTTTGCTGATCTGGTCCTTATTCACTCTGCCATCTTGTACCAAAAGGCAGCAACTACTTTTTTCCAGAAAACTCAATAGCTGGTCTTCTCAGAATACTAAACAGTACTATAGGCCAAACAAGTAAGCAGTAAAGGGTCATCATACTTCTTGCACCATACACAATCTTATGGAAAGAGGAAATAAATAAGAAGTTCAGAAAATAAATCACAACCTTGATACAGAAGTGTGATATAGTAGTGATAAGATAACAATTATTTAGATCTCTTTCCTCTCTTTCTCTCTTCTTTCTCTTCTCTCTCTCCTCCCTCCACCACATAAAAAGCACAGCAGATAATTTCTTGGCCTGCTCTAATGATAATTTCACCCTTTAATAGATAGAAGAACACACAAGGGGTAATTTTATTCTTTGATTTGATTCTCATCAACAGAAAGATTGCTGGACTCAAATGATGGGAACCTTGGAAGTGAATACTCCATCTTAAAGTTTATTTTTTAAAAAAGGTGGTGGTGGGGTTTAGAGGACAGAGAGAGAGACAGAGAGACAGAGAGCACATTAGGAATAATCTGATGTACCACAGATTTTGGGAAAGCAGATTTCAAAGAATTCAAAGGGAAGATAGATTCTATAGTCTAAAGTTCTATAGAGAAAGTCACCCTAGGAGATATGAGCAGCTCTCGAAAATGAAATTTTTAAAGACACAAAGGAAAACTTCTTATCAAGGAGGAAAATGGGGAACTGTCTAAAGATATTAACATACATTAATGGAGAATTCACCAATGAACCTAGATTTTTAAAAGATATTTACAGAAGATGGAAGTAAGGAAAAGTAATGGAGGATAAACATGACTAATATGTAGAGAAGAGTAACTGAGTTTTAAAGATTAGACTGGATTGATATTGATGAGGAAAACCAGATAAGGGTAACTAAAAGAAATGGGCTTTTTTTTAAAAAGCTATAACTAAGAAAAGGACAGGAATCAATGGAGGGACAGGACAGCTACTTGAGGTAGATGAACTGACAGCAAAGAGAATATTTTGGTGTTTTAACTGTTATTTTGCTCCTCTTTTCTCTGACAAGGAAAATTATTTTTATACTGGAAAGGACTAGATAAAAATGGTGAATGGGAAACTGATTTTCAAGATAAGCGAGAGAAACCTAGCTGCTCTTGATAAGTTCAAGTCACCTGGTATAACTGAACTACATTCTCAGGCAAATGATCGCTAAGTTAGTAAAAACTTCTGGGAATACAAGAGATTTTTTTTTGACTGAAGGATTAGGGAAAGGCAGATGTCTTTATTTTCAAAAAGAAAAAGAAAGATGATTGATTGATCCTGTAAACTTTAGGCTAGTAAGCCCGACTTCAATTCCTAGCAAAATTCTAGGACATACAATTAAAGACATGGTTAACATATATCTATAAAAGGAAGTAGTGATCACAAAGAACAGCATGACTTCATCAATAATAATTCGTACTTCCTTTTGTTTCTTTTTTAACATTTTTTTATTCTGAACTTAAGAAATAAAACAAGCAATTCCATAACAAAGTAGAATATAAAAACAAAGGATTGTACCTGAAACTGTAGATTCATTATGTACAACTTACTATTCCTTTAAAATATACAACAAAGTTGTCATGCCTTTTTTTCCTCTCTCCCTTCCCCCCCCCCGGTGGCTATCACTAGACACAGATGTGTGTGTGTGTTTGTCAGTTCTTTCTCTGAGTGCAAACAGCATCTTCCTTCATAGGATTTTTGCAGTTAATTTGGGTATTTGCAATAGTCAAAATAACTTGGTCGCTCAAAGTTGTTCTTTAAAAAATACTGCTGCTACTTCAATGTTATCTTGATTCTGCTCATTTTGCTCTTCATTATTTCATGCAGGTCTCTACGTGCTTTTCTAAAATAATTGAACTCATCATTTCTTATAGCAGAGTAATAATCCATCATGAACATACACCACAATTTCTTTAGCCAACCCAAGTTGATGGGCATCCACACACCTCTTTGCTATCACAAAGAGAGCTGATATAAATATTTTAGAACTTAGAGGCTCTTTTTCTTTTTGCTTAATCATCTTGGGAACCAGACCTAATAGTGGTATTGCTGGGTCAAAGCGCAGTTTAATAACTCTGTGGGCATAATTCCAAATCTCTCTCCAAAATGGTTGGATCAGCTCACAGATCCACCAATAATGAATTAAGGTCCCAATTTTCCCACATATCTTCCAACATGTGTTGCTTTCTCCTTCTATCATTTAGCCAATCTGATAGATGTAAAATGAACTCTAAAGGTTGTTTTAATTTGCATTTCTCTAATCAATAGTGATTTAGAGCATTTTGCATATGACTACAATTTGTTTTGATTTCTTCATAGGAAAACTGCTTGTTCATAGTCTTTGCCCATTTACAACTGGGGAATGATTTGTATTCTTATAGATTTGACAAAATTCTTTATATATTTGAGATATGAGATCTTTATCTGAGAAACTGACTATAGCATTTTTTTCAATTTTCTGCTTTCTTTCTGATCTTGACTATATTTGTTTTATTTGTTCAGAACCTCTTTAACTTAATGTAATCAAAATTATCCATTTTATACCTTACACTGCTCTATCTCTTGTTTGTTCATAAGTTGTTCATCTATCCATAAATCTGATAGGTAATGTGTTCCATGTTTGAATTTGTATACAAAGTTTTTTATGATATTGTCCATATAGTTTCTGGGTTTGTTTTGGTAGGTGTATTCCCAGGTATTTTATACTGTCTAGAGTTATTTCAAATGGGGTATCTCTAGCTATCTCTTCTGGTAAGGTCCTATTGGTGCTATATAGGAATGCTGATCATTATATGGGTTCACCTTATATCCTGCTATTTTGCTCAAATTATTATTTCAATTAACTTTCTAGTTGAGTCTTTAAAATTTCCCAAATATATCATTATATCATCTGTAAAAAAGATATAGTTTTATTACCTCATTCCCTATTCTGATTCTTTCTATTTCTTTTTCTTCTCATATTGCAATTGCTGAGATTTCCAATACAATATTGAATATTATTCATGACAGTGGGCATCCTTGTTTCATACCTGATCTTACTGGGAAAGCTTCTAGCTTATTCCCATTACAAATAATGCTTGCTGATGGTAGGTAAATGCTTCTTATCAATTTAAGGAAAAGTCCATTCATGCCTATACTTTCAAGTGTTTTTAATGGAAATGAGTGTTGTACTTTATCAAATGCTTTTTCTGCATCTATTGATATAACCATACTTTTTTAACTTTTATTATGATATAATCAATTATGTTAATAGTTTTCTGTATGTTAAACTGTCCTTGCATTCCTGATATAAATCCCACTTGGTCATAATGTATAATCTTTGTTATATATTGTTATAATGTTTTAGCTAGCATTTTATTTAGGATTTTTGCTCCATATTCATTAATGGGATTAGTCTATAATTTTCTTTATTTTTGTTTTTGTTTTTACTCTTCCTGGTTTAGGTATCAGTATCCTATTTGTTTCATAAAAGGAGTTTGGTAGGACCTCTTCTTTGCTTGTTATTACAAATAATTTATTTAATATTGGAAGTAGTCAGTCCTTAAATGTTTCATAGAATTCACTTGTAAATCTATCTAGTCCTGGCATTTTTTTTTCCTTAAGAAGCTCATTTATGGCCTGTTCAATTTCTTTTTCTAAAATGGTTCTATTTAGATATTCTATTTCCTCTTCTGCTAATCTAGGCAGTTTGGTTTTTTGTAAATATTCTTCCATTTCACTTAAGTTTTAAATTTATTGGCATATAATTTGACAAAATAACTTTATAATAACTTTGATTTTGTCTTCTTTAGTGGTATATTCACTCTTTTCAATTTTGATACTAGTAATCTGGTTTTCTTCTTTTTCTTCATCATATTAATCAATGGTTTATCTATTTTATTGGGTTTTTTTCATGATACCAACTCCTAGTTTTACTTATTAATTTAATGATTTTCTTACATCCAATTTTATTTATTTCACCTTTAATTTTTAGGATTTCCAATTTAGTGTTTAATTGAAGATTTTAAATTTGTTCTTTTTCTAGAAACTTTTTCTGTTTCTTTTTTTTAATTCTATACCTAATTTACTGGTCTACTCTTTCTCTATTTTGTTGATATAAGTGCTTAGAGATATAAATTTTTCTCTGATTACTGCTTTTGCTGTATTCCATAGGTTTTGATATGTTGTCTCATTATTGTCATTTTCTTTTTTTTATTTTCACATTAGTCATGTTTTAAAGAAGAATTAGAACCGATAGGAGGAACCATAAGAAAGAAGAAACAAAACAAAACAGAAGAAAAAAAAAAAGGAAAGCAAACAATATGCTTTGATCTATATTAAGGCTCCATAGTTCTTTCTCTGGATGTAAATAGCATTTTCCATCATGAGGCTTTTGGAGATGTCTTAGATCCTTGCATTGCTGAGAAGAGCTAAGTCTATCAAAGTTAGTCATTGAACAATGTGGCTGTTACTGCGTGCTTCTGTTGACTTTACTCAGCATCAATCCATAGAAGTTTTTCTAGGTTTTTCTGAAAAACCTTGCTCATCATTTCTTAAAGCACAGTAGTATTCCATTACATTCATGTACCACAACTTGTTTAGCCATTCCCCAATTTGATGGACATCCTGTCAATTTCTAATTCTTTGCCACCACGGAAAGAGCTCCTATAAATATTTTCATTCATGTGAGTCCTTTTCCCATTTTTATGATCTCTTTGGGATACACTCTTAGAAGTACTATTGCTGGGTCAAATGGCATTGTTGTCATTTTCTTAAATGAAATTACTGATTGTTTTTATGATTTGCTCCTTAACCCACTCATTCTTTAAGGTTAGGTTGTTTAGTCTACAATTAGTTTTTGTCCTATGTTTTTATGGTTCCTTACTAAATATAATTTTTATTGCATTGTGGTCTGTGAAGGAATCTAATATTTCTGCTTTTCTGATTTTAGCTATAAAAATTTTGTGCCTAATATATGGCCAATCTTTATATAGGTACCATGTACTGCTAAGAAAAAGGTGTATTCCTTTCTTTCCCATTCAATTCTATTCATATATCTATATATCTAGCTTATCTAAAATTCTATGCACTTCATTCTTATTTATTTTTTGTTAGATTTATCTAGTTCTGAAAGGGAAAGATTAAAGATCCCCACTCTTATAGTACTACTATTTATTTCCACCTGTAATTCATTTAATTTTTCTTTTAAAAATTTAGATGTTATAATATTTGGTTCATATAGGTTTAGTATTCAAATTTTTTCATTATCTATAGTACCTTTTGTCATAATGTAGTTTCCCTGTTTATTGCTTTTAACTAGATCTTAACTTTAATTTGTCTGAGATCATGATTGCTACCCCTGCTTTTTTTTTTTTGCATCAGCTGAGTCATAATAAATTCTACCCCAGCCCTTTATTTTAACTCTGTGTATATCTCTCATTTTAAAATGTATTTCTTGTAAGCAGCATGTTGTCAGATTCTGCTTTTTAATCCATTCTGCTATCTGTCTCATTTTATGAGTGAGTTCATCCCATTCACATTCAAAGTTATAATTACAATTTGTGTATTTCTGTCCATTCTATTTTTCTCACTATTGTTCTCAGCCTCTCTTTTTACCCTAGCCTTCCTTCAGTTTACATCTAACCACTACCTCTCTAATCCTCACCTTTTAAAGCATCTCTCCCATATCCTCTCCCCTAACCCTTTTATTCCTTATTCTACCCACTTCTCTAATAGTCCCTCCCTTTTCCTCTCTCCTCCTCCTAAATCTTAATCTACACATCCTTCTAAAAATCTCCCCTCTTATTCTGTCCCTTCATACTCTTATTTCTTTATAAATTAGGAGACTTTTATTCCCTTCTACTTGTATATGCTGTTCCCTCTTTACCCCAGATCTGATGACAGTAAGATTCCGGCACTACCAGCCATCCACCACCACCTCTTTCTTCTGTATCAGTTCTTCCTGTTGCACCTCATTTGTATGAAATAATTGCTCCTTTTTACCTTTACCTAACCAATTTTATTTTTTAGAATAACTCCATCACACTCAGCTCAGTCCCAATCTTTCAAACTACTTGAGTTCTGATGACAATCTTAAGAATATTGATAACATTTTCACATGTAAGAAACAATTTCACTTTATTGAGTCCCTTGTAATTGGTCTTCGATGTTTACCTTATATTTCTCCTGGATCTTATATATCTAATTTTCCATCAAGCTCTGGTCTTTTTGTGACAAATACCTGAAAGTCTGTCAATTCACTGAACATCCTTTTTTTTTTATTCAGGATTATACTTAACTTTGCTGGGTAAGCTATTTTTGCCTGCAATCTCAGTTCTTTTGCTCCTCAAAATATAGTGTTCCAAGACCTGGGGGGCAGCTAGGTGGTGCAGTGAATAGAGCTCCAGCCTTGGACTCAAGAGGACCTGAATTCAAATCCAGTCTCAGACACATAACGCTTACTAGCTGTGTGACCCTGAGCAAGTCACTTAACCCTGATTACCTCACCAAAAAAAAAAAAAAGGAAAAAAAGAAAAAAAAAACCCCTACACCAAGACCTGTAGTCTTTTAGTGTAGAAACTTCTAGGTCTTGTGAAACCCTGATTGTTTCTCTACAGTATTTAAATTGTTTTTTTCTTCTTGTTTATAATATTTTCTCCTTAACTTGGGAGTTTTGAAACTTGGCTACGATATTCATTTTCATCCTAGGATCTCTTTCAGGGTTTTCTATTTCTACTTTATCCTTTATCCTCTTGTTCTTCAAGGCAATTTTCTTTATTTCTTGCAATATTGTATCAAGATTCTTCTTTTTATCATAACTTTCAAGTAGTCCAATAATTCTTATATTTTCTTTTCTTGATCTGTTCTGCAGATCAGTTGTTTTTCTAATGAGATGTTTCAGATTCTCCTCTAGTTTTTCATTCTTTTGATTTTGTTTTATTATTTCTTGGTGTCTTATAACATCATTCACTTCCTCTTGCTCAATTCTAGTTTTCAAGGAGTTGCTTTCTTCCTTAAGATTCTGCATCTCTTTTTCTAGTTGATTTTCTTTTCGTATTTTCTTGATTTACTTGGGTTGTTCTTTCTTTTTTTCCTAATTTTTCCTCTGCCTCTCTTATTTGATTTCTAAAGTCCTTTGTGTGCTCTTCCAAGATTGTTGGGTTTGTAACTATTTGATGTTACTCTTTGGGGAAAGAGTGTCTTTTTTAAATTATTTTTACTTCCATATCTTTTTCTGAATTTGAACCCAGATCTTCTCTATCCCCACAGTAGCTGTCTATGGTTGGGTTCTTTCTCCTTTGATTACTCATTTTTAAAAAAAAAATTTTAGCAGTTTGTTATTATAATTAGCTCTTGTCCTGGGATGTAGGGAATGGTGCTTCAAGCCTCACGTCCTTATTTTCTGAGCTTTGACCTGTGCCCAACCTCAGCATTCCTCTCTCCCTCCAAGATTGGAAGTTTCAGAGACAAATTTAGGCTTCATGGAAGGAAAACTTCCTAACAATTAGAAATATTTTAAAATGTAATGCGATGCCTTTGGGTATAGTGGATTCCCCCTTGCTGGAGGTCTTCAAACAAAGACTCATTGACTACCTTCCCTTCTGCTATGATGGTTCTCTTCTCTCATTGGTGAGTTCCTCCTGAAGTTATTTAGGGGCCTAAGCTGCCATTCTTCATTCCTTTCCAAGAAGCTCTTCTGACTCTCCAGACTTTAACATCTGCCCCCCTCCCCTTTTCAGCTCACTTTCGTTTATTGTTTTCTCCTAATGTAATGTAAGCTCCTTGAAGGCAGGGATTGCTTTTCTGGTTGTTTGCATTTTTGTCCCTAGTGGTTAACAATGTTTGGCAGACAGTAAATGCTTAATTAACACTTGTTGCCATGTCTTCTCATTGGATATGTTGTAGAGGGGATTCCTGTTCAAGAACATTTGAGTTAGATGGCCTCTGAAATCTCTTCCAAACCTATAGTTGTGTAATTGTATGATTCTGTGATTACACAGTCCACTAAATACACTACCTACATCCATAATCAATATGTACCATCTTAGTACTGCCAGTCTAGACATAACATTCATTTCTTTGAGAGTCAATATGAGCTGCCTCAAGCTGGTACTAACAAAATGCATTCTGTTCTAAGACTTAGAGTTAAATAGCCTTTCAATTATCCTCCAGTATCCTCAGTATTCAATTACGCTGAGTTACTTTTTAATTCCAGCCAGTGTGTACTTCTGCTGTGGTGATTGTTGCTACTGTTTTATAAATATATATGTAATCCTTCCCATTGGAGTAGATAGGATCCAGCTTGGTGGCACACACCTGTAATTCATACTGTCCCGGGATCTGAGGCTGATGGACCTCTTGAGCTCACAAGTTCTGAGCTTCAGTCAACTAAGCCAATGGGGTATCTGCACTAAGTCCAGCATTACCATGGTAAGCTCCCAGGAGTCAAGGGCCATCAAGCTGCCTACGAAGTAACAAACTGGCCCAGGCCAGAAATGGAGGATGATTAGATCCATTAGCATCCACTTCACTTTCAGACTGGGAGACCTAGTCTCGAGACCAAACCAAAACAAACAAAAAAAAAAGCTAGGAGTATTGCCAATTACCCTCTCCATTTTGTGATGAAATTGATGTTAAATACATTACAATATCTTTTGTGCCATTTGCCTCATCCATGTGGGTTTCATTTAAAAGTTCACTTTAAATAAGTTCACAAAACTAAATAAATTCTTCTTCCCCCTTTGAATCACATATTCCATTGTACCAACTCTTTAAATTCAGGAGCATAAAATAGCACTTGTCACAGGTGTTAGATTTGGTGACATTCATAGGGAGGCATTTTAGAGTAGTGGAAAGGTCAGTGGATTTGAAAGTAAGAAAACATAGATCATAGATTCAAAGATAGAAGAGACTTTAAAGGCCATTAAGTACAACCCCTGCATTTTTCATATAAGGAAAATGAGGCACAGGGAGACAAGTGATTTGGCTCTCTCAATGCTCCAATCCATCCTACATACTGCTGCCAAAGTAATTTTCCATAAGAGCATGATGCCTGAAAGGAATTCTATTCCCATGGATTCTAATCTCATCTGTACCACTTCCTAGCTATGACCGTGGACAAATTATTTAACTTATCTTAGACTCTGTTTCCTTAACTTAAATAGGGATAAATATACAACCTACTTCCTAAGGCTTCGGTGAAGAATGAAAATACTTTTTTTTCAAATACTTTACTTTTTTCCAATTACATGTAAAAAAGTTTTAACATTTATTTTTTAAGATTGTGAGTTCCAAATTCTCTCCCTTCCTTCCCTCCCCTCTCATTGAGAAGGCAAGCAATTTGACATAGGTTATACATATGCAGTCATGCAAAACATATTTCCATATTAGTCATGTTGTGAAAGAAACCAAAAACAAGAAAGAAGAATAAAGGAAGCTTTAAAAAATGTGCTTCAATCTGCATTCAGAATCCATCAGATCTTTCTCTGGAGGTGAATAGCATTTTTCATCATGAGTCCTTCAGAATTGTCTTGGATCATGGTATTGCTGAGAATAGCTAAGTCATTCACAGTCAATCACTTTACAATATTGCTGTTACTATGCACAATGCTCTCCTGCTTCTGCTCACTTCACTCTGCATCAGTTCACATAAGTATGTCCAGGTTTTTCTGAGAGCATCCTACTCATCATTTCTTACAGCACAACAGTATTTCATCATGATCATATACCACGGTTTGTTCATCCATTCCCCAACTGATGGCTATCCCCTCAATTTCCAATTCTTTGCCACTACAAAAAGAGTTGTTATAAATATTTTTGTACATATAGGCCCTTTTCCTTTTTTTTCCAATCTCTTTGACCTAGTAGTGGAATTGCTGAATCAAAGAGCATGCAATTTTATAGCCCTTTGAGCATAGTTTTAAATTAACATACTTTTAAATGCTGTTTTAATGAGTTAATATTTTAATTCTGTCCAGTTTCTGCTATAGATAACAAGGAAAGCAGATGTTTTCTGTCTATAAAATTATCTGCATATCTCCTTTACCAGAAGATATAGATATATGCGCTAATGTGTATTATCTAAGTATTTCAATTTTTTTAAAGTTAATTAGGGTGGGCACATCCTTCTGTGACTCCTAGCTCTACACTTACTGTCCATTTCATCTTAGGAAAGTCACACAAACTTCGGAAGCTGTTTTCTCATTCTTAGGAGTTGAGCTGGGTGGCCCCCATTCCAATTCTAAATCCTATAATCCTACAGATGCCTCTGTGCCTCAAAAGACATTCTCTAAGAGTTATTTTGGAAAGAAAAGAAAAAGGAAAGAGGAGAAAAGAGGAGAGGAGAGGAGAAAAGATAAGAAAAGAAAAGAAAATGAAATAACATGGTGTCAGTTTTGTCATAAGCTTCTTTGAACTTGCCTAGGGTAGGATGGTCTTCTAGAGACGAACACTAAATCTACCACAAGTCTATCCAACCAGAAGTTAGGTCATGTTGGCAGAGCTTTAGAGAAGGTCAGGGTCACCTCCAAACCACAAATAGGTATCAGAATAGACCTTCCTTCTCTTTTCTTTCTTTCCTTCTTTCCCTCCTTCCCTCCCTCCCTTCTTCCTTCTTTCCTTTTTTCTTTCTTCCTCTTTTTTTCCCTTCCTCCCTTCCCATCCTTCCTTCTCCCTCCCTCCCTTCTTTCCTCTTTTCCTTCTTTCCCCCTCATTTCCTCTCTCCCTCCCTCTTTTCATCCTTTCCCTCTCTCCCTTCCTTCTTTCCTTCCTTTCTTCCTCCCTTCTGTTTCAAGAGGAAATTCCTGTATTCTGAGTAGCTTTAAAAACAACTAGTAATCAGAGAGATTCAAACTTTTGTAACTAATTACACTTGGAGAAGGATCTCTTGTAATCTATCAACTGGCAAGTTTTCAAAGGCATAGACACCTGGTGAAATATTGAGTGTTTTCATAGTATGTTTTCAATGTTGATTTTGCAAAATCTGACTTTCTGTCTTTTTTTTATTAAAGGTACGTAAAGAACAATAAAATTCAATGCAGTGTGTGTGTGTGTGTGTGTGTGTGTGTGTGTGTGTGTTCCTGTTCTCATCAGTGTGGCCGCTAAAAAACTGGAAGGAGTGCTGAAAGGAAAACAATATTTATAGCTGAAGAAATTTGGCTTCACATAACGGTAATTATAAACAAGATATTTTCCTTAATAAAATCACTGCGAAACAAAAATCTGGAAAAACTAACCTAAGTGCTTCCCTATGGCAGCTTTTTTAAAAAAATTTCATTACATATGCTTGTGGGGTGGGGGGATTGAGTAAAAGAAGAGAGAGATGTAAACAGAGAGGGACTCGAGAGAGATACAGAGAGTCAAAGAGAAACACAGGAGAAGAGAGGGAGAGAGAGAGGGAGAGGGAGAGGGAGAGAGAGAGAGAGAGAGAGAGAGAGAGAGAGAGAGAGAGAGAGAGAGAGAGAGAGAGAGAGAGAGAGAGAGAGAGAGAAGCAGTTGTCTCTGCTAAGGGGGTTGGTTTTCTTTAGAAACTGGAATGTGTCCAGGCTTGATTTTTATTTTCAATTCACATTTCAGATCCAACTCCCCAAACTCTTTGATCTTTCTCTCTGTCTCCTTACCCGGAAGAGAACCCTTTGCCTTCTCAGCTGGGAGCTGGGAGCACACGTGGAAAGCTTGGCTCGGCTCCATATTCTTGCCAAATTTAGTCACACAAAGGGGCCAGAGAGGGGAAAAAGAAAGGATGAAAGAGCCAGCCGCCCAGACTTCAAAGGGAGCAGCCGCCCCACCCCGGTCGTCTCCAAACACCGCCCTCTGCCTATATAAGGAACCGCTCTCAGAGGAGGGCGTTTCTCTCTTAAATCAGAGCCTGGGCCCTCGGCGCGTACACGCGCAGCCCACAGGGAGAAGAAGGAAAAAAGGGGGGGGGGATGAGAACGGGAAGGGAGCGCGCGCCCCCGCGGAATTGAGGCTTGAAGGGGCTGAGCCCCAGTCCCAGGAGAAAATCAGACGGGAACTTTTTGGGACTGTGGGAGGGAGTCGGAAAGAAGAGGGATTTAGCAACCTGGTCCTTTGGGTCCCCAAATTTATCAATGTCTTGTTTCACTGCCATTATTAGGGTTTCATCTCCTGACCCGGGAACCTGGAGATGATTTAAGAAAATCCTTCTTTCGTTTTCCAAAATACCATCTACTGTTTCCCCGGGGACCGGTTTGAAACAAGGTTTCTGGGCAGGACAGGTAGAGTGCATATCCAAAAGCGGGCTGTAATCCTTTCTTATTCTAAGATTCCTTTCCAGACTCTCCTGGTCTCCTTGCCCTTCATCCTTCAGCCCCTCTTTATTCTTAGCCAATGATTGACAATGTTTTATTTCTTGGACTCGGACGGGGCTCCCGTGATGAGCTCTCCCGGTCCAGAATGACTGCAGGGACGCATTTTAATTCCGCTAGCTAGATCTTGAGAACCGGGAGTTGTGATAACGCCTCATGTCCCCATCTCGAGATTGTTCAATAGGAAAATCCTTGAGGACCTGCCTGCAGGGCTACGCTGGTTTCTTAAGGACTGGTGAGTGGGGCGCACTCCGCGCTCACACGCCCACAAGTCTTAGGAATGGGGATGGGTAGGGGAGAAGGTTCAGAGGCTCGATCTCGCTACACAGCAGAATGCTTTCCCAGACAATAAAAAGGATTCAGGGGTTGCATGGAACAGTTAAATACAATCTGCAGCAACATTTGCATGGTGGAATGATGCAGTCTGCTGTCATTCTAATTCAGATATATCGAGTTTTCCCTTGGAGCTCCCAAAAGTTTTTAAGCTCCCCGCGTTTTTGTCTATCTTGGGGGCTGGGGGAGGTAGCCTTCTAAACCAAAATGGTCATTCTCTTCATTTTCCTTCTTTCTCAACGCCTCCCTGCCTCCTAAATCGACAGCTTTGTGCTGTCTCCAGTCAACTCAGGCGTTGGAGTCAAGGTTTTCTGCCTCTCTCTTCCTACGGTAAACTATTTCGTTTCCCTTTTGCCCTTCCGTTTCCCCTCCTTAGACCACCATCACCTTCCTTTCTGCTCCCACCAAAATCCTAGCTGGGAAAAATTCCAGCCCACATACATAAATCAAAAAGTGGGAGGGGGATTGACTAAGGTCCATGGAACTAAAAAGCTGAATAAAGGGGAACATGTTTTTCTCCCTTTAATTAAAGTTTGTTTTGTGCATACATATTTAGCATCGAAGTCACTGTTTTTAGTTTAAAATGATCTTCCTTCCCCCCCCTCCCGCGGTTTAAGGGTACCTCGGTAGGATGTTAGCAGCGTGTGCACGCCTCGACTTCCCCTCTGATAGAGAGTTTAGGTAATCTCATCCTCACTAAGAAAGCCAGCCCCTGCATGGGCAGGAGGAAGTGTTGTTGGCTCACCCCCATACTAAACCCAAACAAACAAGCTAAAGGAATCAGAGGGAAATACCGCCTCCGCCACCACCCAACCTCTAGCAATTGTTTCACGGTCGAAATTCAAATGCATCGAAACGCCCTCTTAAACCCACATCCTGGAGAGGAGAACCTGCAGCATCCAACTTCTCCGTCACCCACTCTAGTCAACAGAAACAAACCCACCCAGTGCTCCATACTGGCGTCTCAATATCAACTCCTGATTTGTGATCCAAATCTCAGTGATTACATGGGACGCCTGCATGCTAATTGCAGTCCTACACACTAATCGCTAACGCAATTAGTATAGCCTTGTGACAGAAAGTTCCCCGCTAGAGCCTTGCAAACAAACCATTAGGGAGAACGGAAATCATCTTCCGGGGTTTGCCTCGCCCCTCCTCTCCCTCCCTCCCTCTACCCTGGGAAAGACAGACTGAACATTGAAATATCACCTTGTTGCCCACCTACTTTTTTAGGCCGTCTCTACTGAAGCCGCTTCAAATTGCAATAGCAACAGCAGATCTACAATATCCCCAAACTCACTTTTTGCCGTTTGCAAAGTAAAAAATAACAAAACATTTCGTATCCCCCAGGTGCCTGATTATTTTTGTTAGAAATAATGTTTCCAAAGAGTATTAAGATAAAACACCAAATGGAACCTCTTTTCCCTTGACTCTTTAAATTGGTCCTCATTAGGTAGTTTCCCCTCCAATGACTGTTCTTGAAACTCCCATCTTCTCTCAGTCTTCTCCCGACCATTTCGACCAAATGAGTAGTCGAGTCCAAACAATTAACAGGAAGGAGAAAATGGGATTCGAATTACGTTTATCTCTTGTGATCATTTGACTTCCTCAGCTTCCAGAACACCTCCGCCCCCAATACACACGCGCAGGTATACATCTTAATTTGGCTATTTAATTCCACTTGCACCCTCTCTCCTTAGCCTGTTTATTTCATAAAGAGAACATTCGGCTGCTTTGGTGGAGCTGAATTGTTTATTTTCTTTCCCTTCTGATCATTATTAACATAATTAGTCAGTCTCCCCTGTTTGCTCACATTTCCTTTAAACTATCAGACGATATAAACGTTCATGATCCTATCTAGAGTAGAGACCATAATATTAAAGGAAACATAATACCTCCACGCTCCCTTCCCAAAATAAAGAAAGAAAGAAAAGGGGAGAAAAACGGGTTTCTCTCCAACTCTTTAGCATTAGTTTGCTGATATACTGTAGCAAGATTTTGTTTTTGTTTTTCCTCTAAGGCATAAAATTGTCAGCTGTTCAAAGCGGATTGAATTTCCTTCACTTCCTTCTCCCCCTCTCTGCCACTCCTTTTATCCTTATCCCAAACTCCCCATATAGTACTAATAATGTATCTGCTAAGCATGCATTATTCATGAAAAAGTAAACACTTTCAAATGTTTTCATTCTTTAAAAGTTGTTTGGTAAAATCCCATGTCCAAAGAATTAGTTACCAAAGGGAGAAGTTTTCGGCAACATACATAGTGCTCTCATGATCCCTGACAGATGACAGTCAACTGCACAATTAATAGTTTTGTGTTTTGACCCTGGGGAAAGATGAAGAATCTTTGTACAGTTGTTTTTATATAATATAACCAAATCTCATTTTCAACTCAAGGAAGACACTCTGGCTTGGGTTCTTTCTAAATTGTAATAAGTTGTAATAATTCAACTGAGATATTCCTCTAGCATATTGAAGATCTGGCAAAAGTAGCAAAATATAATGATTTTGCTGAATTTAATTGTACTTTCTAACCTCAATTTCCCCTAAACGTAACAAAAGATAATCATGAAAATAGTTCCCAAAGCATTGGGACACAGTGCCAGGGAGATGATGAGAGGTTAGGGGACATTTGAGGTTGAATTCTGATTTTTCCCCCCTTCCTTGCAAGAGTCCATTTTGAGTGTACAGCGGTGCCGTGGCTCTAATTCCTGCCCTCTCCTCACCTTACTCTGTGCCTGTTCATCTACTGATCTTGCATTCTGACATACTCTACTTACTGTCAACGTCCTCCTTCCCCTCTTCCCTTGCTCTATGCATTTAGTGCCCACACTCTTTCCTGCACTACTGTGTGTATCAGGGCGTCCAAAGGACATCTGCCTAAAATGCCTGTGGAATAAAAATGGTGAAAGAGTGATCGTTTTCATTGTAATTAAGACGTTCAACTTCCCCTTATAAGTGTTGCTATTTCCTCTCTCCCCAGTTTCCCCCACTTGATCTCCCAAAACCTGGAAGTTCATGCTCACTGGTACCCAAATTATGTGTTTTTACAGTCCCACATACTAATTGCGCAGGCATATATGTATGTAGGTATAACCAAATGTGAATTTATGTGTGATGTATATATACACCCCTACAACTATGTGTATGCATGTATATATGTATATGTAATATGTATACCTGTGGCTCTTTCCTTGCCCGTTTCTTTTCTCCCTTATTAGTGATTTCTGCATGGTTACATTCTCCCATTTTCTCTTTTCTGCCTATCCCCCCTTCCCCCCATCCCCTTCTTTCAGAGCGTCTATCAATGTGGTGTCAATCAGAGCGGCGGCTTCGCTTTCATCTTCCCTCTCCCCCTTTTCTGAGAGAGAGAGAGAGAGAGAGAGAGAGAGAGAGAGAGAGAGAGAGAGAGAGAGAGAGAGAGAGAGAGAGAAGCAGGAAGGGTGTGGGGGGCGTCTGGAAGAAGATGAGTGGGGGTCGTGAAAGAAAGCATAGACGTTAAAGTTAAACCCTAAAGGCACCCCCCCCATTTTCAACTTCACATAGCATATCGATCCTTTGAGGGCCAGAAGGGGCAGCCACGAGATCCTTCCCTCCCTGTCGAAGTTGCCTAATTTTTCTCCCGCGGAGAAACACACAAATACACCCCACACGCGGAGGACCAGTCCTACAGGCTCGGAGAAAAGGGGGGAAAAAAACACACACACCCTCAATCACCACCTCCTCTGCGCCCCCCACCCCACCCCTCTTAAGCCGCCAGCCAAGGAAAGAAAGAGGCGGGGGAGTTGAGGGGGGAGGGGGTGTCCAGGAGGGAGGAGGAGGAGATCCGACGCTTGTGGATAGCTTTTCAGCGCCGGAGAGGCGAGGGAGGTGGAGAATCGGCCGGGAGGCGCAGCCGCTCACCTGCAGAGAAGAGTGAAGAGGAGGAACCCTCAAAGCCCCGACCGCCCCTCAGCCTCTCCCTGATCTCCGGGCTCTGTGGACTCCGCCAGAGGCGCCGAGACCAGGCTCTCCAGTCCTTGCTCTCAGCAGGAGTTAGTTTCCCCTCCCCCCTCCCGCCCCCAACACCCCCCTCCCCTCCGCGCGCCCCCTTGGCTCCAGTAGTAGTGGAGGGGCTTAGCTATTACTTGCTCTGACAGAGACTGCGGACCCAGCTTAAAGGGTGGTGAGCAAGCGATCTGGAGTGCGAGAGAATTAAGGCTGGAGAGAAACTTGAGCAGGAAAACAAAGAAGAGTTTGCCTTATATCTGAGACTAGGATTTCTTTTTTCTTTTTTATGTTTGTGTGTGTGTGTGAGAGAGAGAGAGAGAGAGAGAGAGAGAGAGAGAGAGAGAGAGAGAGAGAGAGAGAGAGAGAGTTTGTGTGTGAGACAGAGGCCAATGTTTTGATCCCTTGCGCCCCCCGGCTCTCCACACCTCCGGTGGTACAAACTTTATTCTTGGCAAACTTTTCTCTTCCCTCCCTTCAGTCATTCTCTTCTCTTTCCTCCTCTGCTCCTGAGTTCTGTCCTCAGCTTCCATCTCCTGCAGATTAAATGGGCTTCGAAATGCAAAGGCGAGAGAAAGAGGGAAGAAACAATAAGGCGTAAGGACCCGCATCTTCAGGTTGTTGATTATTTGCTACAGAGATAGATGCCCATATACATCTATCGCTGCTCCAGGAAGTGGAAATTACATTATCTCCTGACTCTCCTTGCAGCTTCTCATCGTGGGAAAACGCGAACTCGGAGCCTTTCGGGCAAGCCCCGTCACTCCCTTTTGAAAACAAAACGACTCTAATATTCACTTTGTCCAGAAGATCCAGAAGATTGCGTGGAGGCCTGCCTGCCTCGCCTCCGCACTTCTGGCGAGCCCCCACCCCCTCACCACTCGCACCAACTTCCACTGGCAGACACAACAGAAGGCAGGGACTTTGGGTGGAGAAGCAGGAGCGAGCGCCTCGCTTACCAGCCGCACAGGAGCGATCGGGGAAGAGAGCCAACTTCGACCGCTTTGCTGAACCTCCCACCCACCCCTCGCGGTTCCTGCTATTCTCCTTCGGGAGCCAGAGCTTAGCTCTCTCTTCTGGAAGGGGAGGCACAGCTGAGAGGCCACCACCGAGGGACGCAGACACCCGTACTCGCGGCTGCAAGGGAAGCTTGTTGGCCGACTGCCTCTGAGCAAGAACCGTCCCCATTTCATTCTTTTCTTGCACGCCAGTTTCAACTCTCTCAATCTCTGCCTCCTCCCCCCCCCTTTTTTTGTGTGCTTTTGTGTCGTCGCTGCCGCGGTCGTTCCCCCAGAGGAGAGGGGATTAAAGAGCAGCCGGAATGCCCCAGCTCTCAGGGGGAGGCGGTGGCGGCGGCGGCCGGGGGGACCCGGAGCTGTGCGCCACGGACGAGATGATCCCCTTCAAAGACGAAGGCGATCCGCAGAAGGAAAAAATCTTCGCAGAGATTAGTCACCCCGAAGAAGAAGGGGACTTGGCCGACATCAAATCCTCCTTGGTCAATGAATCCGAAATCATCCCAGCCAGCAATGGGCATGAGGTGAGCCCCCCACTCCCGGCAGCCTGGAAAGGCATGGGGCGCACGCAAGGGAGGAAGAAAAGACGTGGGTGACTGGCTGTGTTTGTGGGTCTTTATGTAAGTGTGAGAGGGAGCACAGATAGTTGGGGTGCTGAAAGTATAACTTCTTATTTTGGCGAGGAGGTGGAGGGGTGCGAGAGCATTAAGTAAATGCTCTTGCCTTGTGTGCACAGGTGTGTGTGTGTGTGTGTGTGTGTGTGTGTGTGTGTGTGTGTGTGTGTAGCCAAACTTCTGAAATTAGTGGTTTTCTGGGGCTCGTTGATACGGCCATCGAGGCTGTGCACGAGAAACGGTCTCATGCGTGTTTCCCAGGAGTTCTTAAGACTCATAACCTGGAAGGAGACAGTTCAGCCGTGGATATCTTCTCTGGGCCTCAGTTTCCTTTTCTGTAATACAAAGGAGTTGAACTAGATGGCCTGAGGACTCCTCTAGCTTTAAGTCTTTCTTTCGTTCTTTTTTTTCCTTTCCTTCTTTCTTTCCTTAGTGATAGGCGAGAGACGAGAAAGAGGATGGGGCAAAGGAAGGGGGAGGAGGGCATACTAGCAGTTAGTGAAAAGTTTTCCTTTAATGCGTACATTTCATCTCTTTCGGTAGTTGTCTGCTCCAGTGCGTTAAACCACCAAAAAGCATTTGGGGGTGGGGGGAGGGGGCGGAGACGAAGGGCGGTGGGCTGCGGGCGTGGGGCAGGGGATGAGTCTGGGGCTGCCAGCTGTGGAACCGGTGGAGCAAGCAAGGGGGTGGGGCGGGAGTGGAGAGGACCACTGTGGGGGGTGGAGATGAGAAGGGGGCCGCAGCCCTGAGACAGAGCTGCCAGCATCTCATTCGGCAACAACAGCCTTGGCCGCTATGGGTGAAACCCGTCACTTGTGGCCCCAAGGAATCTGCTGCGACACAGACGTGGTGCCCACAAGGTCGTTGTCTCTTCGCTCACAGCACTTTGGTTTTCTTCAACCGTCCCCACAGCCCCACTTCATCACCTCCCTACCCACCCCTCCATCTCCCACCCCCCCCAGCGCGTGTTTTTTGCTGCTTGGGAACTGAAACCAAGATGCAGAAACGCCGGCTTAAATCAAGATAAAGCCAGGCCTGGGGCACCAAAGGAATTGGGGGGTTTAGGTCGACTGCTCCTTATTGGGTCTACTTGTTCTCCTTTGGACTCGCGCTTCTTGAGATAGCGACAGTAACCAGAGTAAAGTAAATAGAGACACGTGGGAGCCTAAGAGAAAAAGGGAAGACAACTGAAGGGGGTGGGGAAAGGGGAGAACTGTGTCTCTTGGATGAACACCTACCAGACGTGTTCGGATGTCCACCTACCAGACGTGTGTGGATGTCCGATAACTGTCCAGCTAAATGTTGGAATTGGGGAAGCTATCTGGATTGAACCCCTAAACTATAACTCCAGTGCTTTTCCCCTAAAGACGTCGAAGTTAGCGCCCCCATTCTTCACCAAGGTTGTGTATAGAGAGGTTCTAGGAAGATAGTGCCATAATGAAAATAAATATATCCCACATTTCCCCCACATCATGAGCGAGGCTAAGTGTTGGAGAGGTCAGAAGAGCCATTGAGTCTTCATTTAGGATTCAAGGTATGACAGAACATTCCATCCCCAAGAGGAGGAGAATATCTTTACGCATATTGAGGCCTTTTTTTTTTTGGCCAGGCTGGGTCGGTATTGGAATGTTACTTATTCCTAAGAACAAATAAAAACAAAACGCCAGCTGTGGTTTTTCAAACTCATCCTCTTAGCTAAGTCTTCCATTAGTGACTGTAAAATAATGGGGAGAATGGTGCAGCCTCGACTAACAGATCTCTTACCTTTCGGGGTCAAAGGAAGAACGAAGGGTATGAAAAGGACAACGCTGTGGTAGGAAAGAATAAAGATATTGCACTTTGTATTTGAAGGAGCTGATAAAAGGGCGTGAAAGTAGATGGGAGAAAACCAATAGAGGTTAGGGCTGGATGTTTTGCACTTGTCTGGGTCTGAGTGAGTGGTATGGTTGTCACAATTGACATTATATAGTCCCTTTTAGATGAATGTAGCTATTGGGGAAATTTCCTTCATCAGCCACAGAGTGGCTGCTATTCTAGCTTCAAAGTGTACACACAAAGAAAAGCACTCAGCTTGATAGTTGAGAAACTGACCTAAAGTGAAGTTTATTTAGAAAACAACAGTAGTCGAATGAAGCCTGCTCTTGATTCAGTCCCCAGGGAAAATATTGCAAGGACGTCATCAACAGTCTGCTACCGTGTCTTTGATTTGTTTAGGTTTAAATTTTTATTTTCAAAATGAAAAATAAATTTTAAGATTCAAACCTCCTTCAAAATTCCGTTCTGACCAGTTGTTGGGTAAATGAAGGTGTGTGGAGGGAATATGAGGGTAATAGATTGTAGAGGCTCAAAACCTTTCTAATGCAATTAAGTCTCCACAAGGCCATCAGATGGCTTCCTCAACATCATCAAGGTCAGAGGTAGGTGCAGATTCTAACAAGATATACACATACACACGTATGTACACATTACATACATATATGTTTAACTGATAGAGACTTTATAAAAGTATTGGACAAATACGTAGTCAAAAATACATCATAGGATTAAAGTATGTAGAGCTGAAAGGGACTTTGAGAGACCACCTCATTATTTTCTAGATGAAGACATTGAGTTTCAGGGAAGTTTGATGATTTGCCTAGGATCACCTAAGTAGTAAACAACAGAAAGGAGATTTGGGCCCAAGTTCTCAGGTTCAGAGTCAGTACTTAAGTTGAACTATTTTTCTTCTTTAATTTTCATAGTTACCCAAGTATTTTCTTTCCCATCCTCTCCCCTTCCCTTACTGTTCTTACTTTATAACTTATATTTAATGTACCTTGCCACTCTGATAATACTTAATCTGTCCTTCCTTTATTCCACATTCTTTAAATATACTTTAAAATAATTTTTAAAGTGCTAAGCCTCCTAGAAATATTACCACTTTAAAAATAGATTATATACATATTAGGTAAAGATCTACATATTATATAGCTATATATAGATATTTGCCATTATAAAAATAGGTCATGTGGAATTTTTTAGGAAGTTAATTGCTGTATGTTGTTGCTATATACTGTAACATGAGATTCTCTTTCTTTTGGTGCTACGGATGCCATGTGATTAGGTGGTCAGACAAGCACAAACTTCTCAGGAGTCATACCATGACAAAGCCAGAGAGCACCCTGATGAAGGTAAGAGCGTTGCTGCTGAATAACCAGATATCATCTCTTTTTTTTTGTCTATACACTAAAGTGACCTACTCTGACATAACTTTGTAAGATTATATGTAGTATTATAATTAGCTAATATAATAATTAGATGCAGTTTTTTATAAAATTTAATACAAATGAAAAAATGTGGCAGAATTATTTGGTTTTTAAAATTTGTCTGTATTTTGGTGGACATGTGTCTCTCATGGTGGAGAAACAGTTTAGTGATATAAGCATATGGAGTAATATTTTAAGTGTTAAAACATTTATTTTTCTTTTCTTCTTCCCGTCCCCTGAAACCGTCAACTTACATTTTCAATGATTTAAGTTACTGATATTATTCTGTATTATATGAAGAGTTTAGTTTTTCTTTTCTTCTAAAATAAGAATTGTATATATACATATCTAGATATAGATATAGATATAGATATAGATATAGATATAGATATAGATATAGATATAGATATAGATATAGATATAGATATAGATATAGATATAGATATAGATATAGATATAGATATAAAATAAGAACTATAATAGATGACCCATGCCCTAGTTTTTTGATGGAACAACATATGTGTTAATGTCATGGTTGGGGTGAGAAAAGGTAGGCATTATTTGAAGGCAGTACATTAAATTTCATTTTGATTCTTGTATTCCCAGTGTCTAGTACATAGTAAACTCATAATAGATGCTTGTTCATAGATTAATTGGTAGCTTAATTTAGGAAGATGTAGCATTACATTTTGTATTTTTTAAAGTCAGTCGTAATTACAAAATACTGATAACTCATCTGTGTGACCTTGGCCAAATCACTTAACTCCTCTGGGCTTGTTGCCTGTTTACTCCTCCTTAAAATGAGGGGATTGTACTGTGTTCTTTCAATGGTCCTTTCTAACTCTAAATCCTATGATCCTTTAATCTTCTATGATCCATTTCTGGCATTTACCGTTTGTTTGCTTTTGTTTGGAGGTGTAGGGGCAGGCTGGGAGGGATAGCTTTAGAATATATATTTGATAGATTAAAGGAAGAGCTTCATATGAGCTAATAGGTCCCAATAGTTGGTAGGGTTCCCCTGTATGCCACTCTACATTTCTCTTCTCCTTAATTGTGTACAATTGGCATGACCAAGATGAATTGTTCATACATGCAACATGTCAGCCAGCAGAGGAAGTGAAGCTGTCTGACTATATAATGCCATACTTTCTTCTTGGCCACAAAGTCAGTGATAGAGAGAGAAAAATCTATGTGCACAGAAAAATTCCAAATACTGGCTGCTATTGACAGGATGTTGGTGTCACCATAAAATGGAGCCCTGCAGAGTAAACCTTTTCTAAATTTAGAATTTTGCTCATATTTGTCAGATACAGCTCTTTTCCTGTCATTTTACATTTCTTTTTTCTTTTCTGATAACTAAGACAGGTTTTTTTTAAGGGCTGTTATTATTGGTGACCTAAATGAAAGATAGAGATACTGATAATATGTCGAGACATGGTCAATGTTATGAAATTTTGGTACCATATTTGTTCTCTTCAATGTCTGTATGCTGCCTTAGTCCACATTGTCAAATTAAGTCAGGTGGACAGAATTTATTTTTTAGAACGTCAGTCTGTAAGTACATGGGACCACATGTTTTAAAAACATCTCTTTTAAAGCTAGGTTTTTTCCTAGAGCCCAAGTACACAGGTGCTGCCAGTTTAAAGTATATACATGTATAAAATCTTAATTCTATAAACAGGTCTTTTCTGTAGGGTGAATATTTGCCCTTGTGACTATTGAGCTAGAGATGCACAAATAAATTGACCTAGAAATAAAAAAAATCAATGGATCATTCATCATTTGCTTGATTTTTAGCAGGAAAACATCCAGATGGAGGATTATACAACAAGGGCCCATCTTACTCTGGTTATTCTGGGTATATAATGATGCCAAATATGAATAATGACCCTTACATGTCAAACGGATCTCTCTCTCCGCCTATCCCTAGAACAGTGAGTAATATATTTCTATTTAAAGTTGTTGGTTTTTTCCCCCCTCCAGATTCAAACATTAGTTACTGTCTTTAAGTATTTGGCTAAAAAAAATACTTGAATGTTTATATGTTATACACTAGCTCTCAGATTGGATAAATGCATTTGTGATTACTGGACTTGCTATAATAGGAGTTTTAGGAGCTCGACCTTTGAGTATTAGCTTTTGAATTAATTGGAGATATCCTCATATATGACATGTGAATTTCAATTTTGTTTTGCATCAACTCTGTTTTAATAACTAACCCCCCCCCACACACACACAAACTACAAGGATACTATGCTCTTTATATAGAAAGGAAATTTTTAATAGAATCTTCCAGTTATCTAAGTACTACATAGTTTTTGGTGTCCAATGGTTATCAAAAAGGAGCATAATTAAATAGAAAGAATTAGGATGGTTATAGGGCACATTTAGGTTAAAAAAAACCCAACACAACTTTCCATTTATTTGTCAATAATACTACCACTTTTCAGCTCCATTTTGAATTTTTACAAGGTAGTATATGAAGATATTACATCGGGGACTGTTATTCTTTTAAGCAATAGATTGAATGTAACTTTGAAAAAGTTCTAAGTCACGTTGGCATAACATGTTAGAATTTCAGACTGTATTAATTGTCAAGTGTGTTCTATGTTCCTGGGAAGAGTGAAAAAAAAGAGAGTAAATTCACTTGGTAGAAGAAAGTCTGATAGAAAAGTCTGATTTATGTAGCATTTGAATACTTGTTTCAAAAACAAAAATAGGTTGGCCTTTTTTACATAGAGATGACATTACTGACCTGTGAGTAGAGCTTGACTGAATTATTTCTTCTGTAATGGTTAGGTATTTATGTTGATCCATCTACTATCTTTTTACCTTTTGAATCAAACACACCTAATAGATTAGTGTTTTTAAAAAACTGTGGTCCTGGGTGGAAAAAAAAATGATACTAGCTCACATGGCCAATGATCTTAGTTTCATGATATATAATATGGGGTGTTAAATATAGGGACACAAGGTATTTTAATAAATGTTTGCTGATTGACGGATAGGGAAAAGGTTATGTTATTAGTAACACGAACCATTCACCTTCCAGTATCCACCTAATTGGACCCTTTACCTCATCAAAAAAAATTCACAAAATCACCCAAGGTTGATTAAAATATCAACAGCAATGAATTCATGACAATGATTATTTTTGATGATCTTAAATGTCTTTTGTTCATACCTTTAAAATGATTGAATACATATTATTAGCTACATAGAACTAGCTTTACATAAGTACTGTGGAGTAGAAATTATTATTTTTTCTATAAAATATAAAAACCAATGTTTGACATTTTACCAAATGAGAATCAATCAGACTTTTAAAAGTAGTTTGGCCTTTAAGCAATTGATTTTATTCTTTTGGTTGGGAAATAGACCTTTGGTGTTTCATCACAGGAAATACTTAAGAGCACAGGTGTTGGCCTCCCTCCTAAAAAGGTGAATCCATTAATATGACCAAATAGGATTAGGCATTCTGACTCTTAATCATCAGATGTTTCTCTCTTTTTAAAATTTCCAAATATGCAAGAGAACTTATATTTGGTAGACTAAATAAATGTTAAATATAAGATATTAACTTTAATGTTTGCGTGGGAGAATGTGTTTTGATTGTAGGAATTTTTTAATTCCTTATTCTTCATTTTTATTTTTAATTTTAGTGCTGGAGTCTACATAGACTTAAATAGGAACATCTAAATAGCATGTAGCTTTGGGCTTACCAAATAAGAGAGCTTCTGTTGAAAAATATTTCGGATAACAATTTTTTCAGCACCCTGAATTATAGCTTCCAATGTGCTGATAAATATACACATATATGGCCATTAGAAAAAAAAATCTCATGCCACATTATTCATGATTCTTAGAAGGTAAGACTGACCTGACTGATCTTCCCTTTACGTTTTTTTAAAAGTCCACCGACCCAAATTTTTTGGCACTGATAAACAAGTCCCAAGAAAACCCCCAAACTTCTCTGCCCTCTTGAAACCAGTGCTCTTCCCTTTCTACTCCTCAACTTAGTCCAGCAGAAACTGCTTGAGGATTTTGATTATGGGGTGGCTAGGAGAAAAGTACTTGGGTAAACCTCAAATCATTTGTATAAATGTGAGTTGTTGTTCTAGTGATTATTTCAGGGGAGATTCTGGTGATCATGTGAAAGCCTTGTATTTTCAGGGAATTGATTGAAACTCTGAAGTCAATCTGTTGAGCAGTTCTTTGCTTGGGCAACTTATGGCAGAGTCAATATAGTGTGTGTGTGTGTGTGTGTGTGTGTGTGTGTGTGTGTGTGTGTGTAGCTTGATGGCTTAAGACGGTAAAGGCTGTGGGTAGAAACCATTTCCCCTTGCTGACATGGTTATCTTCTGCCTGCCATTTTTTTTCCTGCTACATTTTTGAACAAATTTCTCTTAGGCAATGTTTTCTCGTGGTACTCTGGAGTTTGCATAATTCCAGAAGCTGTTCAGGTCTAGCCACAAGGCTCTGTGTGTTTAGTTATAGAATATTTTTTTTAGAGTCCAACTGTACTGCAGTCTTTGCTTTTTAATGCTTAACAGCTGGGTTTTGGTTGGTTTTTTTTTTTTTAATGTGTAAGAGATCAAAAACACTTTAGCCGGAAGACAACCTCCCAGCCTTCCTCCTACTCATTCACCTCAGCCTTCCTGCTCGTTCGCTGTGTTCTTAGCTGCTTTGAGCTTCTAACTGCTTCTGGAGCCCTCGCTAGCCTCAGCTAGGTTCCCATCAAAGGTGTCAGAGGTAGGTGACCATTTGTGTGAGCTTTTGGGTCTTGGGTGGCAGCCACCCTGTGGCATCCCTGCCATTTGGTATTTGCATAACAAAGCAACCACTTGTTTATTGCATCTGTTGCCTGGAGGTGTTAGGACTGGAAACCACCTGGTAACCTAGGTTCCTTTCCTAGGAAACCCCATTCAGAGCATCCTCAGTGATTTGTACTTATTGGCAGATGAACCTGAAAATGCCAACGATGACTAACGAGTGTTAGCTACTTCTGTGAATGGAAGATATTTCATTAATTCTAAATACAATTGCCCTTCTTTAGGTATACACACACTCAAACGCATGTTAGAGAATCTGATTTTGTTTGTTCGTTTTTGTTGTTTTTTCCCCTTCCGGGATTTATGGAGGTTAATTTTTACAAGATGTTTATGTGAAATCCAAGGGAGGGAGGAAGTGAGTGGGGATCACAAAGAAAAAGACCCACGAGGCATTAATGTGTTAACTCGGTAAAAGTTTATTTGAGTTTGTCTTAACAGAGACTGAAAAGAAGATACAGAAGCTTCATTAGATGTTTTGAAGCAGGAGCCTAGGAGATCTTATTAGAAGCACACTGCAAAATTTCTCTGAATACCAGTAGGTGAAATTGGTTTCAGCCTTGTTGACTTCACTGTGGTTGCCTTTAGTGTAACTGTCTATTCATGAATGGTGTCAAACTGCCATTTGTCCCTTATAGCCACACAAAGACTTAACACCTCACGAGAGAAATAATTCGCTTTTCTTCAGGTCTATAGAGAGGGGAAAAGCAGCATCAGTGAACATGTTCAGGAAGCGAGAGCAAAAGCTGCTGTTCAAATTCATACCCAAACCACAATATCACCTGGATTGTGCAAATATTGCTAATTTAATCCTTCATTTTTTTTTCCTGTTGTTTTACTAGTGAGAGAGGATGACACTATGTGAATCAGATTTGTTGAAGGTGGCATTTTTCATATAGTAAGGCCTTTTGTATTGTATCCTGATTTGTATCACTATTATTGAGGATTTCATCTTCCGTTTCAGTGTTTCAGTGTTACATGACTTTTATTTTAAGGAAGTCAACATTTTTAATTATGTGATGGATAGAATTACTTTCAAAATAATTTTTCTTTAAATTCCTCTCAATCTCACACATGCATACATTTAAGCACAGCTTTAAAAAATCTATTTGAAAGTATTAAAGCAATCAAGGCATTTGACTGTTCTTTAGCTTTAATGAAGTTCCAAATGCTACTATGTATGATGCCAATGTACAGACTTAAAGGTGTTGTTCAGTTATGCTTAAATCTTCATTACCTCATTTGGAGGTTTTCTTGGTAGAAATACTGGAGTAGTTTGCCATTTCCTTCTCAATCTCATTTTACAGATGAGGAAACTGAGGCAAACAGGGTTAAGTGACTTGCTCATGGTCACTCAACTAGTAAGTGTCAGAGGCTGGATTTGAACTTAGATATTACTAACTGCAGGCCTGGCAGTCTATCCTGTACCACCAAGCTGCCCTAAAAGGATAAGTAGTAGTGGAACTAAGACTTGACTTTGCTGAATCCTTATTGACACATTCCATTCCGGCTCTAGATCTTATGAACCTTTTCACTACTTAAAGAAATCAGCAATTTCAGCCCTTCCTACTCTTAAAAAAAAAGTTCCATGAATTTCTGTGCTTTTTAAAAATTTACTACCTGAGTGTTGGGGCCCCAGTGATGACATTTGGCCTTTCCATAGTCATGCAGTCCCAGGCTGAGCCATATTCTGAGGCTTTCCAGTTTTGCAGGACCTCCAAAAACATGTACTCTTCACACACACACACACACACACACACACACACACACACACACACACAGAGAGAGAGAGAGAGAGAGAGAGAGGAGAGAGAGAGAGAGAGAGAGAGAGAGCCTTGGATCACCCTTTGAGAACTTAGGGACAGCTCCATTCTAATTGAGGCATCAGAGTATGGTCTTAGGGGAAATATTTCTTGATAAACTTATTTTCTGGTCATTTGTACACTCTGGTTGGAAGGAGAGTTATTTATTCCTTCACCCCACTCCCAACCTGGTCTAGGGAACATGTTTTAATTGTAGGTAGAAGGTTGGTAGGCTATTGAAAAGACATCACTGCCAATTCTGGCTCAGCATGGTTAACATCATCTAAGACAAGTCATCCTGGTAGAGAGTTCACTAATGCAAAATTCAGAGATTTCTCAAGGACAAGGACTTTTTAAAAAGTACACTCAGCCATAGAATATTTGCTATGTTAATGTGTTAGGAAGACATGAAACAATGGTATTCATTTTAAAATTCCACCTCCTTTTCCCTGAAGCAACCTTATGGCATGATTAGTTTTTCTCTAATATTCCCCGAATAATATGTTTTGGAGTGTTAAGGTGGACTGTATTATTTATAGTTGGCTGTGCTTGCAAAAAACATCAGTGTATAATAGGTAGGTAGGGGATGAACTACCTCCTAAGTGATTTATTGCTCTATTCTTGGGGTGGTGGAGCTATCTCTGTCTGTAAAAGAAGGGAGAATCACCAGTTTCACGGATGTTTATGAGATAGCGTAAAAAAAGAGAGAGACTGAGCCTGTCATTCAGTTAGAAGCTATTAACCCATATGGACTTTGAGTTATATTTCTAATAGTGAACCTGGATTTGTAGTAATTTATCCATACTCTGCAACAGGTGGTAAGAAGCTCAGATAGAGTTGGCCATTTAGAAGTAGGATCTGTGGTTGTGGAAACTGGTCCATCTGGAATGTAACTTGTGGCTTTATTAGCACCATGATGGAGCTAATCTGTCATTCTTTGATAGGCCCTTTTTAATTAATCGTGGAAGACTTACTCCTTAAGCATGATTTTCCTTGATTTGTACTACTGTATTTTTTTCTCAAATAAGATACTAGATCAATTCTTGATTCTGAGCCTCTTTTTGCTCCATATATGCATGTGTGGACCTTTTTGGTCTCCTCAGAATAATCTTTTTAAAATGTACAAACAATTACATTGAAATAATTATAAAAATATTTTTAAAAAATAGTAGACTCCAATATAAGACCTCTGTGTGTGTATGTGTGTGTGTGTGTGTGTGTGTGTGTGTGTAGAAACTTATTTTTCACTGCTTTTGGAACAAGATTTGAAATTTAAAAGAGAAAATATGTATGGTATCAGTGTAGATACATGGGAGAACACCAGAATGTTTATGTTTTAACAAAGAAAAGTATATTTAGCTTATCCTCAGGCAAAACCAAGATTCAGTACTTTGTTGGTGTTTCTGAGTTGGGGGTAATCCTTTAAAAATCTCTTTTTAACTAGTGTCTTAGTTAAAGTTACTTCGCTTCTGTTGAAATGAACCTTCCTTCCTCTTTCTCTATATGTATATATACCCATTCCTATATTTACATACATATGCATACACAAACACATATGACTGTTTATCTCAGCTAGATTGGACATGCAGAATCTACATGAGCCTAATTAGCAGGGAGCTTTGACCAACATAAGCAGATTCAACTTTTCTTAGACGAACTGGTGCCCTGCTCTCAACCCCTCTCGTCCTGCCTGGGGACCTCACCATATCCATGCCAAACTTAGTTTAGACATCCAATCAGCATAGCCAACTTCAGCTCAAACCCACAAGTTGAAGAGATTTGCTGGCCTCAGCCTCCCCAGGTAGCCAGGATTACCGATGGGTATATCACCATGTTATCTAAAGTAGCTGTTCTTAACTTGGGTTTTGTGGACCCCCAGGAGATCCATGAATTGGTGGGGTTTTTTAATATATATTTTGATAACTTTCAATATAACTGTCTTCCTTTGTATTTTACTTTGTGCATTTAAAAAGATCATTCTGAGGAGGGGTGTGTAGCTTTATTGGGGTCCATGCCAGAGGGGTACATGACACAAAATAAGGTTAAGAACCACTGATCTAAAGTGACTCAGTACTTCTCTATCACGCATTTACCACTTCTGCTCTACTCTGTGCTAAGCACCAGTGAGAAAAGAAAAGTCAAAAACAATCCTTACTCACAGGGAGTTCACAGTCTAAGACATAATTAAGAGTTGTTTCATGTGTGTGTGTGTGTGTGTGTGTGTGTGTGTGTGTGTGTCTCCAATGCCCAGCACCTCAAAGAGCTTACATTCTGTGGGGGAGACAACACATACACATTATAAATATATGCAGAATGCATAAAAATAAATATATAAATATGAGCGAATTTTGGGAGGGGGGAGAAGGCACTAATACCTGGGGATATCTTATAGGAGATAGCATTTTGATTGGGGGAAAGGCAGCCTTTGGACTTCATTGAAAGAGTTAGGATAAAACTTTTTAGTTCCTCTGTATGCACACAAACTCATATTTTTAAACCCATGACCAGTATGTTTAAATATATACACATTTAGTTACTTCTTTTAATTCATGACTCCATGAAGTAATAGGCCTTTCCTCTGACCCAGGAGTCAGGTGGAGACAAAATTGATTTCTCCATGTTCCTAGGTTGAGCTGTTGTCCAAACAACCTTTACAAGGGTTGGAGGTCCCCCAAGAGATAAACCTGAAAAGGGGCCAGGAGAGAGCACAGGTCTTAGATTATTGGATATCTTAAGTGCTAGGTTTTCATAATTCATCCTGGGCTATTTAGAGTGCAATCAAGGACAATTAAGGAAATTTAAGTCTCCATATATTTACACAGTGATATCTGTAGTTGGCCAAACCTCTCAAATTAAGGGGTAATGTGGCTCACACCTTCAGGGAGAATATAATAGACATTATATAATGTAAGCAAGAGATAAAGCAAAGGAGATAGTTTTTGTTGCCTCTCTTTTTCTTTCTCAACAGGTTAAACATGATTACAAGAACTCTTACACGTTGATATTAGGGGTGGAACAATGTGGGAGAAAGTTGGAGAGCTTTTTAAATTTTATACTTAACAAAGCATTTGTGAGACCTTTAAAAACTGTATTACAGACCAAATGGCCATTCTACTCATGTTCCTAAAATGATACAGGATGAGACTTCTCAATCACCAAGTATTTATTTATTAATCATCTACTATGTGTTTGACCTCATGTCTAGACGTTGTAGAAACAAAGACGAACAAGAAACAGTCTCTGCCCTCAAAGAGCTTACATTTTATGGAAGAGTCAACATGCACACATACATATGTGTGTGTATATATATACACATATGTGTGTATATGTGCAGTTATTTTAATGCATTCTGTCTACATATATGTATATGTATATAAACACACATGTATGTGTATGTGCGTGTGTATATATATCTATATATTATATATATAGATATATATATTATATATATATGATGCATTAAAAATAAATAACACCTGGGGACATCAGGAAAGGCTTCTTAGAGGAGATAGCATTTGATCTGAGCTTTGAAGGAAGCTAGGCATTCTAAGAGGTGGAGGTGAGGAAGAAGAACATTCTCAGCACAAGGGGCAAAGTCTGTTCAGAGGCGTGAAGATGAGAGATGAAATGGATTGTGTGAATAAGAGGAAGGGGACCAGTTTGGCTAGAAGTATTGTGGAAGAGTAGACTGGAACCAGGTTACGAAGGGTCTAGAATGCCAAAAGAAGAAGTTGTATTTGCCGTAGGGGTAATAGGGAGCCTGTGGTAATAGGAGAATTGAGCAGTATTATGACATGGTCAGACTTGGGCAATTTATTGACTTATGTTGTTTGCAGAATCCAGTGATTTTTTTTTCTCTCTTTCATATGGAGGTTTGTCCCTGAGAGGGCTGGGAGTCGGGGAATTTGAATTTTTAAAAGCTTATTTGTTGTACTCAGTACTAAACCTACTGAAGGGACATAAAGAGAGGCAGTATAGTATCCTACTGTAACCAGGACTGCATTTGGAGTCAGAAGATCTGAGTCTGAATCCCAGCTCTGACTTTGGTCAAGTCAGTTAAATCATCTGGGTCTCAGTTTCCTCATCTGTAAAATGAAAGAGTTGGACTTCATGGCCTCGATCATCCCTTACATTTCCAAATCTGTGATCTAAGACATCAAAATTGTGCAATAGAAGTGACCTCAATGTAATGTTTGGCTATCAACCTCCAAATGAAAGCATACACTGAAACAAACTAACAGAAGAAAAGTCTGACCTGTTAGGTTTTCCTCAGCAAAAATGTATCCTCTTTTTTTTTTTTAAAGGCAGCTGTAGCAGATTGCTTATGAACTTCAAGGTTATATTTGCTGTACTAAATGCTCAGTGCATTCTTTTTTTTTTTTTTTTTTACTTTCCAATGTGAATGGTGAAGTAGAAATGCTTTGTGTTATTGTAAGGTCTCTGTTTCTAAATCATCCATCATATCTAACAAAGATGATGAGAAAAGAGAAACTTTAAGGAGGTTTCTCAAGCATTCCCAATATTTAAAAATTTTTATCGTTTCTCCAATTTGAAATATTGTGTTTGGGGGTAGGGCAGTTGGAGGCAGGGGAGGGTGGAAGGAAGGGAGAAGCCAATTTTTTTATTTTTTAATCCTGGATCTACTCTGAGCAAATTAAAGAGTATAGCTATAGAATGTGAAATTTTTATGTAGAAATTAACAATCATTATTAGGAGTAAAACAGAATGAAACTTGGATCCTAATGTAAGGAGCATGTTATAATGAGTCATAGGACCTCTTCCCTAGGTGTTATCTAATTGAAGATAAAGCCTGATAGGAATGTTTTTTATTTTTCAAAAGGGTGCTTGAAATGGAAATGGATTAGTAATAATAAGAAAACTGCCTTCAAGTGAGCTTTAGTATCATATGGTTAATTCTTTTCAATTCATTTTTGTTCTCTACCAGATACTGAAGCCTTTTTTTAAGCATTTGAGATATTTTCAGACATTAGAAAAAATATTTGGTGTGGTTTTTCTGGATGTTGAAACATCACCATTCCTCTGGTACAGTGAGTTATCAGCAGGGAATGTCCCCTGCAGGATGCAGAAGAATTTCTTGATCCTTGTGTTAGTAGAGAAGGGAGCAGAGAAGGCACAGGTGAGAATCCAGTAGAATGGAGAACCTCAGAAGAGAAATAAGATGGTTTAAAAAACAAAAAAAGGAGGAGGAGGAAATGGGAAAAGCTGATCTTTGCTCTCTCCTCTTTGTCCTTTCCTCATAAGGAAAATGGTGAGTCAATGCCGAAAATACTTTTGAACATTGGGTAGAGGAATTTGTATTAAGATGTTTAAAAAATCCTTTGGCTAAAATACAAATTCTAATTTTCCCAAGATGGCCATTCTCTGATAAAAAGTGGTGATTAGCCTATCACTCCAGACTTCACAAATTCATTATCTCATTGTGACTCAGGAGAGCTCTTGACTTTACTTTGTGCATCATAACCCTCAAGCAATTTGGATAGTAACTGTGGTCCAGATGTAGCAAATAAGTCTGTAGTTCTCCTAAGAATTAGCACGGTAGTAACAAAGGTAACTTGTACTACTGACTACCAGAAAGATGGGGGAAGAATAGATTCAGAATGAAATCAACTAAAATTAAAAAAAAAAAAACAACCCTTCTTGAATCAGGTTTCTTTGCCCCAGTGCAAAAATAACACAGAGGAGATCCATGGGTCTATGAATAAGAATAAGCTAATTTCTTTCCTTAGTATTTTTATTGAAATCACATTGATTTCCTCTGCACCAGTGGTTCTTAACTTATTCTGTGTCATGAACCCCTTATGCAGTCTATGAACCCTTTTTCAGAGTTCATAATAAATAAAATAAAAATACATAGTATTAGGATGGGTAGTGAAGATAATGATGTAACTTTTTCCCATCTAAATTTACAAATTACCCCTGAAATCTCTCAGTGGATCCCAGGTAAAGAATCCCTGCTCTATACCTCAAAGAATCCAAAGGCCAAGAGATTTCTTGGAAGGGCAACATGGGGAAATTTAAGCTTCTGTAGTGGGAGAAGGGGAGGGGGAGAGAGGAAAGGGGGCGGGAACAGAAAAAGAACCAGTTTCTCATCATTATCAGGATTTAGATCTCTCGATAAACTGTTATGAATAGCAGATATATAACTGTTGTCGAGCCAACAGTTTACATTCAAGATTGAAAACATTACATAGGATTTTTCTCTTCTTTATTTTCTTTAAAAAATAAAAATCTTGGATGACTAATTGAAGTGAAGAAAAGAAGTAGCTTACCAAGAAGGCTACTATCATCTTTTACATATACATTACATATTCTCTGAATCATTGAGATGGAACTAAAAACATGCTAGGGGAAAAATCAGCATTTGTTGCAACTGTGGTAATCAGTAAGGAAGCTGTTGCCAACAGCAGGAGGAAAATAATGATCTGAGTATTCTTGGCAAATCTTGAATCCATTTATTCCAGTTTTACTCATTTACTTTTACATTTTTTATTTTTTTTAACAATTATCTCCAGTTTGAAATTCAAGAATTTAGTTCGTCCAACAGATTGAGTTGAAGAGTATTTTTATTAAAGCAATCGTTAGCTGTCTGTGAATGCAAGACTAATTTTCAAATAGTTATAAACAAAATTGGCATGGCCATATTGTAATTGTGATTTTCTGATTATTTAATAGAAGCATAACTTAAAATACTGTTTAAATAAAGTTAGTATTTCAGTCTGGACTGAGGTGACATTTATTGCAAGGTCTCCATTTTTAAGGCTTTTTTTTTTCAAGAGTACAATCTTGATGTCCTTCACACAGACAAATAAATGTCTGATGGCTTCTGTCTATAGGAGTACCTGTTTATTCATTGCTTAGAGGTTCATTTTAAGTACTGGTACACAAACTTTAGGTAACTCCTACTTCACCCAGAAGGATGCCTTTTAAAAAAAAATCTCCATTTTCTCTGTGATCTCATTTTGTGGAGCCTGTATCTTGGGTACCCAATCAAGAAAGTGAAAAAAATCTGCAATTTTTGTCCTATGCTATTGTAGTGTTTTGTTTTTGTTTTTTTATTTCAACTTCACAGATGATTGCAATTTATATTTTTAGAAGATGTGGTTAGATTTAGCACTGCAGAATCAAAAACCTCCACAATGTCAAATTCTATGAAATGTCAATAGTTCTTTTGGTCATCTAATTTTTAAGTCTCCCAGTTCAAATGACAGTACATTAATTATATAAGAAACTGAATGTGGGTGCAAGCTTCTGGTTTTAGGAAACTTTATTAGAAGAATACTGCAAAGAAAAAGACTGCCCAGAAAAGAGAGCAGTTATTTGGGCAAAGTGAGGATCTGAGACTCTGACTCTTGTGTATTATGTACAAGTAAAGATAATATTTTCTTCAAAGGAGTTTGAGATGTATTTGTTAGTGCCCATTAGTTAAAGAAGATGAAAACAGATTTCTTCTATTTGTGTATGCGTGCATGTGTGTTTAGACCTGAACTGAATTATGGGGCTGAAGTTTTCTCTATAGCTTTTAGTGAGGGCAAAATCCCTTAAGTTCTAAGAAACCAAAGGATCACTGTTGTCTAGTTCCTACGCCCCATGGTGCAACCTTTCTTTTGGTCTACACAAATCATATAAAAGTCACAGGAAATGGAAGAGTCTGTTAGGGTAAGTGTATCAGAAGCAGACACATTTTAGTAAGATGCTGGGTTTTTTAATGGTAATTCTTTGTGCTCATCCTCTCTCTCACTATGCCTCACTATGCCATTCCCCCCAGGTCTTATGTGGACAAGATAATTAACCAGATGGCTTTGGAGTGCCGAATTTTGTACTTTTTGGATTTTTTTTTTCTGGTAAATGGGGTTATCTTTATCATGACAGTGCTGACTCTTTGCAAATGAAAATATCCTGCCGAAAAAAAGTGTTCTTGGTACATAAGGCAATTAAAATGTGGTTTGCGTTTCATTTCTAGAAGGAGCTGTTAGCTATAATCTTTGTGATGCCATGATGTTAGGCTAAGTAAGAAAAATTAGTTTAGAATCATCCATAATCGTGATCACTCCAGGGAAGTTGTGATCACCATGCGTTAGAGTTTTTTAGAAAAGAAAAAAGAAAACCCCAAAGAATGTTTTTCTGTTCAAGATATTATTAGCCATGAACCATCTTTCCTTAGTAAAATGATGCGTTTTTTTCCCCCTCTACTTTGTTTCAACCAAGCGGATGGGATTTACCTATGTATGCTCACTCTAAGCTACCCCATCCTGAGAGATATGGCCTGTTTTCTTATTATATTGGCTTGATCTTTTGCCCATTTTATTACAGAAAGGATTGCTAATTATCTTAGGAAATGGATATTCAATGTGTACACGGATTGTCTCTGGAACTGTAAATATAAGTATAGTCCTATTTTATTTCTGCGCTTCCCCCAAAATACTTCTTCACATATTAGATGGATAAGCTATTAAAATTTTTAAAATATAGATGAACTATAGCCTGTGCATTCTCAATTCTGTATCAGTGTTCATATCTTCTTATTGACAGGTATGATGGGATTGTGACCAAATGATTTTAGGAATGTATCTATTTTGTGTTGATAATAGTTGTTTGCATGTTATCTCCATCATTAGAAAGTAAGTTCCTTGAGGACAGAGGCTGTGGTTTTCTTTGTATTTCCAGTGCATAGTATAGTGTCTTCTACATAGTAAATATATAATAATGAGTAGCATTAATAATAGTAAGCATGGACATAGTGCTTTAGGGTTACAAAAGCACTTTACATATATTAACTCATTTGATCCTCACAACAATTCTGTGAAGTAGGTACTATTTTTATCCCCATTTCAGAGATGAAGAAACTGAAGCAGGCAAAGATTAAATGATTTGCCCGAGAGGTCACACAGCTAATAAGTGTCTGAAGCTGGACATTTACTTGGTGTTCGACTGATTAACTGAATAGCCACTACAGAGAAAATTTGCCTCTCTCTCTCTCGCTCTCTCTCTCTCTCTCTCTCTCTCTCTCTCTCTCTCTCTCTCTCTGACCTCTGATTCTGTTGAGATAGAGAAACTCTACCAATGAAAACTAGCAACTCCTCTGTAATTTATAGTCTCAGAGGATTTCCTGAGCCACTTGCCTGGGGTCACAGAGCCAATCTATGTCAAAGGCAGAACTTGAACCCAGGTCTTTCTATTTCTGAAGCCAAACTCTGTTTCTTGTACATATGACATCTGACCCTTTGGTTTTATTGGAGTAGGTAGCAACAGGTAGAAAGAACATTTGATTTCATTACGCAGACATGCAGGCTACTTAGATGTCTGATTTCTGCAATAGCACTGGATGCCCTGAGTTACACAATTTGAAAAATTACTTGGATAATTTTTTTCTTCAACAGGAACAGAAAAACATATCTTTCTGTCATACAGTCAGTTTATCATTCATTCAATGGGTTTTTTAATGAGTGCCCATGCTAATAGAGATATGCTTGGCACTGTGAGGACTGCAAGCCTGTGAGAGACTTAAGGAATTTACTGACTAGTAGGAAGCATATGGCAGGTACAACAATCGTAGCAAGTCAAGGGCTGCCTCATGCCTGATGGAATAATCTCAGAGGAATGGGCCTAATCCTCCAATTTATTCCCAAGTGTACTCTGCTTAGGGCTCTAGTCCTTATTACTGTCTACTGGAATCCAATGTCTTACAAGGCACTGTTCACATTTGTTTACAAGTTTTGGTGTGTTTTTGGGGTTTTTTGCTGGTTTTTGTTAAGAGAGCTTTCCATTCATATTGTGACTTCAAGGTATTATGTTTGGGATATTTGGTGGATTTGTTTCTCAGGATGTTATATAGGCTTATATTAAGCTTAGATTTTTTCCATTGAGAATGAAAAGTAATTGAATTAAGAATGGATATTAAGTAAACTGATAAGACAAAGGCTCATAACTATTTATGGAGCAATTTCTTAAAATTTAATATTTCATTTTCCCCAATTACATGTAAAAACAATTTTAATATTTGTTTTTAAAAATTTTTGAGTTCCAAAATTTCTCCCTCCTTCCATCCCCTCCCCTTCTCATTGAGAAGGCAAGCAATTTGATATAGGTTATACATGGGTAGTCATGCAAAATATATTTCTATGTTAGTCATGTTATGAAAGAAAACACAGACAAAAAAAACAAAAATAAAGAAAAGGAAAAAGCATGTTTCAATCTGCACTCAGATGACTCCATCAGTACTTTCTTTGGATGTAGATAGCATTTTTCATCTTAAGTTTTTCAGAATTGTCTTGGATCATTGTATTGCTGAAAATAGCTAAGTCATTCATAGTTGATCATATGCTACTGTTGTTACTATATACAATGTTTTCCTGGTTCTGCTCATTTCACTTTGTATCAGTTCATGTAAGTCCTTCCAGGTTTTTCTGAGAGCACAATAGCATTCCATCATGATCATACACACAAGAACTTGTTCAGCCGTTCCCCATTTGATGGACATCTCCTCAATTTCCAATTCTTTATTACCACTAAAAGAGCTGCTATAAATGTATTGCACATATAGGTCTTTTTCCCTTTTGTTTTTTATCTCTTTGGAACATGGACCTAGTAGTGGTATTGCTTGGTCAAGGGGTATGCATAGTTTTATAGCCCTTTGGGCATAGTTCCAGATTGCTCTACAGAGTGGTTGAATCAGTATACCACTTCACCAACAGTGCATGAGGGTCTCAATCTTCCCACATCCCCTCCAACATTAATTGTTTTTCTTTTCTGTCATATTAGCTAATCTGATAGGTGTGAGGTGATACCTCAGAGTTGTTTTAATTTGCATCTCTCTAAGCAATAGTGATTTTGAGCATTTTTTTCATATAATTATAGATAGCTTTGATTATTTTGTTTGAAAACTGCCTATTTGTATCCTTTGACAATTTATCAATTGAGGAATGACTTTTATTCTATAAATTTGTCTTAGTTCTCTATATATTTGAGAAATGAGGTCTTTATCAGAGAAACTTGCTGTAAATTGTTTTTATAGTTCTGATTACTATGTGTTTCCCTCCATCCTATTTTCCTCCTATTTATCCTACTCTCTTTCTCTCCTTTCACTTTGTCCATTTTCAAAAGTGTTTTGCTTCTGACTTTTGTCTCTCCCAATTTGCCCTCCCTTCTCTCAGCCCCCACCACCCACTTTATCTTATCCCCTCCCCCTCCTACTTTCCTGTATGGTAAGATCCCAATTGAGTGTGTATATTATTCCCTCTTTGAGCCAATTCCAATGAGAGTAAGATTCCTTCCCCATTTTTGCCTCCACTAAAAAAGTTCTTTTATGCCTCTTTTATGTCTTATAATTTACCCCATTTTGCCTCTCCCTTTCCCCTTCTCCACTGCATTCCTCTTTCTCACCTCTTAGTTTTATTTTTTTAGATAATTATCCCATCATATTCAACTCTCACCCATACCCCTATCAGTATATATTCCTTCTAACTGCCCATTAGGGCATGAATGAAGAAATGTTTAGTAGTTACAAATATCATTTTCCCATGAAGGAATGTAAACTGTTTAACTTTATTGTATCACATATTATTTGTCTTTCCTGTTTACCTTTTTATGCTTCTATTGAATCCAGTATTTGAAAGACAGATTTTCTATTCAGCTCTGGTCTTTTCATAAGGAATATTTGAAAGTCCTCTATTTCACTGAATGGTTATTTTTCCTGCTGAAGGATTATGCTCAGTTTTGCTGGGTAGGTGATTCTTGGTTGTAATCCTAGCCTTTTGACCTCCTACAACAACATATTTCAACCTCTCCTATACTTTAATATCAAAGCTTCTAAGTCTTGTATTATACCGATAGTGTCTCCATGATATTTGAATTGTTTGTTCTTGGCTGCTCGCAGTATTTTTTCCTTGGCCTAGGAGCTCTGGAATTTGACCTTTTTTTCTAGGAGTTTTCATTTTAGAATCTCTTTCAGGAGGTGATTGATGGAGTCTTTCAATTTCTATTTTACCCTCTGGTTCTAGAATATCAAGGCAGTTTTCCTTGATAATTTCTTGAAATGTGATGTCTAGGCTCTTTTTTGTTTAACCATGGCTGTCAGGTAGTCCAATAATTCTTAAATTTATCTCTCCTAGATCTGTTTTCCATGTCAGTTGTCTTTCCCAATAATGTATTTCACATTTTCTTCTATTTTTTCCATTCTTTTGATTTTGTTTTATTGTTACTTGATGTCTTATAAAATCATTTGTTTCCATCTGCCCAATTCTAATATTTAAGGAATTATTTTATTCAGGGAGCTTTTGTGCCTCCTTTTCCATTTGGCCAAGTCTGCTTTTCAAGGCATTCTTCTCTTCATTGGATTTTTGTGCCTCTTTTGCCATTTGGCCTAGTCTGTTTTTTTAAAGGTGTTATTTTCTTCAGTATTTTTGTGCCTCCTTTACAAAGCTGTTGACTCTTTTCATGATTTTCTTGCATCACTCTCATTTCTCTCCTCAATTTTTCCTCTACCTCTCTTACTTGATTTTAAAAATCCTTTTTGAGCTCTTTCATGGCCAGAAACCAATTCATATTTTTCTTCGAAGTTTTGGATGCAGGAATTTTGACTTTGTTGTTTTCTTCTGAGTATTTGTTTTGGTCTTCTTTGTCACCATAGTAACTTTCTATGGTCAGAATTTTTTTCTGCTGTTTGTTCATTTTCCCAGCCTATTTCTTGACTTCTATGACTCTACGCTAAAGTAAGGCTCTGCTTCCCAAGTGGAGGGGCTAGTGTTCCAAGATTCAGTTTTTTTGTACAGCTGTTTTCAGAGGTAATTTGGGGGACCTTTAAGTTTTTGGCTCTTCCAAAGTGGTATGATCTAGGGAGAGGTGTGTTTATCCCACTCCTGGCCTATGCTGTGGTCTGTGAGTGACTCCAGGCACTTTTTTCCACCCTGGAATTGTGACCCAGCTCCTCTCTGGCCACAAGCTCTGTTGTGCTAATGCTCCTCCTTGCCCTGGTACTGAGACCCCAATGCAGGTATGGGCAATGCAACACAGTCCTGCCTCTGGTGCCAACAAAGGGACCTCTCTAATCTCCTCCTGACCAGTTGTCTGACCCACTTGTGTCTGTGGGCTGAGAGTTCTAGAAACCACCACTGTCACCACTGATTCAATGCCAAACCTTCAAATTGTCTTGTACTGGAAAATTGTTTCACCTCGTCCTTTTGCGGGTTCTGCCACTCTAGAATTTGTTTTAATGTATCATTTAAAGTTGTTTGGAGGGGTTCTGGGGACAGCTCAGGCAAGTCCCTGCCTTTTCTCTGCCATTTTTGCCAGAACATTTCTCAATATGGCAGTTTGTATGGGTTACTGTTTTAAATGAACATGTTAGTAACATGGTCACCATATTAATAGATTGGATGCATGTGTATGGAAATTAGCCCTTTTTGACATTGCGTTTAGTGCCCTAGCACTCATTTATTGAAGCTCTCACCTTAAAAGATGTTTGGTCCCTATTTGGATGAATTTATAGCCCTACTGATATGGGTGGAATGTTCCTTTCTGTGGTATAGATCCTAGCCTATGCAGTCCATCTCTTCTTGTGTGACTTGTACATAGCCTCGTGTAAATCCTTCCCATGGAGACCACCTGACATACTAAGGAGATTCCTCTAGATACTCTGGCTTTGTGTTGGTGCCAATGAGTTGTTCCTCAGCTATCCCTTGTTCTGGCTACAGGATTCCCTTGACTTCTTTTTAGGTCTTAATTTCTCTAAAGATACTCTTCATAGGGGCAGCTAGGTGGTACAATGGATAGAGCACTAGCCCTGAAGTCAGGGGGACCTGAGTTCAAATCCAGCCTCAGACACATAACATTTATTAGCTGTGTGACTCTGGGCAACTCACTTAACCCCAATTGCCTTGCCAAAATATAAATAAATAAACAAATAAATGTATATATATAATATATTCTTCACCTTGCTACTGTACAGTTCATTAATAATGTGCTACAATTTATAAACACCCACCATTTATCCCTCCATTTTTGTTAGGGTGACCATTTTGTTTTAAATAATTTAAATTACAGGGGCAGCTAGGTGGCACAGTGGATAGAGTACCGGCCCTAAAGTCAGGAGGACCTGAGTTCAAATCTGGCCTCAGACAAAACACTTGACACTTACTAACTATGTGACCCTGGGCAAGTCACTCAACCCCAATTGCCTAAAACAACAACAACAACAACAACAACAACAACAATAATAATAATAATAATAATAATAATAATAATTTAAATTACTTACCAATACTATATAAACACTACTCTCATTCTGAGGGTGGAGTTTACATGTATTCATACCATTTGTAGCTGAGTATAAATGGATTGGAGAAATAAGATGGGTGAATTTCTAAAAGAATTTAAAAAGAAAGGCACAACATCTCTACCTCTAACCCCAGTCCATTTCTAATAGCTTCCTAACTGGTCTCCTTATCCTAATTTCCCCTCTCTCTAGTCATTATTCCATACAGCTGCCAAAAGAGCCTTCTTAAGGCACAGATCTGCTCATGTCACTCCTATGTTTTAAAAGTTTCATTTGTTCTCTCTTAGAATAAAATCCAGACTTTTCAGTGCCTAGAATACCCTCCCTTTTCAACGCTGCTTTTCTAAATTTTTATTTTCCTTTCAGGCTTAGCTCAGGTGTTGTTACTTCCTCCATGAAGCCTCCTCTGATCCTCCTGGGTTATTAATGCTCTCTCCTCAAATTACTTTATGTCTCTCTATTTAGTTGTGTTCATAGAATAGCTTCCTAGTAGAATGTAAGCTCCTTGGGGGAAGGAGGTGCTTTGTTTTTGTCTTTGTATCCCCAGCACCTACCGCAGTGCCTTGCATGTGATAGATATTCCCTTCTGACTTAGAACAGTGAACCCTCTGGACCAGATCTTTGTAGACCCCAACCTCCCTGCTAGAGTTCATCCACTCAGATTTGGAATTCTTCCTGGGGATGAGCTATCCTGAGTAGCAAATAAATGAGTACAAACTCATCCAAAATGGTCCCAGAGGTCAGGCCCCAATCACATGTCTTAATTACTGCAAGAGCTGCTGATGGGTCTGTCTGATTCAAGTCTCTCCCCACTGCAGTCCTTTCTCCAGCCACCATTGTGATTTTCCTAAAACATAGGTCTGATCATGTCTTCTATTCATAAACTTCATTGGCACCTGATTGCCCCCAGGAATAAATTAAAAATGCTCTGCTTGGCATTCGAAGCCCTTCATAACCCAGCTCCCTCATTCCTTTCCAGTGTTCTCATACCTTAGTCCCCAACATGTACTCCTTCATCCAGTGACAGTGGCCTCCTCGTTGTTCCATGAATAAGACATTCCATTTCCCAACTCCAGGCATTTTCTCTGGCTGTCCCCTATGCTTGGCATGCTCTCCTTCCTCTTCTCTGACTGCTGAGCTCCCTGGCTTCCCAATGAGAATCCTACCTACACAGGGGCAGCTAGGTGGTGCAGTGGATAGAGCATGGCCCTGGAGTCAGGAGGACCTGAGACACATAACACTCATCAGCTAGGTGACTCCGGGCAAGTCACTTAACCCCAATTGCCTCACATAAAAAAATAAAATAAAATCCCACCTACTACAGGAAGCCTTCCCCAACCCCTCTTGATTCCAGCGCTTTCCCTTTGTTAACAATTTCCTATTTATCTTGTGTATAGCTTGCTTTCTATGGATTTGTTTGCATGCTGTCTCCCCTATTAGATTCTAAGCTTCCTAAGGGCAGGGACTGTCTTTTGCCTCTTTTTGTAACCCCAGTGTTTGGCACAGTGCCTGGCACATAGTAAGTACTTGATAAATGTTTATGAACGAATGAATCTAGCATTGATCTGATACTGGTAGCTTTCCATCTCTCCTTATACCCAATCTGTCCGTATCACTGCCCTCAAAAACTTCAATGGCTTGCCATGTTCTCTAGTATAAAATATAAACCCTTTCATCTGACAAGCCTTTCATGATTGGACCCCAAACTATCTTTCCCAAATTATTTCACTTTACTTCCCTTCATGAATTCTACAGTCCCTGTAAGTTGGCCTGCTTTTCCCCTATACATAGCATTCCATCTCCCTTGATAACTGTGCACATGCATGTGAACTGGAATATTCTCGCTCCTCAAGATCTGCCCCAGAAAATCCTTAGCTTCCTTAAAACCCCAGCTCTTTCGCCACCTCTTACAAGAGGTCTTTCTTGATCTCACCAGGTCTTGGTGCACCTCCCTCTCAAATCTTGATCCATTTTGTGTACAGTTATCTTTGAATGTGTTTGAGAGGATGGATTGAGTCATGGATTGATTAATTTTTGCCACTTAGCAAACTGCCTGGTCTATAGTAAGTGCTCAGTAAATGCTTGTTGAATTGATGAATACAAAGTTATGGTATAATATTTACCATTTTTTACATTTTGGGGGTAGTCTTTTTTGGAAGGTAGGAGTCATATTTGTGTAGTTGTATAGGACAGGAAGAAGAAAGGCAGAGGAGGGTGTTACAGTAGAAGAAGGTGACTTGTATCAGTAAATAGTTACCATTCCTTTTGCAGAATTTTGTAGCCCACTAAAGCTTAACCCTGTTTGCCTCTGTTTCCTCATCTATAAAACAAGCTAGAGAAGGAAATGGCAAACCACTCCAGTATCTCTGCCAAGAAAACCCACAAAGAGGTCACAAAGAGCTGGGCATGATTGAAACAACTCACCAACAGCAGCAACAAAAGTAGTTGGAACCTGAAAGGGCAACTATTGACTTGAAAATAATATCTCCTTTAGTTTTCTTGTCATAATAGGTGCTTAGGATTACCGTGATAGTAACAAAATCATCCATTCTTTTACTAAAGCACTTCTTTGATGGGACACGTATTGGGGTCAGTAAAGTGAAGCAAACCTAGGAACAAGTAATTAAATGATTCAGGATATTCCTAATGATATTTTATGATGAATTTCTAGTGTACCTTAAAGGAGAAGTAAGTTGAAAATAAATTGTAAAAAAGACTCTCCCAGTGATGGCCTAGGTAGCATTTAGGAAAGAAAAGAGGCCTCATTGTGAGAGTAGGAACTTATAGTAATTACCTCACAAGTTAAAAAAAAATTGTAATTCAAAGATTTTAATACCATATTCTGAAGGGTGTGTTTTCAGTCATTCTTGGGTCAGCTGAGCTAATGTATGTGCAACACTTTGTAAACATAAGGTATTATAGCAACATAAATCATTTAGCCATGAATATAATAATTGAGAGGGAAGAGGAAGGATGTATATAACCCACTGTGGGAAGCACATATTATCTCGTTTTATCCTGACAACAACCCTGGGAGATAGGTGCTATTATTATACCCATTTTACAGTTGAGGAAACTGAGCAAATAGAAGTTAAGTGACTTGCCCAGCATCTCATAGCTAGCAGGTGTTCTGATGCCAAATTAAACTTGAGTTTTTCTCAGAGTATGAAGGTGGTAATGTGGGAGTACATTGGAAGGCCAATCAATGTAAAGGAGGGGAAATTTCTTAATTTCTAATGTTGATCATTTCCCTAACTACAACTCTTATTTATTCATGTCCATATTTTTCTAAGCTTTGGGCTTACTTAAAATTAGAAAAAAATTTTCATTATCTCTGGATTTATATTACCAGTCCTGTAGGGAACAGGATTGACCTTTGTTACTTGGGCATGGTAACCCTCCCTTCCTTGTCTGAAGATGGTGAAAGATTCAGAGAACTCAGATAACCACTTGACCTAAACTGCTTTCTCTTGAGACTGGTCCCCAAAGGCCCTTTTTCCTGAGGATAGAGAACTAGCAACAGTCTTAGAGGTGCTTACAGTACCAATAAGTTAAGTGACTTATTCCCCCACACCAGAGACATTTTAAAAGCACCTACTATGTACCAGGCCCGTTGCTAGGTGCTGGAGATAATGATGACAAAAATGACAGTTTTTTCACATTCATAGCTGGCAGGAGACAAGACTTGAAGTTCAATCTTCTCTGCCTCCAAGGCAACCCTCCATTTCCCTATGCCATGCTGCTTCTCAGAAAGGGTCCTTATGATCCAGAAAAGTGTGATCAAAAGGAACCAGCAGGATAGCTGTTATCATGAAAATTCTGGACATCGAACTTGAATTCACTCATTCAATTGAATGAATTACTGTTGAAAGGCTGCTTTCACATTATAAGCCCGTACCTTGCCTATGCTCTCAAGGTTTTCACTGCTTCTTCCTCTTGGTCATAATACAGAGAGATGCCTTGCCTTCATGCCTGGTGAGTCTGCTACAAGTCCATGGGATGACTCTGATCATTGGTATTTAAACAACAAAGTGGTTAGATTCTCCTCTCAAGTCAGAGTTCTTTTTTCCTCTCTGGGCTGCTCACAACTGCTTCTTGTTTCTGGACAGGCAGTTGGATGGATGGATGGATAGATATTTCTCTGAGCATCTCTGAGGCAAAGGCACAGGGAGCATCTCATCCTTGAAAGGAGGAGGAAAGGAATTATTTTATTTTACCAGGATTTGGGAAATAAAAGTGAAAATCAGCAAAGGGTCAGTTTTGTAGTTGGATAGCTTTTGGGGAAGAATAAGTGTTTTTTCTCCTATGAAATCATACTCCTTGCTTCAAGAGAGCATATTGCTGCCGGTCATGGGAGGGTACTGATTGTGACCAACTGTTGTTGCAATGATGTGTAACCTTGAAGAGTCTTCTTTTGTTCATCCCTGTAAATGGTTCATAGGACCACAGATTTAGAGTCAGAGAGGACCAAGAGATTATCTTACCCAAACCTTTCATTTTAGACCTGAGGAAAACAGGGCTCAGGGCTTGCCCACAGTGATTCAGATTCTAAGTGGCAGAATCAGGATTTGAACTCAGGTCTCTGATTCCCAATGCAGCACCCTTTCCATTGTACCACCCTGACGCTGCAGTGCTCAACACTGCCTATTTGTTTCTCTGCTTCTCTATCTCATGGTCTAGCTAAGAGGGTTGCTCACAGTGATTCATTTGGTCTCTTTTTCCTGCATACCAAGTTCATGTCAATTAACACATATTTATTAAGTACTATTAAGTACTTACTGTATGCTAGATATTAAGGATACAAATACAATGAAAATAGATCTATATTCACAAAGAGCTTGCTTTCTAGTAGGGGAGACACCAAGTATATACAGATGTATAAAGTGGATAAATACAAATGAATACAAAGTAGGTAGATACCAGAGAGTTTAGGAGGGAAGGCATTACTGGCTGGGGCAATTCAGACTTCGTGAAGAAGAAGTTGCCTAAGTTATGTCTTAAAGGAACAGAGGGAATCCGTGAGGAAGAAGTGTGGAGGGAGTGCATCCCAACCATGGCAAAAGCAGAGAGATCAGAGATGGGCTGGAATGTTGTATATGTGTGGAACAGAGAAGAGGCCAATTTGGCTGCATTGGAGGGTGCAGAAGGAATGATAATGTCCGGTGAAGCTACAAAGATTGTTTGGGACAAGGTTCTGTAGGGCTCTAAAAACTAAACAGAGGAGTTTATATTTTATCTTTGCGACAATAGGGCACCACTCACAGATGATGCTTCCCAGTTCGTCTTAGCCCAATGGCATCATTTAGAGATGTGCTCCATAAAATCATGAAATCCTAGCATGTTAGAGTTGAAAGGGACCTTTGAGACCAGGGAGCCAGATGAGATGAAAAACCTCAGTATGTCCTCATGGGGTTATTTCTGCCTACTGTCTTTTTGTGGCTTACCCCACTATTCATCATCCATGGGGAAATTCAGCCTCTATTCATCCTTAAGCGGGAGTCCATGAACTTTTTTTTAACACTTTGATAACTATATTTCAACATAATTTATTTCATTTGTAATCTTTAAGTGCTTTATTTTATACATTTAAAAATATGATTGTGAGAAAGGATCTGTATGCTTCATCAGACTGATAGAAGTGTACATGAAGAATCCCTGCACAGTGGTTGTATTCTTAGACTTACTTGTGGGAGACGTTATCTTACTGTTCAACGTTCAATAAGAATTGTTCCCTTTAATTAGATTGTAAGCATCATGACAACAAGGAGTGTGTCATTTTTGATTTTCCCATTCTCTCGTGGTGCTGGTGCGAGGTGCCTAGGAAGGTAAATGCTTATTTAATGTTGACTGAGCTGGATTGAGCCGTAAGCAGGATATTATGCCTAGTCTAAGTCATCTGACTCTACGTAAGATTCAGTGCTGCCATTGCCTGGAATTGGGGGCCATGTTAATAGTAGTCTCTGCCAGAGTCCGTGTTACCCTAATAACAGGGATTGTTTAGCTTGAAGAAGCAATGGTTCAAGGATAATTTTAAATGGTCTTTCAGTTCAAGGCAGGGTTCTTCCTCAGTTTCGTTCTTCTGTGAGGGGATAATGAAAAGAAATGAACTTCAACTCCAGCAGGAAGGATTTAGTTAAGAATTACCTGACATCATGGCAGGTATAAGTTTTGGAATGAATGGTTGACCAGAGGAGAATATGGCATTCCCTTCTCTAAAAGAAAAGATATTTTTGTTTATGTCCTTACTAAAGCGACAATGAGAGGCAATGCTTCTAAAGTAGATAGGCACCTGGCCTTGAAGTCACTTTTCCCACTTTCTGGCTGGGTGACCCTGGGCAAGTCACTTAACTTGCCGTAAGTGACTTACAGGACAGTTGCTGATCTGTATTGGCAGAAGGAGATTCCTTTCCAAGAGTTCCCTATCAATCAGTCAATCAGCAAGCATCTTTATATTCTTGCTACATATTATAGTCTTACTACATGCTAGGCATTGTGTTAGACTTTGGGGATTACACATGACAGAGAAAGAAGAATCCCTGTTCTTAAAGAGTTTGCATTCTATTGGGCAAGACAACACATACCAATGAAAGTATATGTGTAATAAATGCAGGTGTGGAATGGGGTTGTCAAGAAAGTCTTCAACGGCTAGCTGTATGACTCTGGGCAAGTCATTTAACCCCAGCTGTCTCACAAAAAAAAAAGGCTTCATCTAGAAGATGATGCTTAAGTTATGTCTTGTAGGAAGAGAGAGACTCTGAGAAGAAGGTAAGGAAGGAATGCATTCCAAGCATGGGAGATGGCCAATTCAAAGGCAAGAAGCTCAGGAACATAGTGCTATGTGTGAGAAATCGTGAGAAAGCCAGTCTGGCCAAGGCAGTAGAGTGAGGAACATATAATGAGACTGGAAAGATAGGGTGAGGTCATGTTGTCAAGGGTTTCAAAAGTCAGATAGAAGTTGAAGCATGATCTTGGAAGCAGTAAGAAGAAGCCACTGGTGTTTAGTAAGTAGTGAACTGCCATGGTCAGAGCAGTACCGAAGGAATATCACTTTGGCAGCTTCACTGAAATTGAGTTGGAATGGTAAGAGTTTTGAGGAAAGGAGACAGTTAGTCCCCTAAAATTGTCAGATCCAGAGATAGTGAGGACCTGAACTAAGGTGGTAGTTGTGTCAGTAGAGAGAGGGGGTTCGATGTGATGATAATAATAGCTAGCATTTATACAGTGCTTAAAGGTTTTACAGACGCCAGACGTTCCCAACGTCTTGGTGCAGATTGAAGCTGTTAAAGTCCGTCATATCACCAAGACGTTGGGGACACCTTGTGTTTACTATGTGGTTATTATATCCAATTTACAGATAAAGAACCTTAGGCTGAAGATGGTTAAATGATTCTGCCCAGCATCGTAGTTAGCATTCAAGAGATGGTGTGGGGATAGAAATAGCAAAATCTGGCCCTATGCCAACGAAATCACAAGTCCGGAACCAAAAAACCATTGGAGGGTTCAGAGTCATAGGGATATATTCCCTTGTTACTATCTTGTCTCCTAATTACCTCTGCCCAAGCCCCCTCCTGCCCCTCATTTCATATAGGTTTTATGTTTGTTTTTTTAAAAAACTTTGGAGAGAAGAACATAGATTTACAAAAGTCATATTCCCTTTCAGAGGGTTTTTTTAATGGAATATGAAGTTCAGTATAAACCTGCCATACAAAGGAATGTGCCAGGCCCAGTGTATCATTGAAAAGGCATCACTTCCATTTCTATGTGTGACAAAAGGCCTTTAACTCTGAAGTGCTTTTCACCAGAAGGGATGTATGCATTTCACTTGGGAATCTATGGAGCTCAGGCCTGCTGAGGCCTTCATGTCTTTAATTTGTCTGGCTGACCGTATAGCTTCTCTCCAAGTTAAACAGAAAGGGGGGAAATATCTCCGGATCCCCCTTCCTTACCGTCACTCTTCCTCAATATGATTTCGTGGTAAGTGATTTTATAGTGAGTGATTCCATGTTGTCTTATATAAGTTGCTCAGATAGAAAAGGCTTTTTCAAGTAATCTGAGTCCCACCGTAGCCCCTCTGTAGAGGGCCTTGAAGAAAGTGCTATGCTTATAAAGGGCTCATGTTATTGAGAATGGAACATGAGTTTATTTGTGTGTTCATATCATCATAGGTCATAGATTTAAAGATGGAATGGGCCTTCGAGACTATTATGTACAGCCCCCTTATTTTACAGATGAGGAAACTGAGGCAGAAAAGGTTGAATGATTCTTCCAAGCTCACACAGCTAGTAAGTGACCAAGGAGGGATTTGAACCCAGGTCATCCCAACTCCAAATCCATTATCCACTACACTGAATCAGTCTGTGGTATGAAAAGGTAGGGATGCCATCCAGAAGGAGAAGGCAGTGCCTCTATAACTTGGCTCCTTGGGCGGTGGAGGGAAATATATTGATAGAATCATAAATGAAGTGGGCTTCTTCTGACAAAGCCGCGAGCATCCACAGTTTGGAACCACAGCACTGGACCTGGAGTCAGGAAGATCCAAGTTCAAATCCTGCCTCAGACAATTAACTAGCTGTGTGACCTCGGGCAAGTCACTTAACTTATGTTTGCCTCAGTTTCTTCATCTGTAAAATGAAGGGTGGGGATTCAGTGGTCTGCAATTTCTCTTCTGGCTCTAAAACTATGATTCTATGATCTCACGAATTAAGAGATCTTGCACAAATTTATTCCCAGACTCAGCCAGTAAAATGATCTAGCTTTCTTCATGTCCCTTTTGATCATTTTTCTAGACATGAAAAAAATTAATGTTAAAATGTAGTAAGACCTTTGTGGAGAGAAAAGATCCACTTTTTTTTTTTTGGAAAAGAGAATGATTTAGTTTTTGTGTTTTTTCCTTTAAGCTGACTTAATTCTTCCTCTTTTCTCCATCTTCCTACTTTTACATGTCTCCACTTCATTGAATTAGGAATTTTTTTTTTCCTCATGGAAACAAGTTCTTCACAGCTGGTAGTTTTCAGAGCTGTAATTTGGGAATTCTGGTAGAATATCTCAGTGTTTTCTCCACCAGAGGATGGTGGCAGTAGCTGGACATAGGCTTGTAGAACTGGAGGTGTGGTGGGGTGATTAATGTTGCTCTTACCACTGACATTTTCCTTCGTAATGACTTTATATTTAGCAATGTGTTATTCATAGGGCTGTTCTCTGTTTCTGAAAGCACTTTTTACTTATTTTGCCACAAGCTTAAACCAGAAACAGCTCTGTGCCATGGCCTCCTTTGATAGGAAAGGAGAGAGGAGTTCTGTTGATCATTTGGGGTTCTCATGTTAGTGGAAATCTGGCTGATTTTTTTAGTGACTTCAGTCATTGGGGTTAGAAATGTCAGGGTCCATTAAGAATGTCATACTGGCAGGCTGTCTGGTCTGTGTGTTTCTGGAGATCCAGAGGCAAGAGTGAGGTCCTTGAGGAAGGATTGTTTGGCTTTTATTTTATTCCTTTCTTGTTCATGAGTTTGAATACACTTCTGTTTTCTAAAAAGCAGTCCCGTAGTTGATTACAAATATCAGCCAGACTTCACTGAACACAAAGGCTGTGGATGGGGGAGAAATCTGGTTCTTCGGCATCTAGGCTTTCACCTTGCATCAGGTGTGTGGAAAGTCATCAGACCAGATACAGGTTCCTGTATCTTTCCTGATCTGAATCATTTAACCAGTCATTTTCATTTTAGCCTTTAGGCTTGAAAAAAAAAAGTGTATGTTTAGCCATCAATTCATTTTGTGTGGTCTGAGTTATAAAAATCCCCCCCACCCCCTGCTGGTTTTTTTCCATATGAAAAAACATGTTTTTCATTTGGGGAAAACATATAATTTTTGTGTGCTTTCTTTTGTAGTGGTTTAAATTAAAAACAAATGTACTCCCCCTCCTCTCTGTTCCTGCCCTCCCCCTCCTTCCCCCACCCCCCATCTTTGCATGTTCCAATTACAGAGTTGTGAAAATAAGTCATCTTTTCGGCTTTTGTTACTTTAAAACAGCTATCGGTGATGTCAGAGTCAATACTAAAAGCATTAAGAATACTGGCAGAATGTAATACAGCTGCAATCCAACATGATGTTGAGAGCATAAAGGCTTTCCATATTCCCAGGGCACACAACTGCTTGCGGCCTTGTCTTTGATCTCTTCAAAGGCTGCTGTCTCCTCCTAGATGGGGAGACTTGGCTGCCACTCGCTCGCATTGAAAGAAGGCAGAGGTCTCTATTCAGGCAGAAATCAATCACTGTGCAGAAACAATTATGTGTAATTCAACCATCATGAAAACAGGACGAGATTATGGGTTTGTTACCTGAGTGACTGTGTGGAGACGGGCCTCGGAGAACACTGGAGTCCTGCTGACACGCCTCATCTTGATGACAATTATAGACACATGAATGATGTGTGGGGCGGGGAGGCCCGATGACAAATGTTGGTCCAGCAGAGCAGAAAATGAGGTTACAATTGGGAGATAATGTTTGCATGTGTAACCATATTTCAGCAAGCAGGACAACTTCAGAGGACAGACCATCGTCAGCTCTGGGTCCCTGTATGTACGTGTGTGTGTGTGTGTGTGTGTGTGTGTGTGTGTGTGTGTGTGTACAGTAGGACAAGAGCCCGAGGTTGGGGAAATTCAAAAGGAGATTGTACGGAGACATATAGGGAGATAAAGAAAAAAAGTGACCCTAACTTTGGGTCCTTAAATTCCTCCCCTGTGTTCTCTCTGTTAGCCTGGGATTTCCTGATGTGGAGGATTTATGCTAATACCATATCGAGAGAGCACAAGCCTGTTATGCCTCTTGATTAGTCAGTAAGCATTTATTAAGCGCTTACTATGGGCTGGGCACTGTACTTGGAATCTTTTGGTTCAAGCCTGAGGTTATCATTTTTTATTTGTTCGTCTTGACAAGTCAAATTCTTTTGTCTTGATTTGAGACCCATGTGGCAAATAATTTTTCATTAGTACAAGAATGCCATGCTTCCTAAAATGTTTTTATATTTTCTGAAATCAACTGTTGTAATGTATGGTCATTTCCTTTCATTGTCAATTAAATTGTTGTGTTTTTTTTATTCCTGGATGGGAAATTACAACTCATTTTGTGTCAAAGAGAAAGACATACATTTACTAGAAGGACCTTGGTATACAGAACTGTTAGGCTTTTTATTTTTATTTGAATTTGTTCCTGTCACCTAACAAAGGCTTATAATAAACCTCAAACTCTGCCAGATAGCCCTGAAAAAAAAAAGATTAAAAAATCTAGCAAAATAAGATAAAAACCTAGATGAGTGGTTATAAAACGGTCTTACTGCTGCTCAGTTTGATACATAGGACTGGGTTTACCTTTTATTTAGCTCCAGCTTAGACATCAGAGGCATAAGAATTGCTTTGAGTTACAGATCTTCAAACAATGAGTCAAAACAAAAAAATATCTATATAATCCCCGGTGCAGTTAGTATCTAAAGATAAAAGAGAAAAATAAAGTTATGCTAAAGCAGATAGAGGAAAGGAACTGATATGCCGAGGAAACACAGAGGACAAGTGAAGAGTTGAAGTGGGCCTCATGTGAGCCGACATCAATGAGTTTTTATCTTATCAAAAACTTTTAGGGTTTCCAGTTCTTTTCAAACTGGATCCAGTCTGCTCCAGGGCTGCCTGAAGCGTTGGCTTCAATAAAGTTGCTGCTTTTTTTTTTCCACCCTCTTAAATATAACCACATAGGAATTAGATTGCATTTCACTCAAGGTATAAAACTTGCCGCAGACTTCAGCAGCAAATTAGGGGTTTTGATAATCCCTTGATATTTTGAATATAAATTAAGTGAGTTTTTTTTTCCTTCTACTGTTTGGTGAAAGCAGTAGATTTACATGAAAAGCAAAGGCAGATCTCTACAGTTGGTGTTCTTTCTTCTAGCCACGATTTTTGAGGAGTGCTGCAAAAACTCTATACTTTGGAATCTGTAGGAAACACTGTTTTTTCCTTCATTTCTTGCGAAGTATAACATCGGATATTTGGAGAGATCAATTTAACTAATTGAATCATCTTGGACACCAGTGCTGTGTGATCCAGGGTGTTTTTATGAATCCAAGTTCAACAAATTAAAACCACCGCTACCAGTTTTTGTTTTCTTAAGGAAAATGACACTGGAGACGTGGCTGATTAGTTGTCTTCCCAGATAATCTTGGTTATAAACTTCATAATCTAGTTCTCCACCCCACCCCCTTACCTCCTCACCTCTCCCCTGCTCCCACTATTGAAACTGGTTTTTCCTCGATATGTAATTCATGTTGGAATATTTCATGAGATAGAGCTGCTCAGAAATTCAATTTGACAGCTCTTTACATTATCTTGGAACGGATCAATAATTTTAATTATAATTCTGCAAATTCTAAATTCTAAACTAGAACATCCTGATATTAAGGATAACAGCAAAAGAGAAATTCTGTTAATTTTCATTTAGCTAGTTGAAAAGGCTGCTTGGGAGCCTGGAGTCAGGAAAACTCATCTTCCTGAGTTCAAATCTGGCCTCAGACACTTACTATCTGTGTGACCCTGGGCAAGTCACTTAACCTTGTTGCCTCAGTTTCCTCATCTGCAAAATGAGCTAGAGAAGGAAATGGCAAACCACTCCAGTATCTCTGCCAAAAACACCCCAAAAGGGGTCATGAAGAGTTAGACACGACTGAAAAAATGACTAAACTACAAGAAATATATTGAAAAAACAAGTTAGTCAAAACTAAAACAACATACTACTGGTTTCAACTTAAGTTTCCTAGTACAAACTCAGGGGACAGGGGAGAATGGCTGTCATTTCCAGCTCTCTATGATTTGTTATTATTAAAGTTCTTATGTAAACATGGCAGCCCAACAATATTTGCCCAAGGCCCTGGTTAAAATAAATCGAATGAGACTCCCTTCTAGTTTCCTATAATCCAGCTGTGCTAGTGATTCTTAATATATGTGTGTGTGTATACATATAAAATTATTATGGTTCTCTTAATTATTGTAGCCTGACTACTCTGCAGGCTGCAACTACCTACCATTTCTAATATAAGTACTCTCCTTCCCATGATTCCCCTGACCTCAGTTCTTTTTTTCTTTCCTCCTATCCTCTTAAGCCTAGATCTTAGAAAAATGGACTAAATGGACTGGGTGGGTACATGGAAGAAAAGAGGACAGAGAGAGAAAAAGGAATCAGCAATATGGATGAGGGCAGAGATACCAATTTCCTCTTAGGCCTTGGATGGAAATTCCCTGAAATCTTGAATTAATGTCATTGTGACAGCCTGATTTCCAAGTCTTGTTAGCCATCATATAGATGTGTTACCTATTCATTTGGATCCAGCCCAGCCAACAGAGAGCATTGTTTTGTTAACAAGTACACCAAGCTGTATCCGTTCCCCTAAATTGAATGTACTTAATGATTTTTTTTTTGTCTTAAGAAACAAGTCCCCACTGATGTGGCAGTTTATTAAATACGGGGCATCCCAAGTGTCTTTGTGCAGAATTAAACTAGTAAGGTTTAATACTGTTAAGTAAAACTTAAGCTGTGCGTGTTACGCCTTGCTTCCAGAAGCAAAAATGATGTAGATTATATTCTCATTTTATAAGGGACGGGGCAGAGAGAGGTGTTAGATCTGAAATACTATATCTAAGTTTATGTTTTTGCTGAAGGAACAGGAGCAAGAAGTGTTTCCTGTGGTTTCTCAGTGGTGGTTCTGGGGTCTGGTGTGATAATGGAACACAATTTATCACATTAAGAACTTATTAAGCAGTAATGCACAACATGTTCCGTAATTTGCCATAAAAAAACCTGAAACCATTGTTTCAGTGTTGTCCTGGTTTTTTTTTCCTAACATACTAAAAAAAAAAAGGTCATTAATTCATTGAAATGGAAAAGTTTTTAAGTTGCATGAAAATGTAAAATCCTGGCATAGTCCCAGATATGCTAATTAGACTTTGTGGATATGCCCTATAGAAAAATATTCGGTTCAGATTACAAAGTCTTCATATGCATGAACTCTACTAGCATTTGGAATGGTAACCAGAAAGCCACATTCAAGTCTTCTGAATATCAAAATGACACATATTGAGTAAACATTTAAGATTTTCAGTCTCAGTATATAAGTATGCCTGGTGGCAAGATGAAGCCTACCTCATAAATTGTACTAGTCTGACAAGAAAGGAAGGAGACTCCAGCAAGAGGTAAGATCTTTTCCTCCTCTGTTGGGATTGCCTGCTTTTCCCACCACTGAGCACGGTCCTCAGCCGTCAGGCCAACAAGTAGTCAATGCTGCTTTATCTTTCTTTTCTGTTCCCCAGCCCCCCAAGAGTCTTTGAAGTTAAACTGCTCCACATACATACAAACTACAAACTGAAAAAGTGTCCCTATGAGAACAACCTTATAATGCTGCTGAAAATGTTAAACCCTCTTGGACTAAGAAGGTGTTTCCAGCTCTGGTGATTTTTACAGTTTCAAACAGGGGGGAAAATTATAAAAACATGGTTTTGATCCCAAGTTATTTTAACCATTTAAAAAAAAACCTTCATCATTCTTTCTGTATTGAAATTTAATGACTTAGTAAGATCTTTCAGGGAACTGGCATCAAAACAGAGCTTAATGGATCCAGTTAATTAAAATAAATATTTAAGATATTTACAGTAAAGAAAAATACTGACGTTTTGACAGGCCAATGCCAAAGCAGTAGATCTCAGAGAAGATCAAAGAGCAAGTTGGAATGTCAAGGGAAGATATGGCGCCCTTAGCTGTTACTATTTAATTATTGAATGATTATAGTGTTCTATCTTATCTTCAAAAAGTTGTTGAAAGTTTTATCCTATTTTGGGTGTCTAAACTATTGAAGAGCTAGTATAACTATAATTGGCTTAAGGTTTGCAATGCGATTTACACATATCTCATTTGATCCTCAGGACAGCCCTGGGAGCGTAGGTACTATTATTATTCCCATTTTACATATGAGGAAAGTGAGGCCGACAACGGTTAAGCTGATTGCTCAGGGATACACAATCAGTAAATGTCCAGGGTGAAATCTGAACTCGAGTCTTTCAGACTCCAGGTTCATGGCTCCAGGTTCATGGCTTTCTCCACTATGCCATAATATCAGGGAGTAACTATCATTTTCAATACCTCATAAATATTATTTGGTAGATAAACCTACAAATAAAATTTTTGATAACTAGTATGTTGGAAAAGCAAATAATAGTCTGTAATTCTGTTATTATCAATAGCTACTATCATGTATGATCCATTTTCTATTTGTCATTCAGTCATTTCAGTCATGTCCTACTCTTCATGGCCCCATTCTGGATTTTCTTGGAAAAGATACTACAGTGAGTTGCCATTTTATTCCCCAGTTCATTTTACAGATGAGGGAACTAAGACAAAAAGGGATAAGTGACATGCCCAGAGTCACACAGATAGTGAGTGTCCTGAGGCCAGATTTGAACTCAGGTCTTACTGACTCCAGGTCCAGTGTCTATCCACTGTGCTACCTACCTACTCCATTTTCCATAAGTATATGCTACTTGATAACTTCAGTCAGGCATTGATTAAAAAAAAAAGCCACTATTGTCTAGCATTTTATTCTACCAGACTGCCCACAGCTTTTCAGGTTTGCAGGAGTTATCCAAATACAGAATTATTCTTCTCCAGCATAGACATCTGAGGTCTTTACAATAGACAAGCAAGAAATTTAAGAAGGACACTAGCCCAGCCTTGCTGGCAGTGTGTGTTTGTGCATGCATGAGTGTGTATGTGTGTAAAGTTGGACTAATAAAGAGCAGGGTTTTATTTTTTATTTTTATATTTATATAGTGTTTCAAGATTATTGATTGGATGTTTGTGCATGTGCACATGTGTATATCAAACACTTGATCATTAAATAGCCATACGGTTTTTGAAAACTTAAAACCTTTGAAAAAAATAACTCTTGGCAGGTCCCAGTCATTGGAAGTGGGGGACAGGATGTGTTGATTGATCCTAAATGAACTGCTACTTGAAAAACCTAGTATTTTACCATGTTAGGAAATTTTGTAGGCAAGAGTGACTATTTCAGCAAAAGAGTATTTCATTCTAGGGTGAGATCTTCCTTAGAATTATTAAGGCTTTGGTCTAGTAATTACACCTTTTTAAAATGATCCCGTATATGCCGTGTCTTTTAAACACTGATAGATGCCCGGTACAGAAACACTTTTATGAGATGTGAAATACTTCGTGTTTTGGCAATCATCCAGAATACTGAGAAAGAAAATGATTTACTTAATTCATCTCATCAAACAAAAATCCCTGATAGTTCTCATTGGTTAATGTTAAGAAGAGTGAGAAAAGCCTATGAATGTTCATTGAATTCAGTGCAACAGAATTTATTGTTATTAGGGGAGGGGGCAGGGCTGGGATTTCATTGGTATAGGGCACTCTGTGGTGAAGAAATTCTATCAGTTCCAATCAGTGTCTGTTCTTCTGGGGGAACTGAGAAATCAGGAGCTTTGCCCAAGGTCACATAGCTAATACGTGGCAGAAGTTGGCCTTGAACCTGGGGCCTCCTAATGATGAGGCCCACATTCTGTTCATTTCCCAGAGCTGCTTCACACACAATTTTACTGCACACAAAATTAGATATTTTATTCCACTGTCCTTGGGTTTCTCCAGTTCTAGTTGAAAATGGAAAGAATACTGGATTTGGAATGGGAAGACTTCAGTTTGATTATGGGTTTATTAGGTGTGTGACCATGGGTCACATAGCCACTTTGGCTACCTTATCTCTGAAATAAGACGAGGAAAAAAAATTTTTTTTAAGATTAATTGATGCTCCTAGTTAAATTGTTTGGTAACTCTTTCTTCAGTCAAAATCTGCGATTGAAAATTCAATGAGGTATTCGAGCTAAAGGGAAGTTATGATTCCTGTGAATCCAGATAAATAAAACAAGAAACAGTATCCATCACAGAGTATAGGAATTCTTTTTCAAAAAAATTTTGCTGTCTTGAGGAGTGATTTTATGGAAAAGACAGAAGGGTCAGTAATTTGGCAGGACCACCATAATTATACAGTATCATCTTGACCCTTTTTTTCTAATATAGTATTTATTTTGGCTTTTAGGCAGTAGATGACCTGAGTATACACAGACAACTTGCTTGAGAATAATAATGGTTAGATTGCCCTTTCTGGATTAAATCTGTGACCTATGAGTTTAAATCTATGATCTTTTGAACCCATGTGTCACCGTGAGACTTTCACGTCAGAGGTTATTGCCACCTCCTACAGTAAACCTATCCTGATTCCTCCAGCTGCTAGTACCCACCCCACGGAAATTACTTTACATATGTGATATTTAATTTACTGTGGGCATGTTATTCTCCTTCCACCCCAACCCCACTAAATAAAAGCTACTTGAAGACAGGCTGTTTCTTTTCTGTCTTTGTGTTTCCAACATCTAATATACATATTAAGTATTTCATAAATACCTGTTGAGGAGCAGTTTGCTGGCACAGTGGATAGAGCACCAGCTCCAGAGTTAGGAGGACTTCAGCCCAAATCTGGCCTCAGACACATCACACTAGCTGTGTGACTCTGGGCAAGTCACTCAACTCCAATTGCCTCGCCAAAAAAAGGTAAAAATAAATAAATAAATACCTGTTGATCAACCATTGTTCACATTGAAAAAGAGGGGAAGGGGGAGGAGGAGGGAGGCAGACAGAGACAGAGAGATGGGAGAGACAGAGACAGATAGAGATTTCTTATTGATGAATTTAGATGTTATTTTTTCTTTTAGTTTTACCAGTGAAGTGGTCAGTATTTCTTCTTATGTTGGTCCTTTCATTTGAATTAATCTGTTCCTGTGTTGCAAGAGGACAGAAGGTTTATTTACTGACTACTTAATTTAGGCTGACAGATTTAGAGCTAGAAGGCACTATCTCATTCAAGTCCTCTCTCCATTTTATTGATGAGGAAATTAAGATGCAGAAAGCTTCAGTGACTTACCTAGAGCCACACAAATGTAGAGTTCTGAGGTGGAATTTGAACTCAGGTCTTCCTAATTCAAAGTCCAGTACCCAATCCACTATGCTAGGCTGTCTCTTAAAAACTTTGTGGATTCACTGTCTTATAAATGGATGTTAGGAGGAAATAAAGGAATTTGAAGAAGGATCTGTTGTTCTATAAAGTTACACAGTAGCTTGTCCTGGGAACCAGTAACCTGAGGATTATTTTCATTGTGGGATATATAGGGGAAAGATGGCACCTGTAGGCAGAATTTGGCTTCACATGTAGCCCAGGTACCTATGCTTAATTCTGCATGTAATTCAAGGGGTGCTGTCAAGCTCTGCCTGGCCAGAAATAGGTCCTCTTCCCAGCCTACTCAAGTACCACTATCCTCTCCTGTCTGGCCTCAAATTCCTACCATTACGAGAGTCTTTGTGGGTTATACAGCAAAAGCCAGAAGCATAGGTTCTTGAAACTAGTCTCAGAGTCAGCAGTTCATAGATTCAGCAGTGACAGCAAAAGACCCAGGTACTTTGACTGGAAATCCCAAATCTGGCGGTCACACCTAGTGGAATGTAAGCTTTTTATTTTTTTTAATATATTTTTATTAATTTATTTTTAGTTTTCAACATTCACTTCCATAAGCTTTTGAGTTTTAAATTTTCTCCCCCTCCCTCCCTAAGACAGCGTGCAGTCTGATATAGGCTCTATATATACATTCCTATTAAACATATTTTCACATTAGTCATGTTGTAAAGAAGAATTAGAACCAATGGGAGGAACCACAAGAAAGAAGAAACAAAATAAAATAGAAGAGAAAAAAAAAGAGCAAATAGTACACTTCCATCCGCATTCAAACTCCACAGTTCTTTCTCTGGATGTGGATAATATTTTCCATCATGAGACTTCTGGAGATGTCTTACATCCTTGCATTGCTGAGAAGAGCTAAGTCTGTCAAAGTTAGTCATCTCACAACCTGGCTGTTACTGTGTACAGCATTCTCCTGGTTCTGCTCACTTCACTCAGCATCAGTCCACACAAGTCTTTCCAGGTTTTTCTGAAGTGCTCTTGCTCATCATTTCTTATAGCACAATAGTAGAATGTAAGCTTTTTGAAGGCAGGGATTGTTTTTTATTTTTTGTCTTGATATTCTCACGGCCTAACACAGGGCTTTGCAAATAGGAGGCATTTAATAAATTCAATGAATTGATTAAAACTGTTTTATAAATGTGTCTTCTTTTAACAGATGCCTTCCAAAAACATTCTATATGTTATTTAAGAATACTAACTAATTAGGCAGCCTGGCAATGGATAGGATGCTAGGTTTGAAGAAAGAAGAACTGTGTTCAGCTGCTTCTCATATTTAGCTGTGTGACCCTAGGCAAATCACTTACTGGCTAAATTCATCAAGCAACCACATAGTACTTACTCAACAAGTAATAGGCTAGTTAAGATCACCAAAATTGAAGGAAGCTTCCATATTGGAAAATCCCCCCTCTAGGGGCAGCTAGGTGGTGCAGTGGATAGAATACCGGCCCTGGAGTCAGGAGGACTTGAGTTCAAATGTGTTCTCAGACACTTGACACTTAACTAGCTGTGTGACCTTGGGCAAGTCACTTAACCCTGATTGCCTTGCCCCCCCACCAAAAAAAAGGGAAAAAAAAGAAAATCCCCCCTCAACTTCATGAAGTCACAGATCCAGACATTAATTATAAATTCAGGTGATACTGTGGCTAGAAAGCTGGTCTTGGAACCCTTAGGGCTTTGTCCTGCTTCTGACAGATGCTACTTGGGTGACCATATCATCTAACTTAGCAGTGTCCTAGGCAATTCTCTAACACTGTGGGCTGTTGATTGGTAAAGGTAGATTCCACCCGGGGGGGGGGGGTTCCACACCCAGAATTTGGTGCAGAGATGACCTCATAGGAGCAAGCCAAAAAGTAAAGGAATCCAGCTTTCCTATATTTCCTGTATTGCCTTCAGAATTTTTCACGGACTAGCTTTAAGAAGTTAAGTAGTTAAAAGAAAGGGGATTATAGGAACACATGAACGTAGCACATAAGCTGATTCCCACCTCCTCCTGCACCCCTCCTCCACATTCCATATTGGTTTATTTCTTCATGTGCTTGTCTTGTTAGTGAGAAAACAGATATGATGAGAGCAGATGAATTGTGGGTCAAAATAGTGGATTTGGTTGTATCTGCCCCCCCCCCCCACTGCTATAGGTAGTATTGAGATCATGCTTTAAGGCTTGCAAAGCACTTTACCTATGTTATCTCATTTGCTTCTTGCACCAATTATGGAAGGCAGGTGCTATTATTATCCCCATTTTACAGATGAGGAAAGTGAGACAAAGATAGGCTATGTGACCTGCGTAGGATTACACATCCAGTAAGTGTCTGGGGGTAGGATTTGATCTTCCTGAGTCTAGTACTCTATTGTGCCATGTAGCTTTTTCAATCAAGATGGACCGAATTGACCCTTGACTCTTCTAGACTCCTCTTCAAAAATGCCAGCTAGAGAACCTGGCCTCAGATTTGCCCTGCCTAGTAGAAAGTGTGATCACGTCCATAATTTCCTGTTCTCTTGCTGTTACTACATTTTCAGCAGATGGGGAGGAGAGACAGCTGAGATGACGGCTTGCTCTGTCAGGAATGTGAGCTGATAGTTGATTGTTTGCTGTAGTGGATAGAGAAGTCCCGAGTTCAAATTATGCCTCAGATACTTACTAGCCATGTGAGCCTGGGTGAGTCTTTTAACCACTCTGCTTCAATTTCCTCACCTGTAAAGTGATACACTTCAGCTGGATGATCTAGCTCTAAACCTACGCTCTTTTGATATCTGTGTTGGTCTTGGCTGTAGTGACAAATGATGTTGTGTCTTGGGACAGCTGGATGCCACTAATCTTCCTTAACTGCTCCTTGAAATTTAGTAGCACCTCTCCAGACTTAGCACTGACCGATCTGAGTCACGCATTTTCATGGCTGGTAATGATGCACATCTCCACGTGATACCTGTGATCTTAGTAGCATTACAGGTGGTCTTCATCTAGCATTCACGGCTGTTGCTCTGGCTGGGGTACCGCACACAGAAGAAAGTGAAGAAATGCTTGTCTTCATAGCACATGATGTGGCTTCCAAAGCCAAAGTCCCATTTTAGACAGTCAAGTTGGTCTTAAGCAGCTGAACTGGGAAGAACATATTTGGCGTCCCATTCAGCATCTACACACCATGCAGCCCCCATGTGTCCGGCGTAGATGCCCAGTCACTTCCCATTCACTGTGAATTGACGGTGGGGTCCCAAAGTAAAGAACAGGGGATCCTGTGCTAACCCTTTTTCATAGGTTTGGAGCACCTGTGGTCCTGGAACACGATTGGCTACATGTTGGAGGGAGCATCTGTGTTGACACCATCTGTATTGACAAGTAGCAGTGTAAAGGACCAGAAGAATTCTAGGCTGTGAGCTGTTACTGAAAAATGATGTGGAAGGGGTATGATAGAATTGTCTGCTTTTCTATGACTTTCCAAGAAAAGGCACGACCCAGTGGATAGTGGTGATGGCTTTGGTTTCAGAAGACCTGGATTTGAATCCTGACTCTACTATAACATGTAATACCTTGAAGATGGACATCTCTTAACTACTCTGGGCTCCTGTTTTCTCATTGCAAAGGGTAAAGGTTGGACTACAAGGGTGGGTAACCTGTGACCTCAAGGCCACATGTGGCCTTTTGACTGAATCAAACTTGAGGACCTAGAGGGCCACATGTGACCTTGAGGTCACAGGTTACCCACTCTTGGACTAGATGACCTTCACGGTCCCTTTTAACACTCAGGTCATAATTCCATATTGTGAAAAAGAGCAGGGCAGCTAAGTGGTGCAGTGGATAGAGCACCAGCCCTGGATTCAGAAGTACCTGAGTTCAAATCCGGCCTGAGACACATAACACTTACTGTCTGTGTGACCCTGGGCAAGTCACTTAATCCCATTGCCTAGCCCCGCCCCTCCCAAAAGAGCAAGTTTTAGTTTTCCTCCTACTCTTATTTAACTTCTCTGGGTATTGGTTTCTTCATTTGTAAATAGTTGGAGTTGACAATCTCATAAGTTTTCCACCTTATCTAAATTATACAAATATCTTATCTGCAATGAAAATCCTATAAAGCAGAAAATATGTCCTAAGGACATTCTGGAAATATATTTGGTTGTTGTCATGAGAGATTTAATGGGGTTTTTTTTCCACATCATTTAATGGACAGTGTTTCTGAGTATCTTAGGGCTGCTCAGAACGAATTTAATTGTGAAATGATTCTTATGAGCCATCTGTACCATAGCAAGTCCCTATAAAGGGCAACAACTTAATCTGTTTAGTTAAAAAAAAACCTCTCTGTAATAGGTGTGTTCCTTTAAAATGTCATGCACAAATATAATCTTTTTCCTGCATTGTATTTCTATGCTTTTAGAGAACTCTGGATTTTAAGTTAAGAAGAATTGACTTTGAATGACACTCTCTTACTTACCGCATCTGTGACCCTGGGCAAATAACTTAATTTCTCAGGGCCTCAGTTTCCTCATCTTTAAGATCAAGGGGTTCGACTAGATAATCCCCAAGTTCCTTTCCAACTCTACAACCTATGATCCTGTTAGCAGTAATTCTTAACACCGGGTTATGTTTCTCTGCCCCAACTTAACTCTTCCTCCATTTCATCCCATTCAATTCTACAGCATATAATTTAGCCTCCGGCCTCACTGAAATTAAGGCCGTCTAAGAGGAGGCTCCCCTTTTCTCTTGTTTATAATTTCTCGTCTTCATCTTCCATTTTTTCCTCTATCTCTCTCATTTTCTTGGTAATGTTAATCAAACCTTTTCCCCCTCTATCTAGAACCTGCCAGACTTGACCTATCCATTGCATTTTCCCATCTCCTTCCCATATTCAGGTCTTCCCAAGCCTAGAAAAGCATTCTCTTAATCCTTCTCTTCCATCCAGCATTCCATCAGTTCTCCTTTTTCCTCCCCTTCATGGCCATGTTTATTGGCAGAGATCTCTCTGTCCAGTGCCTTCACTTCCTAGCCATCACTTTCTCCTCCACTCCTGACAACCTGGCTTTGTCCCTCCCTGCTCTTTCAAACATTGTCTATGACCTCCGAAAGACCAAATCTTAGACCTCTGTGTAGCATTTAAATAGTTGATCACCTCTCAACTCCCTTTTTAAAGATACTGTCTCTTCCATGGGCTCCAAAAGACCCAGATTAATCTCACACTTCTCCCACTATTGGCTTGCCTTGATCCTTATTCTCTAATCCAAGGCCTTCAGTTGGGGAGAGGTTCCTTGGAATTCTTTCTATCAGCTGTCACCACTATGCAGGGGATTCCCTGAATCTGTATCACCAGCCCTGACCTTTCTTTTCCCAGACCCATTTTCTACTTTTCATGGGACATCTCAACATGGCTGTCCTTCTGCTACCTCAAGTTCAGCATGTCCATAATGGCATTTACCATCTCTCTCAAAGTCTCCTGCTTCTCACTCCAGTCTTTCTGTCAATGGTAACACTCCATTCAATTTTAAGTGTAGAAATTTTGATGTTGTGTTTGACTTGTCTCTCTTTCTCTAAACTCAAAACTATTCAGTTTCCAAATCTTGGTGATTCTGCCTGTCATCCCTCTCTGACTTTCCATTTCACTTGCTACCACCTCTGCTAGGACTGATTATTGCAAGAGTGTCCTGACAGGTCTTTTCACCTCTACTGTTCTTCTCAAAACCAATACCCTACCATCTTCCAATAACTGTCAAAACTTCTCTTCCTCATATATAGATGAGGTTGTGGCACATATCTGTTCCATGCCTTCTGAATGCCTAATGAATAAAGTTAAAGGGAGGGGTGTGTGTGTGTGTGTGTGTGTGTGTGTGTGTGTGTGTGTGTGTGTGTTCATTCTAGGCCCTCCATAATTTAGTTTTACCTTATTTTTCTGACTTATTTCCTTATATGTGCTTTACACTTAAGCCAAACTGGACTACTTTCTCTGTTCCCCATACTCACCTCTGCTTGGAGTGCTCTCCATGCCTAAAATATCTTTCCCCCTATTTTTTCCCATTCTTTAAAACTCATCTCAATTGCTACCTCTTCCAGGAAGCCTTCCTTGATTTTCTTAGTAATCTTTCTCCACTCATACTTCACATAGAAGGATATGACATATAGACACACAAGTATAGTAGTACTTGTATAGCTGTCCTATTTCCCCAACTCTAAGTGTAAGGAGGGTGAGCATCATGTACTATTTAAGTTATATATCTCACTAGATTATTCTGACCTAGTAAATATGTAATATTTGTTGAATTTGAATTGAGATTTTGCTTTCTGGTAGTTAAAAATAAAAGTGTATGTTATCTTTAACACAATAGTAACAAAAACATCTGCTGCCTCGTTGTACTAGTTGGAACTTTTCTGTATGTTTTTTTTCCCTAAATTTTGTTGTTGTTATTTTTACTTAATTTTTATTAGTAGTAAAAATTGTAAATAACTGTGGCCAGTATGTATAGTGTCCTGATTATGTTCATCCAAACCATTCATATTTCTTGTTTTTAATGGCACAATATTCCATTTTATATATATATACATACATGTATATATGTATGTATATACCACAATTTGTTCAGCCATTCCTCAATTTTTGGAGATGTAGTTTCTCTCCCCTTTTTTCCTTCTGTTACAATTAACACTATGAATATTTATGGACAGATAGATTTTTTTCCCTTGTCAATAACGTCCTTAGGCTATCTCCTAGTTTGAATTTGAATTTTAAATACATAAAGGTATTAAAGGAACTACTATTTTAAAAGGAATCCTTTTGTATCAGGGATATAATTATCTCCTAATTTATGTATTGTATAAGCCAGGGAAATGTCTGCATTTTAAACTGAATAATATCTTTCTTTTGATATATTCCACTTGTATTCTAGTTGTATACTACTCATCAGAAATGCATATTTTAGCTGTGATGTGAAATCGGATACTTGACAGCCTCTTAATTAGAGACTAATGCACTTCTTTACATTGCTAGAGCTGTTTTGTTATGTTCAATTAAAAAATAAATTCTACCTAGAGAGGCATAAAGAATAAGAAACGTGGAGGCATTCGTAGAAATATCATTAAATAAATGTTGAATAATCTAATTTAAATTGATGAATTTATTATTTGTTTGAAAATTCATTTTATTGGTAGGTAAAGAGAAGCGATGATATAAGACTTTTTTGGCTTGTGCTTCCCTTCCCCTGACTATGTACTCCTGATCAAATCTGAAATTCACACATAAATGGACAGATCCAGAGCATTGTGCCTACAAAGTAAAGAGACTGGTTTTCACAAGCCTTGGGAGAGAAGAGGTCTCATTCCTTTAAAGGAAGAGCCTCTACGACCTGCATGTTGCTCCCACCAGCTCCTCCCTAGGAACCAGTCTGGGGACTCTGCCTTCAGCCTTAAGGCTTTGACCTTTACTATTATTTTTTCCTACAATCACTGAACCTCCAGTTGAAGCACTACATCCTGGACCTCCCTACCCCCCGAGCCACCATGTTCCTCTGGGTTCAGATAGCTTCCACAGCTGATCTCTAACTAAATATCCCTCCTCTTTAGTGACTGACATTATTTCCAGGTGTCCAGTGGCTTCCTCTTTCTTTCCCATGTATCCCCTTTTCTTCATACCATAAGGAGACTTTTTTTGTTGTTGATTCATTTTTTTCAGTTTTATCCAACTCTTCATGACCCCATTTGGGGTTTTCTTAGCAAAGATGCTGGAGTGGTTTGTCATCTCCTTCTCTAGCTCATTTTATGTATGAAGAAACTGAGGCAAACAAGATTAAGTGACTTGCCCATGATCACACAGTAGTATCTGAGGCTAGAGTTGAGCTCAGGTCTTCCCTGATTCCAGGCGCAGCTCTCTATCCACTGTGCCACCTAGCTGTCCCAATGGGACATTTTATAGGGTTTATTTTGGGGGAGCAAGAGGCAGCCTAGAATAATGGATAAAGAGTTGGTCTCTGAGTCAGGAAATCCTGAGTTCAAGTCCCACTTTTAACACCATACTGGTTCTGTGACCCTAAGCAACTCTTGGCGCCCTAGGCAAATTTCTAAGGCTCCTTAATAGTAGAGAAGTTGCAGATCTACATTGATAGAGGCAGTTTCCTCACTGGGCTTTCCATACACCAGTGAAATCACAGCCCAGACTGAAAAAAAAAATGACAAGGGCAAAGAGAAAATACAAATTTAGAGATAATAAACAGTGTAAGGCAATTAGAAATGCCTGTAAAAAATGGGGTGGTACTTAGATTTTCTAACCTAATCCTTAAATAGAGCTGCCTACTGTTGAATACTATCATAATTCCCCACAAGATTTACAGCCCTACACAACGATGTCCTCCTCTCTGTATGACCCCAAGGTAAATGTCATCCTCTTTCTTTTAACCACCTTACTCCCTGCCCCATCCCACACACCTCATTGATTTTTTGATCTGCCTAGCTGGGCTACCTGAATCAAGCTTTCCTCCTTTCCCAGACTCATTCTCAGTGACCAGTTACGAAGGCTCCTGATTAAATGACATGTCAGTTGATGATCGACCCACATTATTGTTACATATTCAGCTTTTAGCTAACCTCCTTTCTATCTCCCAAAGTCAAAGAGAAGATGGAAAGAGCCATGACATAGTGAGTAATCTGTCAGTCACTTAAGTTTTTACTGAATAGTTCATCCTGAGACAAGCTGCTCTCAAAAATTCACAGAAGAGACTCCTTTTTTCCTTACTTCCCACTTAAAACTTTTATTTGGGAAAACATTGTTTCTATGCCTAAAAACATTCTTATGCTGTGCATTTTCTAGTTGTTGTTCAGACATTTCAGTTGTGTCTGACTCTTCCTGACCCTATTTGGGGTTCTCTTGGCAAAAATAGTGGACTGCGTCATTTCTTTCTCTAGTTCATTTTACAGTTGAGGACACAGAAGCAAAGGATTAAGTGACTTGCCCAGGGTTACATAGCTGATAAGTGTCTGAGGCTGCATTTGAACTAGTGCCTTCCTGACTCCAGGAGCAGCACTCTATCCGCTGCGCTATCTAGCTGCCCCATATATTTTATAGCAGCTAAAACCAGATTTGGGATGTCAAACACTGTCAAAAATTCCTTAATTTTATTGAAGTTGACATAGGTTCAGCACTCCCACAAAATCTGTAGATACAAGCCTAAAGTAATATATGGGAGATTGCAGGCAGGCAGGCATGGTGAGTGCTACTATGTCACCTTTCATCACTTTGGGGGGCCATCTGGCCAACCTGTGAGACATTGATTTTGAAGATAATGCTTGAGGTTTAGCATTGTTTTCCAGCTCCCCTATTCAGTAAACCCCAGTAGGTTCCTGTCACCTTTAGGATCAAATATAAAATCCTCTGATTAGCATTCACTGTTCCCCAAACAAGACACTCCATCCATCTCTTGACTTTGCACATTTTCACCAGCTCTCCTCTAGAAAGTGTGGAACCCTCTCTTCTTCATCTACTTCTCTTGGCTTACCTGGCTTCTTTAAAGTCCCAGCCCCCCCTTCATGTTAATACCTTTCCTTGATGATTATTTCCAACTTATTCTGTCTCTGTCCCACCTCTTGCCTCCCTCCCTCCTTCCTTTTCTCCCTCCTCCCTCTCTTTCTCTATTAAAAATTAAATTTATTAACAATTTATGTATATCTATATGTGTATATGTCTGTATAGACACGCATATATGCACAAAGTGAGACACAGAGAGAGAGAGAGAGAGAGGAGAGAGAGAGAGAGAGAGAGAGAGAGAGAGATTGTACACAGTTGTTTGCATGTTATCTCTTCATCACTAGGTTTGGTTCTTGAGAGCGGAGACTCTCTATCTTTCTCTGTATCCAAAGAGCTCCATACCTGCACACAGTAAGTGCTTAACAAATGCCTATCGATTGATTATTTCCTTATTTCAAATTATTGTCTAAAGAAGCAGACAAGTGTGTTTCATTGAGGGATATTGTTGTTTTCTGAAAATAGAACCTTTATGTATCAAATATACTTTGCTGAAGTGTCCCTGTGATAAAATTTTGGTTTTTATGTCTGAGTCCCATTCTTTCTAAAGACTGAGTGGAGCAAATAGGATGGGAGTAGGCATTCAGATACAAAGATGGTTGGGCATGAGGATGCGTTTTCAAAATTTGATGTTTGTGAAATGAAGCCTCGTTTGAAAAAACCAACAAAACCTCTTTGGACCCATGTAAAAGTCTCTTGTGTAGTTCATGTTAATAATCAGTCAGTCAACATTTATTAAGTGCCTACGATGTGCCAGGAACTGACTTGTATATAGAAGGGTCTTATAGAAATTGTTGGTTACTGGAAAAAAGAAACATCCAAAGTCTTTGCTGGGAATGAGCTACTTATGTGTAACCTTGTCTCTTGGGAGTGCTTTTAAATTCATAGCAGGGAAGTGACTTAGGTTGACTAAAAATTCATGATTCCTTTAAAAAAAACATTTACATGATACCACATGCCATTATTCACTCTGTAGTGGCACATTATTATTATTGTTGTTGTGCTGGATTATGGTGACTCAGTAGATAGAGCACTGGGTCTGGAGTCAGGAAGACCTGAGTTCAAATCCGGCCTGAGACACTTCTTAGCTGTATGACCTTGGGTAAGTCATCTAAATTGTTTGCCTCAGTTTCCTCATCTTTAAAATGGAGGTAATGGTAGCACCTATCTCTCAGGGTTGTTGTGGGGATCAAATGAAATAATATTTATGAAAAGCACTAAGCACGGTGCCTGGCACATAGTCGGTGCTGTATTACTTCATCAGCTCTGGGAATGGAACTCCCTGTACAATCACGTTGGCACCTCTTGTGCCAATTGGAGTTGCCTGGGACACTGAGAGACAAAGGGACTTTGCCCAGGGACACAGAGCCAGTGTCTGTCAGGGATAAGACTTGAACCCAGATCTTAATGACTCAGGCTAGTTTTCTGTCCTCTGTTCTCTGCTGCCTCTCCTTCCTTTATTAAGTGTCACAAACTATATTCTCTGAGGGGGGTGAACAATAAAAGAAATTAAGGTAGCACCCAATTTTTTAAATTGAAAAGTGGTCAGATTGGTTGTATTTGAGAGTAGTGGAGGGTAGGTGAAAATTCAAAAGGTTCTGTAGATTTCGACTTGAAAGATTAATGATGGGAGAACATGAGCCTATAATTTTAAGTCTAATAAGAGGCATTGTGGTAGCAGAAGAATTTTTTAAAATTCCCGTCATCTTGTGCATTTATCATGCAAAAGAATATTGTGCTGTCATCGTCCAGATTATTTCGATCAGCCAATAAATATTTATTAAGCTCCTACAACTTGTCAGGCAGCTAGGTGGCTCAGGAGATAAACTACTGAGCCTGGAGTCAGGAAGACCTGAGTTCAAATCCAGCCTCAGACACTAGCTGTGTGACCCTGGGGCAACTCATTCAACTTCTGTTTGCCTTAATTCATTAGAAAAGGAAATGACAAATCATTCTGGTATCTTTGCCAAGAAAACCCCATGGATTGCATGGTCACGAAAGAGCCAGAGGTGACTCACCAACTTGCTAGGCATTGTGCTAAGCTTTTATTAGCTTTTTAAAAAGGAAAACTTTCTCTTGTTACTTCCTTTTAATATTTAACCAGAGTTTGAGATGACTAGCATCTGGGTTTCAGTCATTTCATGGAATCAAAAAGATAGACTCGTAGAATATTAGAAATCAAAAATTTCTGGTTAGATATTATTTAGTCCAACCTTGAGCTGGGTTCCATTACTCAGTAAGACACTTGATATCTGGGAGATCCTGGGCAAATCAATCAGCCTTACTGAGGTTTAGTTTCCTCTTTTATGAGATGGAGGTAATAACATTTACACTCACAATAACTTTTACGTTTACTGTGAGAAAGGGGATATGAATTGAATCTATAATTTCACTGATATGTGGAATTATTCCTGCTATTAACATTCTCAACATCTTATAGTCCTTTTTTTTTTTGGTTAGGCAGTGGGGTTAAGTGACTTGCCCAGGGTCACGCAGCTAGTGAGTTTTTATGTGTGGGAGACTGGATTTGAACTCAGGTCCTCCTGACTCCAGGGCCGGTGCTCAATCTGCTGTACCACCTAGCTGCCCCAACATCTTACGGTCTTAAAGAGGGTTCTAGAGCATCACTTCAAAAAGTGCAGTCCCCAGACCTCAAAGTCTGGTTCCTGAGACTCCTCCAGAGAATCTTCAAGGTCAACACTATTTTCATAATAACACCAAGACATTATTTGCTAATTAAAATATTCCTCCCTTTTACATTCCTCCCTCTTCCAACTGCATATCAGTGTGAGGTCATATTTTCTTCATGTACTTCAACCCAAAAAACATCACAACAGAAGAAATGCAGAAACAAATGTGAGAATCCAACTGTCTTCTGTTAAGACAGACAATATTAAAGAGATTTGCAAAAAATATGTAAAACAATTTGTTTTAGTCGTTTTTCAGTCATGTCTGAATCTTTGGGACTCTTTTGGGGGTTTTCTTGGCAGATACGAGAATGGTTTGCCATTTCCTTCTCCAGCTCATTTTACAGATGAGAAAACTGAGGCAAACAGGGTTCAGTGACTTGTCCAGGGTCACACAGATAGTGAGTGTCTGAGGTCACATTTGAACTCAGGTCTTCCTGACTCTAAGCCTGGCATTCTATCCACTATGCTACCTAGATGCCCAATGTAAAACTATACCACTCTTCTCACTTATAAAATATAAAATGTTATTTATGTAAATATACAACAGATTAATTATTGTTTGTAAATGAATTAATAAACCTTTTAAAATTTTATCAGTTGTAATTTTTAATACAGGAAAGAGCAATAGGTATAATCTACACAGACAAAAGCTCTTTCTGTGTCCTTAGTAATTTTTAAGAATTTAAAGGAGTCCCCAGTAATTTCAAGAGAGTATAAAGGAGTCCTGTGACAAAAAAGTTTCAGAACTGCTGGCCTAGAGCACTGAGAGGTTGTGATTTGCCCAGGGTCACACAGCTAGTATGTATCAGAAGCGAGACTTGAACCCAGGTCTTCCTGGCTCCAGAGACAGCTCTATCCACTATACCATGTGATTTCTCACCTCTTCAATATGTGTGATTGTTAGTAGTATTATAACTCCACATGAACTACCCTCATGGCCTTCCAGACAATTGATCATTCAGCTGCTTCCAGAAGACCTCCAAGTTCGGTTACTCATTATCTAATTATCTAATATCTATTGTCGTTCAGTCATTCAGTTCTGTCTAACTCTTTATGACCCTGTGGACCTTAGCTTGTCGATGGAGTTTTCTTGGCAAAGATACTGGAGTGATTTACCCTTTACTTCTCCAGTAGATAGGCAACCAGAAGTTAAGTGACTGGCCCAGGGTCACACAGTTAGTACGTGTCTGAGGCTGGATTTGAACTCAGGTCTTTCTGACTCCAAGCTCAGTGCTCTATCCACTGAGACATCTAGCTGCCATCTAATGAGATAGATTATTTTGTTGTCAGTACATTATTTTCATAGCTGTGGTTGTTAAGTTCTTCACAGGGGTCCTGAGTTTTGAGCTAGAAGGGATCTCATTCAACCCCCTCATTTTTCTTACAGTTGAGGAAACTGAGGCCCAGAGAGTCACCTTACCACTTAACAAAAAATGCTCAGGGAGTAAGTAACTCAGATGGTAGTTGGTCTTTCCCCTGTGCTCCCATATTGAACCAAGGCCCATTCCCCAACACCCACACATTCGTCCTAATTCTTTCCTTCTAAAACTATACAACAAGAGCAGTTGTACAGATACCCCTCTTTCCATAGTAAGTCTCTTCAGATACTTATTGCATTATCACTTGTTAGCTACATTTACCCTCTCTTTAGAACGCCCCCACCCAGTTCCTTCAACAATGATTCACATGGAATTGCTTCGTGCGCCCTCACCATTCTGGTTTGTCCCCTTTGGAGGCATTTCAGCTTGTCAGCCTCCTCCATCAAAATGGAGCATCCGGAAGGAAACATAGGACTCCCCATGTGGTCTGACCAGTGGAGAGAACAGTGCAATTAGCACCCTTCTTTAGGACACTCTACTTCCATCAAGACAGCCTAGAATTACATTAGCCTTCAGGGTCAACTTCATCAGACCCTTCATTCATTCGTCTCACAGCCAGCCAAAACACTCAAGCTTTCTTCTCATGGATTAATGTCTAAACCAACAGCTCTCTCCCTTCTGCAGTCCTTGAACTGTGAGACAGAAAGAATCAAAGGAACTTTGTTCAAATCCTGCTTTTGCTACTAGCTACTTGAATTATCTTGGACAGATGCTGATTCCGGGACCACCTTTCTTCCTGGCCTTGCGCTTTTGACATTGACTGGTTGGAATGGAATTGAAGATTCTGTCCCTTCCCAAGACATGGCGACCCACCAGATCTTACCCTCTGGCTTACTACTGCCTCCTAAAGTCTTCAAGGCCTTACTGTTTGCCTTCCCTCTATGGTTGGCATTGTCCTGGCATTATCATCCGCACCACCACTCCCATCCTTGGGATTTCTAGGCCTTCCCATCTCTCCAGGAGCTGAATTATTTCTAATGTGTTAACTTCGCTCAGTTTCTTGAGAACAGTGATTGTGCCATTTTTTTTTTAGCTGTACACCTACCACTTAGCTCATTGCCAGGCACCTAGTAAGAGTTTAGTAAATTCTTTTTTATTAATTCATTCATTAATAAAATGAGGAGTCAAGCTGATCTCTGAGGTCCCTACCAACTCAAAAATCTATTATCCTAAGATCTGACAGTTAGCTGGAATTAATCTTATTGTGAAGTAGTGTAGATAGTACCAGACTTGGGCTTATGTCATGAACACTTGAACAAGACTTCTGCCTCGCACATCAGCTGTTAGCTAAGAGAAGATGATTTTAAAGGCCACAGCAACTCATGAAGTTGATCACAAGACAGAGAGAGGTTACAATCCAAACCATTGTGGGGAAGACTCACCCTCAGTCTTTTTCATCTTGTGAATTTCATCTTGTTTAAATTGATCCACCTGTTCCAGTCTGTTTTGATCTTTTTTGGATACTGTTTGCCAGTAAAGGTAGTTGGAGATTATTTTGGAGCAAGATAGAAATTAAGCCCATTTTCATAATGGAACATTTCCATAAAATGTAATAACTCTTTTGATATGTGATTTCATATTTGATATTTTAGAGAAGAAATTATCACCAGCTTCAACAATACCACTTGAAGGCCATACTGACACCAAATACAACACAGCTTGCAAAATGCAGGTGTGCATTAATTCCTTGACCTACCTATCTACTAACTGTCAAAAAAGGAAATAGCTTTACTATCACCTTTTCTTAGTGAATCCATGCTAGTATCCGACAATCCCCACTTCCCTTACTAAATGCATGCCTGTTTATATCTCATTAAACAATCATTCAATTAGAAGGGAAGGTTGAGTTTCTAATGAGTTCCAGGAGGCAGTTAAGACCAGAGAAAGCAGAAAACAAAACAATTAGCTAGGAGAAGTAGTAGCTGGTTTTATAAAGAATTTTTGATATGCTGTAGGTAATTTATATTTGAAATCATGGAATAATTGAAACATAGATTCATGGGGCTGAAAAGGCCCATGAGACTGCATTCCCTTGCCTTCAAGCAACCTTCAGTAAAACTGGTCCAGGAAGATAGCAATCTACCCTGTTCATAAAGGTTTCAGTTATGGGAAATTACACAAACTTCACTAGTAATTGACTTTGGTGTTTATCATGACTATCAGGTATTTCTTTCTTATCCTTAACCTAAACTCCTCCAGCTGCCTTAAATACTCTCTCATGTTTTTATTCTCAAATATGAGAATTAGCCGAGAGATTAGAAGGAAAACTTTAGCCCTCTCTGGAACTGAAAATCGAAGTGTCTGGAGAGGTGGGGAGAAGACATGTTATTCCATTTTAGTAACTGTGGAAGAAATGAAATGGAGGATGGGGTAATCAGGTCTCTATCAGCTGCTTTGTTATTCTTAACTCTTCAAACAGCATCTTACCCAATAAAGAAGAGAAAAATTACAGAGAACCATATTTCACTGATGAATGGATGCTATATGAGATGGGCAACCTCAGGTGCTCTCAGAAAACACAATAATAAAAAATTCTTAGGCTTATCTTAAAAAGGGAGGGGAGGGTAACTACATTGTGTCCCTGCGAGTGTGATTACCCAATTCATTTTTAATTAAATTCTTTTCAGTTCACTAAAATTCACCTTCTCTCTCATATGCCCCTCTCCCCATTGAAAAATAAAGAAAAATAAAGCCTTTGCAGTAGATCTATATAGTCGAGCACAACAAATTCCCACACCCAAGTGGTTTTGAATTAAGGAAGGAGCCAAGCACAGTTCCAGCTTTAAGTAAAAGCTAGGAGTTCAGGGTTTAGCTGGAAAGAATTCTGAGTCTCTTATGGACAAAAATACTGTGAATCCTGAAGGGAAAGGAAGAGATTTCTAAAGGGTGGTGGTATCTCCTCATAGAGAAATGCTTCTGTTTTGTTCTAGAGAAACCTCCTGGTTTCTTTCTTCTTTCCCAGTCACTTACTTTCTTCCTGCCTTCTGTAGAGAACTGTAAGTATTTTTAGGCCCAAAACATGCAAGGATGTTTGCAAGCAAAGATAGTTTGACCTTGTAGCTACTCTTTACTAGGCATATTATGGGGCAAATTTGGGGCAGCTAGGTGATGCACTGTTTAGCTAGAGGACCAGGCCTGGAAGCAGGAAGACGTGTTCAAATATGGCCTCAGATATTTACTAGCTGTGTGACCCTGGGCAAGTCAACCTCTGTTTGTCTCAGTTTCCTCATCTGTAAAATGGAGATAATAATAGTACCTACCTTCCTGGATCAAATGAGGTAATATTTTGTAAAACACTTAGCACAGTACCAGGCACATAGTAAGTGCTATATAAATGTGTGTATGTATGCACACACATATACAATATTTATACTGTGTATATATATATACACATATGGCACATACATGCATTTATACATGTGTATGTGTGTATATATACATATATATATGTTTCTGAATATGAGTTAGGCTAGCTGTGATTTGATTTTCCTTTGGAACTTAAAAGTGTAGTTGTCTTTCTCATGCCAATGTCCTCAGGATGCCAGAGGCATATAGAAATTCTTTTATTGACTACTGATACTCAAGAAATGGATGTTTCATTACTTCTTTCTGCTGGTTTATTATTTATGTTTAGAATAGAAGCAATACTATGCTCTACAAATACAGTAGGAAAGACTTTTGTTTGACCCAAGAACGAATTTGCAGTTTCCCTATGTCTACCCTTTCCTTTTATTTTTGCTTTCCAAAGCAGCTATTTTGCTAAGAGATAGAGAGGGACAGAAAGAATTTGAGAGAATGCAAAGAGGAAGCTGCTGGAGTCTTTTAGTCTGAGTTGTCAGTAGGAAAGGAGGCAGGAGTAAGTGCTTCTGGTGGTATACAAGCTCTCTGGTGTCTAACGGGCTAAAGCTTTTGTTGGAAAATGTTCTCATGGTTCTTGAAATGTTCTTTCTTCTTTTCTAAACTTCTCCCCAAATAAGTCATTTCTGCTCAGGTCTGTGCATGCTTTCAGCAAGTAAATATGCTAAACCTAGCATCTAATGGTTTATTTTCCAGTTAGCAATTGGATGGACTAATGATTTCATTAGCATGAGGACTTTCTATTTGGGTTAAACAAACTTCAGAAATGGGGGGAAAGAAGACAACCATGTTCAATCAATCCACGTCACTAAGAAAAACCAATAAACGTTTCCTTTAAAAATAACTAATGTCCTCCAGAAGAAAACATTAAAGTACTCTATTCCCTTCCACCTTGTCTTCCTGTTTATGTCTCCTTTAAAAGTCCTCTCCTCTTTCCTCCCAGCTTTAACCTACAATTATGTAGCCCTATTATTTTCCCTTGTGTTTTTTTAATTGTAGATGGCATGTTCGTTTCTCTTGCCATCTTGCTATGCTTGTATCTCCAGGAGAGTTTGTAAAGAAATACCTGAATGTGCAAAAGAATTGTGATCTCTGTCAGTGTAGGGAATTTCTTCCTCTAATGCAAATTGCAGTCTTTAATGACTTAAGAGGTAAATGCTGGGGCAATGGCTTCGAGGTAAGGAGAGGCTTAGTAACTTGACCAGAATCACACAGGATTTGAGCTGAAGCTTTCCGGACCCCAAGACTGCCATTCTATCCTCTACACCCGGGATATCAAACTCAAATAGAAACATCATAAGGATCCCTCCAAGTTGCATATTGACTTTAAAAAACCACATATCACCATTATCTATGTTTTGTTATACTTTTCATTTATTTTGTTATGTATTTCCTAATTACATATTAATCTGGGTCAAGCAGCACTGGGGAGTGTTGCGGCTCTCCATCTGCATGTTGGATACATCCACACCATGATGACTCTTTTTTTCTTAAATGAGAGAAAGAATATTAGGCAGCATGGCAAGACCCGAATTCAAGTTCTGCCTCTGACACATACTGACTTTGTGACGCTTGGCAATCACACTTAACCCTCTCTAGGCAATTCATTAAGACAAGGCTTCTTCACAAAGGGTCCATGAATTTGTTTAAATTTTTTAAAAATTAAATAACTTTGAATATAATTGGTTTCCTTTGTAATCCTGTGTATTTTATTTTACGCATTTAAAGACACTATTCTGAAGAGGGGTCCATAGGCTTCACTAGGCTGCCAAAGGAGTCCATTATACAAAAACTAAGTTGGGAACCCCTGCTTTTAAGACTATAAGTTTTAGGAAAAGGTTAACCTGCATCAGCACAGGGAAGTTCCTCATCTGGGAGTTCCTTTATCAATAAAGTCTTATGTCTCTAGTCTCTATCCTATGCTAAGAGGAAGAAATGATTGATTTATATTGTGAATTTTTATTCTTGCATCTTTCCTCTTGCTGTAGCCTTTATCCCATTTTTAATTTTTTGAAAGGGTGTTATTTTTCTCCAAATGAATTTGCCCAGATTACATCGGAAGGCAGAACTAAAGATTTATTTGAAGGTCTTAAGTGCCACACCCTGCTTCCAATAGTAAAATGCCATTCAGCTGTGACCACCAAACAGGCAATAACTGTTGCAGTGTTCCATTCTTAAATGTGGAAAGGAGATCAGTCTGTGTTCACCATCGTGGGGGAAGGTGGAATGGGGCAAAGATCTCACCCTTCTTTCAGTTCACAGCATGTGTTGGCCTACGCACAAAATAATTGGTGGGGGAAAATAGTCAGGACGTTAATTATTGCTAATCTCTCCTCCTTTCATATGGGGTTAGTTTTTAAATTTTATTTTGGAGTAGGCAATCTCTGCTACTTTCTCAGCAGCACTAAAGGTACAAAGTTCCTTCCATCTGTCCTTACTTCATTAGGTACTTATTGAATTTCAGGTATGGGTTGCAAAGGGGATGGGGAGTGGGGATATTGACTCAATATCTCATTATTCTAGTGATTTAGTGAAAGAAGATCAGAGGAACAATACTAGAGGTTTGAGACAGCCAGTCTTAACCCTGAAGAGAAGACCTAGAGCCATGTTGTATAGTCCTAGAGAAGGGAAGCCAACATTTTTACAGGTTACTTCACATCAGGCTGGAGTCGTTTTTACAGTCAAGCCCAATCCCTTGGGGCACCATTCACAATCAAGTTTTTCAGAGGCACAGAATGCCAGAGTTGGAAGGCACCTTGGAGATTATCCATTTTAATCCTTTCCTTTACTTCACCTTCCCTCACCCCCTATTAATTCTTTGATGGTGAAGTAAAGACCACCATTTTAGCTAGTTCAGAAGATCAGCAATCTTCTGAAAGGTATAACTATCCAGTTATATCTATACCTTTCTACAGAGTACCTAAAAGTGACTTATAGACATAATTGCTTCTTTTAATATCTTTACAACTTAAAGACATGTCTTTCATTTTACTTTTTGGGAAAAAAATTGGGAAGTTTTTATATCTTAATATGTCATGCATTTTTCTAAAGATGCCATATACTGCGAAGAAATATGTGTACTACTTTCTGTTTTCATTCATTAATTCCCAGAGATCTATTATATCTAATTTTTCTAAAATTCAATTCAGGTCTTTAACTTCTTTCTTGGTGTTTTTTTGTTGTTGTTAGATTTACTAAATCTGAAAAGGGTACATCACAGTTCCCCGCTGCATAGTTTTACCTTCTTTTTCTCCCTGTAACTCATTGAGCTTTTTTCTTAAATACTTGGCTGCTCTCCCATTCAGTATATGTGTGTTAACTATTGAAATTAATTCATTGGTTAGGAAGCCTTTCTAGCATTGGTACAATATTATGTTAATATTGATTTCATTATATTAATAATGGTATTAATATGCTGATAACAATGGTAATTCATTGTGTATGAAAATAATGTAATTTCCCTGTCAGTCTCTTTTAATTGAGTCTATTTTTGCTGTTCCTTGTCTGAGATCATGATTGCTACTGCTGATATATGTAGATGGTGTGTGTGGGGGGGGTAGGTGTGTGTAGGTGTGTTGCTGCAGCTTTTCATTTTACCTGGGTCAGTACAAACTGCAGAACAAAGATGTTAAGGGACTTGTTCAAAGCAATGCATTGACCCAACTGGCTGATCTGGGAATAAATATGTTGGTCCAGCCAAAATTTTCTCCAAAACAGTGTTGTTGTTTGTCCACATCAGAGAGGTGATTCCATGACATGCAAGTGAAATGCATTTAAGTGAGGGAAGGCTGTGCAAAGTCACTAGCCTCACTTTCTCCTTTGGAGCCACCTGGGTCCAGTGGCAAGTTGTAGATCAGGACAACTGCAGGTTGTCCTGGACTTAGGAGTCTAGGACTCTCAAGGAGGCCCTGGGCTAACCCCAGTTTGTAGATATAATGGGATAATTTAAAGGACTGCCAAGCAATGACATTGTGTCCTCTCTTCCTTGCAAACAAAAAGATTACTTAATTCTAGATTTGTCCAAGGATCTGATCGATTCAATTATGGATTATCCCTGCCCCTTCTTTCTCTCTAACACCTACAAGCCACCTCTGACCACATTTTATTAGCATCCTCAGTTGGAACTAGGACAAGGGAACCTGGAAAGAAGCTAACACTTAAACCAGTCATTTCACTTCTTTGTTGGCAGCTTTGACAAAAGATCTAGGAGATTGGGGCCAGATGACTTGGTTGGTTTAAGTGTATTTTGATGTTGCGGGACTATATGTGTATAGTATTATTTGAGATTTCTAGAATTTTGAGAAAGTCATATAAGGCATCTCTTTTTGTTCTTGGTGGTGTGCTTAGGAGTTTCAAAATCTAAGTGTGGGGGCAGCTAGGTGGCGCAGTGGGTAGAGCACCGGCCCTGGAATCAGGAGTTCAAATCCAGCCTCAGACACATAACACTTACTAGCTGTGTGACCCTGGGCAAGTCACTTAACCCCATTGCCTAGCAAAAACAACAACCATCAAAAAAAATCTATCTGTGACCATCAGGACAGTGGGATGCAAATGTTTTGGAAACAGAAATCTGAATTGTTCTTAATAAAGGTATACTGCACATAGTAAGGATATAGAAAACTCAGACACTGTCATTGGTAGGCAGAATTTGGTCTGGTTGGGTTTTTATGGTGAAAAGGTCAATACCTTGTTTATTACTTCAATGTTTAGTAAATTTTTGAGTGGATGACGAAGATATGATTACCTCCTCATCAGAAATGAACTGGACCATCCTTTTCAGTTGCATAAACCATAGCCACTCTATGAAAAAAAGGCTTCCTCAGCATCAGTTTCTGGTGACAAGTCTTCATGTCACCTCTTCTTTCTTGAACCATCTGTTGTGACACAGTTGTTTGCAAATTAAATTTAAATGCCAGACAAACTGTTTTTTTCAAAAACACATGCTTGTTTGTTTTTTAAGTGGAACCTAAGGAGAAATCATGAGTGATGCAATGAATAATAAACATTAGAATTTCAAAATCTCACTAATATTTTGATATCAACCAACTCTGACATGCACACATACCTGCTGCAGATTCAGCACATTTTAACCAGTCTATCTAGTGCATTTGAAACCCCACCACTGAAAGGGAAACTTGCGTCAAACTCGTAACTGATTATATCCTAAAGTTGTAGGCTTGGGATGTTGTCAATGGCCCTGTTTTATTGGGTAGAGAGCACAGTAAATACATGAAGCATTAATATGAGAAAGGATGGAAGTTGGACCTTTACAGGAAAAAAAATAGATGGATTGGAATCTAGGTGGGTACCAACATTCGAATGTTCTGTGTTCCAGAATTCATTTTCAATTAAATTCAGTAAGCAATTATAAAGTGAGTTCTGAATTCACAGCACAGTGCTACGTTCTTTCTGGAGGAAATATGAAGTTCCGAGAAGATAAGGTCCTGGCCCTCAAACTTGTGGCCCTTCCAGTCTTGTGTTTAAAACTCAGAATTTGCTTTCTCAGAGGGAAGCAAAATTTCTATAGCAAAGGAGGAGGGGCTCTCTAAGTTAAATGTTGGAAGCTGGAAGGGAAGGGGAGTTTTGATAGTTACCCAGCTTAGGTGGTTATTACTGGGTGACCATTCTTATGTAAGGGACAGCTAAGTGGCACAGTGGATAGAGCACTGGGTTGAAATCAAGAAGACTCTTCTTGCTGGGTTCAAATCTGGACTCAGACACCTACTAGCTTTGTGACCCTGGACAAGTCACTCAACCCTGTTTGCCTCAGTTTCCCCATCTGTAAAATGAGTCAGAGAAGAAAATAGCAAACCACTCTGGTATCTACCAAGAAAACCCCAGATGGGGTCATGAAGAGTCAGATATGACTGAAAACAATTGAATGACCACGTCCCTGTGTAAAGTATTCCCTAAACCAGAAGTTCTCAACTTAGAAGAGTAAACTTCAAAGAAAATATTTTAATAGCTGTATTCCAATATAATTACTTTTCTTTGTAATCATATGTATTTTATTTTATGCGTTTAACAACATTCTTCCGCAAAGGGGTCCAGAGGCTTCATCACATTGCCAATGATAGTCAATAACATAAAAAGATTAATAACTCTTGTTCTCTATAGTCCTAAAGGTGGCTGTAGACATTATTTTGCATGGTTTAACTCAGGAATTTTCCATGCACTTTCTCCAGTTCTAGCTGAATAGGATACGAGAAAACAAAAACAAAAAGAAGGAGGAATGGCTTATTACCAAGAGCATTTCATCGAGGGTATGGTAGATTGCCCCATGATAAAAACTGCACAGAGCTAGAAAACTTTAGTTTTAATCTGAGCTCCAGTTTGACCTTGAGTTTTTGATCATTCTCTGCTTGTTTCCTTATTTACAAAAATCAAGGCAACAACATGCTGCCTCCTTTATTTCCAATTAAAGAGAAAGTTTAAGAATTAAATGAACTGTCTAAAAAGAGAGTTGAGTTCCTCCAAAGAAAGGCATGGAGAAAATATATGGCACAAGGTGGGATTATTAGAAGGCCTGAAACAGGGGGCTATGAATTCCTGATTGTCCAGAGGAGTAGGCTGCCTCAGTTCAGGCTAGGTTGCTTACTGTGCATCATTACAAACAGCTTTTCTGTGCCAAGACTGGCTCTCTCTAATGAGAGGCATTAATGACTGCCTTGGACACCAGTGTGCCAATGTTCTGGACAGCAAGTATTCACCGTGACCGTGGGAGCAGCTGGTTTAGAGAACAGGAAAAGGGAGGTGGCAAATCTACGATGCCAGGAGTGCTGGAGTGTTCTTTTATGCTTTGACGTCTGGCCTCTCCACTCAGTGAAAATGAAACCAGACTCTTATCAGTTAGGTGCATGAATATCAGCTTGGTTTTTGTAAATCAAGATTTTTTGGAGGGTACCATTTTGTTCAGGTGAGCATAGCCCAGGAAGAGCTCCATGCTCCCAGATATAAGGAGTGAAAGAATATCTTAACAAGAAGTGCCTGTGGTGATAGCATAGAACCCCAAAACTTACCAAATTCTGTTGTCGTTGTTCAATTGTGTTCAATTCCTCGTGACCCCCTCTGGGGTTTTCTTGGCAAAAATACTGGAGTGATTTGTCATTTCCTTCTCCAGCTCAGTATTAAGTGGCTTGTCCACAGTTACACAGCTAGTAAGTGTCTGAGGTCACATTTGAACTCAGATCTTCCTGGCTCCAGGCCTAACACTCTATCTACTGCACCACCAACCCACCTGTTGTTGAACATTGTTTTAATTCTTTTTTTTTTTTGCACTGACATACACCTATTTTTAAAGACTTAGTCAGGATTCTCACTGTGATTTTGCATATAAATACGACTTTCTCAATTTAGCAGTTAGCTCACTTAAACCGATGGTAGTTTATTCTTCTTTCTTGGAAATGGCTTTACTTGGGCCCCTCCCAAAGAAGAAAATTATACTATCATCAATTTGAATTAAACTTTGCAGATTGTTGCAAAATATTTAAGACCAAAAAAAAATATCACATTTGATTTCACAAAAGCTTTAGCAGCATGAATCTTTGTGTAGGAGGAAACAGGAATTCTGTGGATGAAATAAGAAAAGGTGGGTGAATTTGTCATTACTTTTGTACAGGAAAATGTTGTCATTTTGAATTCAGAAAATTCCTATTCTACCCCAATGTGTTAGTGGAGGAATTTACAGTATGGTTGTCACTTTTTTCTGTTGTGGAACATATCTGCCTGAAATTCCACAGGCAGAATTTTTAATCAGCAGCCATTCCTCCTGGACTTTAAGACTCAAAATTCCATAAAACCCAAGTAACAGAGATGAGAAGAAGACCATGTATATACATGGGAAATTTCAGAAAGTGAAAAAAAAAAGATTCTTAATACCACAAAGACTTCCCTAAAGTAAAATTTCCATCTGAAGTCCCACAGTTAACCCATGACAGAGGAAGGCAGAGTTCCTAAATGAAATCCATATCCATTGTTCATTTATTTTATTTATGTTTGTTGGTTGTTTTTTGTTTTTTTTTTTCCTGGTTAGAAGGTAATATAATGTATCTAGGTTTTATAAACTTGGTTTCAACTACTGGCAATGGAGAACTCCACATGACTCATGCTCATCATACCAAAATTAATCCAGGCAGCCCAGGTACACACACACACACACACAGTATGTATGCATGTATACATGTATGTGCATATATGTATAGGTGTATGTGTATATATAGACATATGTGAATTCTCAAATGATAAAAATTCCGATTAAAATTTTTGATAGGCAGAAAAAAAAGGACTTCAAGAAGAGATCAGATCAGAATTGCAAATGTAGGTAAAGCGAAACCCCTGAAACAGGTTGGGTGAATGTGGTGTGTTATACTGTCTCATTAAAGAAAATGAGTCAAGATGGATCTGATTAACCCACACCGATTCAGCACATTTTACCCACTGTACCAGATGTCCCAGGCAGTAGCAATCTAGGGCCACAGCTGTTTGTTTAAATTGCTCAGATGAGTCATTCTGGGATGGAACCTTTAGCAGATAAATAAACTATTTGAAATTCGTGTTTTGCATTTGATAGTAATCTAACACAAGTATTGTAATTATGTACTTGGAAGAGTACCTGGCCTAGAGCCTTTTCAAGTTAAAGGTTTCTTCCAATCATTGTTGGAAGAAAAAATGTCCTATAATTTGGCTTGTGTTGTATGCATAGCATCCTTTCTAACCCTTCCCCTACATGGGTATTATAGTACTATAATCTAGCTAACTATTTACTTTCAATAAAAGCCTTGGGTATTCAATGCAGTAAGGAAAATGAGACTCCTATAGTCAATGAATCACTTTTACCTATAAACTTTGCAACTGAACAGGAGAGAAATCAAGATGAATATTAAGTATTTCAAAAGTCATTATTATGAATAATGATTGACAGCAACCCTAGAAATGGTATTTCAGGAAAGCTAAATTGGAGAGATCCAGGAGTGGCTGGGATCAGACGCCTCTGATGCTGCTGCCTGTGTTGTCTCGGGTAAATCCCCTCGTCTCTGGAAGCCTCAGTTTCTTCATCCACAAAATGAGGGTGTTGGAGGAGAGGGAGTCTGAGGACCCTTCCGGCTCTACATCCTATGAGAGGAAAACGTGAATTTCTCACTAGTTTTTTTAAATTGACAGAGGCCTTATAAATTCATCCTTTTGGTTAAAAAATAGCAGTGGTAACGCAATAATGGTCCCTCTGTAGTAATTCTCTTCTACCATTTGTGTTGAATTGAATCGTCTAGGTTGAATTTCACAATTACAAATTGAATTGCTTAGCCTCTGTGGCCCTCAGTTTGCTCATCTGACATTGAGAGCAGCTAGATGTCAAAGTGTGGATAGAGCGTGGGCTTGGAATTGGAAGACTTCTCTTTCTGAGTTCAAATCTGGCCTCAGACACTTACTAGCTATGTGACCCTGGGAAAATCATTTAACCTTGTTGCCTCAGTTTCTCATCAGTAGAATGAGCAGGTGAAGAAAATGGCAAACCACTCCAGCATCTTTGCCAAGAATACCTCAAATGTTTCATGAAGGGTCAAACACCACCAGAACAACTCAACAACAAACAGTAGACGCTGAGAGACTTGGCTGAACCACCTGCTTTCTATCTAAACCGCTTTCTACTCTCAGATATCCATGATTCCATGTGTGAATAGATATCTCAGAAGGCTAGAAAGCCAAATTGAGAGAAATCTTTCTCCTCTTCTCCCTCCTCATTGTGCCCCATCCTCTACACTCCTCCCTCCTCCCTTATAGTCTCTGCCTCCTTCCACCCTACTCCCCTTCCCCACCTCCTTCACTGGACCATTATCTCAAATTGTGAGACAATTTGATCAGAGTCCTGGGAAAGGTCAGGCACCGTGGTGGATGGCACTCAGCTGTCTGAAAGCTTGGCCACCTGCTACATCTCTCGCTGCAGAAACTTCAGCACCTCCACTGAAAGATTTAGCTGCTTCTGTGCTTTATTCTCGGGTCCTTAACAGAAACTTGACATAACATCTTATGCCTGCTTTCTTTCCCTTCCTCTTTCATTTCTTCCCCACCCCTTCTTTTCCTTTCCATTTTCTTTCCCCTTCTTTCCTTTCCTCTTCTTCCCCCCTCCTTTCCCCACAATTCTTTTACTTTCTTCTTTCTTGGAAGGGGGTAGGTAGAAGACACAATGCCAAATTTTGTAAGAAAAATCCTCAATCCTCTTTTAAAAAGAGATTGGGAAATATGAGCATATCAAGTGTGTTCAGCTCTTTGATAAAACACTAGCTTACCTGCTTTCACTGCCACTTCAACTGACCCCATCCATGACAGAGATTCAAGTATAACTCTTGTACCAACATATTCTCTGGTTGGTTTCCTTGACTGCAACAGAGGCTTCTTTCCTGCAGATATAAAGATAGCAATGTAATAATAAAGTAATAATTCACATTTATGTAAATGCTTATTTTCTTGATTGATAAAGTGCTTTGAAGCCATTGGGGTTCTGAGAGGTTAAACATAACTTAGCAGGACTTGAATCCAGAGCATCCTGATTCCTAACTCCACTGTACCATTCCTTTAAGTTATACTATACTGCTACTCAGGTAGACATACAACATTGATATTGGCTAAGAAGAAACAAATTGCTTTTTAATTTAAAGTAAATTTCATTTACTTTACTTACTTTACTAGCTCTTTGGGGCCTCCATATTTTTGCGGCAGTTGGAGTCAGAGGGCCTGGGTTCAATCCCAGTTTTTCTGGGCCTCTGGGCAAATTATTTTACCACTATGGACCTCAGTTCATTTGCCTGTAAATTGAGGATAGACTCAATGCCTTTTAAGGTCCCTTCCAGTTCCGGGTCTATGATCTGCATTCAGGCCATTTTAAGTCTGTGTGTCCTTCTGTTTTGGCCACCAGGGGACTTTGTTCTAAGAGTTCCGACCTGTTTCTATTGCAGATCCAAGTTCTCTCTCTCAGTTAGACATAGGCACATTTACAGCCACCACTTCAGGTGTTTAGAATTGCAGTCCAGCCCTAGAAAGGCTGGTGATTTCCTCTTGGAAATCTGGAAAAACCAGGAAAGCAATCATGCTTAGGTTATATAGCTCGCCATCTAAATAGAAGTCAATCTTAGATCTAAATAAGAACCACGAATTTTCTTTCTATCTTTTTTTAATATTAATTTGTTTTTAATTTTCAACATTCACCTCCATAAGCTTTTGAATTTTAAATTTTTCTCCTCCTTCCCCGCCTCCCTCTCCAAGACTGTGTGGAATCTGATAGAGGCTCTACATATACATTCCCACTAAACATATTTTTACATTAGTCATGTTGTAAAGAAGAATTAGAGTCAATAGGAGAAGAAACAAAACACAACAGGGAAAAAAAGAGCAAATAGTATGCTTCAATCTGCATTCAAACTCCATAGTTTTCCCTTTGGATGTGGATGACATTTTCCATCATGAGACTTTTGGAGATGTCTCAGATTCTTGCATTGCTGAGAAGAGCTAAGTCTATCAAAGTTAGTCACCGCACAATGTGGCTGTTACTGTGTAACGTTCTCCTGAGAACCACCAATTTTCAACACATCTTTTTCTTGACTAAAATAGCTTTTTAAAAATAATGAAAGAAGCTAAAACAAATTTAAATGCAACATGCCTTACTCTACTTAATAGATGGTAAGTAATAGCTAACAATGGCAAAGCAGACAAAGAGCCATCCTTGCACACAAGGAGACTTGAGTTCAAGTCATACTCCTAACACAAATTAACTGTGTGCCCATGAAGTCACTAAGCCTCCCAGTGCCCTCAAGTAATTATCTTAGGACTATAAATTACAGCTAATTATAGGTCTTTATTTGTGGAGGAAGTTTGAACACTAGGAGTTCCCACATTGATGAAATCATAGCATCTTATTTGCCCCCCTCCCCAAAAAATTTTAAAGAGCAAAATTAAAAAAAAATTTTCCCAATCATATGTATAGACAATTTTTAATGTTAATTTTTTAAAATATGAGCTCCAAATTCTCTCACTCCTTCCTCTCCAGCCAGCAAGCAATTTGATATAGATTACGTATGTATATAATTATGCAAAATACATTTCCATATTAGTCATGTCGTGAAAGATGCAGACCCTCCCCCAAACACACACACACACACACACACACACACACACACACACACACACACGCACACACACACACACACACACAGAGTGAAAAATAGCATGCTTCAATCTGCGTACAGACTCCATCAGTTTAAAGAGCAAAATTTAAAGAAATAAAGAGATGCAATTAAAGGCTTTCCTCAAGAATCTAAAGCTGTTTGTTACTACCTTGTTTTTAGCTATGATTTTGATTAGCACAATTCTTTGTAGCCCTTTGTTTTCTTTTCTTTGGCTCCAAACCTGCCCAGATCATGAACATGGCTTGCTATTTTGCTGTTTCCCTCCTACAGGCTGAGACTTTAACTGCCTTAACTTAGGATACTTAACAAATTAAATATTGTTTCTCAGTTAACCTGAGGAAGACAGTGAAAGGCAGGTGTCAAGAAAGAACTGATCCAGAAGTGAGGAGACCCTTGATTTCTAACTTCGGTTCTGACCCCTCTCCTCCCTTTCCTCCCTCCTGCTGGTGGGAAAGCCAACATTTTTGCATTAAAACCACAGGTCTCACTTACTAGCTGTGTGAACCTGGACAAGTCACTTAACCCCAATAGCCTAAAACAAACAAACAAAAAAGCACAGGTCTCATCCCAAAGAGAATATCCCCAAGTACAGGTGCCTAGAAGTAGAAAGGGCCTCAGAAGCCATCTGATTCACCCTCCTCATTTTACAGATGAGGAAATTAAAGCCCAAAGAAGTTGTGTAGAATTGGCGACTCTCCAGGCCTCAGTGAGCTCATCTGCAAAATGAGGAGGTTGCCCTGGAGGGTCTCTGAGGTTCCTTCCTCCTCTAACATGCTATAAAAAGCTAGCTTAGTTAGCCTTTCCAGCTTTTGTGATCACAGCTCTGTCCTCCTTGGGCATGGCAGAAGCCAAGAATATATCTCTGTGTCAACCACATACATCCTCCCTGAATGCCATTTCCAATCAGAATAAGATTTCTCTTCACCTATCATACCGTCCATATTTGTTTTATTGTTCATGAGGGTTTCTTCATCTTTTTCTTTTCTTTGTTTAAGGTCACTGTTCCAAATACTTCCCTCTCTGCCGTGACCAGTTGCATTCTGCTGCTTATTTGAATAAATGAGCAAGCATTTATTAAATGCTTACTGTGTTCCAGGAACCATGTTAAGCCCTACAGATACAAATACAAGCAAGACACTCTCTGCCCTGGAGGAGCTTACATTCCTGTGTTACATTCTATACGATGAAGACAGAACATACGAAGGAGTGGTAATCAAGCAGGAGTGTCAGGCTGTAGTCAGATCCTTTCCAGGAATGATAGTGTCTATTTGATCACTATTCTCAGAACTAGATAAATCAAGAGAAAGCAGGTGGGAGTTAGAGAGGAAGATGATAAGAGTTGATTAAAAAGTGACATGGTGGAACTGAGTCTGGACAAGATGAAGTGAAAGCTCACCCATCAGTTAGAGTTCCAGGGCTCTGTGTCCTATTTCCAGTTGAAGGAGAAGAAGGAAGAGTGTAGGTGTGGCTTGGTGATGGTGGCCAGGTGACAGAGGAAAACCTTCTACTAAAGCAGATTGTGCTTGCTCTGCAATTTCAGGTCTTAGAATGTACCAGATGTAGGGGCATCAAGAGGTAACAGGACTTTGGTCGGTATTTGTCCCAGGTAGGACTAGAACTATGAACTTCCTAATTCAGAAGGCAGCTCTCTGTCCAATATGCCATGTAAAGAGACTTTCTTCCTTCTCTCTTTCCTTCCTTTCTTTTTTCTCTCTGTCCCTCTCTCCTTCCTCTTCTTTCCCTTTCCCTCTTCTCTCTCTCTCTCTCTCTCTCTCTCTCTCTCTTCTCTCTCTCTCTCTCTCTCTCTCTCTCTCTCTCTCTCTCTCTCTTTCTCTCCTCTCTCCTTTTTTATTAATCTCTCCTTCTCACCTTCCTCCCTCCTTCTGATAGGGAAAGCCAACATTTTTGCAGTAAAATCACAGGTCTCATCCAAAAGCATCTAACCACCAAGCATAGGTGCGTAGAAGTAGAAAGGACCTCTGAAGCCATCTGATTCAACCTTCTCATTTTACAGATGAGGAAACTGAGGCCCAAGGTAGTTATGTGACTTACCCAAGGTGAAACAGGTAGTGAACACTGGAGAAAGTATTTAAAAGCAGATTCTCTTGATTCTAGAACCAGCCCTCTTTTTATTATACCGCTAAATCTAAGACAGGATTAGTTATGAACTTCCTTCTCATACCAGATGGAAGCTCCTTAAGAACAGGGACTCATTTTTCCCCTCCTTTTGTATTCCCAGCACTAGTCCAGGGCTTTTTCACGTAGTAGGCATTTAATCTGTGTTTGTTGAATTTGTTGAATTCTGTTGTAGGGTTTGAAGTTATGAAAATATCTAGAGTAGAAATTAACTTCTAAAAGGACCCCATCTTCTCCGTAAGAAATCATTTTCAGCCAAGATTGTAACATTGAACTCCAAATGTTTAAAAAAAAAGTTTCAGGAAAAACAGGTAGGAATTTGGTTTGAAGACTCACACCTGAAGTTCATGCTCCAAAAGACTAAAAAAACTTAATGGTGATCAATCCAACCTGGCCTCTTTTATAGATTAACTCTTTCAATTGTTTTCTGGCATCTAGCTTTTCTTAACTAATTCTTGTCTTCTTTCTCCTTTTATTCCTGTTCCCTGCTTAGCACAGATATATCCATAGGATACAAGGATAAAGTTGGAGACATTTGAAACTACATATAATAACTGGGGATGCTAGGTGGTACAGTGGATGGACTCAAGAAGACCTGAGTTCAAATGTGACCTCATACACTTACTAGCTGCGTGACATTGGGCAAGTCACTTAACCTGTTTGCCACAGTTTCCTCATCTATAAAATGAACTGGAAAAGGAAATGGCAAACTGCTCCAGTATCTTTGCTAGGAAAACCCCAAATGGGGTCACGAAGAGTCAAATAGGACTGGAAAACAACTGCACAACAACAAAAAAGAGCAAAACATTATAAAAATCTTCTGAAAGTGCAAAATATACCAGTTTTACCCTATAAACCACCATGCAATATGGTTGCCTTTTGTGTGAATTCAATCCTATATGCCATGTGTCTTCAGAAAAGAAGTCTAGTTCGGGGACCCTATAGCAAAGGCCAGTTGTGTCTGAGTTTGCACATAAGCTAATATGACTTTACCTATGAAGATTAACTTGGTAGTTATAACCTCAGACAATGCATATTAGTTCTAGTTTTGTTTAACTGCCACAGTTCTATCTGTATATGTTACTGCCACCATCTTACCTCTAAAAGGCACAAACATAGACCTTAATTGGATATGCCTGTTACACCTTCTTTAAATCATTTTCCTAAGCTGAATTTTGTCCTGTCTTTTCTGTTGCTGTAACTTACTCTTCTCCTAAATCAAATCCCGGCTCTTCAGCCAATCACATACAACAAAGAAATTCAACTTCATTTTCCAATTAACAAGCATTCATTAAGTCTGCCTCCTGCAGGTGCCACAACCATAGCCAAAAAAGTCTCTGCCACAGAAGTGCTGGCACTGTCAAATGGTTCAACAATCAGAAACCATTCTTACTTTCTCAATGGAAATGACATTAAAGAAGAAGCTTTAACATCGCCTGGCTGCTGCATCTTCAATCTTGCATCTCCAGTGACCTTTCAGACATCTCAAACTGGATGTCCATTAGATATCTTCAATTCAATACGTCCGAAACGGAATTCAACATACTTCCTCCTAAGCCCTCCTATCTTCTTTATTACTATAGAGGCCAATTCATCCTCCAATAGGCCACTGATGTGATTTTCCTAAAGCATAAATACAATCATGTCATGACTCTAACCAAAGAACTCCAGTTTGCTTCCTGTTGCTTCTAAGAGCAAATTCAAAATACTCTGGCATTCAAAGCCCTTCATAATCTGTTCCTCTTCTCTACATTTCCAGTCATCTTACTCCTCAGCATATACTCTTTGATGGCCTCCTGGCTGTTGTGCAAATAAACACTCCGTCTCCCAATTAAAACCCCACCTTCTACAGAAAGCCTTCCCCAACCCCTCTTATTCCAGAGCCTTTCCTATTTATCCTGTATATGGCTTGCTTTGTTCATATGTGTTTGCTTCTGGTCTCCCCTATTAAAACATGAGCTCTTCGAGAGCAGAGACAGCCTTTTGCTGCTTTTTTGTATTTTCAGCACTTAGCACCTGGAACATAGTAGGTGATTAATAAATGTTGATTGATTGATTGATTGCACAGGAAGGACCATGGGACCTGTCCATCTGATTTGCTGCTGAAATCTTCCATATATATTGTCTCCCCCTCTTAGAATGTGAGCACCTTGAGAGTAGTGACTGTCTTACTTTTCTCTTATAGTAAAATCCTTCATTCAGTCATTCATTCAACACTTACTATATGCCAAGCACTATGCTAAGCACTGGGGACAGAAATGCAATCAATGAAATAATTACTCAAAGGAGCTTACATTCAACAAGGACATCCCAGAGAACTATAGGTTTCTCGTTAGTTCTAGGCCATTGTATAAAAATTACTAAGTCCTTTTCTAAACTCTAGATTTATCCCATTCATGTGTGTTATCTATTCTTTCCTAGAATTGACCTTTCTTTCTCCCCTTCTCCCCCGTGTTTTTTTTTTCTCACCTGCAAGTGGGAGGGCCTCCTCCCCAGCACATCTGCCTCTTAGAATGACATTTCATTGTCCTGGTAGCTCCATTCTCTGAAAACATGTTCCTCCTATCTTTCCTCTTCTTCTCCCTGATCCTCTTACTTAACTCTGAAAAGGTTTCCTAAAATACTGTGAAAGATACTCACTAAATGAAGTCACCTTTAAAGGGAAGAGTTTATCCCTCTGACTGATGCAGTAGTTTTCACTTGAATACTTGAAAACATTTTCTGAAATTGTTAACGAAGGCCATGCCTGACATACACTCCCCCCCTTGTCTCTACCTGTTGAAATCTTTCATCTCTTTTCATCTGTCCCCTGAACTACATTTCCTCATCACCAACTGCTTGCCCTGCATCTCTACCTGGGTGTCCCACAGGCATCTTAAATTCAACAAGTTCAAAGCAAAGCTCATTAAATCTTCTAAATTTTCTGTTGAGGCACACCACCACCCTTCTAGCCATTCAGATTCATAATCTTGGAGACGTCCTCAACTCTGCTCTTTCCTTCATCACCCTCCCCATGCATTTGCTTGCCAAGCCTTGTCCATTAGAACTGCCCAGTGGGGCAGCTAGGTGGCACAGTGGATAGAGCACTGGCCCTGGAGTCAGGAGGACCTGAGTTCAAATGTGGCCTCAGATACATAACACTTACTAGCTGTGTGACCCTGGGCAAGTCACTTAACCCCATTGCCTAGCCTCCCCCAAAAAAAAGAACTGCCCAGTTCTGTATACATTGTATTTGCTCCCTTTGTCTCCACCCATCCACCACCTCTTGCCTAGGCTATTAAAATAGCCTCCTAACTTGTTCCATTCTTTTCAGTTTCTAATCTTCCATCCAGCCACCACGATAATCACCTGAAAACCCCAGTTTGACCGTGTCACTCCTTCCCTCAAGAATCTTTAGTATCTCCCTAGTACCTTTAGGGAAAAAAAATATGTAAATTCTTCAGCCTAGCTGTTAGAGTCATCATAATCTGGCACCAGCCTATTTTTCCAGATTTATTTCGCATTACATCCTTTCACACACTTTGTATTCCAGCAAAACTAAACTGCTGAATGTTTCCTAAACTTGTCCCTCCATTGCCTACTTCAATGCTTTTGGCATGGGCTATCCCTCAGGCCTAGCATGCATTCCCTTTTCTAGCTTTCAGACCCCCCAGTTCTAAGGGAAACCATTCCTGATCCCCTCTCTCCCCTCCTCCCCCTCAAATAATCCTGTATCTATGTACATGTTGCATCTCCCCAGGATAATGTAAGCTTCTTGACAGTAAGGACTGGTTTTGTTAGTCTTTATATCCCCTAGCCCTTTCACTGAATCCAGATTTCACAGAATGTTCTGTGTTTGGATTCAAAGGGCTGCCCTTGAGGACCTAAAGGGCCAAACTTGGCCTCTAGGCTGCAGGTTCCCAACCCTTGCAGCCCCCGACACAAAGCTTGGCCCATGGTAGGTTATTAATAAATGTTTGTTGAATTGAATTAGATTGCATTAGATACATGAATTTTTGCTAACTTGGAAAAATAAGTCAAAAAAATATTTTCTGATGGTTGAAACTTTTAGCAAAATTTCTTTGTAACAAGCTTTAAAAAAAGGAAAAGGTGGGGGGAGGGATAGGATGGGACAGGAAATCACTACAGTATAGCATTTGTTCAAAATCTAGCTTACTTTAAACTCTTCAAATGCTTTCCTTTTATTTTTTGTCTTCACATAGCTGTCTTTAATGAGTCCAGCACCCAGCTCTTAAATCTCTTACAGCTGAAAGCAGAAAAAGCCAACTTTCAGCTTGACTCTGTGCTTTATTTTACTTAAAAAGAGGATTCGAAGCAAATGGTGATAATGGGTGGCCCAGTGGTAAAGCAGCCACATGTTTCATACCGCTCTCCACTCTCCTCCCACTCTTTCTTCTTCCCTTTCGACACATGTACCCACAGTTTATTCATGATCCTGGACCTCCCAGACACTGGTATTGCCTCTTTTCATTAGATTTCTATCCACTTTAAAGAAAACCAAGGAGAGATCCTGTTGAAAAATTTGAAAATGGGCTTTTTAAACATCTTGTGTTCTGCTGTCTGGACATGATAACTTAACATTGTCATAGAAAGAATTATAGAGTTCCAGGTGTTTTTAGACATATGGCAAAAACAGGATGTTTACTGAGTCTACCTGTAGAGACTAAAGCTGGTGGAAAACAGAGCACCTCCTTGACCTTATTTTTTCCTCTTTTGAGCCTTCTCTACCCACTCCTCCACCATCCCAGGTCCCCAACAAACTGTTCTGCATGTTCTCTACAGAAGGGAACCCAGGCAAAATGGTAGAAGGGATTTCCTTCCACCTTTTCTTTGCTACCTTGGATTCCTCCTGGGGGAACTCCATCTGGGATGGTTCCTGTCTTTCCCCACTAAAACTCAACTAACTTGTATCCCTTACTTTCTGTACTCAGTTCTTTGGTTTCCATGGTAACAGCTTGGAAGGCAGTATCATAGCGGAAAGATCACTGGACTGAGGGGCCTAACCCAAATTCTGCTACTGTGTGACATTAAATAAGTCACTTAACCTGTATAAGTTTTCTCGTCTGTAAAATGAGGGACTTGTACAACGCAATACAATATGAAACAATAAGATACAAGTCAATTAGGTGGTGCAGTGAATAGAGAGCCAAGCCTGGAGTCTAGAAGACTCATCTTCCTGGGTTCAAATCTGACCTCAGACACTTATTAGCTATCTGTATCTGGGCAAGTCATTTAACCCTGTTTACCTCGGTTTCCTCATCTGTAAAATGAGCTGGAGAAGGAAATGGCAAACTGTTGCAGTATCTTTGCCAAGAAAACCCCAAATGAGGTCATGAAGAGTTGGACACGACTGGACTACAACAGCAATACAGTAAACATTTGTTAAACGCTTACTATGTGTCAGGCACTATACTAAGCTCTGGGGATACAAAAAGAGGCAAAAGGCAGTCCTTGTCCCCAAGGAGCTGTAATTCCTGGTTTATTGTTCCATTAAGGCTTTGGTTGACTAGTCTGATAAACTAATCAATGTTAATGGATCCTCCCTGTAAGGAAATGAATAAAGTAATACGAGTGATTCTCATAAAGCACACGTAAAAATGATGGGTTCATTTTTAGTGAGGCGTCACAGTGTTCAGCCAGAGTGAGGAAGAGTTGACTTTAAATGCAGTTTCTTAGAGTGTGACCCTGGGCAAGTCATTCAACCTCTGCTGCAGCTTCCTCATCTGTAAATAGGGATAATGATACTCTTACCTCCCAGAGTTGTTGTGAGGATAAAACAAGATGATATTTGTAAAAATCATTTTGCAAAACTTACAGCAATATGTACATGTCAGCTGTCATCATCATCACCATTACTCTTGCCCCATACTACTTTCAAGGCACAAGAAAAGGGAGGGATTGAAGTTCCCTCTAACTCTAGATCGTTGGTCCTGGGATCCTAATTACTAAGTCAGAGCTATGAGCGGATTTCAGGGGCCCTGTCACCCTAGTACTGGCTCAACTTGGAAGAGCTGGCAAGGAAATCTTGGAGAGCTTAGCTCTAGTGTAGGTTGGAGTTTGGGTGGAGAGGGAGCTTCATCTGTAAAATAGGCTGGAGAAGGAAATGGCGAATCACTGTAGTATCTTTGCCAAGAAAACCCCAAAAAGGGCCATGAAAAGTCAGACACCAGTGAAAAAGAACCGAATAACAATGTTATGTTCTAGGCACCGTGCTAATCACTGACTCTGAAGGGGAGCTCACAAAATGCCGATATACCACTGCTTTTCTGTTGGGAGAAGGTCCTATCTGGCTTGATTGGAGGTGGACTTGTAAGCTGGGTGTGGGTTTGAAAGCTACCTGTGTGACTTTGGGCACATCACTTAAACTCTCTAGTCTTCCATTTCTGGTTTGTAGAACAGGGTGGTGAGCTCAATGGCCTTCTAGGGCCCCTCTAGGCTCCAGAGCTACTACGATCCCATGACCTCAGGAATGTAACCTTGAGCAGTCACTGAAATCCTAAAGGAGAACTTTGTCTTGGGAGCAGCTCTTTAGACAAGTAGTAATATTGAGGTGGACTGAAACTTAACTGGGTAACAGCGAGGAGCCCCCATCGACACGTGTGGACAATTCCATTTGAGAGGGGAAGAGTATTCTGAAAAGGGGGAGAATGAGGAAAGAGGTGAGAATTTATAAAATGAAAATGTGCGCCTTCAAAAAAAAATCATTATAATATGTATTGACCTTTGGGGCTTTGTGAAAAGCGGCAGAGGGAAAAATATTGAACAATTAAGAGCTGCTTGGGATATGCTAATTTTCTGCTTGACAAACTGTTTAGCAAAAAGGACCACCTGGCTTCCTTCACCATCTCTGCCCCCTCCCCCTCTCTGCCTTTCCCCAGGAGGCTGGGGCTTTGCTGAACTAAAAGCTATGGTTCTAATCCAGTCTTCCCCACTTTCCCTTTTCACACCCCTCCCCCTCCAGACATTTAGGAGAAGGTGATAATTGCTTGAAATACTGAGAGAAAGTAATTTGGAGTGGTAGGCAGGCTTCTGGTGAACTTCAAAAGGGTCAGTGTTTCTATAAGGCTGATTTCCTATTTACTCGTCTAACCCAGTTAAATAATTTGGTAAGGGGTGTGTGTGTGTGTGTGTGTGTGTGTGTGTGTCTGTCTGTCTGTCTGTCTGTCTGTCTGTCCGTCTCTCTTTCTGTTGTCTCTTGGCATGACTGAGCACAAGACTCTGTGAATGACTTTGAATTTAGTGACCGGAAATGAACTTGCCTGTGTCTTGTAGAGTCTACACAGAGTATGACCCCAATCAACCGATCGATTTTATTAAGCGTTGACTATATACAAGGGCACTTGGATAGGTGCTGAGGCTAGAAGGACAAAAGGGTAGGCTGCCCTCAGGAAGTTTGTGTTCTATCCAGGAAGGTCAGGAACAAGTAGGGAAGTGTTTTACTGAATGTATATATAATAAACAAAAGAGCAAAAGATAGAGAAAGGAGGAAGCAGAGATGGTGAAGGAAGCCAGGTGGTCCTCTTTGCTAAACAGTTTGTCAGGCAGAAAATTAGCATGTACCAAGCAGCTCTTATTTGTTCAATATTTTTCCCTCTGCCGCTTCATTTGGGGCAGCAGGGCACCAGCAGCTGGTGGAGAGGGCAAAGCATTAAAGGAGCTTCATGTAGGGAGGGGGTCTTGAAGGGGGTCGGGGATTCTAAGAGGCAGAAGTGAGAGAGTGAATTCCAGGCACAAGAGCCAGCCAATGCTAAGACACGAAGGAGGGAGATGGGGTGTTGTTGTATATGACTAATTCATAGAGTTATTAAGTGAATTAAAGTTGCATTTTTCTTCTGTGTTTTTGAACTTATATTAAAATATAGGTGTGTTTGATAGTCCTGGAATAGAAAAAAAAACTTTAAAAAATTATGGGTGATAAACCACTCCAGAAGAAGGGAAGCCTCTTTTGGATGGAGCCAACAGTTGGGGAAGGGGAGTAATGCACAGTAAGATGAGAAATGTAGGTTGGGGCCAGGTTGTTGGGGTCTTTAAACACTATGTTTTTTTACACTTTTTTTTAACACTAAATATATTATTAGAGGAATGTGTAGGAGAATGACACGAGAAGACCATTCCTTTAGAAAAATCTCCGGTCAGCAATGTGGAGAATGAGAGAGACTTGCCAGTAACATTGAGGATAAATTCTTTAATTGTGGTTCTTCTGCTTTTTCTTCCATTTAAGCAGAACAAGTAGAAAATTCTTTTTTCCTTTGAATGAGACAGATGCTTCTGGAATTTCAGATACATTTTCAGTGAAGTAAAAGTGTGTGTGACTACTATTTAATGTAATTATATCTTTAGGCTTCAAAGTTGTGGCCAACTTCTGCAAATGCACAGAGATGAGAGAACGTTTCATACAGAAAAACATCAAGTAGACCGATTTTGTTAGAGCGACCAGTACCAGAAAGGGGAGCCATGGGTCATCAGTCTGAAGAGATGGGCTCCAGCCAGATGGTGGAGGGCTTTAAAAGGCACATGGAGGAGGCCAGTGGGGGAACATTGAAACTTCTTGAGTCAGTGGGTGGTAGCATCAAACCTACACTTTAGGAATATCCATTTGGCCAATGTGTGAAGCCTAGATTAAGTATAATACATCTGCTAGGGTGATGATGGTGGCCCATAAAGATGGCCACTTTGCAAGGAGTTTTTTGGGTATTTTTTTTAAGTAGGCTAGCCTTCCTTTTGACTTTCAATTAGCGATCTTTTTTCCCACCTAAACATAAGGTGCTAACTCGAATTTAATACCAGAATAGTAGCATATCTCAAAGGCTTGTGTCTGTTATCAACGCGGGTAATGACATCCTGAATTTCAGAGACTGGGCTAAGAGTTTGCCATTGTACATAGGGGCGAAGTCCATGAAATGCTCAACAATATTTTTATTGACTTTAATTCTTTTGGGAGGAAGAGCTGGAAATGATAAAAAAAAAATGTATTTGCCATTTTACTCAAGGCCACAGCCTTGTTAAAAACCCAACTCTATCATTTGCCCCAACCCAGTGAAAGTGTGAACCACAAACTTCTCCTTCCTCCAGGAAACTCAACTTGATAGATTATGCTGGTTTCTGCAGAGGCCTGAGCAGTAGGAATGGATCTCTGTGTAAGGAGGAGACAAGGCAGCCTTCCAGTTCCTCTTGAATGGGTTATCACTGTACAGTCTAATTTTTTAAAGTCTTTTTTTCATTCCAAGACTATCAAACACCTATGTTTTAATGCACGTTCAAAAACACATTCAGAAGAACAATATACATTTTTATTCACTTAATAACTCTGTTCATTAGCATAAATAATCAAGGACTAGCTTCTGTACTATAATTAGCAATTATCCAGCATGGAAAAAGAGTCCCAGGAAAATTGGGGGTTATTACTATAGTGCAAGGCTTGTAACCTGAGGTCCATAAACTTGTTTAAAAAATACTTCGATGACTGTATTTCAAATTGTATTCCTTAAAATCCTGCATATTAAATTTTATTCACTTAAAAATATTGTTCTGAGAAGGGGTCCATAGCCTTACTAGACTGCCAGAGGGGTCCACGGCACAAAAAAGGGTTAAGAAAACTCCTGTAGTCGAATAGCTAGGTCAGGGTTTAAGGAGAAAAACCTTTTAATGAATCAAATCGAGACTAAGTCAAAAGCAGGAAAAGAGTAATGCTTTGACATACTGCTAAGAAGATGACAGATTGAGCACTTGTCATAATTATAATGTTATTTATTCTGTTTTTAATTCTGCCTAAAGCATCTGAAAGTTGATTTGGAAAGTCTGAACAATTTGGAGAGAAAAACTCAAAGGGTAAAATACGTTTTTCCGTATAATCAAGACCCTAGACTTTCAAGAGCATTCTAACAGATACTTAGCTCTCTTGAGCTAAAAGTAAAGATCAGTTTTACTCTGTTTTCCCCCTCATCCCTACATTTGACTCGTTGTTCAGTAGTTTTTCAGTCCTGTCTGACTCTTAGTGAGCCCATTTGGCATTTTCTTGGCAAAGATGCTAAAGTGGTTTGTCATGTCCTTCTCCGGCTCATTTTACAGATGAGGAAACTGAGACCAAACAGGGTTAAGTGACTTGCCCACGGGTCACACAACCGGCTGGTAAGTGTCTGAGGCCAGATTTAAGTTTAGAAAGGGGAGTCTTTCTGACTCCAAGCCCGGCAGTCCATTCACTGCACCACCTAGCTGCCTAGAGGAAGTTAAAAAACAAACAAATATGTGGATTTTGTGTCTCACTGAAGACACTTAGTAGAGTGAGTGACAGTCACTTTCGCTGCATCAGACTGAGGACCACATTCCTGAGGTTTTGGCCACGTAGCCTTGTGGGTTGTTTTTTTTCCCCATGACCTCAAAGGACTTTGATTGGGTTCCAATCCTGCTTGTGTTGTTTGCAGCCTGTGTGACCGGTGGTGAGTTACTTGATCATAGGACCATAGCTCTAGAGCTGAAAGGGATCTTGGAGGCCATAGTGTCCAACCCTCCCATCTTCCAGAGAAGGTAACCCAGGCCTAGGAGGTCAAAAAAGACTTGTCCAAGGTCACACAGGAGTGGGATTTGAACCAGAATCCTGTGACTCCAGTGTTCTCTCTACTGAACCACACACAAGCATGGAGGTTGGTCTCCAAGGTCCCTTAGAGGACCTTGACTCATAGAACTATGGTTCATAAATCCCTAAGTCTTCACAGGGCTTTTTTAACCTGACCTCTTCCCTCAGAAATGGTGCAGAATATTGGGAGAAATATCACCTGTTCATACAGCCCTACAGTTTTCTTTTTTCCTTCAAAGTCAAAGCTTTTTGCAGAAGTGATGTTTCATTAAAAAAAAATAAGTATTGAAAAGAGGGTTTTCAGCAACCGCTTGTAAGGCAATAGATGAAATACAAAAAGTGAAATGCAGAAAGCGCCCAGGGCCTGACTGGAGGGGCTACGTGACATACAAGTTCAAGAACTCATTTCTCACCATTTGACTGATGGGCCTGCAACTGATTATATGATGAAAAGGAGACAAGAAGTTCTCCGTACTACTGAAATGCCTTTCAGCACAGAATTACGGTTTCTTATGTTGTCTGGTTTTGTTTTGGTTTTTTTGTCAGAAAAAAAAATCTTCCTTTTTCCTATTCCCAACACTCTGATTTCTGCTTGTGACAGCCATCTATATCAGTACACCCTCAAGGTGATGAGATTACACATTCATGGTGCATAAAAGTGATGAATGCTATAATATAGGTCTAGTCAAATTTTCCATTGAGATCAATGGGCCTTTTTATCTCAAGGGGCATGTGAAGTGTGGGTTTGAGGTTTTTTTTTTTTTCCATCAAGCTCAAATTTCCAACCAATGGATAGACTCTGTGTGTGATATACAGTTTGTGTCTCCAAAAGGCCTCTTTGAGTCATTCTGTTCCTCTTGTCAGTCCTGTATCTTCAACTCTTCTTCTTCCGTTTAAAAATAGCAGCAAAAACTCTTCTTTTTCTAAGTTGCCACAGAAATTGAAATGGAACATAAATATTGGCAAGCTACCCTTTCTAGGTATCTATTTTTCTGAGTAAACAAATTATGAAACACATGTACACACATTATTTTGACTATCTCAAGCAGAGCTTGTTAAAAAAAATGTCTATTTTCTATTCGTGTGTAAGTTCTCTTTCAAATACATTTCTGCCTACATTGTCTTAAATAGATTGAAGGGTTTTAAAAAATATTATGCCATTATAACTTTTTCTCTCCTAATACCTTATTAAAAGTAGCATCATATTTTAAGCCAATGGGTAAATTTGCCTCTGTCCAGTAATGAGTGGCTGATGAAGGCTCTGAGACTGATTTTTTTTTAAGTTCAGATAAATGATAGTATTGTTTTCATTGCTTCAAAGCTCTAAATGTAATATTTCATCTCTTTATTCATTGGTCTGCAATAGAAGAATGAAAATTTATATTTAAATTCTGCTTAATTCATTACAGTTAATTCTGAGACTTGGGAAAGTGAAATCTTTTGAGAATGATTTTTTTTCTAATTCTAAGGAGTCTCTTGTTTTATTCCCAATAGTCTTCTCAACAAGTGAATACTGCATTGAAATGGAATCCTCAGATACAATCCAATCCTACAAGCATTTATTATGGCTTCTAAGCTCTGTCTTGGACCTTGGGGAGACAGAGAAAACAAAAAATAGTTCCTGTCCTCAAGTAACTTCCAGTCTTCTGGATTATGATAGGAAAATGCATGTACATGTACATAGAGGTATATATGCATATGTATATATGCTTATGAGATATACTTTTAGTACTCTCTTTTAAAACAATTATGTATGTGTGCTTACACACACACACACAATTACTTGAAGAGAAAGAAAACACATTAACAACTAGCATGGAATAGTAGATAGTGGTGAACTTGAATTTGGAGTCTGGAATACTGCACTTCTTACATTTGCTAGCTTTGTGAGCATGTGTAAGGTTTCTCTCATTCTCACTTTCCTCATTTGTTAAGAAAAAATAGAGGATATTGGATCATATGGCCTTCTAAGGTCCCTTTCAGCTTTACATCTATTATCCTGTGAACAGGGGGACAGAGTAAATCAGGAAGGATTTCCTAAAGAAAATTACACGACGTGAGCCTTGGGGAAAGCCAAGGTATTCTAAGAGGCAGAGGTGAAGTGAGAGAGCATTCCAAGCATTAAAGATAACTGTACAAAGGCCTGGAAGTGGTAGGTGGGATTCCAAGTTTGAATAACATCAGGGAGGGCCGTTTGGCTGGAATGTACAGTATGTAAAAGAGAATAATGTGGAATAGGCCTACAGAGGTAAGCAGGAACCTTATTGAGAAGGGATTTAATTAGTGCCTAGGTGAAGAATGTTCCCTGGTTCTTCTTAGACAGGGGCAAATAAACAGGTTAGTTTTATGGTGTTTCAAACAAAAAAACCCATTATTTCATGGGACATTCAGTTGTATATTGCTGTACCATGATAAACATTTACAGAAGGACTACTATGAAAGTAATTAAAGCCTCAAGACCAACATATGTTCAGAGGATAAAGAGGTAGATATATTCTGTGAAGGACATGTCCTTCAAATTAAGTAAACATGTACTTTAATATTTGATAACTCATATGCAAAGGTGGGCATAGGGTTGTTATTCTTGTTCAGTCATTTTTTCAGTCATGCCCAGTCCAACTTTTTGTGATCTCATTTGGGGTTTTCCTGGTAGGGATTCTGAAGTGGTTTGTCATTTCCTTCTCCAGGTCATTTTACAAATGAGGAAACTGAGGCAAACAGGGTTAAGTGACTTGCCCAGGGTCACATAGCTAATAAGTGTCTGAGGCCAGATTTGAACTCACAAAGCAGAGTCTTCCTCCAGGCCCAGCACTCTATCCACTGTGCCATCTATGTCCATCTGGACATAGGGTAGGATGGTACAAAATAAGTTGGAACCCATGGTTCACGACAAAGAAACAAAAGAGGCCAGAGGCTTGCTAGCTGTACAGACTCCTCATACTTTATTCAAGAAGAGAGAAAAAAAAGAAGGTTGAGAGGTCCGTCATCATAAAAAAGGAAATTTATTAAATATAATATTGTTCATCATACTTCAACAGAGAAGAAACAACTAGTTAACAATGCAGGAACTGTTTCTAAATCCGTTGTATTTATATGGTAAGACCTTTGATGTTTTAGAGCAGAGGTCACAATCAATGCGAAATTAAAAGAAATGATAAAAATGAAACTAACAATATGGCATATAGCCTGACTTATTGAAGCAAGCTGTTAAAGCCAAAAAGTGATGCATGGATTTTTAAAAATAGGCTCGTTATTTCCCAGAATTTAGCCATTTTAAATGAGTTGCAACAATGAAAAGACCAAAAGAGCCCAGAAGCAGCCTTAGTCTGAAAACATCGTTTTGCCAAATGGAGCTATCTGGTAGCCAAGGACAACAATTGACAATGTAAACTCTGTAAAATATTTTGAAGGAGGGTAGGAAAATATTATGAGCAGTGTTGTCTCCTGAAACAGAAGGAGTAGAAGGGCAAACAAGCTTATGGAAAGCTTCAGCAGAGATGTAGATGTTCTTTAGAGCATTTGAGGGTGAAATTGCAAGTCAGTCAATCAGCATGTCTGTGCAAAGTATTTGCTAGGTGCTAAACATTGGAGATAAAAAGCAAGGTAAAAACATGGTCCCCACCCTCAAGGAACTCATGGTCTTAAGGGAAGATAACATGCAAACTATGTACACAAAAGACATTTCTAGAGTAAATTGGAGTTGATCTCAGAGGGAAGGCCCTAGGGAAAGGCTTCTTGCAAAAGACTGGATTTGAGGTAGGACTTGAGGAAAGCCAGGGAAGCCAGGAGGCTGAGGAGAAGAGAGAGAGAGAGAATTCCAAGCATGGAGGACAACCAGTGTTGGAAGGTGGGATAATTTGTGTGAGGAACAGCAAGGAGGACAGTGTCGCTGAATTATAGAATATGAGGAGGGGGGTAAGATGTCTGGAAAGGCAAGAAGTCTTTAAAATGTTGTAAAAGGCTTTAAAAGACAGAGTATTTCATAATTGGCACAGGTGGTATTAAAGAGAACATTAAGAGACAATAATAATTGGAAGGATAATAGACAGGCAACAAATAGAAAAGATTTGTCATGAATTCTATCACAAACTCTTTTGTCCATCAATGATACAAGGACTTCATCATTCTGGGATTCTAACATCAGCCCCTGACATGGGGTTGCATGGGATACTAAAGAAAACCAAAATGTCCATGGCTTCATTCAGGACCAGACCAAGGATATGAAGATGATGACTATCTTAGAAACAACACAATTTTGAGAGTGCTGAAAGAGTAATTATCAGGATATCTGAAAGAAAACACCAAATTCTTGGGAGGTGAGGGTATTGTACTTTATTATGTATTCTATGCAACAGGAAAAAAATATAGTTAAGAGAATATCAGTAACTTCTGACCCACACGCCTTTGTCCTATGTCTATAAAGTCTTTATTAAAACAGCTTTTATGCATATCAGCATCCTTGATAAAGATAAGAGAAGGGAACAGCAGATAGGCTTTTGCAGATTGTATTCTATAGCAGATCACAAAGAATGCAACATTTGTTAAGCATGGGCTAAGCATTAGGGATACAACAAGAAAATTGAGACAGTTTTAAGGAACGCATGTTCTAATTGGTGAGGACCTATGCTCACAGTCAGTTCATGACAGATGGAAAGGCCAGGTAGAACTTAGATTCTGGCAGGACATATAGTCCCCAACCTAGAAGATAATAGGGCCAAGAGTTAGAGAGGAGTGGGGCTCAGGGCCACCATTTTACAGACTTTTACATCCCGTTGAATGAAAGGTATAGGGAATTACAAGATCCTACTGGGATTAGGCATGTGTGTGAGTATGTATATGTTTTGTTCCGTTGTTTCAATCATGTCTGACTCTTCATGGCCCCATTTGGGGTTTTCTTGGCAAAGATACTGAAGTGGTTTGGCATTTCCTTCTCCAGTTCATTTTACAGATGAGAAAACTGATGCAAACAGGGTTAAAAGACTTGCCCAGGGTCACACAGCTAGTAAGTGTCTTGAAGCCCGATTTGGACTCAAAGATGAATCTTCCTGACTCCAGGCCCTGCTATTCTGTGCCACCTAATTACCCTGATGGTTGGCCCTGTGTTGCATTATATTCTTATTTATTTTGTTAAACAATGCCCAATTGCATTTTTTTAAAGCAATGTGTAGTATTTATTATATAGGTTTTCTTTTTTTAAAATTTTTAAATTTTTTTTTTATTTTTTTCTCTTCCTACTTTATTTTTTTAAATATAAATTTATTTATTTTTAGTTTTCAATGTTCACTTCCACAAGTTTTTGAGTTCCAAATTTTTGCCCCATCTCACCCCTCCCCTCACCCCAAGATGGCGTGCATTCTGAATACCCCTTCCCCTAGTCTGCCTTCTCTTCTATCTCTCCCCCCCCCTTCTCTTATCCCCTTCCCCTTCTATTTTCCTGTAGAGCAGGATAGACTTCTGTACCCCATTTCCTGTATTTCTTATTTCCCAGTTGCATGTGAAAACATTTTTTTTAAAACGTGTTTTTAAAACTTTGAGTTCCAAATTTTCTCCCTTCCTCCCTCCCCACCCACCCTCATTGAAAAGGCAAGCAACTCAACATAGGTTGTACATGTGCAGTTATGCAAAACACTTCCATAGTAGACATGTTGTGAAAAACTAACGCTATTTCCCTTAATCCTATCCTACCCTCCCATTTATTCTATTCTTTCTTTTGACCCTGTCCCTCCTCAGAAGTATTTTAATCTCATTTAGGCAGGGCTCAGGAGTTTTGTGACTCCACGTTTCAGGCAACCTCTTAAGACTATGAGTTTCAGAGAAGGGGCTGACCTGAATAGGTAGAGGCAGTTTCTTCGTCTGGGAGTCTGCTATACCAAAGAAATCACAGGTCTGATTCCTACCCCTATAATAAAGCATTAATCATCAAAATCACCTTACTGAATCTTTGCTTCTCTGTATGCACATGGGATTGGACTGGATCACCCTTAATGTCCCTTCCAGCTCTAAAATTTTATGAACTTAATGTTTCCTGGGAATTAGTAATCAATTAGGGAAATTGTTAACTTTCAAAAAAAAATCACCATTGCTGATATAAGCTAAAAATCCAGGGTAAAGTGAAAACCATAGCTCTCTATTCATACTTTTAAATGATGATTTTTGCATTAGTATGTGTATTCAATTAAACTCAACAACATTTATTACCTGGATGCATAGGTCTACTAGATACTGCTGAGGCAAAGACAAAAGTGTGAGTTCCTGCCTTCGAGGAACTTACATTCTTGTGGGGGATGAGGGAGGGAAAGATACCACACGTTGACAATACGTGGAAAATTGAGGAAGGGAAGGGTACGGACATCTAGTTTGATATGGGAAGACTTTATGAAAGACATGGCGTCCAAGTCAAGTCTTGAAAGAAGACAAGGAATGTGAGAGTTGGAAATGAGGAGAGAGTAAATTCCAGGCTTTGGTGTCAGATGGTGTGAGAAAATAACACATTAGCTGGAAGATGAAGTATAAGAATTCAGGGAAATACTGGTAGTCCAGTTTGCCTAGAACATAGAGTTTAGAAAGGGGAATAGTATACAAAAAGGCTAGAAAGAGTAGCTAGAAACCAGATTGCAGAGTCTAGAGAGGTCTTGTTGGGACGCTTAGGGAGCCATGGGAGGTTTTTGAGATGGGGATAGGAGAGGGGGTGGTGTTAATGTGGTCAGACCTGTTCCACAGGGAGGTTATTTTGGTAACTATGGGGTGAAGTTACAGGACAGGCAAGAGGCTGGAATCAGAAAACGATTTAGGATGTTGCTACAGTAGCTTAAGTAAGACTTGTGAGTGGAAAAGAAGAGATAGATGGCAGAAACATTGTAAAGCTAAGTATCAATAGACAGCAGATTAATGGCAAGGTAATTTACATAAGCTATCAGCATTTTATATAGTTGTCTTTTTAAATAATCTCTTGGTTGCATGTGCTGCTTTTAGCACATTCATATTGGATGGCCATTTAAAATAAAACTTCGAGCAGATGTTAGGTTGTTTTTGTAAAGAGCATGGTAAAATCCTGTGGAAATTATTCCAGATTGATCAGGGTAGGTTAGTTTGTAACTTCTCTTCTCCACTCCCCTACACCTGATTTTATGCAAGTTAATCTATTTCTCTGCCCTTCTTTCCAGTCCAAGAAGTAGAGGGTGGCTGAATAGCTCCCATTGATTTCACTCTTTACAAAATGCTTTCCTCAGAAAAAGCCTGTGATTCTTATACCTCTTTTTGAAAAATGAGGTAGTTGAGGCAGAGAAGTTAAATAATTTCCCTTGAGTCAACCAGCTAGGAAATGTCAGAGGCAGGATCCAGAGTCTCTCAGTGACTAATAACAATTAAAAATATAATTCCCTTCAGAATTAGTCCTGTTCTACCACTGTCGTCCCCATCTCAGGGCTATTGGGGAGTGAAGACAATCCAAGACTAGGCGTGTCAAAGGGCTACCTTGTCCTTCCTTACACCAGCAGAGAGCCAAATCGGCCTCTGGGAAGAAGGAAGTGCCCTCTTTGCCCTACATTTTCTTTGGTATGACTCAGACCTTGAAATTCTGATGTCCAAGTAGAGCTGAAGCTAGGAATATTTCAGGCAAAAGCAGTTGAGTAAGGATTGATTGTGGGGTGAGAGGAGGGAGCAGGGAGAGCTTACTTGCCTAAGGTCACACAGCAGCTAAACAGAAGAGTTGAGATTTGAACTCAAGTCATCTGACTCCAAATCTTATGCTCTGTCTACTACTATACCATATTGCCTTATTTTATAGATGGAGAAATGGAGGCTTTGGAAACTGAAGCACCTTACCCAGGATTCCACAGATGGTTAATGGCAGGGCAGGGATCTTCAAGGGTTTGAAGGGCATATGGAAGATGGTTAGTTTTTTCAGCTTGTAACTAGAGGGCATAAATGGGGCAGGTGGTGGCTCAGTGGATAGAGCACTGGGCTAGGAATCAGGAAGACTCCTCTTCAGGAGTTCAAATCTAGCCTCAGACACTGTATGCCCCTGGGCAGGTCACTTTACCTTTTTTGCGTCAATTCCTCATCTATAAAATGAGCTGGAGAAGGAAATGGCAAACCACTCCAGTACCTTTGCCAAGAAAATCCCAAATGGGATCATGAAAAGTCCGACATGATTGAAATGAATGAGCAACAACAGAAAGAGGGCATAACTAGGAGATGTGATAGAAATTTCGGGGGGGAAAACCCATATAGATTTGAGGAAAGAAAAAAAATTCCCATTATTAAAAAATGTGCAAAAGTGAAATGGGCTTCCTCTTCCAAAGATATTGCCTCTTACTTGAGGTCTTAAATTAGAGGCTGTATGACCATTTGTTAGGCATGCTATGAAGAATCTTCTTCAGATACAGATTGGACAAGATCTCTTCTCCCTCTGAGAGTCTATGATAACTTCCACACCACAGTGAAGTCTCCAGAAGACTTGAGTGTAGAATCAGGATAAGGACTGTTAGAAAAGGAAGAGAGAACCTGGAGATGGAGGGGGATAGATGGGCAACTAAAACAGTCAGATAATCAAAGGACTGTCACCCGGGGAAAAGGGAGGTCTAACCCTGAGCTCTCAAGGATCCTCAGGGGGATGAGATCCTAGGAATGGGGGCCATCCTACCACATTATGGCATGAAACAGAAAAAGGACAACAGTGCTCATCAGGATGTGGTCCTCTGAACGGCTTCTTCAGAGAAGGAAGCCCTATCCCCCTTGTCAGTATCCTGTGACAAAGTCCTGCTAGGTACAGCCTTGTCTCCATTTATTTATGGACCCCTAGAATCTATGGATTAGCCCTTCCAAGTGTATCTAATTTTGGACTTGTGCCCTCTTTTAAGGCTGGGGATGGATAGGATTGATTTCTTTTATCCGTGTAGCTACTGTACCCCAAGTGAGCACCCAGTCTGGGCATAGTTGGGAAGGCCAGTGCAAGGGCAAGCATTCAAGGCAAGCTTGGAGTTGGAGGAGTGCCATTGACCCTCCTGGTCTTATATTCATAGAAAGGGAGTTATCAGCGATGGGCTTTTGGCACTGACAACCACATCCCCATCAAAGAATTCTCCCCCCCTCCCCTACCAATTAGCACAGACTCATGGGCCTAAGCCTTGTTATGAATTAGGTCAAACATAAAAGACATTTTTAAATGGCCCAGTAAGAATTTTAATAACAAAGTAAAATGTTTTCACCCTCAATATTTGTCCTATTCTGGTCCACATTTCACCCTGATAAACTCCGCATACATCATTGCTACCCCAACATTGTCAAGTATAGCGCAGATAAGTTTGAAGACTGATCACAGTTTTCAGAATAGCTCACACTTTTAATATGTCAAAATTCACTGAGTGCTCCCCTTCTAAGAACCCTGTGAAGTTAGGTAGTACAATTTTTATTGTCCCCATTTTACAGGTGAGGAAACTGAGACTCAGAGAGATCCAGTACAGATAACTGTATTTGTGCATCAGAGCCTAGATTTGAGCCCATATCTCCTGACTCCAATTCTGGTCCTCTTTCTACTGCACCATGAGACTTCCAGGCTAATAATTACTTTGAAGTATGTTATAAGGACAATCTTCATTTTTTTTCTTCCTTTTTTTCTCTTTATCCACTCTTAAAGAAAGTATCAAAATCTTGGCTTAAATAATAACTAGCATTTATGTAGTGCTTTAAAGTTTGCAAAGCACTATTTGGTCCTCTCAACAAACCCTGTAAGGTAGTCGCTGTCATTATCCCCATTGTACAGATGAGGAAAATTGAGGGTTACATAGCGAATATGAATTGGAGGCAGGATTTCTGACTCCACCTCTACGGCCCTATCCACTGCACCACCTGGCTGCTTCTGAGTAGATGCTATTTAGTCTCTCCATTTTACAGATGAGGAAGCTGAGTCTGAGAAAGGTTAGCTGATTTGCCCAGCATCCCACAGCTAGTGAGTGTCTGGGACTGGCTCCGAGTCCAACATTCTATCCACTGCAAGTCCAAAGTGTTCAGAGCATTTGCCTTTGATCACACGCTCCCTGTCAGATCATGGGCTCTGTGGTCATGTCACACAAAATCGTTGCACTCTGGTGTTCGTGCCTGACTGCCTGCTTGTCCCCACTTGCCTTTACCTCTGTTTCTGGCTCAAACATTTATGCTGTTGGCTTGTTTTCAGGTGGGCTTCTCTCTGCCTAGATGCGTTTGCTCTGTCTCCAACTCATGTACTTTCCCTGGGATTGCATAGCCTCATGCTGTACATTTTCCATTCTCAATGATAAAAGAACCATCCAATGGGGTCCTTTAGTTCAACAATGGGCTGGCATTTATATGCCATGGAAAAAAACCATTTCTTTGTGAAGTTACTTCTCTTGGAAGATTTAGGGCCAAGAATCAGTATTAAGCAGATGATAGTTACTGGAACATAGATTTCTGAACTGAATTCTTGCTTAGTTTTAACAGCTCAAGCAAATGTCAGTGGTAACCTTATTTTATGCCTACAATAGTTATGTATCGCGGTTCAAGCAATAATCTTACCCATTCAGGAAATTAGCTTAGACTTCTTTACTAACTTTTTTTTTTCCCAAAGAGAAGATGCAAATCTATACAACAGCATAAATCCTCCTTCCCCCAGAGGCAAAAGAACTTGAACAAATCTTTCAGTAATTCTTTAAATGAGTTTAGAGAATTAAACTCATTCCTGTTCGTCTACAGTCACCTATCATAAAGAGAAAGAGATTGCCTTTAGGGAGTCATACATCAGGCTGTAAAATGGAGAACATTCCTGAGATCTAACCTCTGGCCCCTCTCCTATTCAGCCTGGGGATTAGGAGCCTCTGTGGCTCAGTATTGATATACTGAGCAAGGGATATTCCAGGGAAAAGTGTGAACCTAGTTTTCCTTTTTGTAAAAATATGTTTGTGAATAATTAATTTTTCCAAATAGTTGTAGTAAGTCTTCTCTTATGTCGTCTTTGCACCATTGGCTCTCACTTAATAAAAGGGACAGAAGGCAAAAAGTCTATTACTCATTTTTTAGTCCTTTTACTATTGTACAGTGGATGCCTTCTTTTAAGGAGCAGCTTAAATTCAGAGCTGTGTTAAGCTTGAGGCAAGGAATTCATCCGATAGACTACTGACAGCTCCTATTGGAGTTGAGTTAGCTGAAAGGAGATCACAGACCAGGGCATTCTGGAGTTCGCAAAAGGAAAGGCTCTAGAAGGCCTCTTTTTCTGGAATTTTCCTTCTCTTTTTGAAATAGTGATCAAGATTATGGTCTTTTGTTGATTGTCAGTAGAGAGAGGAAAATTAAAGGGTTTCTTCTACCACAGTGTTTAGAAATTAACTCAGTGGCACATACCTGGAAAACCCAAACTGTACCTAAGGAAAACACATTCCAGGTATTCAGAATAAATCTCGAATGATATATAGATACCTTCTGTCCCCCTCCCCAAATCAATGATGGAAAAAATATAGATGTTTGGAAAGGGAACTTCTTTATTCACATAAATCAGGCTATGTCTTTGCTCATATTTTCAACCTATTTGTGAGCCACAGGGAAACATGGTCCTCTTTAATCTTGGCTATTTTTGTCTTGCCAAAGAATATCTTCTTTTTTGCACCATGTAAATGCATTAGGGGAGTCTTTGGAAAGATCATTATATCTCCCTTCCTCTTTCTGGGTCTCTCACATGACCCTTGCCACTGAAACAAATATATTCATTTCAAAAGATTTCAATTCTCATTTGACTCATTAGTGACGGAAAATAGTTACTTTCTCTTGTGAGGAATGACTGTTCTCCACTATCAAATAAGCTACCTTCTACCTGCTATCTTGGCAGTGTGTAAGTTTCAACTAACCAGTTTCGACTTTTAAATGAAGTGAAAGCCTAAGCAAAATGTATTGTGTAGAATAGGAGCTTAATGACTCAATTTATTGAATTGAATCCTTCTTTCCTTGAGGTTTATAATCATGTCCTGTTTTAGAACAAGGTCTGCAGCTGCTGCTGCTGCTATTACTGCAGCATCATTTTCTCTCAAGAAAGAAAAACAACAGTCTTACTCCAAACAATCTCTAAGAATAGTTGGTGGGAAGGAATGCAGCTGCTTGGCGAGGAGGACAGATTGATCTGTGCCTGGAAATGAGTGGGGTTTTTTGTTTTGTTTTTAAATAATCTGAACTGATAGGCATGTTGAAACAGTTATATGTAGACATTAATCTCCAGACCATTTGTTAGTGTGTGTAAATACCACTCCATTCATTGTAAAAAATACATTGAGATTATTTAAGAATGTATTTTATAGTTCATAGTTATACAATCAAGAAACAGTGTATCTAGTCTATATATTATATATTTATTTCTATTTGTATATACATATTATGTATGATTAAATTATATTACTTCACATAAACACAAATATATATGTGTGTATTTTAAAGCCCAGAGAACATACTAATTTCCTTAGGGCACATATATATTACATTTATACATTAACAGAAAAGGATTTAAGCTTCCTGGAAATGAGAAAACTGTTCATTTCTTAACCATTGTTTCAGTCCTAGTATTGCCAGTGGTGACTGGGCTCCAAAATTTTTCCTCTGTAATTGTTTCTTGGTTTTCGGCTCTGGGCCTCTGATGGGTACCTGTTAAATGTATAGTAGTAGCATCTTATTCAGCCAACTCCATAGAGTTTAAATATTAATTTTCCTACTCATTTGAAAAATATACACATATACAAGAGCAATAAAAATGCTGATGCACTCACCTGTCTCCTTAAAGTCAGGTAGGTGTTAGGACCACATAATTGGAAAATAGTCTCTTAGAATCCAGATGCCATATATTCATTTTAGGTGCTAGAGATCACCTTTCCTTAGAGTCAACATGTCACACATTCTGACCCTCTTTGCAATATATCATACTGAAAGAATTAAACTGATAACAAGCAATGTCAGTTGTTTTTATCTTTGTAATTGCTCTATGGACAGTTCTGTCCATTTTTATTCAAGAATATGCAAACACATTCACTTCCATACAAGTTGGGAAGGACATTCCCCTCAACTTAGCCCCATCCATCCCGGCTAACTCCTAGCCTTCTCTAGATATTACATAAGCCTCTTCTTTTTCACACCCCCATATCATTAGGTCTGCCAATTCTGGGGACTATTGAGAGTTCTTCCAGAACTTTCTTTCCCTCTCTACCCTGAGAGAGAGTATGGCAGAGTGGATAAAAGGCTGAACTTGGAGGCTCAAAGACCCAAGTTCAAATCCCTCTTCAAACACTTACTAGGTGTGTGACTCAAGGTATATTAAACCACCTCTCTTGCCCAGGGTCACACTGGGTCTCAGTTTCTTCATCTGTAAAATCAAGGGATTGAACCCAACTTCTAAAGTACCTTCAGCTCTAAATCTAAGATCCTATAAGTTGGGAAGGTGTTTTAGGGCTCTCTGCATAAAAGCACTTCTGTGAATCTTCCAAATGTCTCATCTCCCCAAGAATGTGGGTTTGGCCTAGGAAAGGTAAAGGTCCTACTCAGGCCCTTGCAAGACTTTTCGTTTCCCCTGTAGTTTGGCTTGTCCAATCCCTGTCCATCCTTCAAGGCCTCCTCAAATGCCACCTCTTCTAAGAAGCCATTCTTGACTCCTCACCAAAAAGTGGGGGGTGGGGATGGGAAGGCAGTGACCTTCCCTGTCAAAAAATAAATTAGCGGAGCAGCTAGGTGGTGCAGTGGATAGAGCACCAACCCTGAAGTCAGAATGAGTTCAAATCCAGCTTCAGACCAAGCACTTGACACTTACTAGCTGTGTGACCCTGGGCAAGTCACTTAACCCCAATTGCCTAAAAATAAATAAATGAATGAATTAGGAAGTAACCTGTCTCTCTTCTGACCTCCCATACTTTATGCCTAGTACAGTATTTTGCAACTTTTGTTTTTCGGTTGTTTCAGTTGTGTCCAACTCTTCATGACCTCATTTGGGGTTTCTTTGGCAAGGATACGACAGGGTGTTTTGCCATTTCCTTTGCTCATTTTACAATGAGGAAACTGAGGCAAATAGGGTTAAGTGACTTGTCCAGGGTCACACAGTAAGTGTCTGAGGCTGGATTTGAATTCAGGTCCTTCTGACCCAAGGCCCAATACTCTGTCCACTGTGCCACTTCAATGCCCTGTTTTGCCACAGTCCAAACCAAATAAGCATTTCCTAAGTGTTTTTTTTTTGCATGAAAGACAAAGACAAAAGTGAAAAATAGTCCTTCATATCAAGGAATTACAGGAATTTCAAGTTACACATAGTAGATATCCAAGAACTGTCCATTGAATGAATGAATGAATGACTGAGTGCTTTGAAGTCAGTTCAGTTCCAGAGATGCTAACCACTCAAACGAACACTGTTTTCAGGGTCTTGACAATCAGCAAGGTCTGATTAATTTCAAGGGAATACTATTTCCTTGTCCTGGGAGTCCTAGGTCCTGAGAATTGGCCTGTGTAACACCGTCTCTTTAGTTGGTAATAGACCTTTAGGAATTCTCCCACTTTGGATCTCCCAGTAATATAGCAACACTAGAAATATTTGTACTAAATTTCTGAGTATAGTGCTGCTGCTCTTCTAAACCTTTGGGGGAAAGTAATAGGTTTTTAACATTTTCCAGAAGAATGGTTTTTTTCTTTCTTTTGCCTTCTTTTTCATCACACTTTTCCTTCTTTGTTCTACTATCTAGGGAGACTTTTTTCTCAGTGATTATCCATCGCCCCCTGAAGTCACCCATCACTCAGAGAGCAGCCTGGAGAGCTGGCCTGGTAGACAAGAAGCCCTGGGTTTCAATCCTACCTCTGATACTTTCTAGCTGTGTGACCATGGACAAGTCACTTCATTTCTCTGAACCTCCCTTTCTTCATCTTTAAAACGGGACTGAAGCTGCCTGTAATATTTACATTATAGATGCCATTCATAACTCAACTGAGATATGTATATAAAGGGTTTTGTAAACCTTGAGATGCTACTATTGTAACTAACTTTGACTTTTATTGTATTGTGACCATGTAATATCTCCTTTGAAGAGTATGTTACTCAGACTTCTTTTTATTTTTCAATTTTTATCTGCTTTTTGACTCAAAGTCTTATAGATCCCACTATCCTCCAGGATCTTAGTCTTCCATTCATTTTGTCTCTAATGAATCTAATGTAGTAGAATTAAGCTGAATCTGAAGTCAGAAGACATGAGTTCAAATCCCACTTCTGTCGTTTGTTACCTACATGCCCTTCAGCACTCAGGTGATTTCTCTGGGCTTCAGTTTCATCATCTGTAAAAATCAGGGGGTTGAGAAAGCAGACAGATTGGCAGACATCAGGTATAATTCCATATCATATACCGAGATAAGATTGAAATGGATATATTACTTTGATGTAAAAAGTCAGCTCATAAAGAAATTAGAGGAGCAAGGAAGAAAATGCCTTTAGAAACTATGAATTGTAGAAGAGTTTATAACCAAGCTGTGTATAGAAAGGATCACAGAAGGTAAAAAGGAACATTTTGATTACATAAAATGTAAAAAGATTTTGCACAAATGAAATTAATGCAGTTAAAGAAGGGAAATAATAATTAATAAAAGAAATCTTTTATAAAAGAAAATAAATAAAAGAAAAATTTATCCCTAAAAAAGTAATACCTAAGACATTCCCCAGCAAATCAGAATGGCAAAGGGTATGATCAGGCATTTTTTCAAAGGAAGAAATCCTAGGTATAAACAACTAAATGCTCCAGACTCACTAATAATTTGAGGAATTCAAATTAAAGCAACTCTGAGGTTCCATCTCACCTATCAGAGTGATAAATATGATTTAAAAAAAGGAAAAATGACAATTGATGGAGGGGCTGTAGAAAACCAGGCCAACCTAGATGCCTTCAATGGAGCTGTGAATTGGTCCAGCCATTCTGGAGAACAGTTGACTAAGCTGTGCATACCTTTGGATTTAGTGTTAGTACCAGCAGTCCCGTACCCAAGGTGGCTAAAGAAAGAAGAAAAGGACCCATAGGTACAAAAATATTTATAGTAGCTTTTCTTTAAAGGAAAGAACTGGAAACTAAGAAGATACATATATTAATTGGGGAATCCCTGAACAAATTATGATATATGAATGTAATAGGATATTGTACCATAAGGAATGATGAAAGCAATGGTTTCAAAGAAACTTGTATAGACTTTAATGTACTAATGAACAATGAAACGAACAGGACCGGGAGAACAGTTTATATGGTAACCACATTGTAAAGGCAAATAATTTAGAAAGACTTAGCATCTCTGATCAATGCAGTGACCAGTTATGATTCCAGAGGACCAATGATGAAGCATCTGCATCTCTGGACATAAGTGAGGGTCTCAGGATGCTGAATGAGACATAAGTATTTTGACAAGGCCATTGTGGTAATGTATTTTTCTTGACTACTTATATTTGTTACAAGGGTTTTCTCTCTCTCTCTCTCTCTCTCTCTCTCTCTCTCTCTCTCTCTCTCTCTTTCTTTCTTTCTTTCTTCTTTTGAGTTTGATGAGAGATGGTGGACAAGAGGGTAGAGCTAGCAATACAGTAGCCAAGAATAAAAAACAAGATGGAGAAATAGAAAAAAAGAGTCATTGAAGTAGACCAGAAAAAAGTACAAGAATCAGACAAGCAGGGCAATTTTGAAAGTTACATGCTCAAATTAAGATAAACATTGTAAATAATAAGTTCAGAGTTTTTTGTTCTATTTTTTCTGGCCTACACTGTATATGGAAATGTCCATTTTATTAATATTAAGTTCAATTCTTAAAAAATTGGATGAAATAAAATGTTGGACAAAATGATCTCCAAGGATCTTTCTAGCTCTAAATCTGTGACTTCCCTCCTGAATCGTCCCTTTCTTGTACTCAGCCCATGGTCTAGGTCTTCTTTATCCCTTTACAAATACTGCCTTCCTATAATTATACAATTCTCAACTCTGGTTTTGTGACTGGTTAGTGTATCTCCATGATCTCAAGAGACATTTTATATTTCTAGATATACTATCTTGATTCATTTTGATGAAAAGAAAACAATAACATCTGTAAGAAGTATAAGACCTACACTACTTACAGTATAATGGGGGTTAGGTTAGAGGAGGAGAGAAGGTTGTTAAGAAACCAGATAAATAACATGGTGTTATAACTGAAACAAATTGGGAATTGTTGCTCTGTGTGCTCCTGCCTTCCTCCTTCCCGGCTGCCAGAAGACTATCTAGAGAACAGCCACAATCCCCATTATCCCCTGTTGTTTCTCTGCTGTTATTTGCTCATCCGATTGGTCTCCACCCCTCTTCATCCCTTCCCTGTTTGGCTTCCTTTCTCTGCTAACCTAACCTCCAATAGTAACCACATCTGATAAAAATAATAGTTGGAATTTGTATGACACTTTGAGACTCCATAATATCATGAAGCCATCTCTTATTCTCTCAATAATTAATGAATGGCAAGATTCTAAGACTCTTGAGAGTTCCCTTTGTTTAATACATGACCTAAAAAAGAAAACCTTGGAAAGTTGCACATAATTTTGTGACTTGGGGATTATAATTAACTTTGAAAGTCAATCCTCCAATCCCCTTCATTAAAGCTATAGCTTGCCTTTCACTGTCCATGTCAAAATTAGGGGATGCCAATTCTGTCCAGTTACATAGTCTTTTGTAAATTCCTTTAGCTCTGACCCTAGAGTGGACCTGGAATTCGTTCTAATTGTAATTCTCCCTATTTTCTTAGATGTTGGAGGAAGGGAGACAGTAGAGATATTCTAATCTGTCCCCTTTATTCCTTTCTCTCTGAGCTGCAATCCTTGTCAACTTTGATTATATGGGAATATAAGCAATCCTGAAGTCATACCCTCTGGTTAGAAAAGAAAAGGAGGAAAACATACAAAACTCACCCTTAGAGCTTTCTGGTGTGTGCAGGATTAATCCCTTGGATAATTACAATGCTAAGTGATAACATTTGGAATATCATATGCATCTTTTTAAACAAGTGTAGTTGGTATTTACAGTAACAAGAAACATTAGTTAGCATCCTCTTTTCCAGAGATTTTGTCTTCATTATTAGATTGTGAGTTTCTCTTCCCACTCCCAGAATACAGTGCATAAGAAGCTTTCAATATACTGAACTAGCAACAATTCCCAATTTTCGTTTTGGGTTTTATTATTCTCAGATATTCCGAAGGACATTGTTGGGAAATGGTACAACCAGTTCTATTCAGCCAATTTCACCCCATTTCCACTGATTGAACAGCAATCATGATGTCCTGATTGTGAGACAGAATATTGTATATATCATGGCAACTAGGTGACAAACTAGAGAGACCATTGGCCTTGGAGTCAGGAAGACCTGAATTTGAATCTTGCCTCAGAAACTTGCTAGCTATGAGACCCTCGGGAAGTCACTTAATCTGCTTCAGCTTACCTCATCTGTAAAATGGGGATAATAAAAGCATTTAACAGATTTGTTGTGAGGATCAAATGATAACATGATACACTTTTCAAATCTCAAAGCATCATATACATTTTAACTATTATTGTTATCAGATGTGGTTACTAAAGGAGATGTTTTTGCTAAATTGTTTTTTCTTTGTTAAAAGGGAGGGTTCAAGAAAGGAGAGTAATTGTTGTTTTTTCCCAGAAATGACTGTGAAGTAAAGACAGGGGGAAAAACATGAACCAAAGTGCTCCCTCAGTTACATATCAAGCATTTTTAGGAATTTAGGTGAATTAGTCATGTTCTCCATTACACAGAAGTTGACAGCCTGCAATGGAATCTCTTTTTTTTTATTAATTTATTTTGATTTATCAACAATCACTTCCATATGCTTTTGAGTTTAAAATTTTTCTCCCACTTCCTCCCCACCACCCTCCCCAAGACGGCATAATCTGATATAGGCTATACATTTACATTCCTATTAAACGTATTTTCACATTAGTGAAGTTGTAAGTAAAAATTAAAACCAATAGGAGGAAACATTAGAAAGAAGAAACAAAATTCAACAGAAGAGAAAAAAAAATGATAGCGATTCAACTTCCATAGTTCTTTCTTTGGATGTGGATAGCATTTTCCATCACAAGGCCTCTGGGGATGTCTTAGATCCTTGTATTGTTGAGAAGGGTTAAGTTTATCAATATTAGTCATCGCACAACATGGCGGTTATTGTGTACAACGTTCTCTTGGTTCTGCTCACTTCACTCAGCATCAGACCATGCAAGTCTTTCCAGGTTTTTCTGAAGTCAGCCTGTTCATCATTTCTTATAGCACAATAGTATTCCATTACATTCATATACCACAACTTGCTCAGCCATTCCCCAGTTGATGGGCATCCTCTCAATTTCCAATTCTTTGCCACCACAAAAAGAGCTGCTATGAATATTTTTGTACATGTGGGTCCTTTTCCCATTTGTTTGATCTCTTTGGGATATAGCCCTAGAAGTGCTATGGCTGGGTGAAAGGGTATGCACATTTTTATAGCCCATTGGGCATAGTTCCCAATTGTTCTCCAAAATGGTTGGATCATTTCACAACTCCACCAACAATGCATTAGTGTTACAATTTTCCCACATCTTCTCCAACATTTATCATTTTCCTGTTTTGTCATGTTGGCCAATCTGATAGGTGTGATGTGGTACCTCAGAGTTGTTTTGATTTGCATTTCTCTAATCAATAATGATTTAGAGCATTTTTTCATATGACTATAGATGGCTTTAATTTCTTCATCTGAGAATTGTCTGTTCATATCCTTTGACCATTTATCAATTGGGGAATGGCTTGTGTTCTTATAAATTTGTCTTAATTATCTAAATATTTTAGAAATGAGGCCCTTATCAGAGAGACTGGTTGTAAAAATTCTTTCCCAGTTTTCTACCTTCCTTCTAATCTTAGTTGCATTGGCTTTGTTTGTGCAAAAACTTTTCAATTTAATGTATTCAAAATTATCTATTTTGCTTTTCATAATGCTCTCTATCTCCTGTTTGGTCATGAATTCTTCTGTTCTCCATAGATCTGATAGATAAACTATTCCTCGTTCTCCCAGTTTGCTTATGGTATCAGCCTTTATAACGAAATCATGAACCCATTTTGACTGTTTTGGTGCATGGTGTGAGATTTGGGTCTATGCTTAGTTTCTGCCATACTATTTTCCAGTTTTCCCAGCAGTTTTTTTTCAAAGAGTGGGTTCTTATCCCAGAAGCTGGTGTCTTTGAGTTTATCAAATAATAGATTACTATAGTCATGCAATTTCTTCATAAGGAGATCCTGATCGCCAGGGATGTGCTGGCAACTGTTTAACAATTGGCTCCCTCCCCCCCAAAAAAAATACATGGCACACTTTATAAGTTAATCTGCATTATTAACAAACATTTTCTCCGTCACGTTCTTAGATCTAGGTTATCAACAAAACACCAAATTCAGTTCTGTTTTGTATGTGACATTTGCGGATTTCCAGGGGGTAAATGATCACACTGAAAGTTTATTAATTCTGGCTGCCTCCAACACATCCCAGCCAATGCTAAATCATGGATCCAGACCAAAAACAAAAACTATCCAGTCGGCTCTTCGTAGCAAAGCACAGTAAGAAAAGATAGGCATAGGAAAGAAGCCCTGAGTGCCCTTCACTAGGGTTTTGGGCTCTTTCTTTTTGATAATAATAAGTTTTCATTGATCTCACACTTAAAAGTTTGTGGGGCTCTGGATGTGCATTGTATCATTCGGTCCTCAGAACACCTCTGTGAGGTTGGTTATCACAAGCATTTATGTAGCTCATTAAGGTTGGTAAGGCATTCTACAAATATTATCTCATTTGATCTTCATAACCACCCTGGGAGGTAGGTCACGTTATTATCCCCATTTTACAGATGAGGAAACTGAGGCAGACAAAAAAAGATAAGTTACTTGCCTGGGATCACATAGCAAGCAAGTGTTTGAGGCTGGATTTGAACTCAGGTCATCCTGACTCTAGGCCCAGCACGGTGACCTTACAGCTTGATATGGCTTGTACATAGTTTTATATAGTAATAGAGGTTAGGAAGAGGAGAGGATTTGAGGGGAAAGGTACTGAGTTCAGTTTGACCATTCTGAACCTAAGTCATGTTAGTTAGACATGCCCAGTAGTACATATTTGAAATTCAAAATACTCAAATGGATCTGTGATCTTATTGATTCAGGAGTTTTCTTCAGTGATGCAAATGGGATCTCATCCATTCTTGCCCATCCAAGTGCAACTTTGGCACATGTCACCCTTCTTTGATTTCTCTTGATATCGTAAGAGCACCCCCAGTAGTGGATCACTGTAGCTGTCCACCTGCCATCTCTTTGTCCTGCCGCATGTCCAGCCTATCTTCTCTTCCTGTTTTATAGTCCCTTGATAGCATCCTTTACTTTTATTCTTCTTCCTATTTACTGATTGGTTAATGTGTTGCAGCCTGTTTCCTCCTCCCCCTCAACATGCACTTCTCCATTGGGATAATAACTTTGAGTTCTTTGGAGACAATAGTGTTCCATGTCTTGCCATATAGCAACACTAATAAAATGTTAGTATTGAAAAGATGACCCTTTTCTTTCATAGCAAGTTGGAGTCAATAAAGGAACTTCGCATTTTCCTGAAAGTAATTCTCCTTGTTCTCCTTTTTAACACTGAGCCCAGTTCTTTGTTTATCTGTGGCTGTTTCAGACATGCATACTATTGGATGAGCTCCGTAAGGTGCTAAATGCACGTTGAAATCTGGAAATAGATGTTCTTCATCCACTTGGTCTCCCCTGTGTGGATGGACAAGCTGAATTCCTCTTCTAGGATTCCCTGCAATGTTCTATAGTTTGCGATAATTAGCAAAATGTCATCCACAAGCAGGAGTGTCTGAAGAACTTCACCATCCACAGGAAAGGCCTCCTTGACCAGAACTCTGCCCTAGGTCTTCTCCATCATGAACACACATCTCCCTGATTTATGCCTCAATTGAAGTTCCTCATCAGAGTGTCGTTGAACAGTTATTTCTCTTGTTCCATTGGAAGACACCTTGTTATAAAAGAGCCTATGAAGGATGCATTTTGTTCTACCAAATCAAATACTTTTTTATAACCTAAGCACAATAAGCACATTCGGATCTTGTGCTCTATACTTCTTTCAGTTAATTATGAGATGGTAAAAATGTAGCTTATTATTGAATAGTTCCTGTTCTCAGTTGTTGTTGTTGAGTCGTTCAGTTGTGTCTGACGCTTCATGACTTCATGAACAATGTCATGCCAATACTGCCCATGGGGTTTTCTTAGCAAAAATACTGGAGCGGTGTGCCATTTTCTCCTCCAGTGGATTAAAGCAAACAGAAGTGAAGTGACTTGCCCAGTTGTCACACAGCTAGTAAGTATCTGAGGTTGGATTTGAGCTCAGGGCTTCCTGACTCCAGGCCCAGTTTTCTATCCTCCTGAGTCAGCTAGCTGCCTCCATTTACAGTTACACACTCATTAAGGATTCCCTCACTTTGTAAATAGATGACTCTTCTGAAAATTTTATATATATGGGAGAATAGCCCTTTATGTCAGTAGTTAATGGTAGTTCTCCTAGTTATCTTGTTCAGTATTCATAAGGTCCAAAGTTTTTTCACGTACTCTTGGTAACCGCTTTTTTTCAGGGAAGGCAATCAGGGTCAGGTGACTTTTGTTCAGAGTTACACAGCTAGTCAGCATCTGAGGCCAAATTTGAACTCAGGTCCTTCTGATTCCAAGGCCCGTGCTCTCTTCACTGTGCTCATTGGTAACCTCTCTAAGCCTGTTTATTTGTCTGAAAAATGAGAATAAAAATAGCACCTTTCTCCCAGGGTTGTGTTGAGGAGCAAATGGTATCGTTCATGTACAGTCATTTGCAAACTATAAAGCGCTCTGTAACGCCAGCCTGTTATTAATACTGTTATAACCTGATGAGTGCCAAGCCTCAGATACAGCATTCCTGAGATGTCCACTCTCCGCTTGTCAGGTTCTACCTTCGGTCTTCTCAACATGTAACATCCAAAAACAAGTTTTAAGTTTTAATAAGAGATGATTTATATGTATCTAGTGGGAGTCTACACCTGATAGTGACAGCAGTGAGAAGTGAATTCTAGAATGGAGAATGGCACAAGGTAGAGACAGATTCTCAGCATATAATCATTCAGTTACCAAGCATCGATTATGCTTGTTAACAAGCATTTATTATGCCATTCCAGAATATGGTCAACCCTATAAGGGTTGACCAAACCAATCCTTTTTGCAAATTCAAGGAAAGGAAAACCCTGAACTCAAGCACCAAAGGCAGAAAACTCCAGTCTTTGGATAATATTGCTTCGATAATATTCTACATTATCTCATTCTTATTTAAATTGCTATTGACATTTTGCCCACCAAAATTATTTTACTCATTCATTAAGCTGTTATGGTTTGCCAGGCACTCTACATACAAAGAAAGATAAAAACAGGACCTGCCCTCAAGGAGCTTATGTTCAAGTCAGGGAGACAACATAGAAATAATTGTTTACAAACAATACATACAGGGTAGGTTAGAGATAATCTCATAGAAAAGGTAATATGCCTTAAGGGAGATCAGGAAAGCATTCTTGTAGGAAGGATTTGAGTTCAGATTTGAAGAAAGCCAAGCAAACCAAGAGGCAGAGATGAGAAGTGAGAGTAATCCAGGAATGCGAAACAGTCAAAAAAAAATACTGGAACTGGGAAATGGATGGTCTTGTGCAAGGTGCAGCAGCAAAAGAAAGCCCATGTCTGTGTATTACAGAGTGCATGGAGGAGAGTAAGATGTAAGAAGACTGGAAATGTAGGTAGTGACCAGATTAGGAAGATTTTTAAAAGTCAACAGAGGGTTTTATGTTTGCTCCTAGAGGCAATGGAGAACCCCTGGAGTTTATTGAATTGGGGCAGTGGGAGGCGTGGCATGGTCATGGCCTTAGGAAGACCAATTTAGCACATGAATACAGGACTGATGGGAGTAAGGAGAAACTAAAGACAGGAAGAACAACCAGCAGGCTATTTCAGTGGCCCAGGAGTGACTAAGCAAGGGTGTTAGCAGTGTCATGGATATGATGGGTGATGGAGAGGGAGGAGTTGAGGATGACACCCGGGTGGGAAGCCAGGGAGGATGGTGGTACCAGTAATAGGGCAATTAAGAAGAATGAAGGTTTTTAGAGAAAAGATAACAAGTTCAATTTTGGACGTGTTGCATATAAAGATGTCTATGGGACATCTAGGTGAAGATGTTTAATAGGTGGTTTGAGATGAGATTAGAGGTCAGCAGAGAATTTGGAGCAGGACAGGTACACTTGAGAATCATAAGAAGATGATTATTGAATAGAGATGATTACTGAATTCGTGGGATGTGATGAGATCACTAAGCAAAGTAGTATAGAAGGAGAAGAGAAGAGGGTCCAAAACAGAGCCTTGTGAGACAAGCTACTATTCTCATCTTCACCTAGAGAGTTGAGAACAGATGGGCTCTGGGAAAAAAATATTAACTATTGAGAGGGTTTTTTGACAGCAGAGGTAGATTGAATTGAGTATACACTGAAAGTGTCAGTTGACTTTGCCCACATATCTCTGGCAGGGAAGTAGGCAATAGAGGCAGAGAGCCTGTCTGTGTACTTAATGCTGGTAGGAAGGGAAAAAAAATATTCCAATTGTCCTTTACAATGGTAGATTCTGGACAATTGTATCCTTGGCTAAATTATAATACTGACCTGTTAAGCTGGTAGGCTCCCTGGAATACTGAGCATGGATGTGGCAGAAGAGAAAAAGATGAGTGAATTTGGCATTAGAAGCCTAAAATTCAAGTCTAATCTCTGACATTTATTGGCTGTTTGACCAAGGATCACTTAGTTACTTAGTCTATCTGAGCCTCAGTTTCACCAGATAGCAAAATGGTGATCATAATACGTATTTATACAGTAAGCATTTTAAAGTAACTACTTTCTATTGGGCAGTGTGTTAAATGTGCTAGGGATTCAAAGACAAAAAATGAGACTTCAGGGAATTTATCATCTTAGGGATGTGGGGGAAAACAATATGCACAAAAAAAGTATTTAGCACTAGCGACTGAGGGGATCAGGGTAGCCTTCCTATAGGAGGTGGGCTTGAGTTGAGCTTTGAAAGAAGGTTGGATTCCTCAGAGTTAGATGTGAGGAGTAAGTCCATTCCAGGCATGGGTGTGGAGGAAAGAAGTACAGTGTTCCGGTGTGACTGGGACCCAGAGTAGGTTTACTAAGAAGAGGGATTTACTAAGAAGTGGCACAATTTGGGGGTACCTTCAGAAAGATTTCTAGCACTAAATATTCTTCTGAATTCTGTTTGATGGAAGAATTCAACATGTCCTCTTGGTATTGGAAATTAAATCTGCTCTTCATTGTCAGACTGCTTGTGAAGCTCAAATTCAGGGAAGTGAGGGGAACACGGTATTAAATTACATGCTTTCTATTTCATGAGTACTGGACTTTTAAAGAGTGTAATAAAAAGTTAAATGCCAGCATAACGATTGGGGCCAGATGGAATTTCCCATCTCAATAAGTTGGTGGAGTGTTAAAATTCCCCTGGATTCAGTTATTAAGAGGATAACTATTGGTAAAATGCACAACCAATTGAAAAAGGACTTGAAACCTTTATGCACAGCTAGAGTCTACACTTTGGGTTTTAATGGCAAACTGTAGATGTGCAGAATGGGCAATAGTGACCCTTGCCAGCAGGGAGTCTCAGCCAGTAGGAGGCTTAAGCTTTTTTGGCCTTTGCCAGAATGACATCCATTTTCTTAACAACTTGTACCGCTATTCGTACTATTCTATTTCTTGGAATGATGCTTTGGGAGGATGAGGTGACTTTTAGAAGGAATGACACCCCAGACATCCATTGTATCCATTCTATCCGTGCACTCAATGGCATCCATTGAGGTGTGAATAATAGCCTCATACTCCTCACAGAATTGTTGTTTGTTAGACATGACAATTTCATCTACGATAATGGTGATAGAGTGGGTGGAGCATGGAGCCTGGAGTCAAGAAGACCTGAATTCAAATCCATCCTCAGATACTTCCTAGCTCTGTGACCTTGGACAAGTCACTTAACCTGTTTGTCTCCATTTCCACAATTTTAAAATGAGAGGAAGAATAGTACCCATCTGGCAGAGTTATTGTGAAAATCAAATGAGATAATATTTGTATAAAGCACTTAGCATGTTTCCTGGAACATAATAAATGCTATTTAAATGTTTATTCCCTTTGGGCATCTGTGATAGAACAGTCTAGACGGGAACTAGACAAGTTTCTGGGAATGTTCTTCAGGGGCCTTGAAAGCCCAGTTAGGGTTGAGTCATGGTTCCTTCAGGAGAACATGGAGGCTCTAGGTCATAGAGATAGAAGGACCTCAGGTCCATCTAATCCGACCCTCCTGTTTTTCAGAACAGAAAACTGAGTCCCAGAGTAATTTAGGGACTGGTCAGAGATCACACAGGTATCAAATGGAGCCAGAATGTGGAGCCGTGTCTTAACTTGAAATCCAGTGAACGTTTTACCAAATATTTAGCATTTTGGTCTCTTCAGTGTTTGTTGCCTTTGTGAAGATCCTCCCTATTCTGCAGTGTTTACTTTTTCTGGGACTCAACTCACAAGTTCACAGCCTCCGTAGATTCATAGATTCACGGGTCTGGAGACAGGAAGACCTGAATGCAAATATCACCTCTGAGACTTACTAGCTATATGACCTTGGGCAAGTCGTTGAGCTGTCTGCCTGCCTTATTTTTCTCATCTGTAAAATGAGGGTCTTGATAGCACCCACCTCCCAGGGTTGTTTGTAAGGATCAAGTAAGGTAATGCTTGTAAAATGCTTAGCAAACCCAGAGGCTCTTATGTAAATGCTAGCTGTCATCATCATCATCATTACTTAGCAGCTCATAGAAGGCACTTAATAAATGCTGTCAGCCCAATCTGATCCCCTCAGTCGCTAGTGCTCCCCCTAAATACTTTTTTGTGCATATTGTCTTCCCCCAAATCCCTAAGATGACAAACTCTTTGAAGTCTTGTTTTTTGTTTTCTTTTTTGTCTTTGTATCCTCAGAACATTAACACCATGTATTATGGTCACCATTTTGCCATCTGGTGAAACTGAGGCTGAGAAAGATTAAGGAACTAAGTCATCCTTGGTCAAACAGCTAATAAACATCAGAGATTAGACTTGGAATTCAGGTTTCTAATAAATGGAGAGCATACACTATCCGGAGTCGTGATCATGGTAGCTGAGTGTCTGAATCTTTCTGGATGCAAAAGTGTTACTGCGTGGGTAGCTTCTCCAAGCTCCTTACTTACTGTTTCAGACCTCCCACTACTCTATCCCAGGATGAGAATGATGGTTCAATGATGGTCAGAACTGCTGAATGAGGATCATGGGTAAGAATGCAAAGTGAGAAGGAAAGAAGACAGAGAGGCAGGGTAGGAGCAGGGATCTGGGATGCCTGAGGACTGTCAGTCAATCAATAAGGAACATTTGTGTGTCTTCAAAGATTTCCCTAGGATTGCTGCCTGAAAAATTGTGGACATTTAATAACCTTCACAGGAAACCAAACCACCTTAGGCTCTTCCACTTTATGAATGAGGGGGAATTAAAGTAATTTCAGCCTTTCTCCCTTCTTTACAATCATGAGGGTTTTTTCTTCAGTAATCACTCTTGAAAAATGAAGTCAAATATGAATGGTTATAGTAAAATACTTTTCTGGTAGTATCACCAATGTCTTCCTCACTGTACACATATATGTATTTTGTCAAGTGACATTACAGTGATCTTTTTGCTAAAATAACTGCTGATCTCAGGGTAAATCTACAAATTTAGGAGCTGATTGGACTTAACCAGGATGTGTTAAACATCTGAAATGTAGGCTAGAATCCACTTTATTCAGTTTCTAAAAAAAAGGCAAAGATGGATGCCCGGAGGTGAGAGAGAACCCTTAGAATTCTGCTCACACATATTATTGAGATTTTATATTGCTTTTATTATTTGGCCACAAAAATGGACATAATCCTTGTTGGCTTCAACACACCTGCTAGTGCTGCTTTCTCTCTTCATCTTGCAAAATATAAGACAAGGCCAGAGCTTAAATTAAAATCCTCGGGTTCTTATCTCTTTCCCACAGGAAAGCAAATCTGTGTTGAAAACCGTAAAATTAAGAGCAGAGCAAGGATAGCATAATTTAGTGAAAATTCATGGCACCAGATTCTGAGCTATATGACTGGAGGGAGAGGTCAGACATTAGGAAGATACTGCCTGCTAATGCAAGTTTCCTTAAAGGTAGTGCTCTGAAAACAAGAAAAGCATGCCATATACAGACACAGACACACACACACACACATAAACACACATGCATATACATATGTATCTATGTATATATACATAAGTGTGTGTGTATATTTATATGTATGTATGTGTATATGTATATATATATATATATGTATATATATAAAATTTATTGCCTTTTCTTCTCCATCTAGGTTTCATAGCTACCCAAGACATTATCATGACCCGTTGTATTACAATAACACATTTTTTTTTCTGAATTTGAACTCTAGGCAGACTTTATTATTCTCTGAAATTCATTTGAAACATAATACATATTGCATCAGCATTTAGGTACCAAGATCAGTGTAGGTTTCCATTTTAATAAGGTTTTTCTCATATGAATGCCCCATTTCCACAGTCCTTAATTCCTGGTGTTTAATAGCTCATTCTGTGTATTTGGTGAACTGTATCATTAGCACTTGAAAAACACTGAAACATTTTTTTTAACCTCTTCTGCATATAAATAGCTATGCTGAGGTATATGGAGAATTATGGGGTGGCTTTGATAATGGTGCTCTCTTTAATATATGCCAAGGGCATAACTATTGGAGTCCTGCTATTAGAGAAGAGCTGATAATTATAAAATAGGGGGGAAGAGGTACTATGCAAATTGTATTATTGTCTCAAACACACACACACACACACATACATTCTCTCTCTCACACACACATACATTCTCTCTCTCTCACACACACTCACACACACACACACACACAGAGGATTTTCCCCCTCCCCCTACTCAGCCCCCTTGGGTGGAGGTTGTAATGATAGGGTGTTAAAGAGAATTAAGTATTACTAGGATAATTGCCCCTATTTTTCCTCAGGGTAGTCATGCATGTTTCATCCACAGCACCTCTTAACATTACACCTAATTTGTAGAAAGCATCAAATGCAAAATTAGCATGTGTTATGGGTACAGCAATTGTGACATAGACATAAACATGCTTCAGAGGCATGACTCCTAAGTATGCATCCCTATGCACAAACAGTACGGGTAGCGTCCACGAGTTTTTCAGTGTGCCTCCTGTACTTAATTTAGCTAGCATTTGTCTGGGAGGAAAGAGACTTCACACATCATTTAGTTTGCATTACAGTGAGGTCTGAGCTACTCCAGGCTAATTGTAGGGAAGGCCAGTCTGAACTAGCAAAAAGTCTGAATTAAGGAATATTTTAAATAAATGAAGTTTTGTTACTTTCAAGTTCACACATTTACTTGGTAATTACTCGAGAAGGATGACTAACTAGAGATGCACATTGGCTGTTTTAATGAATAAGACTCACTTTTAATCAGCAACCTTATTTACATATAATATTTTATGTGTTAAACTTCTTTAAAACAGTTTATTCCCTTAAGTTAAACATGCCCCTGCAATTGTGTTTACATGACTAACTCACTTTAGCAAATCTTTTCTTTGTGGTTACTGTATAACAAAAAGAGGTAACATCCCAGGCAGAATTATCAGAGTTAAATTACTGTAGTCTAAATGAAGATGTTAACATATTTCTAAAAAGACACACTGATACCTAGTTTGAAACTTCCGTATTAGGTTGCTATTTTTTCAAATGCCTTTCCAAAAGTAGAGAGTTCATGGAATTATGGCAAATGAAATTATGTTGGCATGTAGGTTTCAGACATAGTTTGACTTAATAGTGGACACCCATATCCAGCCTTGTCTGTATGGTATACAGAACCAGAAAAGGAAGCAAAAGAAGAGAAAGATGGGAGGCTGATTGAATTAAGAGATCTCTAGAACTTTTTTTTGAAGGATGGTGTTAAGGTGATTTTTAAACACTTCAAAGCACAGAGTAGTTTTGAACAAATAAGAGAGTATGGATCCAACTGAATTTTTGTCCAGTGAAAGACTATAAATAAATCCTATCACATACTTTAATTGCTATATTAATATCAGTTATATATATTTTGTATATATATTATATATAGTTATATATAATTATATATTAATATATAGTTTTATATATATCAGTTATATATCAATATATATATAAATCTGATATATATCAGAATATATTTTATTATATATTCCACAATTAACATTTTATATATTACATAATTTATAAATATATTTTATCATACATTCCACTACTGCAATTTCCACCGTTAATTTAAGTATTTCAAGGGTGCAAATGTAAGAATTCAACCATTACTTTAGAATATGTGAAATAATCACAATGAAAAAAAATGGCACACTTGACAACATAGGATGTCTTAAAAATGGTTCTGATCTCTGAAAAGATGTGTCTTATGCTATGCCCAAGAAGCCTTAGAGGCTCTGTTGAACAAAGGTGGGCGACACATAGTCAGAGATTAAAGCCCACGCAGGTCATCGGATGACTTCGGCCGTTAAGGCAGTAGATGGGGTGGGGTTATTAGTACATCAGGTCAGAGTGGCTCTGACAGGGGGGAGGAAAGGATGGCAGGAATATTAACATTGTTACTCTTGTTACTTTGCAGTCCAATAAAGTTCCCGTGGTGCAGCCATCCCACGCGGTCCACCCTCTCACGCCCCTCATCACTTACAGCGACGAGCACTTTTCACCAGGATCGCATCCTTCCCACATCCCAACAGACGTCAACTCCAAACAAGGTGAGAACAACCTCCTTCTCAATCTCATTGCCCACCAACTGGAGCATGGAGCAAGCAGGCTCCTGATTTCTGGAGAGCTCCCCAGAGGGTACTCTTCACGTTGCTACAGCATTCTGGGTACCTGTGTCTGGCTTGTCTTGCAAATGATTATGCTGCGTCCCAAAGTGATATATAAATGGCAGATGCTTATCATTGGGCCAGAGCTATTCAGCTGATGAGAGAGAAATTGTTTAAAAGAGAGAGAGGGAGAGAAACTACAATAACTTTGTGTTGTTGTTTTTATTTTTTTATTTTTCAGGTGGAGAAAGATAGAGGCTGAACACTTTCAGCATCATTTAGTTCCTTAAACATAAACCACCATTTAAGAAATGACTACCCCAGATTTAATCCTTAGCGCCCTCTGTTGTATTTGCATATCTCAACACATACAGACTATGTCTAAAGTCAAACAAGGAGAATCAGAAGAGGATTTTTAACACGAATTTGATTTTTCTCAACATAAATATTTTCTTTCATTTTATAAATGTGTGCATTAATGTCTAATAGAGTTTCATGATATAAAATCCTTTTCTATGGCCTCACTGTTATTTAGTCATTTCAGTTGTGTGCGACTCTTTGAGGCTCTATCTGAGGTTTTCTTGACAGAAATACTGGAAGGATTTGCCATTTCCTTTACCAGTCCATTTTACAGTTGAGGAGCTAAGGCAGACAGGGTTAAGTGACTTGTCCAGGGTCACATGGCTAATAAGTATCTGAAGCCAGATTTGAACTCATGAAGATGAGTCTTTCTGAGTCCAGGCCTGGCCCTCTATCCACTGCCCCACTTAGTTGCTTGAGCCACACCCCTGCCCCTTAAACTGGTATTTACTAGAACTGAATTGAAACACTCATAGAATGCATTGTATGTGGTTGTGGAGTTCTGAGGTTCTGGGTTCGAATATCTCTCCCCCTGCCCTCTTACTTAGCTCTGTGTCCCTTGGGCAAGTCACTTATCCTGCCTGAGTGTCAGTTTCCTCTGGCCTCTGAGGTCACTTCCAGGTTTACATCTTTGATCCAAATAAGATTTGTCTGAGGCCGCAAAGAGTAGTTAAACTCTCTCCCAGCCATGTCATGAATTGATGCCTAACTGTATTTCTGCTACTTTACAGCAAAATAGCTAATATAAGATAAGTGAAGTCAAAATCTGGGCTCTTTGATTAGAGCAAATAGTGGGCATCAGCTCTGTTCTGTGGGTTATCTAAGCAGGGAGGTGAAGACTGGTCTGTTTTTTGAATGAAGTTTCCTGAAAGTTTAGAGGCTTCCTTCTCCCCATGCCCTCCTGTGCTTTAAGCAAAGATGTGCCTATGTAAAGGTTCCTACAGAGCTATGCAAAGTCAACACATCTAAATGCTTCGGTTTTACTCTTAATGCTAATCTTCCTCGACCATCTTAGACCCACTTTTCCAGGAGTGGAGGCAGACCTGGGTGGGTACTATTCCAAGAATGGAATCTCAGGGTGCGAGTGTTAGACTTTCCTTTGTTAGGAGCTCTGGGCTAGTTTCAATCCTTATCCTTAAAAAAAAAAATCTTGATTAAATGGAAAACCTAAAAAATTTGATGTGACTATTCAGTGTTGGTGTGGGATAGCGGGAAGAGTTCTGTGCTGCCAGGAGGTTCCAATGTTGGATCTAGCTGTGATTAGCTGTGTGATCTAGGCCAAGTCATTCAACCTGTATAAGCCTCAGCTTCCTCATCTAGAAAATAGGGTGATGGGGATGGGAATAAATCGAAGACTTTTTTCCACTCTAAAAGTGTAGGGCTCTGTATGACATTTGAAGGATATTTGAACTCCTGTTTTTAGTGTCTGTTTGTGATGGATGACAGGGGCGATGGTAGTCCTCTTGGTTTGATTCCTCACCCAAAGCCTTTTTTGTTTGTTTGTTTTTCTCTTGGTGGTAATGGACTCTGAAATTACATGGCCATCATAAGCATCTTCAAAACGATGAGTTTGTGGCTAATGACCACCTATGTTATTTACATTTGCTTTTTTCCCATCTACTATTACTGCTCCAGCTCTATATAAATGTGAGTTATTGTTAGAAGCAACTAGGTAAGGGACAGCTAGGTAGCACAGTGGATAGAGCACCGGCCTTGGAGTCAGGAGGAGCTGAGTTCAAATCCAGCCTCAGACACTTCACACTTACCCACTGTGTGACCCTGGGCAAGTCATGTAATCCCAATTGCCTCATCCCCCCCCAAAAAAAAAGAATAAAAAAAAGAAGCAGCAGCTAGGTGGATTGTGGAATCAGGAAGTTCTGAGCTCAAATCCTGCCTCAGACACTTACTAGCTGTGTGACCCTGGGCAAGTCACTTAGCCTATATTTGCCTCCATTTCCTCACCTGTAGAATCGGGATAATAATAGTACTTATCTCCTGGGATTGTTGTGAGATTCAAATGAGACAATATTTATAATGTGCTCTGCAAATCTTAAAGTATTGTATAATTCTAGCTATTATTATTATTATCATTATCATTATCATTTGATCTTGGAGTTGAGAGGTGGTTGGCATAGTGGATAGAAAGTAGACTTTGTACTCAAGAAGACCTTGGTTCAAATCTTACCTCTGGCTCAAACAGACTGTGTGATCCTAGGCAAGTCATTTTATGTCTCTGTGTCTCAGGCAACTCTGTAAAACAAGGGATCTTAACCTTTTTGTGTGTGTCATGGACTTCTTTGGAAGTCTGGGAAATCTATGGACCTATTCTCAGAATAAATTTTTTTTAAATGCATACAATAAAATATATAGGATTACAAGGACAGACAATTATATTGAAATGCAGTTATCAAAATATTTTTGAACATTTTTTAAAACACAGAAGTACACAGACTGTGGGTTAAGAATCCCTGCCTTAATACTCTGAGTTCTAGATTTGCATTGGTAGAAGGAGTGTCCTCATTGGCATTACCCTATACTCAATGAATTCAAAATCTAGACCAGGGGTAGGAAACCTGTGGCCTCAAGGTCCTACCTGGCCCTCTAGGTCCTCAAGCACAGCCCTTTGACTAAATCCAAACTTCACAGGACAAATCCCCTAAATAAAAGGTTTTGTTCTATAAAACTCGGACTCAGTCAAAAGGCTGATCCCAAGGATCTAGAAGGCCACATGTGACCTTGAGGCTGCAGATTCCCTACCTCTGCATACCCAGTGAATTCATACATCTAGACTTTCTACTCAACCTATTACTTTCTACCTTGTCTTCTTTTATGATGATTATTTAAAGCTTATAACAAAGCCCTTTATAAATATCACTATCGATAATAATATTAACATTACTGGTAATTATCACTACTATAAAACCTTTAAGTGGTCATTATTGATGATAGTATTGGTAAAAATAATAACTGCAACAACATGATTCTAGGTTTCTCTAATTCGCTCTTAGTACCCTGATCCCCACCCATACGAAAAGTAGCTTCCAGTGTAGTAACATGGTCTGTACAGACAATACTGAATTATTCAAGGACTTATTATGTAGGGCTTTTGCTTCTGTTCTTCCTTTCTCCAGCTGCCTGCCTTTTGGGTATTTCTTTGCTAATTAGCATGTTGGTTAACTCAGTTGGCTAGAGAATGGTGCTAATGAGGGCAGTGTTACTGGCTTCATCTCCCCTATAGGCCAGTTAATTGTGTAGAGAGGAAATGTTTCCTCCATGGGCACACTACATACACCCTTTTCTTCCCTGACCCCTGATCCTGGATAGCATTCTAGCAAATATATACCTTTTCTCAGTATAAACCCATTGCAACTACTAGTTTGTGAATGCCTTTTTCACATCACCTTTCATTTGTGAAAGGACGGGATTGTAGCATCATCTCCATCCAAGATGGTCACCATCTTGCAAAGAATCCTAGAGTCACCAAATCCCCAAGCTGGAAAGGATCTCAAGTTCATTGCTTCAGCCCCCTGACATGTATCTCCCATACAATATACGTGATAAATGGTTGAAACTCTATCCAGATTCTTCATGACACTGTGTTTGACCTGTGTTTGTAGTCACCCACCCTCCCTTGTGTAGTCAATATCCCTATCAAGACAAGGTAAATGGAACAGGAAAGGAAGGGGAGTTTGGACCAATGGATTTGGCAGCTCACTACCAGCTCTGTCTTTAAAATACTTAATTCAGCACTTCAAGGATCTGTGGTTTTATCAATGTGGTTACCCCTTCCACTAACACAGATTAACTCACTACAACTTGATCAGCAATCTTTGAAAGTTTCTGTGGCCAGAAAAAAACCCACTGCTCCCCCCTCCACAGTCTCCCTCAAAACCAAACTGGTGATGAACCTTTTGAATTTCACCAGACTGGTCCTCTTAAAACAATTAGTCAGATAATCAATGAGCATTTGTTAACATCTTGTACGTGCCAAGAATCCACATACAAAGACAAAAATGAAACAATTCCTGCCTCGACAAGCTTACGTTCTATCTAGCAACATTTACATGTATGGACAAATAGCCATAACTTCCATTCATTGCTAGGTCTGCCCTCGGAACTTTTCCAGCTTGGGAGAATCTACAAGAGCTAGTACTTTTCTGGCATACCCTCCAAGAACCCAGAATGACCTCCAAGCCCCAGTGGGGCATATGTGAGAGGAAAAAGACTTCAATGCAGGTTGTGATATATAAATGACATCATTTCTAAAGCTTAGTAGGAACAAGAGAGATTGAGGATAATTGCTAAAATTAAGGATTTTTAAAAAATTTGTATCTTTCAATTATCCAAGTTTTCACTATCCTCCCATCAGAATCAGTAATCACAAATTGACTGGATAGGTTTTAAGGTCTCTCTCACTTTGACCAAACTGAGACCTAGTGGAAAGTGATATTGCCCCCAGAAAACTGTGTAATCTCAGAATAAGATGCAAATTAAGGCAGAGGATATATACCTTTTATTCACTTAGTTACCTTATGTAAATCACTTTCTTAGACTCAGGAGGCTAATCATATTAACCCAACTTAAAAAGACAGAACTGGGTCAGGTTTTTAATTTTGTTTTTGTTTAAGGTAATTCCTCGATGTGGATGTAATAGACAGATCTGGCCTCGGAGTCAAGAAGAATCAAGGAAGCCTGAATTATTGTCTTAGTCACTCAGGCAACTCTCTTAAGAATATGGTTTTAGAATTGATTTGCATTGGTAGAGGACGTTTCCATACTTAGGAGCTCCCTACATCAATGAAATCATAAGTCTGGTTCAAATCTTTTTAATTAGATAACATTTAATTTTGTAATGAAACAATTAAATAGCTGTGGCAGTATCAAAGGAGGCATTCAGCCTCACTGGATAAAAACTCATTTTTGATGATGGTTGTTTCCCTCATCCATAAAATGGGGATAAATAGCAGCACCTACTTCTCAGGGCTGTCCTGAGAATCAAATGTGATGATATAGATAAAGGCTCTTACTTGCAATTATTCTTATCATCACCATCATCCTTGAATTCTGACTGATAACTTATTCTTGCTTCCTGGGGAGAAACACCATTCATTGCCAAATTATTTATATTTGGTGCACAATTTGAGCTTTTGTTTTGATTCTGTGTTTGTGAAGTGCCTCCTTTTTTCTTAATGAATTCATCAGTGATGACCTGAGAATGTAGGTACAATGGAAACTCATTCCCATTTATATCCTTTAGTAAATATTTCATAGACACACAACTGGTGTGATTATGGAGCCAGAATCAAGAATTCTGAGAAGCAGAAGGGAATACAGACAATCCCTTAGACTAGCTCCCTTCCAAATCTTTGAATCCTATCTGTATATTTGAATTTGATGAATTTTACTACTACAGTCAATTTTGGAAAGATTTGTTTTTAATTATTCTCTTGTTTTACACCTATCATCTGCTTATTATCAACTTTGACCCCTGAGATGTCTATTTATCTGAGCAGCTAATGTATTCAGAGTAATGGGGATTGGGGGCAAAGGGACCTGGTAAGAAATAGATACTTAAACCCTAGGGAAATGAGCCTCAAACTATTAAAACTCCTCCCAGCACAAGAATCCACATGGTTAAAGGTCAAATTTAACAGTAGGAATCCAGCCTTGAACTATTTCTAAGACAGTAGTCTAAAGTTCTCAAAATGGAACCCATTTGCACTCTAAAAACTATTAAACACCACCACTCCAAAGAGTTTTTGTTTACATGGGCTTATAACCAATCAATGAATAAACATTTATTAAGTGCCTACGGTGTGTCAGAGACTGTGCTAAGCACCAGGCATAAGAAAAAAAAGGCAAAAGATAGCTCCTGCCTTCAGGGAGCTCACAATCTAATTAAACCTATACATATTTTCCACATTTGAAATTAAATCATCTTAGTATTATTATAAAAATAATTTAGACTTGTAGACCCCCTGTCTCAGGACGCACCATGTGTCTCTGGACCACACTTTGAGAAATTCTGCCCTAGGACAATGATTCCAAACCTCTTGAGTATGGGGATAGTACTCTGTGTGTGTGTGTGTGTGTGTGTGTGTGTGTGTGTGTGTGTGTGCATGTGAGTGTGTGTATGTATGTATGTGTATATATGTATATGTACACATATAATATATACACATATAAACACACCTATATACATATATGCACATAGATGTATACATACACGTGAGTGCATGTGTATATATATTCTTAAAAGCCATTCCATTTCCATTTCCTCCTCTCCATGACAGCAGTTGAAATGAAAGATCAAAGTGAATGGTGCTTAGTGTACATATGAATTCAAGGACCCCTCATAATAATTCTGCTGCCCATTGTTGGGGAAAATTAATCTGGAGAGTAGAACCCAAAAGAAAAAGAACAACCTAAATTTTAGTCTGGATTAGCTAACAGTGCATTTTATTGTTACCAACAAGTTATTTAACCTTTCTTGGGCTGTGTTCCCCTTTAAAAAATAGGTGTATGAAGAGCCATCGCATGTTTGTTAGATGGATTTCAGGTTTCATGATTGTACTGGAACTCTGGTCTAGGACAGTGATTCCCAACCTTTTGAGTACAAGGACTTTTGTTTTGTTTTGTTTTGTTTTTGGTGAGGCAATCGGGATTAACACAAGGTCACACAGCTAGTTGAGTGTCAGATGTCTGATGCCACATTTTAACTCAGGTCGTCCTGACTCCAAGGCCGTAGCTCTGTCCACTGCGACACTTAGTTGCCCCCAAGGACTTTTTTTTTTAACGTTAAAAAGAATTCTACTAATTTAGAGACTAAATTTCCAGAGTTCCTACATTGAAGCTTATTTTTGAATTATTCTTGAAGAAATCATTAGCTATGCAAATTAACTGATTAATCAAGCATTTTTTTTTAAGAATGTAAGCTTCTTGCAAGAAGGGAGTTTCATTCTTTGTATTTGTATACCTAGTACAGTGCCTAGCACATAGTAGGTCCTTAATAAATACATGTTGATTAAGTTCCTGCACTAGGAGTTTATATTCTCCCAGAAAGACAAAATGGTCATAATTAGATGTGCACAGACATGCACAAAGCAGATTCTAGGTAACCTTGGAGGTGAAGGCGCTAGGTGTTAGGGGAAAATAGGAAAGGTATCCTTCGGAAGGGGATGCTTAAACTGAGCCTTGAAAAAAGCCAGAAATTTCAAGAGGTGAAAGTGAGGAGGAAGATCATTCCAGGCATCATGGATGGGTATGGACACAGGAGATGGTATGCCTATTGTAAAGAACAGCCAATTTTCACTAATGTAGACTGTCCTCCCCTATATCCCCAGATGGAATTAGTAAAGGTTTTTAGTACAAAGAGCAGGCCCTGAGGCTGGACCTGAGAGTGAGTAGAGAGGAATGATACATTAGAAGGCTGAAAAGATGAGATGAGACCAGGTTGTAGAGGGCTTTAAGTGTCAAACACTTAAATTAAACAAGTAAAACAAATTGAAAACATTTTGGGAAACTAGAGAATAGTTAATGCATTTGTTTTAAAGATTGTAGCGTGTAATTGTTTTTTGAAATGTAAATGGTACTGACCTTCTGAAATACTTCTTGAAGGTTAACAAGGATCTTTTTAAAAAATGGTTTGTTAGAACTTAACATTAAACATCAGTGCAGCTAATAAACTTGATTAGTAACTATTAAAATTTTGATTAGTTAATTTCAACCTGTGAAATCTCAGGAGACATTGGTGGTAGGCATTGTGGAGCAGCGGATGGAGAGCTGCTCTTTGAGCCAAGATGTCCCAGGGTTTAAGTCCTACCCTGAAGCACTCTGGCTCTGCGACCTTGGGGAGATCACTTCACCTGTCATTCCCTCAGGCAATTCTCCAAGACTGTAACTTTCAGAATAGTTGCCAATCTGCACTGGAGCTTCTTTACTGGACAGCCTTCTATGCCAATAAAACTGGCAGACCTTTAACATCCACTGGATATTTCCACCTGGATATCTGGCCAGTACCTCAAAGTCAACATGGGGGCCACCTCCAGTCTTCCTGATCAATATCTGGCCACTGCACCCAGATGGCTCCGTAGGAGAAAGTGAGGCTGGTGACTTTGCACAGCCGTCCTTCACTTACATCCAATTCACCTGTAAGTTATGGCATCGCCTTCCTGATGTCATGGTCCTCTTCCAGAATGAAGAGCAAACAACAGCAATAACAATAACAAAGTCAGCACAATCAAAATGGAGGTCATCATCATTCTTCCTTGAACCTGTCCCTCATCATAATTTCCCTCTTAGTTGACAGTGCCACCATTGTTGGGGCTTCTCAGAAACATAGTCATCTTCAACCCTTCCCTCTCTTCCTCCATGTCACATTTCTCACCCACCTAGTTCAGGTCTTCATCAAACTTCCCATTCAGGTTATTCCAACAGCCTCCTTATTCTTTTCTTTGCCTCTACTGAGTAAAGTCTACTCAGTCAATCAGTAAGCACCTACTGTGTGCCAGGTAATGGGCTAAATACTGTCTCCCCCCTTTCTAATCCACACAGAAGCCCCAGTAAAATTTCTCATGCATAGCTCTGAATATGCCTTACTCAAAAACCCTGCAGCAGTGGGGACCTGTAGCCCTCTAGGTCCTCAAGTGCAGTTCTTTGACTGAATCCAAAAGTTCCCAGAACAAATCCCCTTACTAAAAGGATTTGTTCTGTAAAACTTGGACTCAGTCTTAAGGCCGCACCCAGGGACCTAGAAGGCCACATGTAGCCTCATGGGTGTAGGTTTTCATAGAATAAAACACAGGCTCCACTTACATAATCTTATGCCAACCAACATTTCCAGCTCTGCATTTCAGCTCTCATTTGCAGAATGGGATTCATGATGCCTATTATGCCTCATCTCACAGGGTTGTTGTGAGGATACCTGTAAAATGGATGTAAAGTGCTTTGTAGGTCTTAAAATAATAAATGGGCTCAGCTGGTATCATTAAAGGTAGTCTAGAATTCTGAATTTTCACTAATTTAGACTGTCCTCCCCTAAACCCCAGAATGAATTAGTGAAAATTTTTAATACAAAAAAAAATTATTTCAAGTCTTTTGAAAGAAACATACTTTATAAATACAAAGTCATATAAATGTTTGTGCTTTTAACTGTAGTGGTCATTGTAAAGGGAACATTTTCTTCCTATATATTGCATTTTTTTCACCAAACCTATGACTTTATTGCCATAAGAATCCCCTTCTACCGAAGCAGATCAACTTCTGCTCTACCACTCGGATCTAAGAGCCTTGTAGGTGTCAAGAGGCAAGATCTGAACCTAGGTCTTGCTGACCCAGAGAATAGTTCTCTTTCTATGGTGCCTCTGATTGCTTTACTTATAATGTTATTTTCTTATGCTGAAAATTCAACCTGAGCTTCTTAGTCTAGGCTTTGATAGAATTTTGTGTAAATTTCTTCTATGTAATGTAATGGTCAAATGCAGACTGTACATGGACAGCCTCAGATTCACTCCAGTGAGCCATCCAGTGAGTGGTGTGTTAGTCCCTGGCAACACAGCCTTATGCTGACGCTGGCAACCATGTTAGGGAGGCTGTTGGTCAACACCCATTTATGAAGTGTTTGCCAAGCACTGGGGTTATAAAGAATGGCAAAAACATTCCTGACTTTAAAGGATCTCATATTCTAATAGAGGAAACAGCAGTTAGTGAAACTAGGAAAAGGCTTCTGAAAGACTTGTGGAATATGAGCCTGAGTCTTTAAGGAAGCCAAGAAAGAAGGCAGAAAGTGTGGAAGGACAGACGTGACAATAGAAAGGCGTGCAAGAGAGATGGGGAGTGTCATGTTTGAAGAATAGCAATGTAATGAGATTGGGGACAGGAGTAAAATGTAATACTGGAAAAGTCAGAAGCTGGGAAGAGCTGTAAATGTCAAATAGAGGACTTTATATTTGATCCTGGAAGTAATAGGGAAGTTTATTGAGGAGGAAGGCAGTAAAAAATCACTTTGGCAGCTTAGTGAAAAGTGGATTGGAGTAGGGTAAGACAAGTTAGGAAGCTAATGCAGGTAAGAGTTGATGCATTTTTACTGTACTAGGGTAGTGGCCATGTAAGTCAAGAGAAGGAAGAGGATGCATGGGGAAATGTTGGGAAAGTAGAAATGATGAGATTAGCAACAGATTAGAAATGTGAGTGAAGTTGAAAATGACCCAAAAGTTGAAATTCTGGGTGACTGGAAGGATGATGTGGTATCTTGAAAAGATAATACAGTTTTGAGGAAAAGCTAACAAGTGTTGCTTTGGGCATTTTGAGTTTGGGATGCCTGTAAGGCATCCAGTTCAGGATGATAGTCCAGAAGACAGTTGATGATGCAAGACTAGAGTTCAGGAGAAATATTAGGGATGGATATGTAAATCTGAGAATCACTTGCATGGAAATGATGTTTGAACCCATGGGTGCTGTTATCACCAAGTGAGATATTATAGAAGGGAAAGAGAAAAGGGCCCAGTTAAGAGTCTTGTGCGCGATACCCACAATTAGTGGGCATGATATAGATGAAGATCCAGGAAAAGAGACTGAGAAGGGGATAGAAGCAGGAGAGGGCAATGTCAGGAAAACCTAGAGAGAAGAAGACATCCAAGAGGAAAAGGTAATCCAACAGAGTTTAAGAGGGAACTAATAACCTTGAGAAAAGGCTTGAGAAAAAGATTGCGAGCGTTTATTAAACACCTACTGTGTGCTAGTGGGCACTGAGAGGATACACGGAAAGGCAAAACCACTAAAGATTCCTAAGTCTTGGCTCGGCTTGTTTCTCCAGCTCTCCTTTGTCTTTCATTATCAGGTGCTTCTTAGTTGTGATGATTAGAACAGTGTTATAAACATGACATTTAAATGGATGCATCTTGAATAATGGAAAATCTTTAAGAAGGTTTCAAAATGTCTATATTCAGCACAGTTATTTGCATATTTTTCCAGTTTAGGCATGAAGATTCTAGAATACTCTCTAGAAGAATGCTTCTTAACCTGGAGTATGTGAACTTGGTTTTTAAATATTTTGATAGCTATTTTTGGTATAATAGGTTTCCTTTGTAATCCTATATATATTTTATCTTATTCATTTATAAGCATTATTTTGAAGTGTCTCCAGGGCTCTCCAGACTGCCAACACTGGGGAAAAAAATAATTTAAGAGCTTACCCTCTGGAATAAAATTTTCAAAAGTTTTAAACCTCATAGACTTCAGATTTCCCATTTTGGTTTAATACAGTGAATCATTCATTCCACCTCATATTCCAAGGATGCAAATTCTGTTACCAAGATGTGATCTGAAGTACCTGTGTTAATATCACAGCTCACCTACACAATAAAACCCAGAACAGAAGAACATTAGTTCCTGCTTCAGATTGGTTAGCAAATAACAGAATTATAGAATTTAAGAATTAGAAAGGACCTCTAGTCCAACCCTTATACCAAAGGAATCCCTATTATAATGTGGTCGGTATTCTAAAATCTGAATAACAACAGAAGAAGCAATCAGCAAACCGTTTATTAAGCATCTACTCTACCTAAAAGCCCTGGGAATAGCAGTGACCCCCTCATCCTCAGACCAGCAATCCTGCTTCCCTTTTGTCCCCCACAATCGTCATTGTGGAGAAGGGGTCCACCATCAACACCACCCATAATCACTGGTCAGCTGCCACCAACAGTTGGGTAGACCCAAGAGCCCCAGGACAGAAGAACCCCCAGAGTACTGGCCGTTCTTAGAGCCCAGCCTCCTCATAGAAGTCATCATCCAAGGCAGGAAACTTTATAAAGATGGGACCTGGCAACTATTGGTACAGGTGCAGCTACCAGAGACCTGGGGAAGGAGGGAAGGAGTTCTTACCACCAAAGGCCTTGGTACCATCAAACAGTTCAATATCAGATATAAATGTATGTTTCTTTTTTTTTAGTGGAGATGACATTAAAGAAAATGCATAATCATCTACTTTGCCTCTATACTTTAAGGACCGTGAGATCATTCCGTCTGACATACTGCCAAAGTCTTCTATGTGTGTGGTTTATCCCTCTTAAAATGTGAGCTTCTTGAAAGCAGGGCCATTTTAACTCTCTTTATTTGTATCTCTAGCACTTAATATCATGTTTGTACATAGTAGGACTTAAATGCTTTTTCATACATTTATTCATATTCTGTGCCCAGTTCCATGCTAGGGCCAAGATTATTAACAAAGATAAAAACAAAGCAGTCCCTTCCCTCAAGGACCTTATATTCTATTGAGAGAAAACAACAGGTAGCCCCCAAATGAAAAAGCAAAATGCATACCAAGGAATTTTGGTGGCGAGGGTCAGGGGAGGCCCTAGCAACTTGAAGGGTCAGGAAAGACTTCTATGAGAAGTAATACTGAAGCTGAGCTTTGAAAGAAGCTAGGGATTCTGCTAGGCAGATGGGAGGGGGAGGGCATTTCAGACATGAGATGGAGAGGCTGTACAACAGCATGGTGAAAGGAGATGGAACATTGGGGCAGCTAGGTGGCTAAGCGGATAGAGTACCAGCCCTGAAGTCAGGAGGATCTGAGTTCAAATGTGGCCTCAGACACATAACACTTACTAGCTGTGTGACCCTGGGCAAGTCACTTAACCCCCATTGCCCAACCAAAAAAAGAAAAAAAGAAAAAGAAACAAAAAAAGAAAGAAAGGAGATGGAACATTGTAGATGAGCAATAGTGAGCCGAAGGTCAGCATGGCTGCAATCCAAAGCGTGCCAAGGGCATTGACAAACAGTGAACTTGGAAGGGGAGTTTTTGTAAGAGCAGAAGTGAGGACATGCTGAAGGCCACTTTTAACACATAAAAAGCTGTCCATTTCATGGACTTCAAGCCTGACAGATTAAATGTGGCCCATGTACATCAGAATAGCGACAAATGAGCCTGCCTTCCTTGGTGGATGATTACCAGGGTGGATTTACTTCCCTTTCTTGCTTGGACAGCCTTGCAACAAATGGAGTTCAGAAAAATACCATCATGCTCCTATTTTCAGTTTGTGGTGATTTTTTTTTAAATCCTAAGATCCTGCTTAGAGGTAACCCTGAATTCTCAAAGGTCAAGGCAATGAAGCATCAGCTCTGGTCTCTAGCATGGGCCTAGCTAACAGGCTGTCCATCTGTCATCTGGGGACCAGTCTAGCAAAGTTCACAGGCTCACTTCTGGTGATTAATGCTTTTTTTTTTTTTTTGGACCTAGAAACTTGTTAAGATGCTCTATTAAAGCACGAAGGACTTTTAACCTATTTCAGTGGAGGAAGTAGCCACATTGACAAAAAGCCTTAAATATCTACAAGTATTGAAATATTATGATTTTGATTCTTTTGTGTCCTGATTTTGTAGAGTTAAACATTGGCCACTGTTGAAAGAACCCTGGCTGTTCAAAGGCAAGAGCTGCAACATTACGCATGCTTATGAGTCAGAGCCAAGTGTCTCACCCTGAATAATATTTTCAATTGTCAATCTGCACTTCCCATTTCCTCTGGAAGCTGATTTGAGCCTCACTCCCATATCCTCCCTGACCCCCTTTGTCTCTTACAGCCATAACTTTGAATAGCCCATGATTTCATAGTTATTATTTTAAGCTCATGTCATTCCAGCCCAGTCTGGCCAAAGGAAGAAAATAAGCATTTATTAAGCATCTACTGTGTGCCAGGCACTCTGCTAAGCTCTTTAAAAATATTATCTCAGTGTTTGGATTAGATGACTTCTGACATTCCTTCCAGGTCTAGCACAAAGATACTGTGGTCTATTATGTCATTAATTTTGTTATAAATTGTGATTACAACAGCAGATACAAGGTTCAGTCTTCCTAGTTTATGCTGATGGAACATGGTCAAAGAACTAGATGGAACATTGAGCAACTACATAATCTTTAAAGTTCTTTTCAATTTAAAAATATATATATATTATCTCAGTTGATCCTCACAACAACCCTGGGAGGTAGGTGGTATTCTTATCCCCATTTTACAGTTGAGAAAATGGAGGCAGACAGAGGTTGTGTGATGTGTCCAGGGTCACACAGTTAGGAAGTGCCTGTGGCAGGATTTTAACTCAGATCTTCCTGACCCCAGGCCCAGCACTCTATCTATCACACCACCTAGCTGCCTCTGCCAAAGGAGTCTAACTTTAGGGTTGTGATCTCAATCAAATGTGTGAGATGTGAAATGGCCTCAACACTTCCAAATGCAGTCTAAACCAGATGCAAATGTAGTTGGGAAATAGTGAATAAAATAAATAAAAATATAATAGACCATTGTCCAGCCTGCAAGAATCCTTAGAAATGGTTTATCGGCTCCCTTTTCTATGTGAGTTTGACACCGTTGTTCTAGATCAGTGCAAAAGCTGTAATGATGAAATGATATTTCCATCAATGTACATTCTTCAGTAGACTCTCAGAATCTAAAGGGGCTTTTGTGGTCCTCTAGTTCAATGCAGAGCTGAACGGGAACCTCCCTGTACAACAGGGAATTCTTAACCTGGTCCATGTACATAGATTCAGGGTTTGTGAACTTGGATGAGAAAAAAAATACATCTCTATTTCAACACAACTGGTTTCCTTTGTAACCCTATTTTATTTTATGCTTTTAAAACTGTTATTCTGAGAAGGAATTGAAAATGGGTTCATGATTGAAAAAACGTTAAGAATCCATGGTCTACAACATCTTTGAGAAATGGTCCCCTCTGGTGAAGGGGAGACCAGTCCCTCCTGAGGCAACCCATTACACATGGGGGCAGCTCTAATCATAGGGCAGACTTTGCTTGTGTCAGGATAAAATCTAGCTCTCTTCAAATTCACCCATTGCTCTTATCTCTTCCCTTTAGGGTCAAGCAGAACAAGGCTAATCTTTCTTTCACTTGACAGCCTTTCAGATATTTGCAGAGAACTATCGAGTTTCCTCTTAAGTCTACTCCTTGTCATACTGCATACACATGTACAAGTCCTTTAATTCAGCTTCTGACTGGCACAGCCACCCTCCTTGGGATCAAGTCCGGTTAACCAATGCCCTTCTCAAAATGTGGTACCAGAACTGAACACAATACTCCAGATGATAGATGGCTAGAGAGACCACTGGACTTGGGAGCCAGGAAGAATTTAAATCTTGCCTTAAACACTGAATAGCTGTGTGACCCTGAGCAAGTCACCTATCTCTGCCTCCATTTCCTCAACTGTAAAATGAGGGATAAGAATAGCACCTACCTCCCAGGGTTGTTTTGAGGAACAGATGAGTTAACATATACAAAGTGTTTTTTTAAACCTTAAAGCACTTTATAAATGCTATTATTTATTATTTATTTATATTATATTATTACTATTATTTATAAATGCTATGGTTAGACAAGAACAGAGTATAATAAGCTTATTATCTCCTTTCTTCTAAATGTAGTCTTTTCCTGCCTTAACAAAGTTTTAGATTGTGTTAGCTTTGGAATCTTGCCCACTATCAGTCAATATGCATTTTTAAAAAATTTTACATTTTACTTTATTTCATCTTTTTTCCTTAATAGTATTTTATTTTTTCCCCATTTTACTTGTAAAGATAGTTTTCAACATTCATTTTTGTAAAATTTTGAGTTCCAAATTTTTCTTCCTCCTTCCCTCCTCTCCTTCCTCCCCTAGACAGCAAGCAATCTGGTATATAGGTTTTACATATACAATCACATTAAACATATTTCTGAAATGGGCATTTATTAAGCACCTACCATGTACTGGGTTGTAAATACAAAGGCAAAGATGAAACAGTACCTTCTATCAAGGAGGGTACATTCTAATTGTGTGTGTGTGTGTGTGTGTGTGTGTGTGTATGTGTGTGTGTGTGTACAAGCAAGAATTTAGAGGCAGAAAGGAGCAGTGAGCACACAAAACCAGTTATGGAGAACAAATGGATTCAAAGACTCAGTCTGAAGCTAGGAGACTTCTATTTCAGGGGTGATATATGGTTGACTAACAATGAGCTTGTAGTCTACTGAAACATCCACATCTTTTTCACAAGAACTGCTGTCTAGTCATACTCCCCGACCCTGAGCAAAAACAAGAATCTATCTTATGTGATAGTCAATCTATTAAAAGAAAGTAAGGGGCCTTTCTCTTTGTCCTCATGTCTTGCTTACTTTGGAGAAGGAAATGGCAACTCATTCCATATCTTTGCTTAGGGAACCCTAAATGGGGTTACCGAAAGTTGGATATGATTGAAAATGACTAGAGCAAAAACAGCTTGCTTACCTGACTATTAAGTCAGATTTTTCATGTGTTTTTGTTATTGCTGTTTTTCAGTTGTGTCCAACTCTTTGTGACCCCCATTTGGGGTTTTCTTGGCAAAGATATTTGAATGATTTGCCATTTCCTTCTCCAGCTCATTTTACAGATGAGGAAACTGAGGCAAACAGAGTTAAGTGACTTGCACAGGATCGCACAGCTAATAAGTAACTGAGGCCAGATTCATGTCTTCTTGACCATAGGCCCTGGCTCTCTCCACTGCCCCACCTAGCTGCCCTTGGTCTCGGTCTTGGCTATTTCTCGTTCCCATCAGCCTTCTCCCTTTTTTTGTTCTTCCTACTGTTCCAGGTAGCTAGCAGCTCAGGATTTGGAATCAGGAAGACCTGCTTTAGACACTGACTAGCTAGACAGGTCACTCTCAGCCTTAATTTCCTCATCTGTAAAATGATGTTAATAATGACACCTACTTCATGGGGTTGTCGTGAGGAATAAGTAACATAATATATGTGAAGCCCTTTTCAAGCCTTAAAGAGGTGTCTAAATGCTGACTATTATTCCATATTCAATTTCAAGATTTTTGTTGTCTCCTAAAATCCAGATGGAACTCAATGGGATTTTGCATGGAAAGCGAATGTCACATAAATCCGTGATATATACCCAGTCTACCTGTACCACACACATTCCAGCCATCTGTTCACTCAGTAACATTTCACTTCCCATGGGTATGTTTCTTCGGTTTTCACACCTCCAGAATGTGAGCATAAATATTGAAATAGCCTTTTAAAGGAGTTGAATTAATGTGTTAAGAAGCCTTAATAGCTTTTCCCTTCCTAGGCTCTACTTCCCCAAACATATTAAATGACAGCTTTTCATAGGCTTGTTCATAGACAGTCTTAGGTAAAACATGAGCAAAAGACAGTCATCTGGGACTAGGATTAGGTCTAATCTTGAGGTGCTTCTTACATTTAAGGGGCACTCTGTGGCTGGGAAGATGAACATTTCTAGTGGGACATTGCCTTTCTGTGAAATGCAACTGATGTGGAACAGGGTGACCTTGAAGCCCAGAGGTCTCCACTTGCTGTGCAGAGCTTAGCTGAAGATGAAGTGACAGTCAGAAACCCAATGAATCATATCAAGTGTGACCATTATGAGACTGAAGATGATTCCTAATTAAGCCGTGATCCTCTGGTAGCAAATTTTCCAAATCTCATCCATGAGGGAGTCAGTTAAAATTGGTAAAAATAGGTGCCTACCTAATCCTGCAGTAGCTTCATGAAAGGCTATTTACTTTGCCTGCACCATCCATCCTCCTTTTTGTTTCATGCTGCCTGTCAGAAGAGTTATATAGCTAAAAGGAAATAAAGTGGAATAAATAACATCTTTCTAAAATCAGATTTGATGAGTTTGAATTAATGGTACATTTGTGCTTTTCACGGATTCCTCAAAAAAAGTCAATGTTGTAACTGAATTACTAAAATATATTATGCATTAGTCAAGACGAAGTTTTTGTTCCTAGAATTCAAATCCCTTTGAAGTGAGGATAATAATAATCATAATAATAGTAACAGTAATAGTAGTACTTCATGTTCATACAGTCATTTACAAAGTGCTTTTCTTATAACTTCTTCCAAATTTCCACAATAAAAACAATTTGATTCCATCTCTTGATTAAAGTATAGGGCATTTTATTTCTTTTTTCATTCGTCTCTTCGCCCAGTGGCCTGCGGAATCTAAAAATTTACCTCTCCTCTGTTCTTCTTAACAGGCATGTCCAGACATCCTCCAGCTCCTGACATCCCTACCTTTTATCCCCTGTCTCCAAGTGGTGTAGGACAGATTACCCCACCTCTTGGCTGGTAAGAACCCTTTGACAACTTGGAAGTAGAATATCTGTACTTTCATACCTTTCCTTTTTCATTTATTCATGTTAACTTTATGAACAGTACCATGGAGTAAAGAAAATTTCACTTGGTGAGGAAGGTGGTCAATTCATTTCATTTCAATTTAAAAGATTAAAAAAATGTAGACTTTGAAACAGGTTGAATCTGTTTTCTAATATGTGTAGAAAATGAACATATAGCATTTTTGCTTTGAAGCTCATAGTTGGATGGATCCAGTGTGTTGCTTTGGGCATTTGGTATGACTGCAAATAGACAGCTCTTAGGGAAAACATTTTAAAAAGTTTTTTTTTATGAATAAACTTGTAATTTCTAGCACCAAAGGTGAACATATATAATGGTTTTTTTCTCGCTAAAGTAATTGTGTCAAACTGGGAAGAAAAAGCTGTCAGCTGTCGGTAGAGTAGACCTTCTACAGGAATTTAAAATATGAAAACAGTTCTTGAATTTTGGGAAAGATGATGTGTACCTTCAACTTCAACATCAGTCAAAAGCAGTTATTTAGGACTTTTTTTTCCTTGAAAATTTGATGTTGAAGTCTTTTTTTACCTTTGTTTTTATTTCATTTTTAAAGGTTGGTTTTTAAAAAAATTATTGTTGTTGTTTAGCCAAAACTTTAAAGGCAAAGGAAATGTAATTTGAAAGAAAGAAGGAAGAAGAAACACACAGAATATTGCCTTTTGTGGTGTGTGGTCCCTCATCTTTTATTTTTCTCCTCCTCTTGGAGTGTACTATTCCTTCTTTTGGTATCTGTGATGAAACTTTAGTCTGTGTTTCTTTCCCTTCTTCTCCTCCAACCCTATGCAATGTGCTAAGAATTCTCATCTCTCCTCTTTTTAACTGTAGATTATCATCCTGGTTGCTATTAAGGCCAGCAGCTTTGGAAATGCCAGTTGTCTTTTTTTTTTTAATTAAAGCATTAAATCTCTCGGTCAATAACTCTGTTTGAATTAAATTGATTGTGCTTACACTTTCAAACCTGAATCAATTATTCCTTCTGAACTTAGCTACTTAGGGGGCATTAATCCTATGCAAGTCCCATCAGGGACAGTTAGAAAAGAGGGTGTAAACTAAGTATGCAAGGAAATGTAATGTTAGATATGGGAAAGACAGAGGGAGGGAGGGAAGGAGAGATGGGATCTGAAGGGAGGATGGAAAGAAAAACAAACAGGAGGTCTTTTGATGAAGGAATGAAGGAATATGTGAATGAAAAAGAAATGGGTAGGGGGTGGGGTAAAGATGTTTGGTCACTGGGATTGATTTGTCCAATTTTTGTTCATTTTTAAAAATTCCATTTCCTAACAGTCTGCAGACTTTTCAGATGAAATTCACTGACTGGCTACTTTCTCTTTTTTTGGCAGAGAAGACTTGACTCACAAGCCTTTGTGTTAACTAATATTTTAAACTGGGGTATGTGGGGGAGGGGAGCTTTTCTTGAAGGAAAATGGCTCTTTTGGGGGTGGGAGTGAGATGGGGAGCCAGTTATCTATAACTGGAGAGATTGAGGTGGGGGAGGGGGGAAGCTATTGAAACCCCAGACAACATTATTTTCATCCTGCCCTCCTCTCATTGTTATTGCTGGTTGGTAACTCTTATTTTATTATTGATGGGATCCTTTCTTCTGTGACCTCAGGCAAGGTCAGCCTGTATATCCCATCACGGGTGGATTCAGGCAGCCCTACCCATCCTCACTCTCAGTCGACACTTCCATGTCCAGGTAGGTGGAGGAGGCGGAAAACTGGGGCATTTGAATACAAGCTGCTGCTTTTTCTCTCGCATCTTGTATGCCTCTGCTTGCCTTTTTAGACAGCTAGGAGCGGTGCCTCGATTTCAACAACATGTCTGTCTGTAGGTACAGGCTGCCTGGCTCCCACACTAGAAGTGCTAATTAGGATTTCCCAGGTAGGAGCCGTATACAGCAGACAGGAGATAGAAACCAGATCCGCCAATGATCCGTGATCTCCCACACTTGCAAGTATTTACTCCCAAAGTGAAAGGGCTCCTCCTCCCTCCATGTATATGTAGGGGGTGAAATATTCCGATGTTGGAAATTGCAGTCAAGAGTTTGCTTGATTTAATAAAAATATATTGGGGAGGAGGGGGAAGAGCGGCTTACTCTCCTCTAATTTGCTTCCTGGACACGAGTCTCAAGTTCAGCCTAGCGTGAGTAGCTGGTAAAAAATACACAGATTCTGCAGGGTCCAGTCCTAGCCCCAGGATAAGGGTTGTGTGTACAAGCTGTCAGTACCTATGGGATGTCTGTACTAGTGTGTGAATCAGGCCATGTGTTGACTTATTAGTGCAAGCAATGCTCTCTGAGACCTGCCATGCCACACTTAAAAACTGCTCTATGTAAATGCTTTTGCACCTGGGATGCAAGATAGCTTCTGAATCCTGTGCTTGATATATTTCACACAAGATTGCAATGTATCATCTGTGCATTTGGTGTGACTTTCTCAAGGGAAATACTGTCATCCTGTGGGACATCATACTGGTTTTATTAAGAAATGGTAATCAATATTTACTTTATTTTTTAAATTTCTAACCTGGGTTTCTTAAGCTCATTATAATTTCTTTACCCTCTTCTAGGTGAATCATAGACATTTCAGTTAGGGAGTCCAACACAAAATTAGCTCTTTCCCCCATAGGAAAAAAAAATTACACCCACTTCAAGTCACATTGTTAGAACTGTCTGGTGACAGGATTTTTTCACTGACAAATAATCAGTATCATATGTTGTTTTTTTAAATCCTAAATTTAGCAGATTCATTCTCTGATGAAAGTCCTGCAGTCTTTATTTTTTGTTTGTTTCCCAGATAGGACATATTCATTGAGAGTTCTTTTCTTCCCAGATGAAAGAGCTAATTTTTTTTTTCCTCCCAAAAGGCCTGATTTGGGGGTTGAAGTAATTGAGCAGAGCTGCCAACCTTGAATATGTGGGAAGGCCATGGAGGAAGAGGAGGGCTCTTCTTAAACCCTTAAAACACTTTGAAAAGCAAAAGTTTCTTAAATGAAGCCAAACATATTCAAAGAACTTGTTGACAGGAGATGACCTCCAACGTCTTTTCCACCTCGAAGGATATGATCCTCTGACTCTTATTTGTTTAGTTTTACTTGCATGGCGGTTTCCCCTCTTTTGTGCTCATTGGTGGTGGATATTTTAAGACCATTATAATGCAATGCAAGCCTTTGGAAATGTAGTTGCTTTTAATACATGTACATGGACTTGGCTTTCTCTTGGTATCAAATACAACACTGTACTCGTTAAAAATGTCTTCTTGAATTCTTTATCAATTTTCCATAAGTCACGATTTCTTAAGCAATCCTCCTAGTATGGTATAAGGGATATTCTGTACAACAAGTACAGAAGAGTATCTGAGACTATTTCAATTATGTTTATTATTTGAAGGAAAGCTTTCTTTTTTTCTTATTTCTTTCTGCTTCTGATCTTTGGATATGAGAGAGCAAAAGTTGGATGGATGTCTGGGGTGGAGATTCTTATACTTGGATACTTTTCTGCAAATGGAGAGATAACCTTTTTGGTTTATTTCTTTGGTCTCTTGTTAAAATTATAACAAAGAATTACATGATGGAATGTTATATTCCAAATAAATGGTTCTTTTGGCATTATTATTGGAAAACTTTTTTCAAAAAAAAAAGAAAGAAAATTTTACTTTCTCTAGGATCTGATGGCCTCTAAGAACCATCTAATTATAAATTTTTTATTTTTTTTTATCCTTAACATCATGACCTTACACAAGGAATTCAATCTCTTTGGGCCTCAGTTTCTTCAAAAGACGGGGTTGGGCTAGAGGACCTTGAAAGTCCCCTCTGCCTCCAAATGTGTGATACTATGGTCCTTTGAATCTTTTCTCAATCCTTTAAACTGGTTGGGAAATTTTGTCTGCTGTTAAATTTTGATCAAATGACTTCAGGAAAGAAATACAGTTATAATAAGCAATAGTGTTTTTTTTTATTCAATGAGCAATGTTTGTACTTTTAATGATGGTCATTCCCACATTTCTTTGGAGTGTCCTGTTTCCTGGTCTTTCCCTGGTTTTTGCTGTGATGGCATTCATTTTTATCTATTTCTTTTTTCTTTTAGGTTTTCACATCATATGATCCCTGGCCCTCCGGGTCCCCACACAACTGGAATCCCTCATCCGGCTATCGTAGCGCCTCAGGTCAAACAGGAGCACCCCCATACTGACAATGAGCTAATGCATGTGTAAGTGTGCTTCTGGTCCCCTGGCATCCTCACTACCTCTCATCCCCCACTTCTCTTACCAGGAAAATTTGCTTCCAGTGTGCCTTCCTGGTTATGTCTCTGTAGCCACTAAGACATGCTTTGATTCTGTATGTAGTGGTCATTCTTTTTTATTTTATGATTCAGAAGGCAAGGGTTGGAACATAAGATAATCAATGACATTTACTCCCTCTAAGGGGATCTCCAGATCTTGACTTGTGAGTGGTGGACTTGTTTGCCAGGAGGGTGCCCACTCCAATTCAGCTCATACAGTAAAGAAGCTGGGGCTACCACAGGTCCTAGGAAGTCCATATAAAATAAACTGGTGTATCAGCGCTTTTCCTTACTAAGGACATCACCCACATTCTGGTTTGAAGCCTCGCTAGTGCAGAAGTTAGAGGCAAAACAGCCCAATGCCTCAGGTTATACCCTCTTAGTGCCAAAGCCATCCTCCTAATTTCACAATAGGATTGAAGTCCAGGAGAGTCTAGGATATCACAGTTATAGAAAGACCCTCAATAAGGTGGAGAGTGATCAATGAGGGGCAGCCAGGATGGTGATGGGCCTTGGGTCCATGTCATATGATTGATCCATGGAAGGAGAAGAGGTGACTGAGGGGGATCAATATAACTGTCTTTTTTTTTTAAGTACTGTCATGTGAAAGAGGTTTTAACCTTCTGTTTAGCCCCAGAGGACAGAATCAGGAACTATGTGTGGAAGTTACAAAGATGTCAATTTTTGATCGATTTTAGGAAAAATTTCCTAACAATTAGATCTGTCCAAGATCGAATGGGCTAACTTGGAAAATAGGAGGTTCCCCTTCCTTTTAAGTCTTTAAGCAGAAATTGGAGAAACATTCACCTGTCAGGGAATTATGGGATTTCCTTTCAGGTATGAGTTGAACTAATTAGCTATTGAGGTCACTTCCAATTCTCAGATTCCATGATTCTGACTCTAGAATATAAGCCCCTTGAGGACAGGAGATGTTTCTTTTAATTTTTGTATCCCCAGTACTTAGCATTATGCCAGTCACATAGTAGTGGCTTAATAAATATTTGTCGACTGATTTGATTGATTACAAAGAAGCATGCACCAACTTTGCATACTCTGCTTCACGTCAAGAAAACCAAAGAATTCAGGCTTTAAGTAGACTTTTTCCATCTCTCAATCCATTTCCAATTTATCTCAAAGAATGTTTCAGCCGTTTTCTTTTTCATGGGAAGTGTTTTATGAAACCAGTATCGTTTAGGGAAGACTTTTACCTACAAAGAGTCAATGGTTTGCTGGGTTCCATTGTTGACATAATTAGGTTTGATCTATCTAGCTGGGTCCCATCTTTTCAAATGTAAAGGCATGTGGGTATATAGTGAGACCACCAATTTTGTTCCTAGGAGTAAGTTTGGCTATTGATGGTAAACAGATATTCTCTTTTCCTCCCCTCATGATCCTCTTCTCACTACCCGCAACCCCCACTTTTAGGAAGCCTCAGCATGAACAGAGAAAGGAGCAGGAGCCGAAAAGACCTCACATTAAGAAACCTCTGAATGCTTTTATGTTATACATGAAAGAGATGAGAGCGAATGTTGTAGCTGAGTGTACTCTGAAAGAAAGTGCAGCCATCAACCAGATTCTAGGCAGAAGGGTAAGTAATGAAATAGTGTGTGGAGTTTTACAGTCACCATGGAAACATTTCATTAAATCCCACCCAAATTCAATGACTCTTTAGTATCAACATGCTGGTAAATGTTTAACAATCAGCTCCCCCCTCCAAAAAGAAAAATGTACCCACTGCACACTTGACAGTTTAATCCGCATTGTTAACGTTTTCTACATCCCTTTCTTAAGCCTAGATAATCATCAAAAAGATAAACCAAGCTCTAATTTGTATTGCCAATTTTTGAGGTGTAAATGTCCCACTAAGCACTTTTCATGAACTGCCAGTCTTGTCGAAACTTAGTATCTAGCAGGTGCACCTGGATCCTGGGAAGAATTAAAAACAACTCAGGTGGCCTTCAAGGAGCTTATCATTTAATGAACGAGGCAGCACAGTGTCCCAAGAAACACCCACAGAGGATGGAGACCCAGACACAGGACAAACTGATTACAGCTGAACAGAAACGTATGCAGAGCTAAAGACAGGGGATCTTCACAGTCCCTCAGTCTGTTGCTTATTCATGTCGAAGAATTTTGCAACCTTATTACTTTTAAATTGGGAAAAGTTTTGTGAAACTAGAACCGTTTATAAGATGCTTGTCTACAATAGACATTTTTTTCAACAGTCAGTTCTATGCTATTCAAGTTTTCTTATTTTCCCTTCAGACTATGGTGACCTTACAGTTCCATACTCCCATCCCTAGCCTGTATGAGCCTGTTCCCGAAGGTCTGCAAGAGGAGGATGGCTAAGACTGTCCCAGGAAGGAGAAGTGGGCCCTGAAGCTGGTCAGCCAAGCCTAGCCCTAGGCTGTAGCCCCAGGGCCCTCAATGGCTCATGGTGCACCCTGCCCCATCTTGGACTCCATGGGGTCCAGAGGCTACCCACTAAAAGATTCCTCTTACCAAGTTCCCCCAGCTTTCTCCTCTAGGGCTTCCCACACAGCTGGGTCAGAGCAACATAACCCAATGGAATGCCTCCACTATGTTGGAAGACTTTGGGGGATGCCTGGACAAGAGTCTCACCAGATGAGCTACCATTGGCATCATTAGGGGGAGTACCTACATCCCTGGGGTCACAAATCCATCAAAGTGTTGAAGTTATCCCCAGAAAATCTGTGACTCATTGGATTTTGTTTAGGGGCCTGTTTGAATGAATTGAGTAAATGAAGCTGGTGGCTGAATCTGAAAATTAATCTTATGGAAAAGATGAGTCTGGTGAGCAGTTGTGAAAAAGATAAAGATACGGTATGGTCCTGGGGGCAGGCAGGGGAGAAGTGTGGTACAAGTGTACTAGGGGAAAAACAGTAACTATGAAGAAGGTTCAGAGTCCAGAGCAAGCTGGTTCAATTAGTAACACCAACTCAGATTATGAGCTGAAAGGTAGGAGAAGTAAGGTAGTATTAGAGCATTTGGGAGAGGACCTAGAATTATGGCATCTCATAGATTGAGGGTTGGAAAGGAAATTAGTCATCATCTAGTCTAATCCTCTCATTTCACAGATGAGGAAACAGAGGCCCAGTGAGGTTAAGTGATTTGTCCAAGGTCACCAGATAGACAGATTGTTAAATGACGGAGCCAAGAACTGACCCCAGATACTCTGATCCCCACCCTATTTGTCCCCCTTCTTACCATAAGTGTCTCTCTCCAGCCTCTCCCATCTTTCCCCCAAATCTGTAAGGCAAAATATAAAGAATCTTTTCCTAGGATCATCGCTGGAAGGTTATCAAGTGAAGTCCTTTCATTTTACATATAAGGAAATCAAGGCAAAGAGAGGTAGAATGGCTTGTCCTAGGTCACAAGCAGTAAGTGGTAGAGCTGGGATCCAAATACAGGTCTGCAGTCTCTATGTTCTATGCCTTTTCCACATATCATGCTTCGGTATAAAGGGAAGTCCCTAGGTTTGACACAATCTGCTCCAGCCCCAGGAAGACGCGCTTTATTGTCCTAAATCTAGAAGACCAGGTAGCACAGTAGCTGACCTCGGAGTTAGGAAGACCTAAGTTCAAATCCAGCCTGAGACACTTAACAGTGTGACCCTGGGCATGTCACTTAAGCTACATCTGCCTCAGTTTCCTCAACTGTCAAATGAGAACAGTAATAGTACCTGCCTCTCAGTTATTGTGAGGATCAAAGGAAATAATATTTGTTGGTGCTTAGCACAGTGCCTGGCACACATGTTGTTGTTTGGTCTTTTCCAGTCGGGTCCAAATTTTCGTGACCCCATTTGAGGTTTTCTTGGCAAAGTTACTGGAGTAGTTTCTGCCCTCCATCATTTCTTTGGGCCCAAGGAAATAGAGCCTTGTTCGAAGGATTCCTGGAGTTACTGAGATCGGAGAATTTTAGAGGCAGAAGGGAGCTTTGACATTATCAGGCCAACCCACTGACCAACCCTCCCCTATTTTCCAGATGAGGAAACTTCATTGAGATTAAGTGATCTAACCAAAGTCTTATGCAGGGGCAGCAAGGTGGCACAATGAATAGAGTATTGGGCCTGGAGTCAAGAAGACCCTTTGTGAGTTCAAATCTGGCCTCAGACACTTACTGGCTTTGTGAACCTGAGCAAGTCACTTCACCTTGTTCACCTCAGTTTCCTCATCTGTAAAATGAGCTGGAGAAGGAAATGGCAAACCACTCCAGTATCTTTGCAAGAAAACCCCAAATGGAGTCATAAAGATTTGACACAACTGAATAACAACAAATACAACTGGAACCCATAGCACTGAACTGAAACAAAGCCTCCTCTTCTTTCCACTACACTGTGGTGCCTTATAAAATTTTCACATCCACCTACTGCCTATACCACATGATCCAGCCCCTGCAGACATACTAGAAACAGCACATTTCAAAACTACAAAGTGTCTGCTGAATTTTTGTCAATTAATCTGGGGGTCTGTGTACTTCCATCTATAATTTTTGGACACACTTCATCTTAGTATTTGAATGATATTTCATTTGGAAGAGCTTTGATTTTCATGGTCTCAGGCCTGCCAATTAAGCAGTTGAAGACCTGTAAATAAATTTTCATTTTCAGAATGATGATTTCATTTGTATAGGGAACTTCCAGTGAGGACGCCCCCTTTTCGGCGCTGATGGGCACCTGCTCTGTAATTTATAAAATTAGAGAATTGTCTAGAGCAGCTGGGAGGGCTAAGTGTCTTGTTCTCTGTAGCCCAGATAGTATGTATCAGAGGTCATCAGACCTGCCCCCAGGTCTTCCTGGTTTCAAACCGTCTCTCTACCCATGCTGTCCTTTTGTAAAGCAAATATTTTTATGATACGCATACATTTTTTTCTGCTCCTCCTCCTTTCCCTTTTTTCCTCATCCTCCTTTTTCTTCTCCTCTTGTTTCTCCTCCTTTTCCTTTTTCTCTTCTTTGTTCACCTCTGCCTCCTCCTCCTCCTCCTCCTCCACTACTGCTTGGCCTGATCCCACTATTGATCAGCCCGAGAGCTTTGATCTGGGCTGGTTCGATCCTCCTTAGGCTCCCTGGTGGTCTCCCTGCCCTCAGGAGCTGACTATATTGATGATGGACTTAGTTCAGACACCCAGTTGGTTTAGCCCAGCACAGATCAGAATTCCTGAGCTCAAGTGATTCACCAACCTCAGACTCCCTGGTATCCAGGATTACAAGCAGGCACCACCACATAAACACTTCAGATTTATCTGGTTTGCAAATTTGTAGGATCTGACTCTATTCTGGCATCTGTCATGTAAGATGTTTTTGGTAGTTGTTTTTGTTTTTAAGTAAAATTTACATGTATCATATTTGGTATACATGACAATTCTTTGTAAAACATATAAGGTCATTTTTTATTTGCTTACTGGTAATTCAGCTACTAGAAATAACTAATAAAATTAAGTAGAAACAATTAAAAATATTTGAGGTGACCAATCTTTATAAATAGGCGAGAGTGTCTCTGAAGCAATATCTGAGGGCAGTTTCACAGCCTTAAAAAAAACTCTTATCTGCAATAGACTGTGGTTGGAAAAAGAATCAGTGAGAGCAAATTATAGCTTTTCTGGTATCCTACATAGGATGCCTAGGACCCAATAGGTTCTTAAACATTTAATAACAATAATTATGATCATTCCCCTTACCAAATCATCACAGATGGTGATTCCCATCACCCTTGGAGGACTCTAAACTCTATAAGCTTAAAGGCTGATTGTCATTTTCCCTGACCCCGTAAAAGAAGGAATCACTGCAGAATCAGAGCTGACATTTTTATTGAGGCCATATAATGCTCTTAAACATTTTTTTTCTTAGTTGAAGGATCCTCACCCCTCCAGCAGGAATTATTTTTCCTGCTCTAGAGAGCAAGCCAGGAAAAGATACAAGGAGGTATGCTTCCTCCTCCTTTTTCAGGCACATTTCCAGCAATTGCTACTTTCTCAGCTCCCTTAACGACTCCCAGATCAATGCATGTGTCCTAAATGATGCTTCTTATTTGGGATCCCTCTGTCTTTGATTTGGACACCTGTTTCTATTTAGAGATCTCTGAGCTCTGATTAGAATCAGGCCTTCTATCCTGACAAAAGTCTCTCTGGCTGAGCATGGCCTGCCATCCCTTAAAAGTTCTCGGGTTTAAATTTTATTTTAAAAGTTTAGCATTGGGATAAGTGTGCCTCTCTTTACAAATGAATGAAGTAAAGTTCTCCTTTTGAATGAGTTAAAAGTTCCACCCAAGTTCCTCCAAGCATATTTAAGCTGCTCTTGCTTACTGTATCTCTACAATGGAAAAAAAAATCTATTCAATTAAATGAGCCAAAATGTGATGGCCTCAGGTCTGCTTTTTGAAATGCCATTTTGGACAAAATAGTTTATAAGATTTCTTTTTGTGAAATAACTGGAATAGGACATTAGAGACCGATGAATAGGTTTTGTTTTACGCACCTGTATTTCAATGTGGCCAAGCTGTGACTCCTAACGACATTAATTAAGACATTTAGTAAAACAAGCAATACTCTTGATTTTTCATGAAGTGATGAAGATAGAAAACAGGGAGCATTTACCGTAAAAAAAAAAAATAGATCCATCTTCTATCTAGCTCATGCCAATTTCAGTGTAGTTAGGTCATACACAATTTCAGCATTAATACCACTACTGTATTTTGGTTTTAATCTGGGACAGTTCCTTTTATTGTTGTGTTTATTTTGTGATGTTGTAATGGGTTAATATTGTAACAAAAATCCATGGCCCAAAAGAGTACAAAGGGAATCCAATTAGTTGCAAATGGAAGCTAAGAATTTGCTCCATATCATTGTACCTCTCCTTTTTTGCTCTGTTTTGTGTGGATTGGTGGAAAAGAAAACCATCTTTGAATTCTTTTTGTCCTGGGTTCACGTCCCAGTTCCACCATTTACTAGCTGGGTAATCTTTAACAAACCACTTAGCTTCTTAATGTCTCTGTTTCTTCATCTGTAAAATGGAGGTAATAATGTGCTACCTACTTTACAAGGTTGTTTGTAAGGAGAAAATGTATGTGAAAGCCTCTTGGAAATGTAAAACATACTGTAAATATAGGCTGTGATTATTATATCAACCTAATTTTGAAAGTTAGGGAGCATGATTAGTGGATAGAAGACACATTTTGAAGTCAAGAAAGTCCCGCCTCTAAAATGCGTGGGTTGTGTGATTCTAAGTCATTTGACTTCTCAGGGGGATAGGATGCAGATTTGCATCAATGGAGAGACAGTTTACATCAGTAATTTTCTATACTAATAAAATCATAAGACTGGGATCCTCTCTACACCCTCCTTCAAAAAAAAAGTTTTGAAACTAGAAATGAAGTGTTGTTTGGGGTATAAACCATTCTTATTTATGAGTACGGTAAGTGTGCTTAGGATGCTGTTTTATCTCTGGTCTATAAAATGGCTATAGATTATCAAACCCGATCAGTTCCTAGCCCTTTAGACACTAGAATAGTCCCCTTCTGCCTTTCTTTGTATTTCCAGTGCATACCAAAGTGCCTGGCACATAGTAGCTACTTAATAAATGCTCATTGACTCATTTACTGAATAGTGGTAGGCAAGAATATGCTGGGGTGAAAAGGGATAGAAATGATTGATATGATACATCAGTGATAGAAATGATATCTCATTTCAATACTGTTAAATGAATGGATGTAATGGATAAATGATGGAATATGTATTATAGTGCCTATCTTTTTTGTCATTTCCTAAGCTTTAGAATTACTTCAGCATCCATTGAATAAAAGTCAATTCCTGAGAATAAGGGGGATACCAGTATAACTATTCTCACCCAAAATATGTGTGTGTGTGTGTGTGTGTGTATGCATGTGAGAGAGCATACACTAATTTTTCTTTTTGCACAATATACATTTTTAGATACCTCTGCTGTTGTACCAGTTCTACAGAAATAGTCCATCTATGAGTAAATATAAGTGGTGAAGTTGTAAATTGCTGGTAAAATTATGACCTTTGTTATTTTTCTATTCCACTGTTGCCTCTGGCCAGCACTTATTTAACTGTATGTACTAGACTGGCAAGGGAAAAAAAATCTGTGTATGTTTCTAGTAACTTTATTTTAGGAGTACAATTTTTGGCTCCCTCCTCCCTTTTTTTTTGATTGTAATTTTTTTCCTTTATTTTCTTAATCTTAATTAAATTTCCACAAGTTTTTGAGTTCCAAATTTCTCACCCCACCCCCCACCCCAAGATGGCATGCATTCTGAATACCCCTTCCCCTGGTCTGCCTTCTCTTCTATCTCTCCCCCCTCCCTTCTCTTATCCCCTTCCCCTTCTATTTTCCTGTAGAGCAGGATAGACTTCTGTACCCCATTTCCTGTATTTCTTATTTCCCAGTTGCATGTGAAAACATTTTTTTAAAACATGTGTTTTTAAAACTTTGAGTTCCAAATTTTCTCCCTTCCTCCCTCCCCACCCACCCTCATTGAAAAGGCAAGCAACTCAACATAGGTTGTACATGTGCAGTTATGCAAAACACTTCCTTAGTAGACATGTTGTGAAAAACTAACTCTATTTCCCTTAATCCTATCCTGCCCTCCCATTTATTCTATTCTTTCTTTTGACCCTGTCCCTCCTCAGAAGTATTTGCTTCTGATTACCCTCTTTCCCAATCTGCCCTCCTCTCTATCATCCCCCTGCTCTCTTGTCCCCTTCTCCCCCTATTTTCCTGTAGGGTAAGACAGATTTCCATACCCAATTGAATGTGTATGTTATTCTCTCCTTAAGCCAAATCCTATGAGAATAAGATTCCTCATTCCCTCTCACCTTCCCCTGTTTCCCCTCCACTGTGAGACTTTTCTGTTTTTTTTGTGAGATAATTTACCCCATTCTACCTCTCCCTTTCTTCTCCAGTATCATCCTCTCTCATCCCTTAATTTTATTCTCCAGATATGACCCCTTAATCTTCAACTCACCCTGTGCCCTCTATCTATCTATATATACATACATCAATTTTTTTCCTTCAACTACCCTAATACTGACAAAGTTCTCATGAGTTACAAATATCATCTTTCCATGCAGGAATGTAAACAGTTCAATCTTAATAAGTCTCTTATGATTTCTCTTTCCTGTTTACCTCTTCATGTTCCACTGGAGTCCTGTATTTGAAAGTCAAATTTTCTGTTTAGCTCTGGTCTTTTCATCAGGAATGCTTGAAAGTCCTCTATTTCACTGAATGACCATTTTTTCCCCTGAAGGATTATACTCAGTTTTGCTGGGTAGGTGATTCTTGGTTGTAATCCTATCTCCTTTGCCCTCCGGAATATTATATTCCATGCCCTGCGGTCCTTTAATGTAGAAGCTGCTAAATCTTGTGTTATCCTGATTGTGTTTCCACAGTACTTGAATTGTTTCCTTCTGGCAGCTTGTAATATTTTCTCCTTGACCTGGGAACTCTGGAATTTGGCTACAATATTCCTAGAGTTTTCCTTTGGGGATCTATTTTGCCTTCTGGTTCTAATATATCAGGGCAGTTTTCCTTGATAATTTCTTGAAAGATGATGTCTAGGCTCTTTTTTTGATCATGGCTTTCAGATAGTCCAATAATTTTTAAATTCTCTCTCCTGGATCTATTTTCCAGGTCAGTTGTTTTTCCAATGAGATATTTCACATTGTTTTCTAATTTTTCATTCTTTTGGATTTGTTTTACAGTGTCTTGATTTCTCATAAAGTCACTGTCTTCCAATTGCTCTATTCTAATTTTTAAGGAAGTATTTTCTTCAGTAATCTTTTGGACTTCCTTTTCCATTTGGCCAATTTTTCTTTTTAGGGCATTTTTCTCCTCATTGGCTTTTTGGACCTCTTTTGCCATTTGGGTTAGGCTATTTTTTAAGGTGTTATTTTCTTCAGTATTTTTTGGGTCTCCTTTAGCAAGCTGTTGACTTGTTTTTCATGATTTTCTTGCATCACTCTCATTTCTCTTCCCAGTTTTTCCTCTACTTCCCTTACTTGCTTCTCAAAATCCCTTTTGAACTCTTCCAAGGCCTGGGACTGATTCATATTTTTCTTGGAGGCTTTGGATGTAGGAGCTTTGATTTGTTGTCTTCTTCTGGTTGTATATTTTGATCTTCTTTTTCACCAAAGTAAGATAATATGGTCTGACTCTTTTTGCGCTGCTTGCTCATGATCCCAGCCAGTTACTTGAGTTTTAAACTCCTTGTTAAGATAAGAGTCTGCTTCCAATGTGGAGAGTGTACTGTCCCAAGCTTCAGGGGTTTGTGTAGCTGTTTTCAGAGATACTTGTAGGGACCTGTAAATTTTCAGTTCTTCCAAGGTGGTATGATAAGGGGCGAGGTGTTTACTCCTTTCCTGGCCTGTGACCACAAGTATTCCTTTCTGTCCCATAACTGTGAGGAGGGGCTCCTCTCCACAGCTACTACAAGCTCCACCATACCAGTACTCCTCCTCACCCCAGAACTGTGACCCAGATCCACACACGGGCAAAGCAAGACATTTCTGCCTCAGCACTGGCAAAGAGATCCATGCAATCCCCCTCTGATCAGCCACTGGATTCCCCCTCAGTCTGTGGGCCAGAAGCTCAGGAAGCAGCTGCCCTCCCCAGGGCCAGCTCTTGGGGAATGGAGCTGAACCGCCTTCCTCTCTGACCACCGACAGAAACAGACTTTTCCCACTGACCTTCTAAGTTGTGTTTGGCATTAGTGGATTGAGGAGTCTGGAAACCGTCACAGCTGCCTGCGATTCAGTCCTCTGAGGCCTGCTCCAGGTTTGCTGCAGCCTGCGCGCCCACGCCACACTTTGCTCCCAGCCTGGCGCAATACACCTTTCTGATCAATCATCCAGGTTGTCTTGGGCTGGAAATTTGTTTCACTCTGTCTTTTTGTGGGTTCTGCTGCTTCAGAATTTGTTTAGAGCCATTTTTTATGAGTATTTGCAGGGGTTTGGGGGAGAGCTCAAGCAAGTCACTGCTTTCACTCCGCCATCTTGGCTCCCCCTCCTCCCTTTTTTTAAACAAGTCTTGTACTTAATAATTGGCCTTGAGCCCAAGCTATGAGTTTTAGAGTCTTTCTCTTAAACTTTATACCATCTACTAATGTGGCAGATTTTTTTTTTAAATAAACTCGTTTTCCATTAGGAATCAGAAGCTTTTAAGGAATCTTCAAAAGTTATTCAGTTGCACTGCCTTCAGGCATTGCTATTCCTACTTGAAAGGTCAATGAGTCTATTAACATGTATTAAGCTCCACAGTATACAAAGCACTGCTGCTAAGTACTGGGGATACAGAGAAAGGGAAAAGACAGTCACTATCAGCGAGCTCACAGTCTAATGGGAAAGACCATATCAAAATAACTGTGTACGGACAAACTGGAGACAGGATAAATTGTAATCAATAATACTAAAGGATAAAGTAATGAACAAAGGAAAGGCCCTAGAATTTAAAGGGACAGAGATTGGCTTCTTTTGGAAGGTAGAATTTTGTCTGGGACTTGAAGGAAGCCAGTAGGCAGAGATCAAGAGAGAGATGATGTCATGTATGGGGTGACAGCCACAGAAAGTACCCAGAGTCAGGAGATAGAATGTTTTATTTAAGAAACAGCCTAAGAGGCAAGTATCAGCAGGTCACAGAGTGCATTGAATGTAAGATGTTGTTGTTCTTCCTTCATTCTCAAAGAGGAGGACCGTGACATCAGGAAGGTGATGCCATGACTTGCAAGTGAATTGGATTTAAGTGAGGAAGGCTGTGCAAAGAAAGTTACTAGCCTTACTTTCTCCTCCAGAGCCATCTGGGTCCAGTGGCCAGATATAGATATATATATATATATACATCAGGACCACTAGAGATAGCCCCCAGGTTAAGATGTAAGAAGACTAGGAAGAAAAAAATTAAAAAATTAAAAATTAAAAAAAGGGAGCAGGTAGGTGGATAGAGTACCAGCCCTGAAGTCAGGAGGACCTGAATTCAAATGTGGGCCTCGGACCAAACACTTGACACTTGATAGCTGTATGACCCTGGACAAGTCACTTAACCCCAATTGCCTAAAAAAGGGGGGGGGAAGAAGACTAGGAAGGTGGGAGGAGGACAGAGGTTTTTGAAGGGCTTTGAATACCAAACAAAGGAGTTTATTTTTGATCCTGAAGGTGATAAGAAGCATTTGAAGTTTTTTGAGTAGAAAGAGATGATATAGTCAGGCCTGAACTTTAGGAAAATCGCTGACAGCTGAAGGCAGAATGGATTGAAGTAGGGATGAACATATATCAGGGAAACCAACCAGCAGCGTATTTTAGTAGTCTAGACGAAAGACGATGGGCAGCTAGGTGGTGCCGTGGCTAGAGCTCTGGGCTTGGTATCAAGAAGACTCCTCTTTGTGAGTTCAAATATAGCCTCAGACACTTATTACCTGTGTGACCCTGGGAAAGTCACTTAACTCTGTTTGCCTCCATTTCCTCACCTGTAAAATGAGCTGGAGAAGGAAAGGACAAACCTCTCCAATATCTTTGCCAAGAAAACCCCAAATGGGATGAAGAGTCAGACATGACTGAAACATCTGAACAACAAAAACAAATCCTAGGGACCTTCACCAGAGTGGTGGCAATGTCAGAGGAGAGAAGGGGATGTATACAAGAAATGTTCCAAAGGTAGATTCAACAGTCATTGACAACAAGTCAGATATGAGGAGTGAGAAAGTATAAGGATCAAGGAAGATACATACATTGCGGGTGACTGGAAAGATGGTGGCACTCTGCACAGTAATAGGAAAGCTAGAAAGAGGGGAAGATTTGGAAGGAAAAAGAACGAGTTCAGTTTTAGCCATGTTAAGTTTTAAGATGTCTACAGGATATCCAGTTCAGGATATCTAATAGGCAATTGGAGATTTGAGTCTGGAAGTTGGGGCTAAATAAGCAGATCTGACAATCATCAGCATAGAGATGATAATGGAATCCATAGGAGCTGAGATCACCAAGTGAAATACTATAGAGAAAGAGAGAAGAGAATAGGGCTCAGGAGGGAATTTTGTGGTCCCCTACTGTCAACGGGCATGACCTGGATGAAGATCCAGTAAAGGAGACTGAGGAATAGTCAGATAGATAGGAAAAGAAATAAAAGAGAGTAGTGTCATGAAAACCTAGAGAGGACAGTGTAAAGGAGAAGAGGGTGATCATTGCAGTGTGGACAGGATATAGAAGGATGATTGCCTGGCAGATATTCTTAAGAGTGGAGAATGCCCTACCTCTTTACAGAAAAATAAAATGAACTACAAAATTTCTGAAAAGATACTTAGCATTTCTTTTTTAAAATTTGTTGATATTTTGTTTTCACATTGCCTCAGTTTCCCCCTGTATCTCTTCCCTTGCATAGAGCCATGTCATAACAGAGATTTTTTTTTAAAGAAAAAGAGGAAGAAGGAAAAGTCAGCAAAACTGATCAATATATTAAAACTGTATGAAAATATATTCCGTGCCTCACACCATGGACCGATCCCTTTCCCCACCTCATCAAAGGAGTATGTCTTCTTATATCTTTCTTTGGGGGCCAAGATTGTTCAGTCAGCCAGCCAGCAAGCCTTTATTAAGCAGTTACAATGTGCCACTCACTGTGCCAAGCAACTAGAGAAACAAAGAACAGCAAAAATAGCCCCTGCCTTCAAGGAGCTTACATTCTTATTGGTGAGGCAATGTGCAAACAAATATGTACATGTAAGATATATCCAGCATGGATGGAAGGTAATCCCAGAGGGAAGGCACAGGCATTTAAGGGGACCAGAGTGGCTTCTTGCAGAAGCTGAGACTTGAAGGAAGCCAGGAAAGAAAGAGGAGAAGGGAGGAAGTTCCAACCATGGTGAGGCGTCCAATGAAAATGAAGAGTTAAGAGAGTGTCTTATTCAGGGAATAGCAAGGAGACCACAGAATACATTTAGGGGAGTCAGATATAAGAAGAATAGAAAAGTAGGAAGGTGCCAACTTACAAAAGGCTTTGAATGGCAAATTTTGTATTTGATCCAGGGAAGTAATAAGAAGCCACCAGAATATTATAAATGAGCAGGATGATACAGTTACATCTGCACTTTAGAAAGCTCAATTTGGCAACTGAGTGGAAGATGAACTGGAGTGGCAAGAGACCTAAGGCAGGCAGACCCACCAGCAGGCTCTTGAAATGGTCTAGGTGTGACATGTTGGGGACCTGTACCAGGATGGGTAGCAGTATTAGAGAAAGGGACATATACAAGAGATGTTGCAAAGATAGAATCAACAGGACTTGGCAGAAGATTAGATATGGTGGGTAAGAGAGATCAAGATGTCAATAGTGACCTCCAGGTTCCAAGCTTTGGTGACTGGAAGTGGTGGTGCCCTTGATAGTGATATGGAAGTTTGAAAGAGGGGAGAATTTGGGGAATGTGTGTAGATACACCCAGCTAGTGTGTATCTACACACACACATATCCGTTATATACATACATACATGTGTATCTGTGTATCTATCTATCTATCTATCTATCTATCTATCTATCTATCTATCTATGTGTGTGTGTGTATATATATATGTATATATACACACACACACAGAGCAAAATTGCTATACTGCCTAGATGTTCCATTTTAACATAATGCACATTATCTAGAAATGTATCAAAGCAGTGACACACAAGGAAAATGTAAAGGATGCTTGCTATCTAGATTTGCCAAATTAGATAATTGAAATCAAGTTGTAGCTGGCAGAGCAAAGTTAAGATGACTCCTTAATTTCCATGTGGGGGAAGATAAAATGATGGCTATAAGGAAGGCTGGCATGAATGTACAATGTTCATGGTGGCCTCCCCAAGGGCGGTTAGAGTGTGTGTATGTGACCTTTGATGTGTTGCTATGTGAAAGGAAGGATCACATGAGAGAAGCTCATTTCCTTTCCTTGCAGGGTGAGACCTCTTCATGTGACATTATGAGAAAGTGTTCACGCAAGAGAGAGCATCAGTGCGCAAAAAAAAAAAGTTGGAAATTTTTTTTCATTTTGCATGAATGAATGGGACTTTAGGCTCAGATCTGAGAATATGGCAAAAAAATAACAATAATGGTAAAATAATTAATTAATAAAGAATGCAGCAAAAAATAAAAATGGTGAAGGACACCAAGGAAATCTCTTTTTAACTTATAGTAGAAAATACTGAGAGAAGATCATAGAAATAATTTTTCTGAGCAAAATTTGATTGACTTTGATGTGCCTCATGACATAATTGAGCAGGAAAGAAAGCCCTGGGTTTGACTTCTCCATAGCCCACCAATTCCCAGGGGAACCTTGCTTCCCTTACCCCTTTGGTCTTTGGTTATTTAAGGATAAATCAGAGTTAATAAACTTAATATTCTAAATCATTCCCAAACGTTTTGAAAGATGTCTTTGTATATTGCCACAATCATTTATTATATTCACTTATGTTTGTTTTCTTCTCTCTTCTCCGCCTACCATTTTTGCTTGCAGTGGCACGCCCTCTCTCGTGAAGAACAGGCTAAATATTATGAATTAGCTCGGAAGGAAAGGCAGTTACACATGCAGCTCTATCCAGGCTGGTCTGCAAGAGACAATTATGTAAGCATATACTGTCTGTGGTTGCCCATTTTCATTTGTTTTTTGTCTTTTTGTTTGTTTGTTTGTTTGTTACTGCTGTCCAAAGAGAAAGTTGTTTTAAAATATGAAAATTTCAGGCATTAACTCATTAAAAACTAAGCAACTTGGGATGAACATAGAAGTATGGCAAAAGGCAGAATGCTACACTGAGAGGAGCATTGGGTTTGAATCCTGGCTCTGTTCTGTACGACCTATTTGACCTTGGGAAAGTCATTTAACTTCTTTGGAGGGTGTTGGGCAAGTTGACCTTTAAGGTACTTTCCAACTCTAAGTCTTTCTTTGATCCTAAGACAGTAAAGATTTCCCCATCACTGGAGGTATGATAGATAACTATATGATGCAGAATTTGGACTAGATGACCATTAAGGTCTCTTGCCACTCAAAATTTCCATGAAAAAGTCCTTATGAGGCTATTGCATTTGATGCCTCTGAAATGATTACTGCAGTCATCATCATACATTTGGCTGGGTTCTTGCATTAGCAAAGTTAAAGACTCATGAGGATATATTGTTGTTAATCATCTATTTAGAAATGTCATCACATTTTAAGGAGGGAAAACAGTGTAACTCTAACAGCTGGAACTGTGAGCCTAATTCGAAAATAATTCTCATGTCCAACATGTCACCAACATTGGTGGTATCGGTCAGGAAAATCTTAAAATATACAGGATTATCTCTGTGATAAGGACAAATGTTGAGTTGCTATGAGGGTGAACACTGCTTCTGTTGGCCCTGACATTCATGCAAGAATTTATATTTATGACTCAAATCTTACATAGTATTTAGTTCTTTACCAAAACGTTGCCTGCTGACCTTAAAATATTTATAAATCTCATCCTGAAAGTTTATGAGTTCATAGATTTTGGAAGTTGGAAGGAGGCCTTTGAGTTGCCCCAATCTTCTCCATTCATTTTATTGAGATACAGAAGAGGTGCATCTTGTCCAAGACTAGTGACTAACCCTAGTTAGTGATGGTCCCTGACCTCCATTCTGTATTTTCCCCAACTTTTTCTTGTTAAATATGCTCCATTCTTTCTTTCTTATAGAATGCTTTGGACAAAAAGTCCTTTTAGCATTCTGGGAATTAAATTTAAGCATTAGATGAAGCTGTATGGTTAATGAAGAGAAAGAATCTTAAGTTCCAAAAACTTTCATATTTTTATGAAGCAAATTTCTCTCAGAAAGTTTTAAGCTTGTCACCTCCTTTTGACTTAGGAAAGAATATCTTGATTCCAGTCTCAGACACATGACACTTACTAGCTGTGTGACCCTGGGCAAGTCACTTAACCCCGATTGTCTCACCAAAAAGCAAAAAAAAAAAATTTTAAAATAAAAGAATATCTTGATTCAAAGGGTTGTATGCTCTGCTCCATTCTCTGTGTCCTATTATATACAGAATCCTAGTAGAGTCCTATTAGTGGAATAATAAAATACTTAGATTTTGATCTCCTGTTTTGAAAATTACCTCTTCTAATTCTGTCTTGGATCTCACTTTGTAATAGTTTACCTAAAATATTTTGCCACTGGCCACGCTCAAAGAGGCAACTCTGTTTTTGTCAGTGCTCTTAATTTCTTGGTTTGTATGTGTATACTTAGTTTCTGTAGGTCTTAAGTAACCCCTCATTGTCAGGCTGGCGGGCCGGGTTGGATGCCTTCCTCTTTTTGATGGTTAAATAAAAAGTTGAGATTTTTTAAAAAGTGGTTACATATTTTTAGAGGCACAGTTTTAATGGAAATCATTGTAATTGAATTCTTCTGTGAATTTTTCCCCTCTGTAAAATACTTTAAATATAATGATTTTGTTCAGTTTAAGGATCCACCACAATCAATCGAAAACCCAAATATGTTGCATACTCTTTTTAATCTATCACTTAATAATTACTTTGTTCATGAACAAGGCCATTTATTATGGGACACTTACCATTCAGTCACGCAGTTCAAACAAAGACAACCTGGCTTCTTTTAAAGTTGGTTAACAGACTAAAAGTGAAGGACATTTGTCACCAGAGCATAATTAAAAGAAAAAAAAATGTTGTGCTGACATCCATTGGAAGCACATTGGTAGTAGGTAGCATCTCATGATTTCATAGCAAAATTTCCCATACTATGAATGATTGAAATTTCACTTTCATGTTTTGTTAACTTGACTAATAATGGATGATTTTGCAAAACACCAATACCACACCTTAGTTGAAAGCAATCAAAACCTTTTTTCGCTAATAAAATTATTTTTTGTTTAAGCCAACACCTCTAAATTCTGGGGTACTGTATTATATATAAACCAAGTTTTAATGGAAAGGAGATTGATCTTTTTTGTATGTTCACACACTTAAGTACAGCCAGTATTTCTGTTTGGGGCTGATAGGCATTTGAAAAACCAACCTACATCTAGGTTATGGTTCAATGTGTTTTCACAAAAGCTGCAGTACAGTATATGAGAGTATAATTACTCCCTTCTTTGGAAGAAAACTCAGATATGAGAAGCACATTGAAGGACCGTTTAGCAATTTTAAAATTATATATATTTACAGCCTTCTACATGTAGCTTAGCTTTCTATGGAATTTTCACTCTAATTTAGTGAACAGAACATTGGACGATTAATTATCTTTATTCATTGGTTAGGAAAATTATAGAACGTTGCCTTTTAAAGGAGATAGTTAAATCTCTATTTTGATGGTTCCTCTGATAAATATGGCATAGAACTAGCAAGCTTCAGAGAATGTCCTCTCCCTCTTCTGTGTCTCTCTTATCATCTCTGCTTCTTTTGTCTCTCTTTTTCTCCATATCCATGAGTATTTTATGTGCACATTTATGTGTACATACTTATGTACTTTTTTCATATTTTACGTACAAATACATTTTTACCATATGAGTTGAGATCAATTTTCTATACATACTCTTTTCAGAGCACATGAGATTTCATTTTAATTTTGTTGAGTTTTTACTATCTTTCTGGGAGCAGGAGAAAGGGGGGAGGGATTAGGGGTGCATGGCGCAAGAGACCATGGTTTTTCCCCCTATCATCTTAAACTCTTCTAATTAATTCAAAGAACAGTGTGGCGTAATGAATAGTGTACTAGCCTTGAAGTCAGGAAGACCTCATTTCCAAAACCACCTCAGACAATTCATGTGTGATCCAACACGAATGTTTCCTCATCTGTAAAATGGGGATAATAATAGCACCTGCCTCACTAGGTTGAAGTGAAATAATGTCTGAAAGGGGCTTTTGGAGACTATGCTTTTCAAACTCTAGAGCCCAGATACGTTTCAGCTGTTCACTCTTTAGAGCCAAATATTGCAATTACACAAATATTTGGAAATCCAAAGAATGCATAGGGGTGAATGGAACATGTTTTCAAGACACACAAAAGTCCTGGTGAATTTCATTTGCTTTCTCAACTGATTTTATTCACTATCACTAAGTTTCTTTCTCCCATTTTCCCTAGTGAGTATTTGTGTGAACAGATTCCACTAAAGTCTTCTGGTTCCACAGCCAATGAGGTGACAATATGAGAGGAAGAAAATTGTATTTGTGACTGCATAAGCATAAAAAAAAGGACTTATTAGGAGTGTATGGTACACACACACACACACACACACACACACACACACACACAACATATATAATATACAGTTCCATTACAGCTCTTAGATTAACTGCTGATTTTTCTATCATGTCTGGGGTGAATGGAGGTACCTTATACATTATTAGGTTACAATTATTTGAAAATAGCATCCTAAATGAAATTTGGTCATTTTTGATATATAAATATAGCATACTATACCATACCATACCATACCATACCATACCATACCATACCATACCATACCATACCATACCATGCCATGCCATACTATGCTATGCTATGCTATGCTATGCTATGCTATGCTATACTATACTATACTATGCTATGCTATGCTATACTATGCTATGCTATGCTATACTATACTATACTATACTATACTATTATGCACATACTACTCTCTCTCTCTCTCTCTATATATATATATATATATATATATATATATATATATATATATATTTCACATATAAATAGACTGTAAGTGCTGCTGTATGACCCTGGGCAAGTCCTTTAACCCTGTTTGCCTCAGTTTCCTCATTTGTAAAATGAACTGGAGAAAGAATAGCAAACCACTCCAGTATCTGCCAAGAAAATCTCAAATTGGGTCATGAAGAATCAAACTCAACTGAAACAACTGAACAACAATAAATTCTATTAATAAAGTAGCTTTAATGACTATTTATTACTTGGGGGAAACTAGTAAGGATGAAAATGAAAAGTTATAGAATCATAGATAGGACATAAATGGGACCTAAAATTTTCAGCACATTATAGAAATAAGCAGGAACTTTGAAAGCATTTAAAGTAAACACCATCCCAACCTTAAAAAGAGGGATCAAAGGGCAGCTAGGTGGTGCAGTGGATAGAGCACCAGCCCTGAAGTCAGAAGGACCTGAGTTCAAATCCAGCCTCAGACCAAACACTTGACACTTACTAGCTGTGTGACCTTGGGCAAATCACTTAACCCCAATTGCCTAAAAAGAAAGAAGAAGGGGGATCAAGTTAAGTTCCCTTTCCCTTAGTCTTATTCTCCCACCGTCATTCCCCCACTCCTATCTCTCTCAGTCTCTCTCTGTTCCTGTATCTCTCTTTCATTGTCTCTCTGTTTCTCTCGATATCTGTCTCTCTCTTTCTATGAACAATAAGAAAGAAAGGGATATTCTTATCTCTGGTCTTTCTCTTTCTGTTGATTTAATATCACACGTGTTATATGTAAATCACATGATGAATTCCCTGTTTTCCAGGGTAAGAAAAAGAAGAGGAAGAGAGAGAAATTACAGGAATCCACATCAGGTATGCCCAAAGTGATTTTTTTGTGTCCAATTCACACGCTTCTAAAACCCTATGCTCAAAATGACATGCATTCTCTCTAAACGCTGCCATATTCTAGAGTTCCAAGTTGTTTTCTTCTCTTTTCCTTCCTTATATGCTTAAAAAAATTTAAGAGATTTCTTTTTAATGTGATCATGTGAAGATGCATCAAAAACCCTTTCACCTTGGAATCCTACGTGCTAACTGTGTTTGAATTCTTAATTCTTTGCTTCTGTTGCTTGGCTGTGTTCTCTTTGCCTTTATCCATTCTGTCCTTTTCCATTTGCATAAGTCCTCAAAGATGTTTTATTACATGGTTATCATAGGCTGCAATAGGCTACATCCCCTTGAAGTATTTTTCATAGTTCCCTATGTTATTTAACATAAAACTCAAAGAGAAGTTCATCTTTCTAGCAGAAAGGCACGAGGCATCAGTGAGGTCTTATTTTTCATTCATTAAAAAACATTCCCACTACCTATATGACACAAATAAAAATGACTAGTATAAGAACCGCGAAAAGCAAGGCAAACCCTTCCATATGATGTTATAGCGTGCTACGTATTTGGAATGTACAAAAAAACCATCTTCAATGAATCTTTGTTAAAGGACACAATTTTCTCCAGGTACAGGTCCAAGAATGACAGCTGCCTACATCTGAAGCATGGTAAGAACGTCTCTCTAGCCTTCCCGCCGAAATGAGTTATAAAACAGGCCTTTGCTTATGAACCTCCCTGATGACATTGATTCCATTCAGTATTATTATTGTTTGTAGACAAGGAAAAACAAAAATCCAGTTCATAGCATCAGGTCCCTTTTCAGATCTGATAGTTTCTATATCGGCTATGTAATTTGAAAGTGGCTTTTCTTTCACTGTCTTCTCAGTTTTCCCTTTCTGCTGCCTTCAACCACACCTCCCTGCCCTCAGCCCGCCTAACCAAGTCTAACTAGCTGACTAGCCTCAAGACTGTTTAACAAGCATCTTGCCATCCCAAGGGGGATAAATACGGCTTCTGCTTTCAGAACCCTTTTAGCCAGCATTGGGAAAGGGAGTCTATTCTTGATGGAAACAGAGCACCATTTGGCCAAACATTCCAGTTCATGCTAGGTTTCAGACTTTCTCAGTTAAGTGAATGTTAACATTTAAAAATCAATTTGTTTCTCAAGGAAAAGACAGCTGTTCCCTTCTACCATCCCAAGTCATAAATTTTTGAATGGATGAATTTTCCTCTCCTAGTAATAGTTGCTTGTTCTCATTTGCGTATTTTAGAAATATCATATATTAATTTAATTCCTTTTTTATCTTAAATGCTTCTTTTTTTCTTCTGTGATCACATCACTACAGCTCATTGAATCGGTGTTTTCCAGAGATGCTACCCTGTTGTCATCATGAGCCAGTTTTCATCTTTGCTAATCGATGGCAATTCACCCTGGGTCTTGTTCTTTCAATCTTGTGACCTCTCCTCAAGAACCGGAGCCCCTTAGAACTAAACATTTATGGCTTGTTCTCCTGGGGTTCATTTTTTTTCACTCTTAGAAAGTTCATTGGCTTTAGTGAAAGCTCCATAACCAAGAAAGATAAAATGTCCTCTAGGGGGAATTAGCTTCTTACTGAGATTCACACACATATTGTCGAAGTAAATTCTTGAACAGTATAATGCCTGTGGTTTTTTTTTTAAATCTTTAAGCATATCATATTTTTTTTTGTATTCCCACTTCTCTTGAAAGGATGGGGTTTGAGGGACTTGGGCCCTAATTAGGAGACCCTAAGGGACACAAATGAAAATTTTCAGGTATCTTTAATTCCATTGAAAGTAGTTAGCTTCTGATTATTATGAATAATGAATCCCCTATAGAGTGGTTACATTATTCAGATTTACACTGCACATTTCCAATGGGCTAGAATCAGTTGCCATATTTTATATAATTATAACTTCCAATAGCGCAAATTCAAATAAATGCAAACACTTCAGAGGATTCATTATTTGCATAAATCAGGACCTAGCTATAGGAACTATAGAGTGGTCTCTGCTTTTGTAAGAAAGAATTCAAAGCTCATAGACAGTCGGCCAGACATGATATTTTGAGCTTTATCCACAAGCAAAAATTGTCCCTTCTTCCCACCAAAAGCATGGTTGTTTGCCTTCCCTAGATTTAGCCTTGGTGTCTTTTCTTTACTTGGAATCGCTATCTTTAAATACTTTACAAGTAAAAATGGCACGCCCTGGTTAAGCATAGCCCTATTAAATCATATGTTATCTGATTACATATACTTTAAACTGCCTGGTTTTTTAGAAGCTTGTGACCAAGCAAAGTGGACACAGCCTGAAGTACCAAACACGGAAGCCTAAGGTTCAGATGTTCTTAATATCTCTGAATAAAATGCTTTGGCAGGTGTAACCTCAACGGCTCTCATTCTCCTCATATAAGGATAAAACTATTCAGGTTGTCATACTGGATGGAAAACAGAAAGGCCAGTTTAGAGTACATAGAGTGTGGGAGAGGAATAATGTCTGTGGAAACCAGAAAGGTAGGTTTGACCAAGTTGTGAATGTTTTAGAAGCTAAACAGAAGCATTTATATTTGGTCCTTGAAGCAATAGGAACCCAGTGGAATTGGCTGAGTAGGAGAGTAGCATGATTAGACTTTAAGTTAAGGAACATTGCTCTGGCAGCAATGTGTAGGGTGGACCAAAATGAGGGACGTGAGACAATTCCTTCATTGAATAGGAATTGTAAATATATGAGACTAGATGACCTCTTAACTTCCTTTCTAATTCCAGCATTCTAATTGTCCCTCTCTCGACCTGCCATGATTCCATTATGTTTTCTTTGAGGTGTGTTGGCCAACATGTTTTGCAGATTACTGGAAGCAGAGAAACCTCCAACTTTCACTAGTTATAAAGTCTACTACACCCTCAAATCTGTAGCAGTGCCAGGACTCATTGGATGATTTTAGGCTTTGGTCAGAGCACACCTGCTATGCTGAACAATTTTGCAGTATATAGAGGTACTTAAATTGAGAACATGAGCATATAGACTACTGGGAAATTTTTAGCTCAATAAACACATTAGTCTATCAAATTAACTCCTATATAATGAAAATAGAAATCTTAACAATAATCTGAATTGCATGAGTAATTGCTAAGAGATCAATATCTCTGGTAGACTTTCCTGAACATGAAGCCACATAGATACATATACTTTCTATTTCCTAGGAGAGAGACAGTCAGAAAGACAAAAGAAGAGATAGGAAGGGACAAAATTCTGATCTTTTTATCCACATTTCCCTGCAAAAATGTCGATAACCCTTTCAGGCTACTCTGTTGTTCCAACTTTGGTTAAAGTAGTAAGTTAAAGCCATGCCTAATACTTCTGGTCAAATGCTTCTGGTCATGGACAAGGACCTCATCTTCACCTCCTCAACCAAATCAACCTCCTGTTGTCAGCTCTGCCAGGAAGGAGTTCTTTATGAATCCCAGAGCTTGCACCTCAGTAAGAAACAAGAGGCCAGCCCGCACCCCCTCATTCCTGCCCCTTCGAAGACTATTCTTCTACTGGCTAGAGTGAAGTGGGGGAAGGAGTGTGCTCTGTTACTGCTCCATCTCACAGAAGATGTGAGTTATCAAGTATGATATTACCTAGCCAGGGTTGAAGATGGAGACACCCCAGAATATATCCAAGACTGAAATCCCACTGCGTAAAGGCAGGATAATGTTTTGCATTGTTTTCCACACCCTTCTTATGCAAAGCAGTGTATCAGGCCCTGGGAACGAGATGAGAACAGTATTACTAAGTACATACTGAGGTTTATATAGCTCATGGGAAAGGATTAATGTCACTAGCTGACACAAAGTATCCTTCCTGCTTTCCCACTCCTTTTTGGACCCATTGCTTCTTTCGGGGTCTCTGGAGGAGGCTAATGAAAGACACTCCTTTTTATCCTAGCCTGAAATAGGTTAGAGTTGACATGACTGCTGTGTCTTCAGTCTCTTTCTGTATCTCCTTCAAGTATGTCTGGTAGCTCCACTCTCCCCTGCTCCTCTTCCCATCATCTTTTATGGACCTGAACTTTGGTACATGACCAGTCTGCTATGGCTTTTTTCCTGATTGTTCAAAATTGAGAATCTGGCTTAGTCTCCTTTTTGGTCCTGTAGTCTAAATGGAGGGTGCCATCTTTCTCTGGAGACTGAATCACATCAGCTTCCTCAGATTTCCCGTCGTTACCAATTCTTTCTGCTTCCTCAAGCTCTTTTTTTATGATCCTCACTCCAGTGCCCAAAGGGGAGTGAATGTCCTGAACAATAACTGATATTTCTACAGCAGTTTTTGAGCTTGGAAGGGAAGTAGTGTAAGTATCGTCATTCACCTTTTACAGACAAGTTTCACAGTTTATATCAGCATTAATAAACTCATTAGAACTTTGAGTGAGGAGGAACTTTAGACATCATTTAATTCTAATCTCATTTTACATCTGAGGAAACTGAGTTCCCATAGCCAGAACTCAAATCCAAGTCTTCTGACTTTGAGGCCAATGTTTTCTCCACTATGCCACACTATTTAAAAAATGTAATTATATTTTTTTCGATGAATAAAATCTGTTTTCTTTCTGCCTTCTCTCATTGGAAGAAAAATAAAACCCTCATAACAAGTGTTACACCTCATAACAAGATATAAAATGATTTTAATAGATCTTTTGCCCATCCTATTTTTAAAAAATCATTTCACACCATTAAAAACAAAAGGCTTTAAATACATACTGAGTTATAGATATGATTCCCAACAAATAAAAGAGGAGACTCATTCCTTCACACGGGTAACCAGAATTGGCATATGGGAAAGTTTCATCAAATATAAAGGGCAATAATGCTTCCTAATAAGACCACCGTTTTGTGTTTGAAGAAACTACTTCCATTGATATGCTACAGATCACTAAAAATGGACTTAGCAGTAGGGTTTCTATCACCTACACACACAGAAAAGCTGGTCGAGGGAATCTGCAGCCTCAAGGCCACATGTGGCCCTGTAGGTCCTCAAGTGAAGCCCTTTGACTGAATCTAAACTTCACAGAACAAATCCCCTTCATAAAAGGATTTGTTCTGTAAAACTTGGACTCAGTCAGAAGCCGTACCCAAGGACCTAGAATGTGGCCTCTAGGCTACAGGTTCCCCCACCCTGGATTAGTTGTTAGAGAATGAGGAGTTTCTGTCAAGTGACTTTTCTACTTGCTTCAATTTTTTTTTTATTTTGACTGTTTCAAAATCTTTCCTAACTATATTAATACATTTTCTCACATGATTCACTGCATATATGGATTCCTTTGATGATTGAGGACTAGTGCTATGGGCCATGATTCTGCTAAGTACATACTGTATAGTACTTTAGATGTAGTAAATCTGGCTGAATAAACACAGATCCTGGAATAGCTTCTAAAAGTTGAAGCTTGCTCCCAAAAAATTGTTAATTGGGTGTTTTAGTTAGTTGGACTCCGGTGAATCAGGGTCCCTTCTTTTTATTCATTCTCATTCAGTCTCGATGCCTGTGAAGTAATTACTATCCAAAATTTCACTTTTAGAGACTATATTATATACCTCTGGTTGTATGATGTGAAGTGTAAAGCAGTTAGGGACTCACACTTCCCATTATCAGAATTATCTGGTAATTGTAAGTGTTAATATTCACACTCTGCCCTTTTGGAGGGGAGGGGATCTTGAAAGATTATTACATATCTGGTTGGTGTGTTTTCAGCACCTCTCATACTCTAGGTCGGGAAATTAAAGAAAAGGAGGGATATATCATACACGGATTTTTTAGTATAGTGTTAGAGGAAGAACTGGTCGATCCTGCTGCTTCTTCTAATTCATTAGCTTATACTGCCTCCCAATGATCCGTATTATATTATGATTAAGACAGCTGTGTGAACCGACATGAAGGGATCTTTGTTCACCAACTCATAAATTAACAAAATGCCTTAACATTCACCATAAAAACTCTATTACTCCCATCACAACAGCTAATTGTTATTTTTTCTTTCTCATGCTAAATGCTTTGGTTTAGCTCTTAGAGCATATGTAAAGAGGCAGTCTAATGAGGTAAAAGAGAACTAGGTTAGGAAGTAGAGGAATTGAGTTTCAATTGTTGATATGACCCTTATTACCTGTATGACTTCTTGCAAGTCCTTAGCCTCTGGGCCTTAAATGTTCTAATCTATAGAATATGGGGGATTGAATGCGAGTTCCTCTAAGGTTCTGTCCAACCCTCAATCTGTGAAATTGTGGTCTCTGAAACACCTTTGAGGAAATTTGGTTCTTGGGTCATTTTCAATATAGATGTTGTTTTATACTGTCAAATTCTTTCAGAATATTTGCATAATGTTTTGAGTTATTGGGGAAAGAACACATCATGGGATTTTATTTGCTTCTCAAGGAACGGTAACCACATTAGAGTTGCCTAGGATACCCCCAAAAATTTGGGAACTCAGTAGCTGGAAAAGATGAACTATATTTGATTAGCACTGGTTTCAGTGGTAAAAACTCATGAAGTCTCTTTCCAATACTCTTTTTTTATTTAAAGTAAGCTGCAGAACATTAGTCAGATCTTCCATATTGTCATGAAGACAACATTAAACAGAATCTTAAAAAAACAATGTATGTCAGGCTTATTTTAATGATTCTAGTCTTAAGTATCTAATAATTCTAAGATCAAAGGACACCTCCAAAAAAGGATTTTTTTCCTCCTTAGCACAGTGCTTGGCACACAGTGGATGCTTAATAAGTATTGATTGATATGTTCACTACCTTCCTCCCACTCTTCTGCCATATTATATACTTTTACATAGTTTACATATATATATTTATGCCTTTCTAAGACATATGCTTTCACCAGTGTGAAACTAAAGTGTTCCCTTCATTCTCTTCACTGATCCATATTATACCTCCAACCCCTCATGGCTTAGTAGATTGTGTGAATTGCAGTGGCTAAAAAAATTTCTTACCTGATACTCAGCAGTAAAGGCTAAAGACTTCTGACCTTAGCTAGTACAGTCCTCAGATAACTCTTAAGTTGGGAGGGGGAGGATTGGGTGGGGACAGTTCATATTCATTCTTATACAAGTGCAACCCCAAATATAGAACATTCCCATTGCTCTGAAATGTAATTATAGGATGATGGTCAATTATAAGGGAATCAGCTTTCCCAGGTCACCGAAGTCATGTCAGTGAGCTCACATGTTCTATGAAGAGTTCATAAAATCATAGATTTTAAGCCTAAAGAATGAATGGAGAGATGAAATATTTTTTTAAACTGGAAAAAGAGTGAGTAAACTTCACCAAGTAAAAAATGTATAACTTCACAAATTGGGTTGTTATTTTGTGTTTGCAAAAAAAAAAAAGCCCAGCTACATTTTTTTTAAATGAAAAGGTATTTCAGTTTAATGACTTCAGTTATCTGATATTTAAAAACAGGATTAAGAGTAAAAAACAAGCTGTCACTATTACCTCATGGCTGTTAAAAAGACATGCAAGGAAGAAAAAGAGAATATTTTTTGGCTCCCTAGGCCTTATCTTGGAGATTTGCTAAAGCAAACAAAGAATTTTCAAGGCTTTCTCTCTCCCCCTTTACTAAATAAAAACCATTGCTTTTGTTTCCTTATGGCACAGAGTTGTGAGGTATGCCAACAGGGCAGAGAATATTCATTGTGCCATACCCTGGGTATGGCCCTTAAGTACTTTCCTGCTTGTGGCTGGAAAAATATAGGTGAGAATTTTTAGGACCCTTTTTTACATTGGTGACATCCTGTAGCCCTGAGGGTTTTCCTAAAATATAAATCTGATCCTCAGTGCTTATAGTACTGCTGGCCCCCCAGTTCAGCTAACTTAGCCCCACTCTTAGAGGCAGGGACCATTTTGAAAATATATTCTGTTGATAAACGGTAGCATGATGCAAGAGACAGAAGGCTGAATTTGGAATCAGAGAACTTGGGGTAGCAACCCACCTGTGTGGGTTTGTTTACCTCTCTGAGTGTCAATTTAAGAAGAAAAATAGCTAGCATTTATATATTGCTTTAAATTTTGCAAAGCACGTTACATGTCTTGATTCATTTGATCCTCACAACAATCCTGGGAGGTTGGTGTGATTAGTATCCTTATTTCACAGATGAGAAAACTGAGTCTGAGAGCTCAAGTGATTTAACCAGGGTTACATGGGTGAAATGAGTATTTGGGGTAGAATTAGAACACAGGTTTTCCTGACTCCAAAGTGTTCTACCCACTGGGCCACCTCACAACCCATCTGTAGTTTATATGTCTATAAAATTAAGGGATTGGATTAGATGACCTTTAAGACCACTCCTCCCTTTAAATCTTTGAGCACTGGAGAAAAATGATTGCAAGCTTCTTACAAATGTATCTCTTCTCCTGGCACACTTTATACTATGACAATAGTAATAACAATAACAACAATAATAATAAAATAGCATTTATATAGTGCTTGCTATGTGCCAGACACTGTGCTAAATGCTTTACGATTATTCTCATTTGATCTTCGCAACAACCCTGGAAGATAGGTTCTCCTTTATCCCCATTTTGCAGCCTAGGAAACTTGAGGCAGACAGAGGTTAAGGGACTTGCCAGTAAGTGTCTGAGGCTATATTTGAACTCAGACCTTCCTGATTCCAGGTTCAGCACTCTATCCATTTTGACCCAGAGCTCTGCTAGAAGACAACTCTTTAATTAACCTTGCTGTGGTTCCCTGTTTTGTTCCACAGGCCTCAGGAAGTGTGGTCAGTAGCACCCAACCCTGCACAATGAAATATTACAGCAACTTCCCTGTTGGTGATAGCCTCTATGATATCTACAAAGCAAAAGTCAAGATATATTTGAAAAAATAAGAAACAAGCAGTCATAAACTTTATTTATTTATTTATGCTTTATTTATCTCATCCAAAGTTACTGAAGTACAATTGACTCCAAAACCAGCAGTCAGGAGATTGAAAAATTGCAATTCATTTTCTGTTCTTTAATCAGTATAGCATAATTAAGCCTGTCAAGAGTCACTGGGGATAGATACAAAGAAAGACAAAAAAACCCAGCATGTTGGATAGAAAGAGCTGAGTTCAAGCCCCACTTGTGACACATACTTTTTATGCAACACTGGACAGGCCAGTGATCTAGACATATCTCTAAAACAGAGATTCTTAACTTTTTCTGTGTTCTGTACCCATTTGGCAGTCTGGTGAAGACTATGGACCCCTTCTCAAAATAATGTTTTTAAATATATAGGATTACAAAGGAAACCAATTATATTTAAATATAATTATTAAAACAAGTTCATAGTTCCCAATTCAGAACCCTTGCGTTGGTAGAGTGAGCTTCCTCACCTCAGAGTTCCTTCTATCAATGAAATCACCATTCCAGTCCTTGTTTCTACACTCAATTCTACCCTTCAGAGCAGTGAAAATACCCAACTCAGCCATAGCCTCACCAACAAGGCCACCAGCAGGCCTACAGAGTTTGAGTAGGCTAAGAAATATAAATCTGGAAGCGGGCCTCTGAGCTCAGTGTTTAGGAAGACCTATAAAGACACCCAAAGGTTAATGGTTTACTTTGGGTCCCAAGCACATTTTAGGTTAGTGCTTTCTTTTCTTTTTTTCCAATTTTATTAATTTATTGATTTATCAACAATCACTTCCATATGCTTTTGAGTTGAAAATTTTTCTCCCTCTTCCTCCCCCCACCCTCGCTAAGATGGTACACAATCTGATATAGGCTTTACATTTACATACCCATTAAACATATTTTCATATTAGTGAAGTTGTAAGTAAAGATTAAAACCAATAGGAGGAACTGTCAGAAAGATGAAACAAAACTCAACAGAAGGTAAAAATAAGTGATAGCGATTCGACTTCCATAGTTCTTTCTTTGGATGTGGACAGCATTTTCCATCCCAAAGCCACTGGAGTTGTCTTAGATCCTTGTATTGTTGAGAAGGGTTAAGTTTAACAATATTAGTCATCACACAACATGGCTGTTATTGTGTCCAGGGTTCTCTTGGTTCTGCTCACTTCACTCAGCATCAGATCATACAAGCCTTTCCAGGTTTTTCTGAAGTCAGTCTGTTCATTTCTTATAGCGCAATAGTGTTCCATTACATTCATATACCACAACTTGCTCAGCCATTCCCCAATTGATGGGCATCCTCTCAATTTCCAATTCTTTGCCACCACAAAAAGAGCTGCTATGAATACTTTTGTACATGTGGGTCCTTTTCCCATTTGTTTGATTTCTTTGGGATATAGCCCTAGAAGTGCTATTGCTGGATCAAAGGGTATGCACATTTTTGTAGCCCTTTGGGCATAGCTCCAAATTGTTCTCCAAAATGGTTGGACCATTTCACAACTCTACCAACAATGTATTAGTATTCCAATTTTCCCACATCTTCTCCAACATTTATCATTTTCTGTTTTGTCATGTTGGCCAATCTGATAGGAGTGATGTGGTACCTCAGAGTTGTTTTGATTTGCATTTCTCTAATTAATAACAATTTAGAGCATTTTTTCATATGACTATAGATGGCTTTAATTTCTTCATCTGAGAATTGTCTGTCCATATCCTTTGACCATTTATCAATTGGGGAATGGCTTGTGTTCTTATAAATTTGTCTTAATTCTCTATATATTTTAGAAATGAGGCCTTTATCAGAGAGACTGGTTGTAAAAATTCTTTCCCAATTTTCTACCTTCCTTCTGCATTGGCTTTGTTTGTGCAAAAACTTTTCAATTTAATGTAATCAAAATTATCCATTTTGCTTTTCATAATGCCCTCTACCTCCTGTTTGGTCATGAATTCTGTTCTCCATAGATCTGATAGGTAAACTATTCCTTGTTCTCCCAGTTTACTTACGGTATCAGCCTTTATATCTAAGTCATGAACCCATTTTGACTTTATTTTGGTATATGGTGTGAGACTTGGGTTTATGCCTAGTTTCTGCCATACTCTTTTCCAGTTTTCCCAGCAGTTTTTTTCAGAGTGGGTTCTTATCCCAGAAGCTGGGGTCTTTGGGTTTATCAAATAATAGATTACTATAGTCACTGACTACTGTGTCTGGCATATTTATGGGTTAGTGCTTTCAAAAAGCTACAACCTGTGCTGATCCTATGGCTGCAGATGTAGTTCACTGTTTTTTCTTTAGCCCTGTTTTCACAATGGTGGGTGCTTTTATGGGGTACCCTCCTGAGATGAGCCTTATGAATAAAATTTTCCAGGACATTTGCTTACGTTGTCAACTAGATGATGGGAGTCTTGAAAATATAAAGAGAAATGCAGAGTCTTCCTTTAAAATTTAAGAATCTAGGGGTAGCTAGGTGGCACAGTGGATAGAGCACTGGCCCTGAAGTCAGGAGGACCTGAGTTCAAATCCGGCCTCAGACCAAACACTTGACACTTACTAGCTGTGTGACCCTGGGCAAGTCACTTAACCACAATTGCCTTAAAAAAATAAATAAAATTTAAGAATCTAGTATAAGAAATTATCTCCCTGATCATCCCCCTCCCCAATTTCTTCATTGGTACAATTGGAGTAACTACACAACACCCCTATTTTCCAAACCCAAAAATTACTATTTGTAGTCCAAAAGAAACGTTCCTTTTGCAGAAACTTCCTTAACCTTACATTTTATTCCTGTGATTCCTTTGATATAGAGAACCTTTGCTAATGTAGTTTGGCAGCTGCTCTGCAAATGATTGTCTTAGAGCATTCTATGGAGCACTGAAGAGGCTAATTGGCTTGCCCAGTCATACAACCAGTATGTGTCAAAGGCTGGACTTGAATGTAGGTCTTCTTGACCCCGAAGGTGGCTCTCTCTTTACAACACAAAAACCATGATGATGATAGTGCATGGGAAACCTTATCCAACTTAGAAACAGAAGCAACAAACAATAATAATCAATTACATTTTTATTTTCTTAAAAGCAAGAATCAGCCCAGAAAATTCAGGATATTTGGTCATCATGGGTAATGAGGATATAAATGATTAAATATAAGGGTGAGAATGGGAGCCCTTGATTCATATCTTTCTCTATCCTTTCACAATTACAACCCCTACTTTCCCTCTTCTTCCTCTACCCAAACTCCAGCCAAACACAGTCCAATAGTATAAGATGTGCTCTATGGCAGATCCATGTATCTGCAGACCACCCCACAAAGATATGAGAAGCAGGTCACGGACCCTCTTACCTTATATTCCCCTTATCATCACAGTTCATCATATTGGCCTGAAAGAAGAGGTTGTACAATCACAATGGTATGGCTAGTCTAATGAATACCTAATATTGTCCAAGTAATTACAAGTTCTCAAAATCAGAGCTTTCTCATAGGCTGCCTTTTATTCACTCACCATCTGGTATCTGGAGGCCATCTCCAGACACCCTGATCTATATGTTGCCACTGGACCCAGATGGCATTGGAGATGCCAGTTCACTTGCATGTCATGGCATCATCTTCCTGATGTCATGGTCCTCTTTGAGAACCAAGGACAAAGAACAGGAAACAGCTGGTGTCTAGGGTAGTGATGTGTTTGACCCTGTCTTTCTTAGATTGGAGGTTCCCTAATGCAAAGATTGAAAGCAACTCATGTAAAAATACAAGAGTTGCATGGCTTGGTTGATGGAATCCTAGACTGGGAGTCAGGAGAAGAAAACTCAAATCTGGCCTTGACCATTTATTGTGACCCCCAATGCAACCCACTTAACCTCTCTGTCTTAGTTTCCTCATCCATGAGATGAGGGGGTTGGACTCAGTACCCACTGGGAACACTTTGAGCTCAAGAGCTATGATGCTATAAGAATTTCAGAGCAGGTCTCCATGATGTTCATCAGTACCTCAACATTTCCTGGTGATAGAGCTGTGTGGAATAAGAGAATCCCTGTAGTTAGTACTCAAGGGCTTGTCTTTGGAGCAAAGTAAAACGATCCTGGTTGACTTGTGCTTAGCAAAGCATTCTTCTCCCTGTTAAGTAACTATTCTTAAATTTGAACAGACATCTTGGTGCCTTCTGAGAGAGACGAGAGAATGGGAAACATTCAGCTGAATGCCGTCTGCCTCATTTTTATCTGCTGTTGAGCTTTAAATCTAGACTTAAGCTTTCATTTCTTGTGCAGATATTCTTTGGTAGTGCATGAGAAGCCCCACTTCCCTCTTGGGGGCTTCTTTCTCACTCTTCTCTTCTTTGAGGTTTTCAGGATTTATCCTGTGTTGAAGAACGTTTTAAATTACTGATCAGACTGGTATTCACTTTCCATCTATTATTAGAAGTTGTATCACACATATTTCCTACATTCCACTGATTAAAATCAAGACTTATTAACCAGGGGCAGGGTGGTACAAAGCAAAGATCAGTGATCTTAGAGATATAAGAGGTCAGTTCAGATTCCAGCTCTGTCACTTATACACACTGTATGACTTGGACAAGGCAGCTTCTCTGTGCCTCTGTTTCCTCTGTAAAATGATATTGTTGGACTCAATGACCTCAAAGGTTCATTAAAGTTCTGTATGACCCTGTGAAAGGGTTGGACTCATGGCCCTTCCAGTTCTATGATCTTAAGTGCAAAATAAAGTTATGCAGAGATATAAAAAAATGGCGCTATTTGCTTTAAAAGGGGAATAAGATAAGCATTTGTCCTCCCAACACAATTTTTTTTTTTTGCTTTTTGGCTAGGCAGTGGGGTTAAGTGACTTGCCCAGGGTCACATAGCTAGTAAGTATCAAGTAGCTGAGGCCGCATTTGAACTCAGGTCCTCCTGATTCCAAGGCCGGTGCTCTATCCACTCTGCCACCTAGCTGCCCCCCAACCCATTTTTAAAGGAGTTCAATTTTAGTGTTAGAAAAGTCATAGTGATTAGAGAGAAAGGGGAAATGGATAAAGATTTGAGAATTCTGTATGGGGTATATTAGATTCACTTTGTTATTTGTAATCATGGAACACTTTGATTTACTTGAAGAGAGTTTTAGAAAAATCTGTTTTTCCATAAATTGTCCTATGGGAGGTACTTTCTTTGGGAGTGGTTTCTTGACCAGTCTTCCTTTTGAGAAGGTCTTATGAATCCCTCCAGGGACGTTAATTCAGTGTGCTTGTTCTGGGTTGTTATGTGTACACTCATAAAGGGGACAAAAAGGAACATCAGCAGAAAAGAGAAACCCAAAACAAAGGACATAGGACAAAGATACAAGCACCTGGGATTTTTTTTTTAATTGTTAATAGCTACAGGGTTACCCCAGGGAGGAACAGTCCTGATTTGTTGAAAGTCTTTCTGCTACAGCCAAAGTCAAGTGTGCAAATGAGCTGGTTTTCATTTGTTGTACCTTCTGTGATGCTGGCTATGAAAATGTTCTTGAACAAAGATGGAAGCCAATTTCTTGGCTCAGCCTCAATAAAGAGAAAAGTTTAGAATGAGGCAAAGAACCAGCAGTAGCTTGGAACACCCTTCCCTCCCTCTTCCTCCTTCTCTCTGTCTCCCCATGCCACCGCCTCCACTTCCCTCATGCTGGGAATCTTCACTTTACATTAGGGCTTTGGGGTTGGTGTGCCAGACCATGGATATTGGGGGTGGAGGCTAACACAGCTGTATAAACAAGACTGGGTTATGGCCATCCATAACCACACATTATCATTTTAACTTTTTTTCCCCTCAAATACTTAGTAATGCCTCATTCTAAGACACAGGGACTGTATTTCTGAAGTTATATTTTTTTTAATCTTAGACAAGAATTAAATTTCCAATCCAGGTTTTTGTACTTTTCACCCTTTATGTTTCATATCCTTCCTTCCCAGTGAGTTAATAAGTCATTGTTTCCCATGGTCTGAGGGTTCCATTAGAGAAGTGACAAAGGGATTTATGTTCAGTAGAGTGACCCAGTCTAAGAGAACAACAGTTTGAACCTTACAGGAAAAAAAGGGTGACTTATATTCAGACTAAACCCATGAAAGACAGGAATCTCTGTATAGGCATGGCATTTTGCAGTGGAGTGGTTCACACCCCAAAAATGAAATCACAGGTTTGGGAGTGTTTCTGTCAGTTTTCCCCAGGGCAGTGAAATTTCAAGCATTGGCACAAGGTGTGTGGTGTGGTATAAAGCAATTTCTGCAATTAAAATCTGTGTCTCTTTTCACCTCTCATAAATCCTACTCTAATCTTTCTCTCCTCCCCTCCAATTTTCATGTCAGAACTAAAACCGTTTTTTTTTTTCTTTTTGGTGGTTGTTGTCTCTGGAGTGGCATTATGGGAAGGGAGGGGGCCTCCACCTCCCTCCTTCTCTTTCCTAGAACCAAATCTCAACGCACAGAATGTTGTTTCTCTCCTATTTGCAGGGAATAACTCGGCCATCTTCTACCCAGGTCTTGAAAAATGGACCGCACCAGGCAGTGTTGTGAGGGCTGCACTTTAGGGGAGATGTCTATATGCACTTCCCTTCCTAGACACATCCCGTTCTCCACTGCCCAACCCTCCTATGCACTTTGTTTATTTTGTCTTTTGTGCTTGGAGTCTGCCTAGGAGAAGACTGTGCAACTCTAAGAAAATATGTCAGCACCTTGCCTTTAATTCACTTTATGTTTGAACTAATAAACAAGCATCCCCTCTCTGCTCCCTTTCCCCTCCCACTCTCTCTCTCTCTCTCTCTCTCTCTCTCTCTCTCTCTCTCTCTCTCTCTCTCTCTCTCTCTCTCTCTGTCTGTCCTCTCTTCCCTCTCTTCTTTTTTCTCTTCTCTTCTTCTCTCTCTTTTTCTCTCTCTTTCTCTCTTTCTCTTCCCCCCACTCTCCCACTCTCTGTCTCTGTCTTCCCCACTCTGTCTGTCTGTCTCTGTCTCTCTGACTCTCTATCTCTGTCTGTGTGTGTGTCTCTCTGTCTCTGCCTCTGTCTCTCTGTCTCTCTCTCTTTCACACACACACACACACACACACACACACACACACACACTCTTTCTCTTTCCCATGTCCTTTGAGTCAGGGACTAAGAGAACCTCAGGGTACATATAGTTCACTTACCAAAAGCGAGCCTCATTTAAAAAAAACAAAAAGTTTATTTTAAAGCATTTATTATCTCTTCCTCCCACTGTCCTTCTGCATCGAACAATTCATAAAAGAAATAAAGTCTCACAACAAATATACGCAGCCCGAGAAAACAAATTTCCACGTTGGCCTTGCCCAGAACGTCTCAGTCTGCATTTTAAGGCCATCAGCTTTCTGGCAGGAGGTAAAATGGTGTCCTCTGAACTCATCGTTTCTCTTTACATTGATCAAAGTTCTTGAGTTTTCCAACTTTTTTCTTTTTAAATATAATGTTGTCATTGAATAACTTGTTATTCTAGTGCTACTTATTCCCGTCGGTTATAAGTTGCTAGCATTCTAACATTGAAATCTTTTAATTACACAAAAGACCTCCCCTTGCCTCCCTCCCTGCCCCTGCCTTTTCTGTTCACTCCCACCTCTTCCCCACCTTGTGAATTACCTATTCCCAATAGGTAATTTTACCAGCCTGTGTTGCAGATCCCACTTGACTTGTTGGGATAGTTTGAAAAGTTCCCAGTTTGATCCCTGAGTGCTTCATGTGGATCATTCACGTTTTCTTCTAGTAGCAACTGTTTAGAGGGCACCCCCCTCCCTACTCAGATATCCAATACAAACGGTACAGACAGCGGCTCTCACTGTGGAGCAAGCCCAAGACTTAACATATGTAAAATGTGGCTCGCAGCACTTTCTTTGAAGCCTAACCACAACCATGGAGCTGTAATTGCAGCCTTTGATTGCGCCGACTTCACTTGTGGATTGGGCTTTGCTAGGGCATGCCTGGCTTGGCAAGGCTTCAGCTGCAGCCCCCCCAGTGAAGTCTTAGATGTGGGGAGTGTTCCATCTCCTTAGCGCATGCCTGTGGTTTCTTGAAAAGAATCCTGATTTGACCTGTTTAATGTCTGTAAAGCTCATCCCAAGGCCCCCATGCCTTACGCTTTAAGGTATGGAGGTTGGTCTGTCTAAAGTGGGTGCCCATGAGTTTTGCCCCTTAGCTCCTTAGGGGAAAGAATGACGTCACTTGCTACCAGAGGCAGTTAATCAATTGCCTTCTTTAAAAGAAACCAACAGGAAAAAAAAAATCCAGCATGTCCCTTGGGAAATCTGTCCCAGAGGTGTTAAGTTGCTTATGGGTGGGCAGTTGTCCAGTGGGCTCACGAAGCAAACTTAAACCAGGATTAGTAAGAAAAGGAAACACGTTTTGCCTGAGTGTATTTTGAAAATTCCTCTCCTAAGGCCTGTTCAGATGCTTAGAAACTTACTGAGTGTGTGAGGACAGGGGAGGGGAACAGTTATGAAGAATGTGAGGTAAGACTTTTGCTTTATCATGGTCAAGTAAGTTCAAGTGACCCAATAATCATTCTATATATGTGTCAGGATAGTAGAATTTTAATCACTCCATCAACAAACCTAAAAGTAAGCCTGCTGAGCATCTAAAAACAAGATATATATATATATATATATATATATAGATATAGATATAGATATATAGATATAGATATAGATATAGATATAGATATAGATATAGATATAGATATAGATATAGATATAGATATAGATATATAGTATTTGGCTAGAGGGATGGATGGAGAAAGGAAGCCTTGAGGCAGGGCAGTGAGGAATGCTGTGAGGAGTTAGGCATATACATGGCATTTTTATTCTGGCTTAGGAGAAGTAAAGGCCTTGTTTAAGAATGGAAGCCTTGAGCAAGGCCATGGAAGTTATCTTAACCTTCTGGCTTCAAAGGGGCGCTTGCTGGTAAGAGAAGGGAGTGAGGAAAAGCCACAACAGAAGAACGCTTCATTTCCTCCAGAAAATAGACATTTCTGGCTTTTAATGGACAGTCCACTCTGAATCACGGCATTTGTATCAGACTGCTGTTAGCTACTGGCTTGGAGCCTCAAGGCTATTCCTCAACAGGAAGCTGAATGTTTTTATGTAAGACTAAGAGGAAAACCTTCCCAGGAAGAGTGACCTGGACCAAACCTTTGAAAATCTGGGATGAAAAGGCACAAAGTAAATGGAAATCTACGGGGTGCACTCAGCACTGATTCCATGCTGTTTGCTTGGACTCTTCCTTTTTCCTTGGAAAGGTAGAGACCTTCATATCTCTTTGATCCCCAAATACTACTGGGTAGGGTACCACTGCAGGAAACTGGGTGGGATGGGATGGGGGATGGGGATATGAGATCTTCCGTTAAGTCAGAAAAGGTCTAATTTTACAAGAAAATAGACATTGAATGTGCCAATAAAAGGCCTCCTTAGTTAAAAAAACATCACTTTTGTAAATAAACATTTGGCCTTACCTTCACAAAGCATAGATGTCTATTTCATCCGTAGTGTTGGGCTGAGCATTTGGTAGCCACCATTCTCTATGTGACTTGAGAGTGGTATAGTTTTATCTCAGTCAAGTAAATTCAAATGGCCCAGTAATCATTTTATATTTATGTCAGGATAGTAGAATTTTAATCACTGCATCCATAAGTCTTTATTAAGCACCTAAAAAATCTTGCTAAGGGACAACATTCAAGTTTGCCATCTGCTATCCTGTTTCAGAAATATTCAAATTAGTGTTTGGTGTCTTATTTTTATTTATCCTCTTTCATTCTTAGTCTTCCCAAACATTTCCAAATAAAAAGCAGATGGAAATCCAAGTTATCTAAGTTTGTTAAGAAATTATTTCACCGTATACTGGTCCCATCAAGTTGGGCCAGTGGGGTGCAAGATTTCTAAGATACTCAGACCCTCTTCTCTTTTTCAGGGTTGTGTTTGGAATGGATTTATCCTAAGTGTGTGTTCAGTTGTTTCAATCAAGTCAAACTCTTTGTGACCCCATTTGGGATTTTCTTGGCAAAGATCCTAGAGTGGTTTTCCATATGCTTCTCCAGCTCATTTGACAGATGAGGAAACTGAGTCTAACAGGGTTAAGTGACTTGTCCTAGGCCGCACAGGGCCAGGTTTGAACTCAGGAAGATGAATCTTTGCGACTCCAGGCCTGGCACTCTATCCATTGTGTCCGGCTGCCTATTGCCAGCCTAGAGCGGCTGCCTACTTCTAAAGTCACATGGGAAAAAATTCAGAGAAAAGCGCTTTTTTCCAGTGTGACTTTTTTTGTCTTGTCTTATTACATATAACACTATAAATGAAAACAAGTCCATTCCTTCTCCCTAATTTACCGAAACTGATTTTTGAGGTCTGTTGTCTTCCCAGCTTTTCTGGTGTTCAAGATTCACCACGATTGTCCTAAGCACTGCCTACTTTACATGTCCATTTAACCCTTGCTGTATCCCTTACATGGTTCTAGGCACTAGTGTGGGTTGTCCAGAAGACAAAGTTGTTTGTTTGGTTTTTTTTTTCTGGTCCTTAAGAATACCAGGATGAAAATGGAGAGACTAGATGGTCTCTGGGATCCCTTTCAGTTCTTTGGATCATAATCCAATGACCGACTTACAGATTGTAACAAAGGACCCTGGACTCTTGTTTGTTACTAAGGAAATTAAAATATATGGAAAGATGTGGTGATGCTTGGTATTAGGATATTAACAATATGCTGGATAATATATGTCTTCTCTGGTAAATTATAACACACACAATACTAGCATGGCCTCCCCAGCTTTTTTTTTCTTTTTCCATTGTACACATCCTTTAGGTGAGTTTTTTGAAATTTAGTTGTTGTGCAAAATAGGGTCTGAAGTGGAGGGTCTTAAGACAATTTTTATTATAGGATAGTTATTACTGAGTGCACTGGGTTGTCCATAGAGCGTTGTACAACACAGTCCCTAAAATCATAAGATTTAGAGACCTTAGAAGGCTGTGTCTAGTACAACCTCCTCATTTTATGGGTGAGGAAACTGAGTTATGCCACTGTATAGTGGTCCCATCAGGTTGAACCAATTGGGGGCAAGATTTCTAAGACACTCAGACTCTTTTCAAGGTTGTGACTTACTCAGAGTCACATAAGGTAGTTAGTGACAGGCCTGGAGTTTGAACCCATTTCTTCTGGCTAAATCTAGTGTAATTTCTACTACCTAAATCTAGTGTAATTTCTACTACCTGCTCTAGGAGCTTTACTTCCCAAGGCAGAAATTTAAATTCAAAGTACAGAGAGTCACATTGTACTTGGGGAATCACATCGCTGATTCAGTGCTCAAATAGGGAAGGAAATATAATCTTCATTAGAAAGGAATTACTGTTGAGTCATTTTTGTTTTCCAAGGTGTTTGCTTTAGAGTTGTTTGTTTTTAGCCAATCTAGCTAAATGGCACAACAGATGCCACTAACTCATTAAAAAAGTAAAAATGTGCTTAATTAATCGAGTATGTGGTAGAAGGTGCAGAAATCCAAACATTTTGAAAACCCTGATGTTGAAACATTCTAATTGTGTTGCCTGAAGCCAGAGTTCCACTTGGAGCTAAGCAGTGATAGGGCATCTTTGGGATAACCAAGTTGCCCTAATGGACAAAAGAAATACAAAGGGTTTGTGAAGGTCTTGTATTAGAGACATTTTTAAAAAGGGGAGTTGTTTTGGGGTTTTTTTTGGGGGGGGGGGCAGCAGGGAGTTTCATCTATGGATGGTTCATATTAATAGCATTTAATTTGTTCCTTCTTGAGGTGGAAAACGAAACTCATTCCCAACGTGCAAAACCAAGGCGGCAACCCCAGGGCCTCTTCTGGAGATGGAAGCCTGTTGAAACTCCAAACATCTCCTCGGTCTGAGCAGTTGACCCCAAAGGAGTCTTGATGTCCACTTGACCCTGTTGGTTACTGCTAGAGACATTGAACATAAGGACAATCACTGCCAAACCCCTCTTTGCTTCTACTGCAAGAACCCAGTCCTGAAAGAAAAGCATAAGAAGATTTTAAAACAACAAACCCCACAAAATTGAAATGCACATGAGAATGTTTGCAGGCTTTGGGTCAGTTGAGAAGCTTCTCTCCCTTCATCTCTGCCTTGTACTTCCGAAAGTATTTTGCATCCATATCTGTACATTTTGGCAAGCAAGGTAACCTGGCCGTGTCCGCCTGCCTGCTGCAACCACCTGAAGCCAACAGCCAGCCAGCACTCAATCACCTGCCCATCACCCCATGAGGAATTTGTGGAAGACCTCCCCTTCTTTGTTTCTGTCTCCATTGTTTTCTCTCTTCCTTCCTCCCAAACTTTTTATTTAATAACAGTGCAAAAGGATCAATTTTATGTTTGCTTCTTTTTTTTTTAAACTTGAATGCTTTTATATTTTTAACTTTTTAGTTTTAATTTCCTTGGTGTATATTTTACTAGCTATATGATCTTTTAAATAAAATTCAAAGATCTGGAAAAGTATGATTTTTTAAAAAAACGAAACTGAAAGAAGTCCAAGAGAAATCTTGTCTGAAAATGTGGCTTCTCTGTGAACGGTTTGTAACAAATAGTGGCCTCTCCGTCTTTGTAAGGTGTCATATAGAACTAATTAAGTGTAACCACCAAGTCAGCTTGTCAGTAGACATGTCGATCCTGCTTCACTTTAGTTCTCTTTGTAAACCTAAACAATACATCCAGCAAATTGGTTTGCAGTGAGTTTTCCCTTTCTTCTTTATCTCTTACCCCCTCTTGTAAAAAGCCCAGCACTTGAATTGTTATTACTTTAAATGTTCTGTATTTGTATCTGTTTTTATTAGCCGATTAGTGGGATTTTATGCCAGTTGTTGAAATAAGCATTGATGTACCCATTTAAAAAAAACAAAAAAACAAAAAAACAAAAAAAAACTGCGAGGCGCAGCCTTTGCCAAAAACTGTTAACTAAAGTTTTGTCATTCCAGTTTGAGTTAATGTGCTGAGCATTTTTTTTAAAGAAGCTTTGTAATAAAACAACAAAAAAGTGTCACTTCATTAAGAGTGAATTGTCTGATCAAGTTGGATTAGAATAGATTTGTTAAGGACCGTTGTAATTAATTTCCTCCATCCTTCAGTATGCAGGCAGGTCTGTACGTCAGCTGTTCTGAACAGGATTTTCGAAACTTTTTTGAAAACCTCATAGCAAGGGGGTTTCCGCAGCTCTACCATACTTAGAAGTACAGCTACAGGGTTGCCTCTGGGTGTAATGGAAATAGTTCTTTGTCTCTCCCCCTTCTTCCCCACTTAGGCAAATAATCAAATAAAATTTGTGTAGCTCTGCCTTGTCCTGTTTCAGGTGGAGATACACATCCCAATTCCTTGAAACTTACATCACCTATCCTTTAATCATTTTCATTGCTCTCCTCTGTACCTTCTCCAATTTCTTCTCATTCAGTCCTAAATTATAATCAAGAGGGGAAAAAACACCTGATAATTTAGTGCTGGTCTGATGATGGAGCAGTGTCTCTCTTTTTTAAATTTGTCATTGAACCCGCATGACTTATCTACTTAAGCCATTCCAAACTGATTGTCTTTGGAATGTTAATTCATCTTTGGCTTGTTCATTATGCAACACCATAAAAATAATGCTTCAAAAATGGCTTAGAAATATGATTCTCTGAAATATGAGGGAAACAAAAACCCTCTGGGATGTTATCAATCTAGAGCTGACTGGTTTCAGTGCCTGGCACATAAGGCCATAAACCCACAGCTGGAAGGAACCCCAGAAGCCATCTTAGAACCAACTTCATTTAATGGATGAAGAAACTGAGGACCAAGAAGTATAAGTAAATGGCTCGACCAAGGTCACACAGTTTTTAGCATCAGAGGCAGAATTTAACTCCCATCCTATGACTCTAAAGTCAGTACTCCTTCCTCTGCTCCAAGGTTTATTATCTGTTTGTTGACTGATACATTGATTGTCCTGGATGCTGGGTGGAAAACTGTTCAATTAAAAACTGTTCATTGGAGCAGAGTTAGAGCAGGTTATAATCTGCAATAGCAACACCCAGTTCAGAGAGTTTTTTGTTCTCCCTCTCCATACATCCTAGGGGGGGAAAAGAAATAAACAAAGAAGAAAAAAAGAGAGAGGGGAAAGAAAAAGACTCGGGGAAAAAATTGATTTCAGTCACTTCCCCTACTCCTCAGCCTTAGTTCCCTCTTTTCTTAGGAAAAATTTCCCCTAATAAGCTCATTCCTGACAAATCTCCATAAAGCCTGACTTCTTTAGATGTAACAGGAGAAGGAGAGTAAGGAGTCCTTCCAAAGGCATGAGCTAAAGAGGAACCCATACTCTGGAGGCATCTGCCTCCTGTCCTTCCTAGTCTGTCTGACTCTTCTTTGGTGCTATCTCTTCAGTAAAGCACGCGCCTAAGGAAGAGAGGATGACTCAGCCTCCGGGGAGGTATACCCTAGCAGAGGTTACGGCTGGCATCCTGCTCGTTACCAAGGGTTATTTTTCTGTGACCCTGGCTTATTTGGTTGCTAGGAGTGATGCCTTCAGACCTCTTCCACTACCATAGCTGTCAAGTCCTTCTTCTTTTCCTGTAGGTTTTGGTCTGAGCATGGAAATAATCTTAAAGGCTGTGATGGTAAAGGGCCAGTGAGTAATAACTAGATGTCTAGGTCATTTTCATCTTAAAGGAGGATGACCACAGATGGGTAGAGAATAGCTTTAACAGAAATGGGAAGCTTGGTCACTGGAGGACATCATATTGTTTATTGATAAATGTCACTTACTGCTTCTGGGCCAAAGGAAGCAGATGTACTGGAGTGTGAGGAGAGATAGCTTAGCAAGATTTGTACTGTTGAAGCTCACTTCTGAGAAGTCAATGTGAATTCTAGAGTTACCCTTGTAAAAGGGTGTTTATTTCAACAATAGAATGATAGCAGGTTTACATTAAGGTTTACATATGTGAGTTCATTTGATCCTCACAACAAACATGGGAAGTAGGTACAATTACTATCACTACTTTACAGATGGGGAAACCGAGGCCGAGAGGTTAAGTGATTTGCCCAGGGTCACATAGCTAGTAAATGTCTGAGGCAGGATTTGAACTCAGGTCTTCCTGGTTCCAACACTCTCAATTGTGTTAGATAGCTGCCAGTTAAAAACTGTTTGAGTAGGAAGCATAGTACAGCAAAAAGTGCTCTGGCTGTGGATCAGAAGACCTGGGTGCAAATCTCTGATCTACCTGTGTAAACTTGGGCAATTCACTTAAACTGTTCTCTCTCAGAGCCCAAGTCACAGATGAGGTGACAATCCCCATCAGGAGATGAGAGGAAGAGGAGGGCGTTCCCTCCCCATGGAATTCCTGGTCTGACCAGTACCTCCAAGGGAATGATGGTTCAGAATTCTACTTTCCCTCAATAAGGAACAAACAAATTATCTTGCTCAACCCAGGGTGAATTTTGTGGGCATTGCCTTTTCAGCTACTCATAGTAGGTCCTTTACTGGTGTCAAGTTCAGGGTTCTGTATTCTATCCCTGAACATACAATAGGGACTGTGATCAATAAATACAACCAATAAAACAATAAATCAAGCCTCCATTTGTAGCATTTACAGATTTTGGGGACATAAATGCTTACCCTAAAAATTTTAACAAACGAACACACCAGCCAGTTCAACTTGGCTCCAATGTACCGCTGGGTATAGAAAACTCAGGGAAGGAAAACCCATCTACCAATGCAGGTTGGCACCTTGTCTACAACTTCATAGATTTTGGAAGCTGTCTCGAGCACTGACTTGCCCAAGGTCACACAGATATGTATCAAGGCAGCAAGGAACCCAGGTCTTGCTCTGACAATAGCTGCTGTTCTCAAATGTTGATTTCCTTCTTACTTTACACCCTCTGTGAAAAGAGTTAGAGAGAGAAGGACTTAAACTTATTATCTAGAGGGTCCATCCTCTCCTTCTGACTATGCTGCCACTCACTGCTTTTAGAGAGTATTTAAATAAGGAGAACTGATGTAATACAGCCCAGTGGTTAACTGGACGCTCATCAGGAAAGCATCTCAGTTTAAAAGGGACATTTTACAGCTCATCTTAAAGAAATTTAATGAAAATTAGCTGTTTACCCATTTGTATTTAATGAGTAAAAAAAATTTTTGCCAGGTAAGTATCAAAGAATGCATATCATATTTATTTTATCCTGAGCATATCAGGGTTGGGGAGGGGGAGGGAAGGAGAGGGGACAGAGGAGACTGGCTAAAATAAAATTAAATCTCTAGTAATTGTGAACTAGTAAAAATGTTTATGATTGTTTCCAAGGTGGCTCATGATCCTGATTTGTTCTACTGTACAGGAAATTTACTCCAGAAGGCCAAATTAGACTGTAAAAAAGTGATTATTTATAATGCTATACAAATTGGTAACCACCCACTGGCAAGAGGTAACCTGGCCAAGTGGATAGAGGGCTAACCCCAGAATCAAGAAGACAGACATAAATCTTGCTTCTGATACATAATAACTGTGAACATGAGTAAGTCATTTAATGTCTGAATGTCTTTGAATGCCCCCTAAAATTCTTAAGGTACAGAGAAATTGCCTTTAGTGAAGCAGGTTTCCTCTCTGTGAGCTCCCTTGATGAAACAGCAAGTCTAAACAAATGTTTCTGTGTGGCTGTCTTGCTCTCACATACGCAGATATATGTGTATATTATTGTTCAGTCACTTTCAGTCATGTCTGACTCTCTATGACCGCCATTTGGGGTTTTCTTTTCTTTTCTTTTCTTTTTTTTTTTTTTTTTTTTGGTGAGGCAATTGGGGTTAAGTGACTTGCCCAGGGTCACACAGCTAGTAAGTGTCAAGTGTCTGAGGCTGGATTTGAACTCACGTCCTCCTGACTCCAAGGCCAGAGCTCTATCCTCGCCACCTAGCTGCCTCTATTTGGGGTTTTCTTGGCAAAAATACTTCCACAATTCATTTTACAGATGAGAGAACTGAGGCAAACAAGGTTCAGGGACTTACCCAGGTCATACAGCTAGTAAGTGTCTGAGGCCAGATTTGAATTTAGGAAGAAGAGTCTTCTTGACTCCAGGCCTTGCATTCTATCTATTGTGCCACATACTGCCACTATATGTCTGTATACCCATTTATCATTATTAATTATACTTGTGATTTCATTAGTATAGAAAATTGTCAGTGAGAAGACTCCCTCTTCCAATTTAGATGGGCAGCTGGGACATAAAAGTCTTAGAGAATTGTCTGGGGCTTTCAAAAGTTAAATGACTTCTCAAGGACACAGCTAGGATAGGTCAGAGGTTAGTTCTTGAACCAAATACTCCTTACTCTCAGGAAGGCTCTTTACCCCCTCTGCCATGCTGCCTTATATGTATGTGAGGGTGAATGTACTGTAATAAACTTAAGTTTAGTGGGTAAAAAAAAAAGTTCCTAAATGCATATGGACAACTGTTAGGAAGTGATGAAATGATGTAGGATATTACTAAGCAGAACTGTCACAGGTGAGTTTCAGGTGTAAGATCCAAAAAGTACATACTTACCCCAACAGCCTGGTTCAACAGCATTGCTTCAACAACATTGCAAGATGTAAGCAATCATTTTTAATGATTAAGCTACCTAAATATATTAGAGACTAATTTTAATTCTCCGCTGCATTAGGGAAGCAGTGAGGTGTACCTATGAGGAAAATGTAGAGAAATTCTGATGTTAGATTAAAAGAGTACTGGAAGCAAATGATTCTGTATAGAATGGAATAGAGCTGAGATAAATGTTCAGATATCATGATTTAGAACTGTGTTGAAAGGATCTGTCACAAGATTATAGATTTAGTGCTGAACAGTCAGTCAATAGTCATTCAATAAACATTTATTAAGTGGCTACTGTGGGCCAGGTACTGTACTAAGTACCGGGGATACAAAAACAGGCAAAAGGAAGTCCCTGCCCTCAAGGAGCTTACAGTCTAAAAGAAGAGACAACCAACAGACAAATATGTTCAGACAAGTTATAGATCAGATAAATAGAAAATAATTAAGGCAACAGATAGAGATGGATGGATAGATAGATAGATAGATAGATAGATAGATAGATAGATAGATAGATAGGTAGATAGGTGGATGGATGGATGGATAGATAGATAGATAGATAGATAGATAGATAGATAGATAGATAGATAGATGGATGGATGGATGGATGGGTGAATGGATGGATAGATAGATACATGGATGGACAGATAGATAGATAGATAGATAGATAGATAGATAGACAGACAGACAGACAGACAGACAGACAGACAGATAGATAGATAGATAGATAGATAGATAGATAGATAGATAGATGGATGGATGGATGGATGGATAGATGGATGGGTGAATGGATGGATGGATAGACAGACAGACAGACAGACAGACAGACAGACAGACAGACAGACAGACAGACAGACAGACAGACAGATAGATAGATAGATAGATAGATAGATAGATAGATGGATGGATGGGTGAATGGATGGATAGATAGGTAGATAGATACATGGATGGATACATAGAGAGATAGATAGATAGATGGATGGATGGATGGATAGGTGGGTGAATGGCTGGATGGGTGAATGGATGGATGGATGGATGGATGAATGGATGGATGATAGATAGATAGATGAATGGATAGATAGATAGATAAAATAAAGAAGGCACTAGAATGGAGAGGGGTTAAGAAAGGTTCCCTGTAGAAGATGGGGTTTAAGTTGGGACTTGATCAAAGTCAGAGAAGCCAACAGGTGGAGATAAGAAAGGAGAGCATTCCAGGCATGGGGGACAGCCTGAGAAAATGTCTGGAGCAGAGATGGAGTGTCTTATTCATGGGACAGCAAGGAAGTCACTGTAAGAGGATCAAAGAGTACTCAGCAGAGAGAAAGGTGTAAGAAGACTAAAAAGGCGAGGAGAGGGCAACTATGTCATGAAGGGCTTTGAATGCCAAACAGAGGATTTTGTATTTGATCCTGGAGGTGATGGGGACCCACTGGAGTTTATTGAGTAGGGGTTAATATGATCGGACCTGCACTTTAAGAAAATCATTTTAGTGGCTTGGATTGGAGTGAGGAGAGACTTGAGGCAGGAAGACCCAGGTCTTGCACCAGTATAAAAGAGAAGAGGGCATATTGGAAAAATGCTGCAAAGGTGAAATCGACAGACTTTGGAAATAAATTTGATATTGGGGGAGGGGGTGAGAGTTAGTGAATTGTTGAGGATGACTCCCTCCTCCAGAGGGAGTGGAGGGACTCCATGGTAATAGGGAAAGTGGGGGGTGGGGAGAGTTTAGAGGGAAAGAGTTCTATTTTGGACATGTTGAGTTTAAGATGTCTACTGGCCGTCCAGTTTGAGATATCTGAAAGGCAGTTGGAGATGTGTGATTGGAGGTCAGCAGAGAAGTTAGGGCAGAATACATAGATCTGAGAATCATCAGCATAGAGATGATAATTAAATCCATGGGAGTTAATGAGATCACCAAGGGAAGTAAAATAGGGGGAGAAGAGAAGAGGGCCCAGGACAGAACCCTGTGGGACACCTAGAGTTAGAAAGATGGGGAAAAAAGAGTTAGAAGGATGACCTGGATGAGGAATAGCAAAGGAAACTGCAGAAAAGCAGTCTGAAGGGTAGGAGGAGAACTAGGACAGAAATGGTGTTCTGAAAAGCTAGAGATAAGTGATTGTCAAGGAGAAGAGGGTAATCAATAGTATCGAAAGTTGCAGAGATGTCAAGGAGAATGAGGATTGAGAAAAGGCCATTGGATTTAGCAACTAAGAGATCATTGGTGACTTGGAGAGGGCAATTTTGGTGTAATAATGGGGTTGGAAACCAGATTTTAAGAAATTAAGAAGAGAGTAAGAGGAAAGAAAGTTGGAGGCATCTATTGTAAAGACAGCCTTTTCGCAAAGTTTGGCCACAAAGGGTAGAAGAGATAATAGGACAATATCTAGCAGGGATGGTGTCAAGCAAAGGTTTTCTGAGGATGGCATCTCAGAGGCCATCTGCTCTGATGCTCTCATTTTATAAATTAAAAACTGAGACCCAGACAGATTCAGGGACTTGCCTAAGGTCACAAAAGTAGGTCTTCTCAATACAAATCCAGCTCACTTTCTACTAGCCTACACTACCTTGCACTTTTTTGCTCTGTTCCCTTTCCATACCCCTTCCCACATTTTTAATGTGTTTGTCTTCTAACCAGAATTTAGAAGAAACATGGATTGTATTCAGTTCTATGGTCTTTCTTTCCAGAATGTTAGGAAATATATTTAGATAACAAAACCTAAGGTGCTATAGAGTAACACGGGTTCATTGGTCAAAACATCTTTAAAGTTCGTAATCTTGAGAACTACATGGTTCTCATAAATAGTTCAAATATTTTTTAAATGCCTTCTAGGGGCCAGTCACTGTACTAGAAGCTGGGAATATAAAGACAAAACTAAAGCAGTTAGTATCCTCAAGGAACTTAAATTCACTGAAAATATGTGTTCTTCACTGTTTACTGAATTGGAGTGGTAGCATTGAAATCAGGTTTAGAAATGTAGTTACCTAAATGCAGTATGGTTCCAAGACAATCTCCCAGGGGAAACAGCTGAAGTTGGGATTTGAGACAGGAGCTATATCAAGGGTAGGGGCTATTGGCATTCTTTTGAACCATGACACACGTTCTGAGGTCTCTTCTACATGTATGTATGTATGTATGTATGTATGTATGTGTATGTATGTATGTGTCAATGCCAATACATGTAGAAGTAGGGCAGATGGATAAGTTTAGGGGTTACAAAAAAAGTTCCTAAATGCATATGGACAACTGTTAGGAAGTGATGAAATGATGCTGGATATTTCCTTAGAAGACATTTGCCCCTCACATGTGTTATTATTAGACCATTTTACAGATGAGGAAACTGAGGCAAACAGAGGCTAAATGACTTGGCCCAGGATCACACAGCTAGGAAGTGTCTGAGGCCAGATGTAGACTCCAGTCTTCCTGACTTGCTCTTTTCACTGCGCCATCTCCTGCCTAAGAATGTGGTGGATAAGTCATATACGATGAATAGCTGGTGTGCTGCGCTAGTACCCACAAAACATATATTAAAAAACCAGCATCTCCAGAGGGGTTGGATGGAAGATTTATGGAAAGACACCACCCTCTTCACCACCCACCCCCCCAAAAAAAAATCACACAATGAGAAGTGTGAATGGAACCTGCACTGGGGAAGGTCACAGAAAGGAAGACTGGAGAATTGGGAAATGGGGGAAAATTGAGGAACTACCTCAGACTACTTCCTTTGATTACCTAGCTTCCTTCAAGGTCAAGTTCCACTTTCTATAAGACACCTAGCCTGATTCCTTCAGTTACCAGGGTGCTTCTACCAGCACCAGAAATTACTTTGTATTTTCTTATCTTGTTCCTCATTTCCCTCTCTACCATTCTCCCAAGAGAATGTAAGCTCCTTGAGTGCAGGAACTGGTTCCCTTCTGACTTTGTATTCCCAGGACTTAACTCAGTTCCTGGAAACTAAATACTTCTTGAATCAATGATTATTTTTCCAAGTTGAAAGGAAGTGGTGTTAGCTGTTGGCATAGCTCTTTTCCAGTGCTAATGATTCACCAATTACCATTTGCCTATCTGTAGAAACTCTGCTGTCCAGAAGGTTGCCATAAATCTGTCTTCTGCTTAATATGAAGACTTTGGGGTGGTAAGTTTTTTAACCACCTCTATCATTTTTTCACTTTGCTTTTTTCTTGCAGTCAACATATACCCGCTTGAGGTGAATTAAATTCAGAATCTAGTTCCAGAACTCATGTTATTTCCACTGCCACATATTAGCAATTAAAGTTCAAAGAATCCAGTTACAATATGATGGATTATGAGATTTCTATCAGATATGCCTGGCAAGAGAGAGAGCCCATCACAGTCTTTTCAGACCACCAGAATTTAGTATACTTAGAACCAAGCTGGAGGGCAGCCGGTGGCACAGGACAGAGTTCTAGATCTCAAGTCAGAAAGAAATGAGTTCAAGTCCTGCCTCAGATACTTAATAGCTTCGTAGTCCTGGGCAAGTCACTTAACAGCAGAAAAAATTAAAATTAAAAAAAAGTGTGTGTGTGTGTGTGTGTGTGTGTGTGTGTGTTTATTACAGAGTTCTGTTGTACTGAGGACCAGGAGAGTACTAAGGGACTCGATGGGATAGTAAACAAATGGGACCTATCCAATTTAGTAAACATTTATTATGCACCTTCTAAATCCCAAGAACATGAAACATCTTTGCCCTTAAGGAGCTTACATTCTACTGGGAAGAGGAGATACCACATGTTTACATAGACAAAAGTATGCAAAATAACTCCAAAAGATGATAGCTCTATTTCTGAGGCAAAGTGAGAAGGAAGAACACTCCAGACATGGGGAACTACCTGGACAAAGACATGGAGTGACAGATGGAACACTGTGTTCCAAGAACAACTAAGGAAGCCAGTTAGACTAGAACAGTGCATGCAACTTCACCTGAGACAGATTCCAGAACAAGAGCGCACATATAGACAGTAATTTTCCAGTTCATAGCACACAGTAAACATTTTTAAAATGCTTAATTGATTCCTTACCTTTCCCAGAGATGGAAAACAAAAACTTGTGTGGACATGGCCACTTTGTTCCACTATACATGTTTGAGCACAGATTTGTGGTTCATTGTTTTCTCAAAGGGAAGGAGAGAGGGTAGATTTTAATTTATTTAAAAAATAAAAGTTTAAATTAAAAAAGGAAAAATGTGAAAAATTTCTTTTTTTAATTTAGTATCTTATTTTTCCCCAGTTACATGCAAAAACAATTTTCAACATCTGTTTTCAAAACTTTGAGTTCCAAATCTTCTCTCTTATGAAAAGTTCTTAGTATGAGTAAGTATGGCAGAAGAAAAGGAAGACTCTGTATGTACCCTCACCCTTTCCCAGGTGTTGACCCGGGGCTGAAACCCTTCATAACTCTCTTTGCTGAGAAGCTTTGATCCAAGTAGGAAACTGGTTTCCAAAATGCTGTGCCTCCCTGACAGTGGCTTCCAAAGCCCCTCCTCCTTGTCTTCCAATGTCATTTCTGAGCCAAGTGGCTCTTTATGTGGAAGGCAAAGACATTGATGGGTCTTATTCTCAGGTAATTTTCTCCAGGGATACTTGCTTGGACTATGGCCAAGCTGTTTCTTCCTGATGGAATCTTCTGGCAATTATCCTTCCAAAGTCAAGGGGTCCGAGGCTCTACGGTAGAATTGCTGATGCTCAATAGTGTGACTTTCTCTTTCTTCTAAGACTGTGATGGCTACCTTTCTGCCTACAAGGACTTTCCTCTACCTGGACCTTCTGTAAAAACCCAGAGAAGCAGTCTCTGACTGAATGAAAGTAGATCAGTCACTTTCAATAACTGTGGCTCATTAGCACCCTGAGCGCAAATACCTTCCCACAACTGAACCTTGCAGAGAGAATCTTTTGAAGCACACCTACTATCATTTGAAAAACACTTCAGGTTAGAACCACATTTTTCTTCCATCCCATACATAGCCCGTTCCCTAATTACCTTATGTATTTAGGGGAACCTCAGGGACAGTCTTTCCTCTATACTCTTGGTTATTTTTCCCCCTATTATCTTAAATCATTTACAACCCATTGCTGATAGGTAAGATGTAATTGACTCATATGACAGAAGACTCTGAGCTCATTAGAACATTCCCCAAGGGCAGTATTTTCTCCTGATTAATTTTGACCAGACTCGTCCTTAGAAGTTTAAAGGATCTCTAATGGAGTGGCTCTAGAGATAGAAAGAACAAGTCTTGGGGCTAGTTTGCCCAGGAACTCCAATAGCTTAGCTTTCAAGCCATGCTCTGCTGTGGGCTGCACTATACCATACAACATTTGGGTGTGTTCCCAACAGCCTCCTCCATCAATCAATCCTCATCCCATTTCTCCCCAATGCTGAATGTCCAATCTGACTTAACAAGCATTTATGAAGAATCTGCCTACTATGGGCCAGTCTTGTGCTAAGCATTGATGATTTTTGCAAATTCAAAAATGGAAAGGAAATAATCCCTACCCTCAAAAACGTTACATTTTCTATGGGGATGAGGATGAAGCATGAACAACATGAATACAGATAAGTAAATACAAGATAGGAGAGGGAGGTATGATAGATAGAAAACTGTTCAGGGGTCAGGAAAACTTAGGTCAAATCCCAACACTAATACAACTTCCATACTGAATATGGCACCCTGGACAAATGGCTTAAGTTCTCAGGGTCTCTAGGCAACTCTCTAAGACTATAACTTGCAGAACAGTTACTGATCTTAATTGGTGAGGTTCCCCAAACTAATGAAATCCCAGGTCTAGACAAACCCTGCCCCAAAATTGAAGAAACATACAAAGTAATTTCTGGGGGTGGGGGAGAATCAGGAGTCAGAAAAGACCTTGTGTGGTAGGGAGCATTTGAATTGAGCTTTGAAGGGATCTAGGGATTCTGAGGGATAAAGGGGAGATGGAGATGTATTTCAGGTATGGAGAACCACCTTTCCAAAGGCATGGAGCTAGAAAATGGAATGCTGTACACATGGAGCAGCAAGCAGACCAGTTTTGTTGGAACAAAGAGTCCTTGAAAGAGAGGAATGAATCATAAGCCCAGAAAGGTAGTTTGAGGTCAGGTTGAGAAGGATCACACTTGCAGTAATTTTGGTCCTGGTTTCCAAACCAGTTGACAGGGGGATATAGCCATTTTTAAAAAGCAAAACAACAACATAAACAGTGATGGGAAGTAAACCCATAATCTTTAGGAGAGAAGGGCAATGCCAAGAAATGGGTAGATCCCTCAACCCTACTTTTTTTTGAACTGGAAAAAAATTCCAGTTTTCATGTATGTGTGTGTGTGTGTGTGTGTGTGTGTGTGTGTGTGTGTATACATATATATATATGAGAGAGAGAGAGAGAGAGAGAGAGAGAGAGAGAGAGAGAAAGTCTGCTTTTTTCCTTAATGTTTGGTACCTGACTCACAATCTTTCTCTCCTCCTGAACTCCTGCCCTCCTAGTAGGGAACTTCAAAATACATACTGATCTTCCCTCAGACAACCTAACCTACAGTTCCTCCAATTATTCATTTCACATGATATATACTCCTTCACTCCACCTCGGCCACATACAAAAATGGTCATACGCTTGATTTTGCCATCACTCACCAATTCACCACTCTAAAGGATTCATGAGCTCTCTCTGTCTGCTTTCCACCTCTCCCCCCTGCCTTACAACTCCCGAATCCTATTCGTTGTCCTCACCTTGACCACCAATCCTTTGACCTCTCAATTCTTTCCCAGGCCATCACCCTTGCACCAGCTACACCCTCTTCTCTTCCCTATCTTTACTCCTTGGTGAAACAGTTCAACTGTACACTATAACCTCTTGAGTCCTCTGCCTTTTTATTCTCAATCTTGCCCTGCCCAGTCTCAGCCTTGGATTACTCCCACCATATATTGCCTTTGCTCCCAGATATGTGCTGATGAACATAGCTGGAGAAAATCATGCAACCATTCTTACTTGAGTCTACTACAAATTTGTGTTACACACCCTTAACCAACCTATACCATGGCAAGGCGAATCCTTTTATAACCTCCCTAATTAACTCACTATCACACTGCCACAGAAGCTCTTCCAAACCTTTTCATGCCTTCTCAAATCTCTGAAGAGTTTCCCTCCTCATTCTCTCAGTTGAGAACCTTGCCTCATATCTCACTGAAAAAAAAGAGGCCATTCAGACAAGAGCTCTTTTCCTCTCCTCATCTCACATTACACAAGAGCCTTCTGCCTCTACTTCCTCTTTCACCCATTTTACATGAAGAGGTAACTCTTCTCCTTAAGACAAATCCACCTACAAGTGATCTCATTCCATCTTATTTTCTCCAGCAGATTGCCCCTTCTACCATCCCCACCCTCTCATTTATCTTAAATCTCTCCCTGTCTGCTGTTTCCCTACTACCTATCAAAATATCCTTCTCTTCCTCATTCTCAATAAATCACTTGATACATACACATACATATGTATATGTATATCCTATACATATATATGTATATCATGTATATGTAAACTCACTTGATCCATCCCTTACCCACCAGCTATTATATCACATTTCTCTTTCTTTTGGGGGCTAAAGTCCTTGAGAAGGCCATCTATAATAGGTACCTCCACTTCCTTTCCTTCCACTCTGTTAGCTTCTGATTTCATTCAACTGAAATTGCTGTCTCCAGTTACCAACCATCTCTTAATTGCTAAATCTAATGGCCTTTACACAGCACTTGTCCCTTGACTTCAGCCTTTGATGACGCCAGCTACCACCTTCCCATTGCCCATCTTGTCTCTAGGTTTTCTCAACACTGCTTTCTCTTGGTTCTTTGACTCGTTTGACGACTCTGAAGTTTTCTTTGCTGTCTCTTCATCCAAGTGATGGCTACTAATTATGGGTTTCCCCCAGGGCTTTGGTCTGGGCCCTCTTCTCTTCTCCCTCTCTTCCATTTCACTTGGGTATTTCATCAGCTATCATGGAATCAATTATCCTCTCCATGGGTGATGATTCTTGGATCTACTTATCTAGCCCTAACATCACTATGGACCGCTAGACTTCAATCTCAAACTGGATGTCTCATAGTTATCTTAAATTCAATACGTCCAAAACTGAACTTCTCATCTTTCCCTTTCCCCCTTCTGAACTTCCTTTCTAGGGCACCACCATCCTCCCAGTCACCCCAAGCTCATGGCCTAATCACCATCCTAAACTCACTTTCTCAGCAGCACCCTGCCCCTTCACCCCTATTGCCAAAGCCTGTGGATTTTTCCTTTGCAACATCTCTCAAGTATGTCCCGTCTTACCTGATACTCCCACCATTCTAGTAGGTCCTTATTGCTTCACACCTGGACTAGTGATGTAGCCTGCCGGTGAGTCTGCCCACGTCAAGTGCGTCCTCGACTCAGTTGTCAAATTAATTTTCCTAAAGAGCAGATATGACCATATCATCTCTCTAGTCAATAAACAGTAGCTCCCTAACACATGTAGGGGCAAATATAAAATATCTCTATTTAAAATTCAGTGCTCTTCATGATCTGGCCCCCTCCTACCTTTCCAGTCTTCTTACACCATGTACTCTGGGAACCAAGATGCTGGCTTCCTTACCATTCCTCACACACCATCTCCTTACTCCAAGCATTTTAAATGACTGTTCCCCATGCCTGGAATCCTCTCCCCTCTTTATCTTCACCTCCTAGCTTTCCTGGCTTCATGTCCCAGCTAAAATCCCATCATCTAGAGAAGGTCTTTCCCCATCACCCTTAGTGCTAGTACCTTCCTTCTATTGATTATGTTCTAGAGGCTGGCGACTTTGGACAGCCCTGCCTCACTTAAATCCAATTCACTTGCAAGTCATAGCATCACCTTCCTGATGCCATGGTCCCCTTTTAGAATGAAGGGCAAACCATACAACCTCTGACACTGTGTTAAATTCTTGAGCCTCAGTTTCCTCAACAAACAAGGGTGCTATAGAGATGTCTTCTACTTTTCTTCCACCTCTCGAGCTGTGATTTTGTCAATAAAAACAGCCTGCACAGATGGGGATTCTAAGAGTTTGATTCTTTCTTGAACCCAGGCCTTTCATTTTTCCTGAGCAAATGAAAAGTCGGCACGACCCCACCCACACTCTCCCATTTTAGGCAGAGTCTGGGTGTAAAGAGCCTGGCTCTTAGATTCTTAAGCTGCCCTTTCCTGGCCTTCAGGACTCATGAAAAGCCTTTCAGTATCCAGGGCAAGGCACCATATCCTTTGGTGACTAAGCTGAGACAGTCAGACCCAGAGGCCTTCCACTAATCCCTTTGAAGGGGAGGAAAAAGCACATTCCTCTGCCCAGGGATTGAGCAAAAAGGTCAAGAACCAGTCTGAAAAAAAAAAAAGAGCCCAGAGTTGTTAGACCACATGGTTAACCTTTATTAAATGGAAAGAGGGGCAGCTATACAGGTGTTTCCTTTGTTTTCTTAGGAAACATTTTATAAAAATGTTCAGAGAAGCCTCAATTTCTTTAGACTGTTCTGAGTGTACATTCATCAAATGATATACATACATATATATCCCCATATATGTTGAAGATTGATATGTGTGCATATATATGTATACACACACACACACACACACACAGAGGTACGTGCTCATTTTAGTTTTATTTGAAAGAATTTCTTTTTTTTGCTAATGTGTGATTAGAGAAAAAATGTTCCCTTCCCTTCTCCCATTTCCCTAGCATTGAACTTTTAACCCAATATATACTAACAATGACTTTTGCTGGGGGGTGGGGAGGGAATAGGTCTGTGGGTTGTTGTGTTTTTTTTCCCCCAGCTTCATCCCAGTACTTTATCTTGTCATCTACTACTGAGGTTCTAATTCCCAGCTCAGCTGTGTGACCTTGGTCAACTCATTTAACTTTTCTGGACCCCAGTTTCCCCATTTGTAAAATTATGGAGTGGAACTAGACAATGCTTAAGATCTTTTCCAATCCTGACACTCCACATCTTTGAAGACACCTCTTCAAACAATGATTAAAAGAAGCCTAGATTCCTTTACTCAAAGTAATTGACATCATCTTAAATAATCAGAGATCTCTTTTTATAACCGAGAAGGAAAAGCAACCATGAAAATGATAGCCACATGAAGATCTAGACCAGAATTATTTCCTATGTCCCTACCTTCATGCCATTTCTGGGGGAAAATTTTTAAGCCCAGAGCATTTGTCTTAAATTACCAAACTGCACTTTTATCATTACTTGAGTTTTATTAAATTTTGTTTTTTAAAAAAGTGTACATTTTTAACAAATCCAATCTATACAGTGGTTTCCAAAAGGGTTGGAAAGTAAAGTGAATAATTAGGAAATCCAGAAAAATGGTACCAATTCTCCATTAAGTGCAATATCATAGGATTGTTTTTCTTCTGAAAAAGGGCTGAATTAAAACCAAAGTTTCTATTCTTCGGTGTCTGGTCAGATTGTTTCAAATTTGAAGCTAGCAACATGGTGAAACCTCCTAAGGGAGTAAGGTATATGCGCATGGTCTCCTAAAAGGCCAGGTACATACTGCCACCTGCTGGATGAGAGTAAGCACAGCTTAAAACACGCACATACACACAGACAGAGGTACAAGACACCTATGGTACATGCATCCCCCAAATAGGAGAAGACATGAAGTGGTGCCACTTTCTTAATAAGCATATAATTTTACAAGAAAATGAACAGAGTCAAAGGCATCATTTGTTCCAAGGCACAAAGGGCATAAAACTTATAGAAAATTTGAGCAGAATAAAATAAAAAATTAGCTCCCAAATGGAGAAATTTGTTATTATATAATGAGTGCAAAATAATCTTCAGAGAGATAACAATCAAAATGCACAAAGATCAGGGCAGGCTGGGTGAGGGAACTTCTGACCAAGCATTCCCACCGGGCTCTTGAGATGGCCAACTGGTGTCTGCGGACAGAGACTTCCTCACTCGAGACACCAAGGGGATCATTTGTATTTGTAAAATCCTTCTCCTGTCTTCCTGCCAAACTTCTTTTCTTCTACCAATTTATTTAGCTCTTGGACGGGTTGGAATAATGGGTTTTTCGAATCCATTTTATGCCAGCCTAATGAGAAGGAGAGAGGAAATAAAAGGTCTATCATTAAAAACTGACCTTGTCATTCCTGTATTATATTCCTGGAGCTCTGGCTTGTATCTAAGATTAGGAAGAAATGGTGATACTCTGCACTGAACAGTAAGTTCTTTGAGTAAGAGCAGAAATTAAAATACTAAGGTGGTTATACAAAAGGGATGAAAAATGTCACCAACCAAAAATCTTCCCCATAAATCAACCTTATCACTATCCACTTCACTTTATATATAAGTGAATCAAACCTGAAACCTACTTCCTCCCTCTCATAGAAAAGGGGGTGGGGGGGAAGTACAGGTGCAGAATGTTGCTTACATTGTCAGAATCAGCCACAATGTTGGTTACTTTTTTCTTTATTTTGCTTTCTACTCACAAAAGGGTAAATAAAACAATAAAAGTAAATAAAACAAGTAAAATAAAAACACAACAAATACAAAATAAAATAAACAAAAATAAATTTAAAAAAGCCAAGCAGACCTTAATTTTCCCTCTAGAATCTTTCTATCCAGAAGCTTCCCTACTCAGCACCTTATTTTATTTTCTAATCATTTGTTAGATTTAAGATTTTCTCATATATTGGTTGGGTTGTTTCCATCCATCCATCCATCTATCTATACTACAAAGAATATATCTATCCTCTTTGGGTTATGAGGAGGCCAGTAGGGAGTTTGCTTAAAGAGTCTCTCACTAATGAATGTTTATTTTTTCCATTACCCATATTCAAAGAACTGAATTTGCTGCTGACAATATGTCACATGCCAGAAGACTCAATCTCCCAAGTCCAATATCTAGGCTGTCTCTTCTCCATTCTCTCTCTTAGCCCCATCTTGTGGAAGTCAGCAGTAATACTAGGATGCACCATTTTGTTGGGGTCACTAGATTCACCCCATAAAAAGGAGTGTCTTTTTAAAGGAGAAATGGTGGACGATTACACAAACACTTTCTTCTCTCTTGGCACCTATTAACTCCACTCTCAAGCTGAAATGTGGTAAGAAGGGGTGAGGTACTTCAGTACTACTGGTCACTCAAATCCCTTCTCATTTCAGTTTTTTAAAGTCTTTGTTGTTCTGGAGTAGGCTATAATTTGCCTACCCTGGCGCGGGGGAAGCGACTTCTTACCATCCACGATGAACTTTGTGGTTTCTAGACCAACATAGTCCAGGAGTTCAAATGGGCCCATGGGGTAACCAGCTCCCAACTTCATGGCTACATCAATATCTTCTTTTGATGCATCCCCTAGAGAAAAAGGTTCATTCTCAATCACTGTCATCCTTCAACCCTTCTACTCTGCTTAGTTAGGGAGGGAAGGGAAGAAGCATGTATACTGTGCCTCCTATGTGCCAGGCACTGTGCTAAGCCCTTTACAAATATTATCTCATTTGACCTTCATAAGGACCCTGCAAGGTAGGCGCATTACTACCCTCATTTTATATCTGAGGAAACTGAGGTTAACTCAAGTAACTTGCTCAGAGTCACATAGCTAGTATGTGTCCATTTGAACTCAGTTCTTCCTGACCTCAGGCCCGGTGCTCTGCACTTTGGTACCACTTAGCTGCTGGACAAATTTTATGCCAGAAGCTAGCTGAGCAAACATCGCCTTATAAATTTTCATTACAGAAGCTTTTGATGGCTATCAGCCAAAAGGCACACTAAGATTCTAAAACTATTTCAAGACTTGCTGGATTTGATGAGCTCTCATCTCAATTCATTTCACACCCCCAAAATGTGGTACTAATACTTCTGACTTGGGAAGGACAGAAAATTGTCCCTTTTCTTTGAATTGGAGTCCGGAAATCACACTTAAATCATACTACTAAGAGGTTATGTATGTGACATAGTTGATAGAAAGCCTGCCTCAGAATCTGGGGTCAAATCTTGCCTGTGATGCCTTCTGGCTCTAGGAGTCTGGGCAAAATAAAGTTTTAGTGTCCCCCAGGCAACTCTAAAACTAAGTGGTGGAGGAGGTACCACCTGTATTGGTAGAGAAAGTTTCTTCTTCTAGGGAGTTCCCTTTTCCAATGAAGGTCTTATCCCTATCCTAGTAATTCCAAGAGTGGCAAATAGAATACAGCCATCTGGCAACCTCTCCCAACTCCATGTCATGAAAAACAATAACCAAATAATAACTAAAATTCTTGAGATACGACTAAGATATCTGAGAGCTCCTGTGCTCTAGACACTAATATCAAGTGGGTACCAAACCCACAAAACCTGCTGACTTTGCAGGGTCTGCACAACTTTCACATCAGGTAGTATGATGCAGAGAAGCTACCAAGCCTACCATGCACTTGGCCTGCTAATGTGCATCAGGCTACAGACCACAGTGAAATGGCTGGGAAACAAGGACCCACCGCAAACATCAGAGCTGGCATGAACAATGACAACATCCATAGCAAAACAAGGATGAGTTTCGGGAAGCCAGCCAGTCCACCACTCCTGAGGTAAGGAAGGCTTTCTGCCACACGCTGCCTCTTTAATCTGTACACAGTGTGCCGGCTCCCCACACCAGCATCGCAGGCAGTGAAAACAGCAAGAAAAGAGACCAAGTCAGCAGCCCAGTGAACTGGGAGGCCAAAGATGTACATTCTGAAAAATGAGGGCTTGGTACTAGTTCAGAGATTCTTGACCTGAAGTCCTCAGATTTGTAAAAATTTACTTTGTGTCCTATGTATTTTATTTTATGCATTTAAAAACATTATTCTGAGAAGTGGTCCATTGATGTCACCAAACGCCATGGGGGAGGGTGGCCCCATGATATTAAAAAAAAATAGATTAAGAACCTCTGGACTAAAATGCTTTCTAGCCTTGAGAGAGAGAGAGAGAGAGAGAGGAGGAGAGAGAGAAGAGAGAGAGAGAGAGAGAGAGAGAGGAGGAGAGAGAAAGGAGAAGAAGGAAGAGAAGAAGGAGAAGGAGAGGGAGAGGGAGAAGGAGGATAAAGAGGAGAAGAAGAAGATGAAGAAGCAGGAGGAGAAGAAGGAAAAGGAAGAGGAGGAGAAGGAGAAAGAGGAGGAGAAGGAGAAAGAGAAGAAGGAGAAGGAGGAGAAGGAGAAGAAGAAGGAGAAGAGAAGGAGAAGGAGAAGGAGAAGGAGAAGGAGAAGGAGAAGGAGAAGGAGAAGGAGAAGGAGAAGGAGAAGGAGAAGGAGAAGGAGAAGGAGGAGAAGGAGAAGGAGAAGGAGAAGGAGAAGGAGAAGGAGAAGGAGAAGGAGAAGGAGAAGGAGAAGGAGAAGGAGAAGGAGAAGGAGAAGGAGAAGGAGAAGGAGAAGGAGAAGGAGAAGGAGAAGGAGAAGGAGGAGAAGGAGAAGAAGGAGAAGGAGGAGAAGGAGAAGGAGAAAGAGAAGGAGAAGAAGGAGGAGGAGAAGAAGGAGGAGGAGGAGGAAGAGACGAAGGAGAAGAGAAAAGGGAACAAATTCTTATGATTTACACTCAGACATAGTATCTCTAAAATTGTTTTTAAGTGACAGAATATTGCTGTGAGAATAAAGCTAATAAGGCTAGGTCACCCACATGCTTTATTCGAAAATAGAGTATTTTATTAAAAGAAACTGTCTTTCAAGACAGCACAAATTGCTTCTCACTCCCTTTGAGGAGTAATTAGGTATATTTGTTGATGGATAAACAGAAATGTTGGTTTGATCTTGGAGGGAAAGTGAAGCAATTGCTTCCAGAAAACAGGGGCAAAAGTTTTGATATTTAAAAAAGATTTTCATAAAAGCAAACGTGCTTTCATCTCTCAGGAAGTGCCAGTTAAAAATGTTTTGTTTCAAAAGTGACATTCTCAGGAGCAGGCAATTGTGAATGGAGTAATTGAAAACAATTATGCTGCTTTTTATCCAGTCGAATTAAAGCATGTTTGCCTTTGAAGCAGACATGATAGTTATCTTCCCAGAACTGGGGGAGGGACAAGTGGGAGGAAGCATTTCATTTCACTCTGGGTGATTTCCCCCCAAGCTGTCTATTTCTCAGGTAGGTAAACTAAGGATCTTCCCTATTTTTTTTTGATCTATAAGGAGGGATTCAAGAAGCTTCTCAAGTCCCAGTGGGTCATTGATAAGAAGATGGTAACATAGCCATGAGCGAGAGGCAGACAGAAGTCCTTAGAACCCCATGGAATGTTCAAGTGGGAAGATCCTTCAATTGGACAAGCATTTATTACCTACTGTATGCTGTGCACAGTGTTAGACACAGGGGACACAAAGCCAAAAGCAATCCCCCTCTGAGCTATGTTCTACTACAGGGGCACAGAAGAGTGCAATGTACATTAAATTACTTCATAGTAATTTCATGAGGGAAAGAACATTATCAACTGAGGATGGAGGGAGATCAGGAAAAACCTCATGTAGAATGTGGTACCTGAGCTGGGTGTGAAAGAAAGCTAAGGATAATCTGATATGGGAAACCACCTACGCAAGGGCTGACAAGTGGGAGATGAGAATAACATCTGATATTTATCTACAACAGAGGTTCTTCACCTTTTTTCTGTAATGGCACTTCTGGCAGTCTGTTGAAGCCCTTTCCAGAATGTTTTTAAATGTAAAAATAAAAGACATAGGATTATAAAGGAAATCAGTTTTATTGAAATAGAGATAAATTTTTTTCCCCTAAGTTCATGGATCCTTGAAATCTATCCATGGACTTCTTTTTAAGAATCTCTGACATTAGAGCTTTTAAGGGCAGTAAAGCACTTTACATACATTATCTCATCTGAATCTCTAAACTTTGTGGGATGCCCCCCCATCATCATCATCATCATCATCATCATCTTACCATTTTCCAGGTGAGTAAATTGAGGCTTAGTACAGTTATCAAAAGAAGAAAAGCAAGCTATCAACAACCATATGAAAAAGTGTTCAAATAATGAAAATAAATAAAAATTACAGCAGGAAATAGTAAAACTACAGTAGAAAGGGACCTCAGCTTTCCCTTCTCAGAGCTAGATAAATCTAACCAAAAGTAAATAAGAAGTCAAAGATAAACAGACTTCTAGAAAAATTAGATATGATAGACCTGTGGTCTAATAAAAAAACCGAATGGGAACAGAAAGGAGTATACCTATTTTTTCAGTTGGACGTGACCCCTTCACAAAAACTGGTCATGGTGCAAAAAACTCATAAACAAATGCAGAGAAGCAGAAATATTAAGTGTATCCTTTTCAGTTCATAATGCAATTAAAATTACATTTAATAAAGGGCTGTGGAAGCATCGAATAAAAGCTAATTGAAAACTAAATAATCTAATCCTAAAGAACGAATGGGTAAAAGAACAAATATTTCATCAAAGAAAGTGATGACATTCCAAAATTTGTGGGATGCACAATGTATATCTCTAAATGCATATATCAACAAAAGAAAGAACACAACAATTAATTGGGTACGCAATGTAAAAAAAAAATTAAAATCTCTAATTAAACACCAAAATGAAAATCCTGAAAATCAAAATAGAAACTAACAAAATTGAAAGTAAAAAACCACGGCACTAATAAATAAACCTAGGAGCTAGTTTTATGGGGGGAAAACCAATAAAATTGATAAACCACTGGTTAATTTGATTTAAAAAAGAAAGAAAACCAAATTACTAGTATCAGAAATGAAAAGGGTAAATGAATGAAATCAATGAAAATGAAATAAAAGAAATTATTAGGAGTTATTTTGCCCAATTATACACCAGTAAAACTGGCAATCTAAGTGAAATGGATGAATATTTATAAAAATATAAACTGCCAAGATGAACAGAAGAGGAAGTAGAATACTTACTCTATCTCAAAAAAAGAAATTAAACAAGCTATCAATGAGCTCCCTAAGAAAAAATCCCCATGACCAGATGGATTCCCAAGTGAATACATTTAAGTAATCCCAATACTATAAAAACTATTCAAAGAAATAGGTAAAGAAACAGTCATACTTCCTTTTATGACACAAATATGGTTTTGATACCTAAACGAAGAAGAGCAAAAGAAAATGACAGACCAATTTCTTTATTGAACACTGATGCAAAAAATTTAAATAAAATACTAGCAAGCACATTATGTCATACATCACAAAGATCATGCGCTATACCAGGTGGGATTTATACCAGGAATATCAGTAAAACTATCAGCACAATTGACCATATCGATAATAATAATAAAAATCATATTATGTCAACAGATACAGAAAAAAAGCCTTTGACAAAAATACAACACTGATTCCTATTAAAAAATACAAGAAAGAATAGGAAGCAATGGAATCTTTCTTAAAATGATAAGTAGTGTCTATCTAAAGCCAAGAACAAGAATTATCTGTAATGGGGATAAACTTGAAGCCTTTTTAATAAGATCAGGAGTGAAACAAGGATGTCTATTATCACCACTGTTATTCAATATTGTATTAAAAACGCTAATTAGAGCAATAAGACAAGAAAAAGAAATTGAAGGAATAAAAATAGGCAATAAGGAAACAAAACTATCACTCTTTGCAGATGACATACTTAATTCGCAGATGGTATACTCAGAACATCGCAGAAACAATCAACAACTTCATCAGAGTTGCAGGATATAAAAGAAACCCATATAAATCTATAAATAAACCCATTTCTATATACTAGTTTCAAAACCCAGCAGGAAAAGATAGAAAAAGAAATTCAATTTTAAATACAGACAATATAAAATACTTGGGAATCTACCTGCCAACACAAACCTAGGGAGTATATGAACACAATTACAAAATACGTTTCACACGAAGAAAGACATCTAAATGACTGAAGACGTATTAATTGTTCATGGATGGGCTGAGCCAATATAATAAAAATGGCAATTCTATCTAATTTAATTTAGTTATTTGGTGCCATGCCAATTAAACTACAAAAGAATAATTTTGTCGAGCTAGGAAGAACAGTAATAAAATATGAAATATCAATGAAAAAAATGTGGCCTAGAAGTTCCAGATTTTAAACTATATTCAAAGTAGTAATCACCAAAACCAGTCTGGGCTAAGAATCAGAGTGGTGAATCATTGGAATAGATTAAGTACATAACACACAGTAACAAATGACCATAGTAATCTGGTGTTTGATAAACCCGAAGATCTAAGCTTTGGGGGTAAGAACTCAACATTTGTCTTTTCTTTTTTTTCTTTTTCTTTTTGCTAGGCAATGGGGTTAAGTGACTTGCTCAGGGTCACACAGCTAGTAAGTGTTATGTGTCTGAGGCCAGATTTGAACTCAGGTCCTCCTGAATTCAGGGCCAGTGCTCTATCCACTGTGCCACCTAACTGCCCCAAGAACTCAACATTTGACAGATATTGCTGGGAAAACAGTTTGGTAGAAACTAGGCATCAACCAAAATCTCACACTGTATAGCAAGGTAAGGTAAAAAAAAAAGGCAAAAGATTTGGACATAAAGTAAATTAGGGGAGCGTGGAAAAATGTACCTGTCAGACCTATTCAATAAAGGAAAAAGTTATGAACAAACAAGAAAGTAGAGGAGATCACAGGAAGTAAAACAGATCATGTTGATTACATGAAATTAAAAAGCTTTTGCACAAACAACAATAATGCAGCCATAATCAGAAGAAAAACAGGGAAGTGGGGAAAAAAATTGACCACAAAGTTCTCTGATAAAGGTCTCGTTTCTCAAATACATGAAGAGCTGAGCCAAATTATAAAAATAAAAGCCATTCCCCTGTTGATAAATGGTTAAATGATATGAACTAGCAGTTTTCAGAAGAAGAAATCAAAAGTATCTATAGTCACATAAAAAATGCTCCCCATCACTGATGATTAGAGAAATGCAGATTAAACCAGCTCATACCTATCAGACTGGCTAACATGACCAAAAAGGAAAGATGACAAATGCTGGAGGGGATGTGGAAAAACTGGGACACTGACGCACTGCTGGTGGATAGATGAGCTAGTCCAACTATTCTGGAGAACAATTTGCAACTGTGCTCAAAGGGCTATAAAATGGTGCATACTCTTGGACCCAGCAATACCACTACTAGGTCTGTATCCCAAAAATATCAAAGGAAAGGGAAAAGGACTTAATATGTATAAAAATATTTAAAGCAGCTCTTTTTGTGGTGGCAAAGATTTGGAAATAGAGGGGATGCCCATCAACTGGGGAAAGGCTGAACACAAGCTGTGTAATGATTGTAATGGAATACTGTTGTACTATAAGAAATGACGAGCATGATGGTATCAGAAAATCCTGGAACCCAAAGACCCCAGCTTCTGGGATAAGAACCCACTCTTTGAAAAAAACTGCTGGGAAAACTGGAAAAGAGTATGGCAGAAACTAGGCATAGACCCAAATCTCACGCCATATACCAAAATAAAGTCAAAATGGGTTCAGGACTTAGTTATAAAGGCTGATACCATAAGTAAACTGGGAGAACAAGGAATAGTTTACCTATCAGATCTATGGAGAACAGAAGAATTCATGACCAAGCAGGAGATAGAGAACATTATGAAAAGCAAAATGGATAATTTTGATTACATTAAATTGAAAAGTTTTTGCACAAACAAAGCCAATGCAACTAAGATTAGAAGGAAGGTAGAAAATTGGGAAAGAATTTTTACAACCAGTCTTTCTGACAAAGGCCTCATTTCTAAAATATACAGAGAATTAAGACAAATTTATAAGAACACAAGCCATTCCCCAATTGATAAATGGTCAAAGGATATGAACAGACAGTTCTCAGATGAAGAAATTAAAGCCATCTATAGTCATATGAAAAAATGCTCTAAATCGTTATTGATTAGAGAAATGCAAATCAAAACAACTCTGAGGTACCACATCACTCCTATCAGATTGGCCAACATGACAAAACAGAAAATGATAAATGTTGGAGAAGATGTGGGAAAATTGGAATACTAATACATTGTTGGTAGAGTTGTGAAATGGTCCAACCATTTTGGAGAACAATTTGGAGCTATGCCCAAAGGGCTACAAAAATGTGCATACCCTTTGATCCAGCAATAGCACTTCTAGGGCTATATCCCAAAGAATCAAACAAATGGGAAAAGGACCCACATGTACAAAAGTATTCATAGCAGCTCTTTTTGTGGTGGCAAAGAATTGGAAATTGAGAGGATGCGCATCAACTGGGGAATGGCTGAGCAAGTTGTGGTATATGAATGTAATGGAACACTATTGTGCTATAAGAAATGATGAACAGACTGACTTCAGAAAAACCTGGAAAGACTTATATGGTCTGATGCTGAGTAAAGTGAGCAGAACCAAGAGGACTTTGTACACAATAGCAGCCACATTATGCAATGACTAAGAATGTTAAACTGAACCCCTCTCAGCATTACAAGGATCTAAGACATCTCCAGAGGCCTCAGGATGGAAAATGCTGTCCACATCCAAAGAAAGAACTATGGAAGTTGAATCGCTCTCACTTATTTTTACCTTCTGTTGAGTTTTGTTTCATCTTTCTGATGGTTCCTCCTATTGGTTTTAATTTTTACTTACAACTTTACTAATGTGAAAATATGTTTAATGGGTATGCAAATGTAAAGCCTATGTCAGATTGTGCGCCGTCTTGGGGAGGGTGGGGGGAGAAAAAGGGAGAAAAATTTTCAACTCAAAAGCATATGGAAAAAAAAATTTTTTTAAATAGAAATTTAAAATTAAAAAAAAAAAAGAAAGAAAAAAAGAAAATCATGGGAAGACTTATATGAACTGATGCAAGTGAAATGAGCAGAACCAGGAGAACACTGTACACAGTAGCAGCAATACTGTAAGGATGATCAAAGACTTAACTATTTTTTTCAATGACAATTCTGAAGTACTTATGCTACCCACCTTCAGGAAGAAAACTGATCAACTCTGAATACAGATTGAAGCATACTTTAAAAAAAAAAAATTCTTTATATGTTTTGAATTCTCTCTTACATTCTGCTGTGCACATGACATGTTTTTTCTTTTCTCATCTTATACTTAAGTTTTAATATTTAAGTTTATATTTTTTCTGTTCTTATTATGTATTTAAGTCTAAAATAAAAAAGATTAAAAATTTAAAAATTTCTTTACTTTTATTTTATTTTATTTGGAATTATGCTTTGCATGACCTCATATGTATGATCTCAATCAAAGTGCTTGCCTTCTCAAGTAGGAGGCGGGGGAGAGAATTTGGACTCAAGTTTTAAAAATGTTTTACATGTAATTGGGAAATATCTAGTGAAATAAAAATAATTTTTAAAATAGTATACGTTGGGGCAGCTAGGTGGCACAGTGGATAGAGCACCTGAACTCAGGATGACCTGAGTTCAAATCCAGCCTCAAACACTTGCCACTAGCTGTGTGACCCTGGGCAAGTCACTTAACCCCATTGCCTAGCCTCCCCCCCCCAAATAGTATATGTTTATTTTGGTCAAGGGTCAACACTGAGGACAGAGGAACTAGGAGAACAGGTACCAAAGCAGAGAATGGAGCTCACAATGAATATGAAAAATAGGTTTAAGAGGAATGAGGCACAGGGAGATGTTATGGTCAGCATGGTGTTCTGGATCACAGAAATGAGACACTTATCAACACACCAAAACCCTTTGTGTGGAATGAATGTGGAGGTTATGGGAGTTTAGAATGTCATCTAGTCCAGCCCCTTAGTGTCACAGATGGGGAAACTACAGCCCACACACAGAGTTTAAATGATTCCACGAAGGTCACACAGCTCATCAGTGACTCCTAGTACAATGTACACTGTCCCTAGCCTTCCAAGATAAACTCTAAGAATGACTCCAGGAATGCAGTCCCACATGTAGTTTGGCAATGTTAGCCTTTTGCAAAATAAAGGGTAGAAAATTACCTCTTTCATGCATCCTGATTGCTTCCATAAGATATGGTACAAGGAGACGGTTTACAATAAATCCAGGGCTATCCTGTTTTATTGGGGGGAAGAAAGAAAAAGAGTGTCAGATAATCACAATACTTTGTCAATAAAAAATTTTAAAGCTCTGATAAAATGAAATAATATAAAATTTTGATAAAAGATAATAAAAGATAAAAGATAATCACATTGCCTTTTTATTAAGGGTAGAAGGACAGATTATCTGTTTTTTCTTCTCACTTCCTACAATACATATTGTTGAAAATTTACTTCAAATTCCACATTATTTTAATGACTTTAACCCATTTTACCAAATGCTAGTGATTTAAAAACAAAAGCCCAAGACCAGTTTACAGATGGTGAAACTCATGTGGTTTCATAAAGCTAGAGAACAGACAAGGAATTTTCTGATTTCTTCACTGGAGACAGGAGCGATTTTCCAACCTAGCTGGGACTCTTTTCATACACCGTAATGTTTATGCCACAATCTATCCCCCTCTGCTCCATGGGCTGGGGGACAGGCTTTGGGCCAGTGAAGTCTTTTGTTATCAACTGTTCCCACAGGGTGCAAGAAAGCCCTTGTAAAATTCTTTTCTCAGGATCCTCTTTTAGCCTCTAGACTAGAGAACAAAAATCTAGCCATCTTGACCACGTGCAGTACAGTGTTAGAATTTTGGACCAGCAAATAGTCCCAATGCTTTCTCCAGAAGTAAGGGATGTCCTGCCTGCCACTCCTATGGAGGTGGAAGGGGGTGGCAGGGGAAGGGGGAGTCGGTCACTCTCTTTGAAACTTCTCATAAGGCTGGTGTTACGTGTGAGCCCGATGCTTCCTCAGCTATAAAATGAGGCTAATACTTGTATTATCCACCTCACAGGGTTGCTATGAGTAAAACACATCACACATCTTAAAATACTATATAAAATGAAGGGGTTTTTTTTCTTTTCTTTGGAGGGGAGCTGTGTAGTAGGGGGAAGATGGGTGTAAAAGAAGGGCAATTCTGGTGAGGACAGCCCCCACCCCCAATAATGATTGGCAACAACACACACATCTGTTAAAAACGATAAAAAAATGCTTGGGGGTGGGGGTGGGGGAACACTGAAATACCATGAAACAACATATGGATGCTCTTTTTTACGGGAGGGAAAACATCAATTTCTCATCGGTTCAAAAATTTCAATTAATAAGAACTGTACGCTTCTACCAGACTGAGTCTAAATTATACAACTGTGATTTGAGGTGGTTTATGTGTGGCAGAGAGAGAAGGAAAAAAAATGAGATGGGGGAGAAAGAGAAAGAGAGAGAGAGGAAGGGGAAGGAAGGGGAGGGGAGGGGAAAAAGAGTATAAAGAAAGAAAATGTGAAAGAAAGGAAGGATGAAAGGAGAATGAAAGAACAAAGAAAGGAGAAGGAAAGAGGAAAGAGGAAAGAAGAAAGAAAGGAGAAAAACTGAAGGAAGGGAAGGGGAAGAGGGAAAGAGAAAGAGAAAAGGGGAGAGAAGGAAAGGGAAAAGGAGGAAAAAAAGGGGGAAGAGGAAGGGGAAGAAGAATGGGAGTATTTTTCTAATCATATCTAATCACTAATAGAGCTCTTTTTCAAGCCAGAAAACAGCAAATACTCCAAGGAAGAAAAGCTAAAACCCCTAAAATTCCAGATTAAAGCCCACCCATTCTCCAAACTACTCTTAGCTTACCTTGCAAGATACTGGACTCTTTCCCAAAGCTTTGCTAAAGTCCATAAGAGATTCATATGTTTTCTGGCTGGTCATTGGTGTCTTGATGACCTGGTAATACAAAGCATAAAATGGTAATGGCCTGAAAGTTGTTCAAATAGAGACATTAAGAGGACAAAATGAGGAAATGATCAATAGCACTGGTCCACAAAACCCTATAAAAGCAAGTGCAAAACTAGTCTGTATGTATCACTGCTCATACACTGAGTTCCAAGGGGAAGCCTAACAGCAGGGCTCTGCTGTATAAAGTAATGAAATGGTAGAAAGAACCCTATTTTTAGCATGAGGGAACCTGTGTTCAAATCCCAGCTCTGCTAACTGGTACCACTAAGACCTTAAGTCACCTAACCTCTCTGGGATTTGACTTTCTCATCTGCAAAATGAAGAATCTCTAAGGATCCTTACCTGTGATCAAGGCTTTGATTACTTTCTACCTAATTATAAATACTCTTGATACCTCAGCATGACATTTTAGACCAGCTCTACCTACCTCTCTCTTGGCTTCCATGATATTCCACTTTCATGGGTCAACCTACTTAGCTCTCTGACAAGTCGTTCCCATCTCCTATTCCTCCTACTATTCTTCCTCTTCCTCCTTAACCTACCAAAGGGTCTGTTGTTGGCTCTTTTCTCTCTCTATTTTCTTCCCTGGTGAGCTCTTCTACTCCCAAGACTTCAATAATCACCTCTAGGCATGACACTTGTGAATCCCTATCTCCACCCCAAGCTCTGTCCAGAGCTCCAACCCTGTATCTACAATTGCCTGCTCCAGCTGGAGGAGGCTTCGGACTCAACACATCCCTAAGAAACACTCCCCCCACCCCATATCCTTGATATCTATTATCACACAAGGCATCCAATACAACCCTTTCATTTTACACAAGGCAACTGATAATCAGAGAGAGAAGCGACTTGTCCAAAGTCATACATCTAATAAGCAGCAAAGCTGCCACGGGAACCCAGATTTGTCTCTAAATAAGTACCCTTCACCCTAGCCCACCCTGACTCTCACCAGCCCTCCCAATCACCCTTCTCTTCCCTCCAAAACAACATCCTATTCAATTTCCAAATCCTACTGATTCTAAGTCCTGATAGTATCTCCTGTATCTAGTTACCTTCTTGTCATTCCTACTACAACCAATCTGGTCCAGGCCCTCCTTTTTTCTCACCTAAACTACTGTCTCCTGTCTTCTAGACTCCAGTCTATCCTTCACACCCAGGTAATCTTTCTAACGTAATAACTATTCTAATCCCCATTACTCCTTTATTGAAAAAAACCTTCAATGGCTCCCCATTGCTTAGCTAGCAAAATGTAAAACCCTGAATTCTGACTTTCAGAGTTCTGTGCAATCTGGCTGTATTCCAACTTTCCAAACTTATTTCGTACTCTCTACTTTTTCATGTACTCTACTGGCAAGTCAAATCAACTCTCCATGCCTTGGTTTCTCTACCTATAAAATGGGTATAATAGTGCTTGGCACATCTTTTCCTCAGAGGGGTGTTGTATAATTTAATGAGTTAATGTCTGTAAAGGGCTTTGAGATCCTTGGATGAAAGGTGCTACATAAATGTAGAGTATTATTATAAATCATGTTTTAATGTGATCATGGATTAGTTAAAAGCATGGGGTGTGGTAGTATGACTAAAAAAAACCATGAAGTAACACCTGGAGGGAGATGGAAAAGAGGGGAGGAGAGGAAGAAGAATTAGAGTCTACTTTGGAGATATCAAATATTGGAAAGAAATCCAAAAAGACTATTCTTAAAAAAAAAAGGTTTTTTTTTCTTATTTCAGTCACATCTAATTAAATAAATGGCTAGGACAATGAAGCTGGTAGGTGCTACCAGGTTGGAATTTATGGAATAACCTCCTTACCCAATGTTTGGTCAAAGACGCAAAGGAGAAGAAAGTGATCTGGGGGAGGAGGGTCAGGACTAGGCATGGTGTTTTGTAAAGAATAATTCTATTTTTAGTTGTAGTAGAAAGCTTGGCAAGGAAAACAGGCAAAGCACGTAGTACCCCCATAAAGGGAAAGCCAAATGGCTTTTGAAAGGATCCTCCTAATTTCTAAGTTCAATAGCCAAAGGAAGCTATGTATAAATGAGAGCTAAAGTTTGAAACTGGCTAATGTAAGCATTAATGTGGGACTAATCGTTGAAATAACATGGAGGAAAGAGTTTCTGAATATTTTCAGGATAATGTCAACTTCAGTCACACAGCTAATAGAGGCATTATCTTGCTAAAGAAAAAAGTGGACATTATTGTTGACATCAACATTAGCTAAGTTTGGACTGATAATTTACATAATATACATGTTGCATGTAACACACACAAACACCTAAATACATGTTTAACATTTTCCCCAATAAAAAATGGTACCACATATCAGGAAGCTGTTCAAGTATAGCTTCAGAAAGAGTGATTGTTTCATAAAATCAGAGAATCTGGAACCAGAAAAGGCCTTAGAGATTTTGAAGCCCAGGGGTTCTTAACCTTTCGTGTGTCACATTCCCCTCTGGTCCCTTCTCAGAAAAATGTTTTAAAATAAATGAACTAAAATACAGAAGGTTACCAAGGAAATCAAACGTATTCAAAAAGTCAGAGTGAAGGGGGACTATATGGAAAGGGTGCTAGAACTGTGAATTTAGAAGCAAAGATATAGGACGGGTTGAAGAAGAATAATGATAATTTCAAAAAACAAACAAACAAAAAAAGAATCCCAGACACCAATGTTCTTTCCCAGGAAGAACCATGTCACAAGTCTCCAGGACTTCCCTTGGCACCCAACACCCTGTATATGGAATGCCTTCCCCCACACTTCGCATGGCAATAACTCCTCAACTATGGAATAAATACTATTTTAATAGCTGCTACTCTTCAGACACTGTTATTAGCCCTTGTAAAAGGCAAGTTGCTACATTTTCAGGGGCAAATTGTCTATTGTGAATGCATTTCCCTTTAAAACAGAGTCTCTAAGCAAACGAACAGAAGCAACACAGCAAATGATTAGGCATCACTGTAGACATCCCTCCTTGACCATTTGTTCCCAAACATCTCTGGCCTAGGGCAAGAAAGTTCAAAGCCACAACAGCTATTTTTAATGGTGCTGTTCACAATTATATGAGATCATAGATCTGTGGTTGAATGGGACCTTACAGGTCATGGAGTCCAAATCCATCACTGTACAGATGGGAAAACAGGTCCAGAGAGTTTAAGTGACTTGTCACAATCAGTAAATAGCAGGGCCAGGACTGGAACCTGGGTCCAGTTCAGCACTCTCTACTTGGACTTCTACTAAATGATGACATTAGTGTGAATTTCTCACACTAGGAAGAGTCCAAATAAATTCATACCAAGAGTACTGGGGATAGGGACTACAATCTGGTTACTTTCTAAGCCAACCTTATCTAATAAAAGAGTGTCAGATCTGTGAAGAACTGAACCCCTTTGGAGTATCATAAAATAAGGAGAGTGTTTCTTTTTTTATACATATTTAATTTTTTTTAAATTACACGTAAACCAAAATTTTTAACACTGGTTTTTTTTTTAAAGTTTGGAATCCAAATTCTCTCCCTCCCTTCCTTTCCCTCTCCTTGAGAAGGCAACCAATTTGATACAGAGTATATATGTACAGCCATGTAAAACATTTCCATATTGGCCATATTGCAAATGAAAACAGACCAAAAAAACCCCTCAAGAATAGTAAAGTAAAAAAGGTATATTTCTGATTGCACATGTATAGCCTACAGCAGATTGCTTGTTGTCTTATGGAGGAGACAGGGGAGGGAGGGAGTGAGAAAAAAATCTGCAACTCAAAAATCTTATAAAAGTGAATGTTGAAAATGATCTTTACATGTAAATGGAAAAAATAAAATACAATTAAGTGGGGGGGGAAGTACATTTCAATCTGCATTCAGATGCTATCAGTCCTTTCTTTGGAGGTGGGTATGACTTTTTGTCCTAAGTCCTTCAGAGCTGTCTTACATCACTGTATTGCTGAGAATAGATACATCATTCACAGACGGGCATCGTACAATACTGCTGTTACTGTGCACAATGGTCTCCTGGTTCCGTTCACTTTACTTTGCAATAGTTCATATAAGTCTTCCCAGGTTTTTCTAAAACCATCCCGCTCGTCATTTCTGGGGCACAGTAGTATTCCATCACAATCGTATACCACAACTTGTTTAGTCATTCCCTAGTTGATGGGCATCCCCTCAATTTCCAATTCTTTGTACCACAAAAGGAACTGCTATAAATATTTTTGTACATATATATCCTTCTCCTTTTTCTTTGATATCTTTGGAGCATAAACCTAGTAGTAGTACTGCTGGATCAAAGGGCATATACAGTTTTACAATCCTTCAGGCCTAATTCCAAAATGCTCTCTAGAATGACTGAATCAGTTAACAACTCCATCAGTAATACATTACTGTCCCTATTTTCCCACATTCCTTCTAACATTTGTCATTTTTCCTTTCTGTCATATTAACCAATCTGATAGGTATGACGTGATATCTCAGAGTTGATTTCATTTGCATTTCTCTAATCAACAATGATTTACAGCATTTTTTCATGACTATTGATTTCTTCCTCTGAAAACTGCCTGTTCATATCCTTCAACCATTTATCAACTGGGGAATGACTCATAGTCTTTTATAAATTTGACTCAGTTCTCCTTCTACTTGAAAAACGAAGCCTTTATCAGAGAAACTTGCTATACAATGTTTTCTCCAGTTTCCTGCTTCTTGACTGAATTGGTTGTGTTTGTGCAAAAACTTTTAAATTTGATATAATCGAAATTATCTATTTTACATTCTGTAAATGCTCTGTCTTGTTTGGTCATGAATTCTTCAAGGGGACTGTTTTCATCAGTTGCCTTCTTCAACCTGCACACATAATCCTACGAACAAATATAGTAGCCTGTCGGTTATCAGCTGCAAAATCTTTCATGCCATTGGTGTAAGCACAGGACTCAAGACCTTAAGGCCTAGCTATCTCCATAGTTCTCTCCCTCATTCATTCTCTCTTACCTGTATCCTCCCTCATCCCTCTCTTCTTCCCACTTTTGCTCTTCCTCCTTTGAAAAGATAGGCTTTCCAAGAGATGGAAACATCATATTTGAACACAAGAATAAACCAACACAAGTCAAGAGTTACAACTAAGCAAACACATGTTGATATATACAAATACAAACCTCCACCAACTTCATCACGGGCACAGGATTGAAGAAATGAAGCCCCCCAAATCGGTCTTGCCTGGTGGTAGAATTGGCTAAGTCTGTGATCTGCAAAGAGGAAGTATTGCTGGCAAAGATCGTGTGTCTGCAGAGACAAAAACAACAACAACAAAAAAAAACCATAGGATGTCCAAGTGATTTTACATCATTGGCAGTGACTAGGACTTAGGTTTTAAGTACACCACACTGAGTAGCTACTAACTCTAGGTATGAGCTAATCTGTCCCCTTTGGGAAAAAGGAAGAGAAGAAACAGTGCATTCCCCCAGAAACACATCATATGATCTCCAGATCATTTTATATATGTTTGAGGCAAATGGGGTTAAGTGACTTGCCCAGGGTCACATAGCTAGTAAGTGTCTGAAGCTATATTTGAACTCTGTCTTCCTAACTCCAGGTTTGGATTTAAATTAAGTCAATATATGATTTAAAGGGAAGCCTCTTCCCATATCACTTTTTTTCATCTCCTAATTCACATGGAATAAAGGATAAAAATTCTCTTATTCTGTGTATGGATTAACAAAATAAAATTACAAGGATAAATGGACATGTTATCTAACTGTCCCAAACAAATTCAGTAAAGAAAAAAAATCAGTAAAAGCTAGTAAAAATGAGATTTTATATATATATATATATATATATGTATGTGTGTATATATACATATATATGTATACACACATGCATACATACTTACATATATGTATGTGTGTGTGTGTGTGTGTGTATATATATACATATATATGTATATACACATACACTTTTTAAAAGTAAAAACAACCTAGAAACTATTTTACTGTATCATGATAAAGTCATCAACATAGTCAAGTCAACAAGCTTACTACGAGCCAGAAACCACACTAAGAGCTGGGGGCACAAAGAATAAAATTAGTCTCTGCTTGAAAACAACATGAAAACAAACAAGATAAACTGAAAGTAATCAAGAGAAGAAAGGCTCTAGAATTTAGAGGTCTCAAGAGCGACTGCTTGTTGAAAGTAGAATTGTAGAAAGCTTAAAGGAAGCCAGGTGTGGAGGGGAGGATTCTAGGCAGGGAGACAAGGCAGTGAACGTGGACAAAGTGGGAGACAAAAGACATTAATGTCACTGGATAGGGAATAGAAGGGGAGAGTAAAGTGTAAAACCAGAAAGGTAGGAAGAACTTGAAAAGCCCATTTAACTAATTAAAACCACTTAGGTTCATAAGATCACAGAGCTAGAGTTGTAAGGAGCCTTGGAGATGACCTTGTCTAATGCCCTCGTTTTATAGATGAGGAATGCCAGATGTCATGTAATCTTCCCAAGGTCACACAGACAGTGACAGAGCTGAGATTCGAACATAAGATCTCCTACCTCCAAATCCAGTATCCTTTCTCCCATACATTCCCACCTGGAAACTTAATATTTTGCTTTTATAAAAGGACTTTCTCACCTACAAAATGGCAGTCTATAGTCCCCTAAATCTTCATTGTTGTTGAATTGTTTCAGTTGCATTCAACTCTTCGTGACCCCATTTGGGGTTTTCTTAGCAAAGATACGGGAGTAATTTGCCATTTCCTTCTCTAGATCATTTTATATATGTTTGAGGCAAATGGGGTTAAGTGACTTGCCCAGGGTCACATAGCTACTAAGTGTCTGAAGCTATATTTGAACTCTGTCTTCCTAACTCCAGGCTGGGCTCTCTATCCATTGCACCACCCAACTGCCGCACGTCTTCATAGAACTACTTAAAGAATCCCTGAGGGGCTATCTCTAATCATCCTGATCTCTATCTTGCCCCTGGACCCACATGGCTCCAGAGGAGAAATAAGGTTGGTAACCTTGCACAGCCCTCCCTCCCTTAAATCCAATTCACTTGCAAGTCATGGCATAACCTTCCTGATGTCACAGTCCTCTTCAAGAATGAAGGACAAACAACGTAAAGAATGCCACCATCAGAAAGGAAGACTTGTGTGATTATAGGATTCTGGTAAGGACAATAACTCCGAATAAATTTATATTAAAAACAAACTTCCACCCAGGAAACTCGGATGGCAAACATTAAACATGGTGCTTTTTTTTCCCCAAATAACATACGAATATAAATTATCTCCCTTTTTGCAATACAGTTCAGAAAAAAATTCCAATTAAATCCAGGGGGAAATACGGGATAAGACTGTGCTCAGGATGCACTGCTCACAATAATATCTACCCCCCCCCAAGATTAATACAAAATGTAACATCCGAAGGCTGGATTACAAGTACCAATGGAAAAATGAAAAAACTTCCTTAAAGAAATCCAAATATAGTTGCCTATTCCTATTGCGCCACCTTGTGGAAAAATAGGCAATGAGCAGTCTACAAGAGGCAGGCTTAAATACACTTGATGACCACCCATCACTGTTAAGAGTAAGAGAATCACAGGCTTGACCTCAAGGAGCAACCATGATCTAGAGGAAAAACAACCGTTGCTAGTGGGGCAGAATCATTCAGTCACTAAAAGAACAATGGGCTAAAAAGAAAAACTATGGACCAGAAGGTATGGTTACCCTGGGAATTACTGAAGCATACAAATGGACTTCCTTAAACCGTTAGCTCAAGTAAGCATAAGTAGGCTTCTGCCCCATAGTCTAGAATCAGGGGTGGGCAAGCGACTGCTTCAGGGCAAAGCATTAGACTCTCTCAAACAAGCTCAAATACAGAGTTACTTCTGTTCTCAACTTAAAAGCAAGGAAATTTTATTTTGATGTGGGTCTGTAGCAGTGAACCGATCTGTGTAGGCTGGGTTTAGGACCTTGGATAAGCCACTTAGTAAAGTGACTTTCAACGCCCCAGACAAGTCCTTTGGATCTACTTATTAAATCCTAGGGAGTTATGGTCTGCCTTGGGAGAGGGAGTCACCATACATAGAACACTGACATTTTTATACCTGCCTATATTTTAAAAGTGCTTTTCACATAACAACCCTAGATGGTAGGTGGTGGCTGTTACATTATCTTTTAATAATAATTAATATAAATAGTAAGCATAATCAATAATATAAAGAACACATACAATACAAATTATATACACATAATAAAATTATTAAACATAATAATACTATAAAGCACTTTATAAGGTTTGCAAAGCAATTTACAAATACTATCTCATTTTATCATTAAAACCTGAGAATCAGGTATTAGTATCCCCATTTTACAGATGAGGAAACAGAGGCTGAGTGAGGTTACGTCACTTCCAGGGTCTGAGGCCGTATTTGAATTCAGGTCTTCCCGACTACAGGCTTAGTGCCCTAACCCACTGCACTACCTGGATGTTTAAATAATTCGCTCACTATCAATGAACAGATAAACACTGACTAAGGACCTTCCAAGTGCCAGGCACTGGGCTACGCAGTGGCCATTCAAAGACAAAAGTGAAAGCAAAAAAAAAAAAAAAAGGGAGGGAGGGAGGGAGGGGGGCAGCGAGGTGGCACAGTGGATAGAGCACTGGCTCCAGAGTCAGGAGGACCTGACCTCAGACATAACACTTAGTAGCTGTGTGACCCTGGGAAAGTCACTTAATCCCAATTGCCACACGCACACAACACACACACACACACACACACACACACACACACAAAGCGAAACAGTTCCTGGCTTTAAGGAGCTTGATCAACTCTCTGGCCTCCTCTACCTTCTGGCCAACAGCCTCCTCACCCTGAAGATTCCTCCACCCAACTCTCAGGATTGGTGAGTCAGGCCCACCACTTCTTGAGGGGTCCAAGCACGTGCATTCCTTCTTCACTGTCACCTGTCGCCTTGCCCTTTTGAAGGGATGCTCTCCTCCTCCTCTGCCTGGGCCTGCCTCAAGCGTCAGTTCTTCCTTACGTGGTGTCTTCCTCCATGTAAGATCTGTAAGGCTAAGGGCTCTCTTGTATGCTTGCATTTGCAAGCTCAATGCTTGGCATAGTGCCTAGTCAGCACTAAATAAATGTTCTGTCTTGTGATCAGGACTGTAAATACAGCATACTTCTTCACCATGTTGTTCATACGTCTATGCGATCTTTGTCCTTGAGTTTTCTTGACAAAGATACTAGAGTGATTTGCCATTTCCTTCTCCAGTAGCTTAAAGTAAAAAGAGGTTAAGTGACTTGCCCAGGGTCACACAGCTTATAAGGGTCTTGGACTTGAGGGCCACTTAGCTGCCTACTTGCTCCAGGCTCTACACTAAGCATTTTTACAAATATTATCTCATTTGATCCTCACAACAACCCTCCGACATAGGTGCTATTATTATCCCCATTTTATAGTTAAGAAAACTGAGGAAGACACAGGATAAGTGACTTATCCCTCCTCACACAGCTAGCCAGTATCCGAAGCCAGATTTAAATTCAGGACTTCCTGACTCCAGACCTAGGAATCTATCCCACTGCACTGCTAGTGCCTCCAAAGTCTCTTTCAATATTTTGCATGACTGCATGTGTATAACCTATATCAAACTGCCAACCATCCCAGGGATTAGGGAGGGGAAGGAGAGAGGGAAAGAATTTGGAACTCAAAATTTTAAAAAACATAATGTTTAAAATTGTTTTCACATGCAATTGGGGGGAAAACTGTTTGGAGGGAGATAACTATATAGCTCTTTTTTCTAGTTCTAGTTCTATTCTACGATAGTCTCCTATATTTATTCCTGTAACCGTCCTTGGGTGCTTACTTGTTAGCCAAGATGAATCTAATTTAATTGCTATAAATCTGAACAATCTGGGCAAGACATTTGGGGCAGGAAAGGTCCTTGCTCAGAAGGACTGACCTATGTTTTAGGGGGAAGGGAGGAACATCCTTTAAGAGAGGAACATCCTTTAAGATTGGATAGTTGATTTTTTTTCCCATGCTTGTCTAACTTTATGATATGACATGTTATATCTTGAAGATGTTCCCCTTTTGGAGTTTATTTTGTATAATGTGTAATGTGATGGTCTAAATCTAATTTCTTCCATTTTGCTGCCCAATTTTCCCAATAGATTTGGTTAAATAGTGAGTCCTCATCCCAGTAGATGGGATCTTTATATTTACTCCATACTGATTACTAGGGTAGTAGATACACTTATATCTGTATATTGTATACAGGCAACTGGAGTTTAAGGCAATTGGGGTTAAGTGACTTGCCCAGGGTCACACAGCTAGTAAGTGTCTGAGACCAGATTTGAACTCAGATCCTCCTGACTGCAGGGTCGACACTCTATCCACTACGCCACCTACCTGTCCCCTAATTAGTTTTTCTAATCCATTAAGAGTCTACAGTTCAAGTCTCCTTTCTTCTCTGGCAGGGGGCACCTATAGTCTTAATTTTTCCAGAAGGAAGTAAGAAAATAAGCATTTATTAAGTGCCTACTTTGCCCCAGGCACTGTGCTCAGTGCTTTATAAATATTATTTCCTTTAGTTTTCACGATAAAGCTGAGAGGTAGATACTATTATTGTCTCCATTTTACAGTTGAGGAAACTGAGGCAGACATCAGGATCATACAGCTAGTAAGGTTGTATTTGAACTCAGGTCATCCTCAGTCCAAGACTAGTTAGCTGCCCCTAAGAAAGTCCCCAGTAGGTAAGCCCACGTGGTTCCTTCCCTACCTTCCTTCCAAATGATAACAGGTTCTTGGATTGGTGAGGGTAAGTAACATCAGTTATTTCTGTGAACTAGTCACTATTTATACCTGGTACGAGGCAGCACACTGGTGATTACGCATGCCATCAATAACTATCTTTGTACTGTAGATTTTATATGACAGCCTTCAAGAGGGTGCTGCGCCTTAAAGCCTGTGGCTTCCATAGCAAAGAAACCTAAGAAACATAAGTTAAGAAAACAAAACAAAATGAGAAGGAACACTACTTTCAGAATCACAGAACTGAAAGGGAACACCTAGAAGTCTTCCAGCACAGTCCCTCTCATTTTGCAGATAAGCGAACTGACATTCAAAGAGATGAAACGAGAGATCATCCAGAAGGATGAAGCGAGACATCTTCCATTTCTAAGGGTAATAAAACATTCCAACATCTACATTCACTCTACTGGAAGAGATGCTATTCCTGATGATGACTCTCCGGTCCAATGTGCTGAAGACCCATTGGTTTCCCTCCTACTGAGGTAGGCCTGATTTTCATCTGAAAGACGGACAAAGCTGAATAAATAGTCCATCAATAGTCCAAGACAATCAAGGGGTTGGGATTTATCCTGTGATTCCACTGAACTCATTTGTGAGGAAATTCCCCTCTACCAGTGCAGGACAGCACTTCCTCTGCAACTCGGTCTTTGACAGTTGTTCAGAGCACTAAGAAGTTAAGGGACTTGCCCAAGGGCAGAGATAGGACTTGAACCCGGGTCTGTTTGATTTTAAGGCCAGACCTCTATCCTCTGTATTACATTGCTTCTCTAACAATGAAAAGCCACACCTAATCCAAAATGGACTCCTCACTGTTTTCTGACTTTGCCCCATGTTTTCCTGCCTCATTCTTCTGCTTCTTCCAAGAATTTCTTCATACTACCATTTCAATCTGTTGAATCCTATCCATCCTTCAAGATCTTTTTCTTGCCCTGAAGCATTTCACAAGAAGTTATTTCCTCCTCTGTCACTGAAGCCTTCCTGACACCCCATGATCAATGCATTAGGGCCTTCGTTTGAACCACTTTAATGGCATACAGTAATAATAATTAGATTTGGAATCAGAAAACCTGGATTTGAATCTGAACTCTGCTACTCACTAGCATCCTAACTGGGCAAGTCTTGTAATCTTTCTAAGCCTCAGTTCTTTAATATGCAAACTGCACTCACAGGAATGATAGAAGGAAAGCAGTTTAGATAATTCTTTAAGGTTTACAGACCTGAACTATCATTATAGATACCTCAATGGCTTGAAAGCTCTTGAGGGGAAAACTGTTTTACTCAACTTTGTACCTCCTATGACAGGAGGTGGGAAGGGACAAATAAATGCAGAATGCACGCAGTAGAGACTCAATACTGAATGTATTCAACAATTCAGTTCAAGAAGCATTTACTAAGCAACTACTATATGCCAGGCACTGTAGAAACAAAGACAAAAATGAAATAGTCCCTGACCTCAAGAACCTTCTATTGTAAAACAAATTTCATGGGCAAAGCATACCAAGAACAGGAAAGTATGGGAAAGGCCTCTTATAGGAGGTGGAACCGAGCTATGAAGAAAGCTAGGAATTTTAGCTAATTCTAGCGCAAGACAAAGAGCCCTCTAGGGTGCTGGCCTGTGAAGACCCAGAGAAGGGTGTTAACTAGGTCAATTAGGCTGGAAGTGGAACACACAAGGGGAACAATAGGTGATGTGTCCAAAAGACAGGCTGCTATCAGATTTTGAAGGCTTCTAGATACTAGAAGAGGAGATTATATTTTATCCTAAAAGCAACAGAGAGACATGTAAGCAGAAGAGTGACGTGGTCAGATCCGTGATTTAGGAATACCATTTTAGCAACTCTGTGCAGAACTGATTGAGATGCGAGGGACCATATGCGGGTTTTTGTAGGCTATCCCCATAATCAAAGTGAGAGGTGCTGAGGGCCTACGGCTCTGGTGGTGACTGTTCACATAGGAAAAAGGACAGATAGGAGAGATGTTGTGAAAGCAGACTCAGGGGACTGAAGATAGAGAAAACTGAGGCTGACTGCAAGGGAGAGAATCTGGATGCCTAGAAAGATGGCAGAAAAGAGGAAACTGAAAGAAGGAAGTTAGGAAAAGGGATGGGTTTTGAAGGAAAAATAAGGACCACCTCTGTGACTGCATACATACTCTGCCGCAAACTTGTCCAGCCTCTGGAAAAGCTCATTTTTCAATTCCAGGTTCTCCACGATGGCTTCTATCACCAAGTCAGTGCTATGGACCACAGAATTCGCATCTGTGCTCAAAGTGATGCTGCCCATGGTCTTCTTAATAAATTCATCACCAGCCTAATAAGTGTGGAGGAGAGAGGAGAAAAAAAGTCACACCCTTCATTTAGAAATATTTCGTCATAGTGCCAAAACAGAGTGAGGAAGACCAAGAAACAGAGTGAGGAAGACCAAGAAACAATGAGCCCCAGGAAATATCACTACATGCTGAAAATGAAATCTTCCTATATCCCACTTCAAAGAGGTTAGTCTATCAGCCTAGTTCTAAACAGACATGCCAATATTTTTTTTTAAGGCAATTGGGGTTAAGTGACTTGCCCAGGGTCACACAGCTAGTAAGTGTCAAGTGTTTGGTCTGAGGCCGGATTTGAACTCAGGTCCTCCTCACCTCAGGGCCAGTGCTCTATCCACTTCACCACTTAGCTGCCCCCGTATACATATCAATCTTTATGTTGATAAGGAAGAAATGCCGATTGTTCAAGTACTCAAAATCTATTTCTCTACATTCTTTGGTATCATTCTTTCTAGCCCAATAATTCTTTTTATTCTTATTTTCAATACAAGCCCGTAGCTCAGTTCTCTAAGAAGGTCTTGAATTTAGACTGTTGTTCTCCATTATACTATCTATTTTTTTCCAGCACAAAATAGATTACAAGAGAAAAAGCTAGAGGCAAGGTAGGGGACAGAGCTCTGGGTTTGGAGTCAGAAAGACCTGAGTTCAAATCTGGCTTCACATACTAAGTAGCTATGTGACCCAGGGCAAGTCATTTAACCTCTGTTTGCCTAGGAGGAGCTAGGTGGCTCAGTGGATAGAATGTTAGGGCTGCAGTTAGGAAGACTTGAGTTCAAATCCAGCCTCAGCTGTGTGACTCTGAGCAAGTCCCTTAACCTCTATTTGCCTTAATCCACTTGAAAAGGGAATGGCAAACCAATCCAGTGTCTTTGCCAAGGAAAACCCTGTGGATAGTACGGTTCACAGGGTCATGAAGAGGTGGACGCTGAAAAACAACAATAAGGGTAGGGGGCTGAGGAAATTGGATAGTCTCACAAAAGCTTTGTCAAATTCAAATGTTTCCTTTATTTTCCATCAAGTATTATCTATTTTATAGGTTATTTCCAGTACTTCTTCTAGACGTCACTCTAGTGTGTGTGCCCATTTGGAAAGTTTTTTGAAGTCTATTTCTATAATCAAAGAGCCTAAATTCTAGGTAGTGACTGTGTAAGTATAGAGCAAGAGACTGTTGTAAGGAATGGTAGATTAATTCAGGAATACAATTTAAGTTGTATTTTTTTTGGTCAAATTTGGTAAAAATCAACAAGGCCCCTCTAATGTTATCTTAGAAGACTAAGAATTACACAAATTCAAAATGCCAAGGGGTCAAGTTAAAATTGTGGAAAGACAGCAGGATTTGGTGAGAGCCCTGGGCTTGCACCCCAGTCTGCTATTTAATCTCTGAGTGGTCTTTAAGAGAGTCACTTAACCTCCTGGAGTGTCAGTTCCTTCATCTGTAAAATAATGAAGTTGCACCAGATGGCCTCAGAGCTCCCTTCAGCTCCAACCCTAAGATCCTATCTTCTTACTGTGTTCAGCCCAAATTCAATGCCCCTGGAGGTCTCAGAAATATCTGAATAGGACAGCTCAAAAAAAGAGAAATAATTGCAACAGGATGATTCAGAAACCAAGAACAGCCTCCCTGGTAAGCAATGGCATAACAAGGGATTCTGGTACGGGCAGTAGATGAGTGATGCTGAGGACAAGCCAGAGATGTTGAGGAACTCTCCAGCCTCAGAGCCCCCATCGGGGTTTCTCTGATGCCCATGTTCCCAACACACTCGTGGGGCCTCATGAATCACAAAAGCATGCCTGATGGCCCTCTCCCTCTCCATTCTGCTTGCTCAACAGAAACGTGCTGTCTTCTTGGACTTCTTTACCTCATCCATACAAAGATCACAATCAATTTCCAAGTGGTTTGATTTGAAGGTATAAAGATGAAAGTGTTACCTGAGGATTCTCTGCAAATTTCTTTTTGGCCACTCTCCGGAGGCTTTCTTCAATTCCTTTTTTGGACTTGGCCAGGATCTCATCTGTCTGGTCCACTAACACAACCGTGTGTCCAGTTGATGCAGCAACCTGGGACAAAAGAAATGCCATTCAAAAAAGTCAACTGAGGAAATGCAGGGATTAAAAATTCACAACAAACAAGAGAATATGAAACAGAAAACTCAAGCTTTTTGCCAGATTTCTTGTCATAATTATTGAGAAGAACACGCAGACCACTTGACTCACACTTAGGCAAGGCATAAAAATGTCAGGAAAACTAAGGCTCAAATCCCACCATTAGCAGTGTGACCTGGGCAGGGCCAGTTAACCTCTCTATGCCTAAGTTTGATTTGATAGCTTCTAAGGGAGGAAATGAGGCAGCTCGATGGCTCAGGGGATAGAACACTGAGTCTGGAGTCAGGAAGACTGGAGTTCAAATCCAGTCTCAGACACTTACTAGCTGTGTGACCTTGGGCAAGTCACTTAACCTGTTTGCCTTAATCTACAGGAGAAAGAAATGGCAAACCACTCCAGTATCTTGGCCAAGAAAATAAACGGTATTGCATGCTAATGGTCCATGGGGTCACAAAGAATTGGACATGACAGAACAATCAAAGGAGAAAAACTATAAAACCTCAAGCAAGGTTATACAAATAAACTCCTGTGCCTCAGTTTCCTCTCAGGCAGTTATAATCACCTCTGACCTCACAGGAATATTATTGTAAAGAGGAAATGATGTATTACTAAAGTATGAAACCTGAGCAAATGCTCAAGTAAACTCAACTCTTGTTTTTAGATGAGAGATTGCCCAGGCAGATGCTGTCAATCAATAGGTATTTACAATGGATATAAGGTAATAGGGGAGCCCCTAGTAGCAAGGGGTCTCAGCAAAGACTTCACCGATGTGGCACATGGCAACTGAACGGAGTTTCAAGAAAACAGGATCCTAAGAAACAGATTTGGAGGAAGTGTGTTCCAAGCAAAAGCCTAGTGACTACAGATAGAGCGCTATGTATCACAAAGAATAAGGAGGCCATTTTAGCAGCTGGTGGGTCAACAAGAATTTGAGTACCTACTATGTGCCAGGCATTATGCTAAGCACCAGGGATACAAAGAAAGTCTTTGTTCTCAAGGGAACCCACAGGCTCATGGGGACCGGGGTGAGGACACACAATGCAAACAATTATGTACAAATTACAAACACATGTGTGTGTGAGTGTATGTGTGTACACACACCACAGACAGGATAAATCAGAGATAATCAAAAGTTGTGAGAATGACACATCATAAGGCTGCAAAGGTAGATTGGAGGCAGGCTTTGAAAGGCTTTAAATACCAGACAGAGGCATTTGTATTTGACCACAGAGCTGATAAAGAGTCAGTGAAGTAGGAGGGTGATGCGGTGAACCTTTAGTACAGAGACACAGACATCCAAGATAACTTCACCGCTCCCTTTTAATTGACTATTAATTATTAACTTTTGAGTGTAGCAGCAAGAGCCATGACAGAATCACAAGGGTTAGAATCTCACCTTTGATGCTGTGGCTTAAAAAAAAAAAAGATAAAGCAAATTTCTCAAAGTGGTTTTAAATACTCAGGAGCAACTACAAAATTGAAAGGTTAATTATTGCATTTCTACGAGCTTCACCTCCTGGCCCTTAGTTTCTCCCATGCCTATTGGTGCTATAGGCCAAGTTCCTTCAGAGGGCTGACCAGAGGCCCCTCCTCTCCCTCAGCGATTCCATGTGCTCTCAGGGGTCCAATCCTGACCACATGCAGATGATTTCCAAATGCACATACCCAGCCCTAATTTCTCCCTTTCCCTTCATTTTCTGCCCCAAAGGAGCTTCCCTTCCATCCTGTGATAGACACACTTACTGCACAGTCCTACTCGGATGGCCCAGGTTCCAAACTAAGGTCATCGTCTTCCACCCCAACCCACACCAGACTCGCCCATCCTCCAGACTTTCCTATTTCTTATGATGTGCCTACCATTTCTGTCAAAATCAATCTGAAAAGATAGGCTGCCATCAGACTTAAAGGGTTATAGATGATGGCAGAGATTGTATTTTATCCTACAGGTAACAGAAGAGGTTCAAATCTGAGACATCCTCCACATTGACTCCTTTCTCTTCCCTCATATAACTAATCACCCTACTTCAGTCTCTCCTTACTCCATGCCAGTCTAGACTATTTTCTTTTCTTTTCTTTTTTATTTTTGGTTAGGCAATCAGAGTTAAGTGAGTTGCCCAGGGTCACACAGCTAGTAAGTATCAAGTGTCTGGGGTCAGATTTGAACTCAGGTCCTCCTGACTGCAAGGCCGTAGCTCTATCCACTGCACTACCTAGCTGCCTCAGTCTAGACTATTTTCATACCTTCTGGTTCAATCCATCCTTCTAACAGCTATCAAAATGATCTTCCTAAGTGAGGCATAGGCCTGATCATGTCCCTGCTCAAAACCTGCTCAAAAACCCTACAACTGCTGGAATAAAATATCAACCAATAAGCCTACATGCAAGGCCCTTAACACTTTGGCTCGAACCTACTTTCCAGTCTAAGTTCACATTACTCCTCCATTCACACAGTATCCATTCCAAGAAAAATGGACTCCAGCTGTTCTAGGAATTTGATACTGCATTTTCTATCTCAGGTGGCCCATTGTTTTCTTTTTTTTAAAAAAAAATTATTATTTTTAACATTTTTTTTAAATTTTGGGTTCCAGATTCTTTCCTTCTTAAAATATAAGGGAGTTGTCATTGAAAAAAAAAGAGCCATTCCACAATTGATAAATGGTAAAAGGATATGAACAGGCAGTTTTCAAAAGAAGAAATCAAAGCTATTTATAGTCATATAAAAAAATGATCTAAATCACTATTGATAAGAGAAATGCAAATTAAAACAACACTGAGGGACCACCTCATACCTGTTAGAAATGACAGATGCTAGGAGGAGTTGAGGGAAAATAGGTATACTAATAAGTGAAGTTGTGAACTGATCCAACATGGAACTACGCCCAAAGGACTACAGAACTGCGCATACCCTTTGATCCAGCAATATCACTACTAGGTCTGTACCCCAAAGAGATCAAAGAAAAAGGGAAAGGTGCTGTGTGTACAAAAATGTTTATAGTGTTGAGGGAGTGCTCATCAATTGGGGAACGGCCAAAGAAGTTATAGCATATGATTGTGATGGAGAACTTGTGCTATAAGAAAAACCTGGGGAGACTCATGCAAAGTGAAGTGAGGCCTTTAAGAAACTTGCTGTACTTTTTTTTTGACATTACTTCATGGTTTATGGTACAGAGCAAAATGGAATTTCCCTGATTATCTCTTTTATTAGGTCTATTTTTGCTCTCACTTTGTCTGAGAATGAGGTGGCTACTGCTGCTTTTTTGTTTTTTAACTTCAACTGAAGCATAATGGATTCTACTCCACCTCTGTATTTTAACTCTGTATGTCTTTCTGTTTCAAACAACATATGGCTTCAGGTTCCTAATCCATTCTGCTACCCACTTCTGTGTCACCGGTTAGCTCACCTCATTCATATTCCATTATGATTACTAACTGTATTTCCCTCTCTCCTATGTTCTTGTTCATCCTCTCTTTTTATCCTGTCCCTCCTAAAAAGTTTGTTTTCCTGCTGACCACAGCCTACCTGACTCCACCCTCCTTCTTAGCACTCCCTGCCCCAAGTCTCTTATCTCTTTTTCCTCTTATTTCCCTATGGGGTAAAGTATATTTCTATACACAATTGAGTGTATATATGTATATGTATTCTTCCCTTTCTGAAACAATTCCAGTAAGAGTGAGATTCAAGCATTTCTTGCCACCCTTCCATTTCCCCCTCCACTGTAAAAGCTCTTCTTTGTATGCTTCTTTTTTTGTGAGAAAATTTCCCCCATTCTACCTCTCCCCTTCCCCCTTCTCCCACTGCATCCCTGTTTTTCACGCCTACTTTTTTTTTGAGGGGAGAGATCATTTCAACATAATCGATTTACATCCATGCCCTCTCTCTCTCTCTCTCTCTGTGCATGCCCAATTCATTCATCTGCTCTCTATTTTATTGACGTAAGAATTTATAGACATAAATTTTCACCTAAGTACTGCTTTGGCTGCATCCCATAAATTTTGGTGTGTTGTTTCACTGTTGTCATTCTCTTTAATGAAATTATTATTCCTATGATTTGTTCTCTGACCCACTTATTCTTTAGGATTATATTATTTAGTTTCCAATAAATTTTTAATCTATCTTTCCACTGCCCTTTATTAAAGGTAATTTGTATTGCAGTATGATCCAAAAAGGATGCAGATAATATTTCTGCTTTTCTGCATTTGGTTGTGATGTTTTGATGCCTTAAGTCAATTTCTGTGTAAGTGCTGTGTACCATAGAAAAAAAAAAGGTATATTCCTTTCTATTCCCATTCTATTTTCTCCAGAGGTCTATCACATCTAACTTTTCTAAAATTCTATTCACTTCCTTAACTTTTCTTGTTTATTTTTTGTTAGATTTATCTAGATCTGAGAGGGGAACATTGAGGTCCTCCACATTTAGTTTTACTATTTCCTCCTGTAACTCATTTAACTTCTTTAAAAATTTAGATGCTATACTATTTGTTGCATATGTTTAGTATTGCAAGTTATAGTTTCTTTCCTTTTTTTTTTTTTTTGGCTAGGCAATGGGGTTAAATGACTTGCCCAGGGTCACATAGCTAGTAAGTGTTATGTGTCTAAGGCCAGATTTGAACTCTGGTCCTCCTGAATCCAGGGCTGGTGCTCTATTCACTACACCATCTAGTTGCTCCCCCCTTTATCTCTTTTAATTAAGCCTATTTTTGCTTTTGTTTTATCTGAGATCATGATTGCTACCTCTGCTTTTTTTTTTACTTCAGCCGAAGCATAATAGATTATGCTCCAGCCCCTTATCTTTACTCATCTCTGTGCTTCAAATGTGTTTCTTATAAACAGCATATTGTGGGATTTTGATTTTTTAATCTATTCTGCTACCTGCTTCCATTTTATAGGTGAGTTCATCCCGTTCATATTTAGTTTTGATAACTATTTCCCTCCATGCTATTTTATTTTTCCCATTTATCTCTCTCTCTTTCACCTTTCACAACTGTTTTATTTTTGACCACCACCTCCCCCAATCTGTCTTTCCTTCTATCAGACCCTCTCCCCCTCTTATTTTCATCCCTTCTTACGTCTCCATAAGGATAAAATGGATTTCTATATCCAACTAGGTCTATATATTATTCCCTCTCTGAATCAATTCTGATGAGAGTAAGGTTCAAGAGTTGCCTGTCACCCTCAACCCCCATCTTCCTCTCCACTGTAACAGCTCTTTTGTGCCTCCTTTGTGAGATAATTTACCCTATTCTACCTCACCCTTTCCCCTTCTCCCACTGCATTCCTCTTTCTTACCCTTTAATTTTTTTTTTGCTATATCATTCTATTACAGCCAGCTCATACTCTCATCCTCTGTCTACATATATTCCTTCTACTTGTCCTAATAGTAATAAAGTTCTTAAAAGTTACAAGTATCATCTTCTGATGTAGGAATATAAACAATTTAACCTTATTGAATCTCTTATGTTTTCTCTTTCTATTTACTTTTTTATGCTTCTCTTAAGTCCTGTATTTGAAAATGATTTTTTTTTTGTTCAGCTATGATCTTTTCATTAGGAATTATTGAAAGTCCTCTATTTTATCAAATATCAATTTTCCCCCCGATCATATTCAGTTTCGCTGGGTGATTTTTAGTTGTAATCCTGGCTCCTTTGCCTTCTGAAATATCATATTCTAAGCCCTCCATCCTTTAATGTAGAAGATGCTAAATCCCATGTAATCTTGACTATGGCTCCATGATATTTGAATTGATTCTTTCTGATTGCTTGCAGTATTTTCTCCTAGGCTTGGAAGCTTTGGAATTTAACTATAATATTCTTGAGTTTTCATTTTAGGATCTTTTGGGATGTGATTGGTAGATTCTTTCAATTTCTATTTTATCCTCTAGTTCTAGAATATAAGGGCAGTTTTCCCTGATAATTTCTTGAAATATGATGTTCAGGCTTTTTTTTTTTAATAATCATGGCTTTTAAGTAATCCAATAATTAATTCTTAAATTATTTCTCCTGGAGCTATTTTCCAGGTCAGTTGTTTTTCCAATGAGCTATTTTACATTTTCTTCTATTTTTTCATTCTTTTTTGTTTGATTGATTTTTGATGTCTCATGGAGTAACTAGCTTCCACTTGCCCAATTCTAATTTTTAAGGAATTATTTTCTTCCATAAGCTGTGTGTATCTCCTCTTCAATTTGGCCAGTTCTACTTTTTAAGGAGTTGTTTGCTTCAGTGAAATTTTATATAACTTTTTCTATTTTGGGGCTTCCTTTACTAAGCTGCTGAGTCTTTTTTCATGATTCTCTTGCATTACTCTCATTTATTTTCCCAATTTTTCTTCTACTTCTTATTTGATTTAGAAAAAAAAAATTTTTGAGCTCTTCCAGGAGTTCTTTCTGGGTCTAAGACCAATTCACATTTTCTTTGAGGATTTGCATGTGGTTGTTTTGACACTGTTGTCCTCTTTTAAGTTTATACCTTGATCTTCCCTTTCACTATAGTAACTTTCTATGGTCAGGTTCTTTTTTTGTTTGTTTTTTGCTCATTTTCCCAAGCCTAAAGTGGGGATCTGCTTCTGGAGTGCAGAAGGCACTGTTCCAAATTTCTTGTGGTAGGGCCTCACTTCTATACCCCCTTGGATATAGTCTGCCTCTGGTTTACTCAGGCACCACTCCAGTGAGACAGACCTTTCCTGCTGACCCTCCAAGCTGTTCTGGGCTAGAAAAATGCTTCACTGCTTCAAAACTGGTTTTGAGGAGTTATTCTAAGGTTATGTGGAGAATCTGCAAGAACTGCGGCAAATTCCTGCCTCACTCCACCACCTTGGCTCCAGAAATCTATGCCCTCTTTCTATATAAACAACTGCTCTAATAATGATAAAATTCTTAGGATATACATATCTTCTTCACATATAGGATGTAAAGAGTTTAATTTTATTGAGTCCCTTGTGATTACTTTTTCACATTTCCCTTTTCATGCTTCTCTTGAGTCTTGTATTTGAAAAACAAATTTTCTATTCAGCTCTGGTCTTTTCATAAGGAATACTTAGAAGTCCTCTATTTCATTATATATTCATTCCCCCTCCTTCCTCCCTGGAAGGACTATACTCAATTTTGCTGGTCAAATTCCTTTTTTGTTTGTTCATTTTCCCAGCCTATTTCTTCACTTTAAACTTTTATGTTAAAGTTGGGCTCTGCTCATCTTGGGGTGGGAGGCACCATCCCAAGCTTCAGGCTGTTTCGTGCTGCTGTTTCAAGCCCTAGTTCTGGGGGTCTGCAAGTTTTTGGTGCTTCCAAAGTGGTGCAATGGAGGGAGAGGTGTGCTCCCTGCTCTCCTGGTCTATGCTCCAGTCTTTACCCAGGAAGGGCCCTTGGCTCCTCAACAATTGTAAATGTTTGTGCTCTTCTTGGTCCTGGAACTGCAACAAGGTCCCCTGCTCTCCTGTAGCCACGAATGTCAGTGCTCCTCTTTGCCCTGGAACTCCCACCAGATTTCCTGCTCCTTTGTAACTGACCATAACCACTCCTTTCCGCCCTACAACTTCAACCCAGAACTGTGTATTGTTAATAGAGTTGCCAATTGGCACCAGCAGTACCTACAAAGGGTCCCCTGTAATCTCTTTCTGACCAGTTGTCCAACTCCCCCCCCCCATCTCTGAGCTGAGAGCTCCTGAAGCTGCTAGATCTTAATTGAATGCACACACCAGAGGAAATGCCACCCCAGCAAGAAAAAAAAGTAATTAAAAGACCTGCTAGGCAGCTGTTTCAAGATGACAAAGCATATATGTCAAATGACCCTGTGTCAAAGTGATTTAGGGGACAAAATTATGTTTATTTTACCCGTTCATCTGGGATAAGTAAAGCCTAACTTAAGTAGAAAGTGAAAAAGAAAATCAGGTTTGGAGGTGAGCTGTTGACTGATCTTATTGGGTTATATTCATTACAGGTGAAGCACAAGGTGTCAATTTATTAGTGAAACCTGTGACCCAGTTTCCCTTCCTGCCTCAGCCAGGTAATTTTACCATTCTTCAAAATCCTGATTCAGGGGCAGCTATGTGGCACAGTGGATAGAGCACCAGCCCTGAAGTCAAGAGGACCTGAATTCAAATCCAGCCTCAGATACATAATACTTAGTGACCCTAGGCAAGTCACTTAACCCCATTGCCTAGCTAAAAAAAAAAATCCTGATTCAGTCGGGGATCCTGGAGGGACATATGTGGCTTTGGGGCCACAGGTTCCCCACCCATGGTTAAGTAATAAGAGGGCAAGGTAGCCGGTAGAAGTAGAGAGTCAGGAGGGATAGGAAATAAGAAACGCACAAACATAAAAGTGAAGATCAGAAGTAGAATCATTGGGGAAAATACGTGTTTATATGTATGTGTGTGTGTGTGTGTGTGTGTGTGTGTGTGTGTGTGTGTGTGTGTGTGTGTGTACACATCTATATCTATATATAAATATATCCATGCTTAATTGTAGCCTGGAGGAGAGAGGGGGGAAGAAGGGGAAAAAACAAAGTAAAAAGTGTACAGCAGAGAACAAAAGAAAACCTACGAGGAAGCTAATAAAAGATGGATAGATCGGAGCAGCTAGGTCGCACAGTGGATAGAGCACTGGCCCTGGAGTCAGGAGAACCTGAGTTCAATTCCAGTCTCAGACACTTACTAGCTGTGTGACCCTGGGCAAGTCACCTAACCCCAACTGCCTCACCCCCCCAAAAAAAAAGATGGATAGATCTCAACACAAGGTGTAGTATTTAATATACAGGCTTTCTTGAAATGGAAATTAATTGCCACATATTTTGAATTCTCTCATGTTCTGCTGTGCCCATGACATGTTTTTTCTTTTCTTATTTTATATTTAAGTTTTAATATTTGTTTATAATATAAAAAAGAGAAAAAATAAAAACAAAATTCATCTGGAAGAACAAACAAAAAAAACCCTGGAGGATCTTACCTGTCTAAACTGGTCTTTCTGGTCCCATGAAGGGTCAAGACTTGAAACCTCAGTAGCAGTTGGTACATTTGTTTTTAGAAATCCTATACCTACTTCTCCATTCCAGTTTCTCTCTTGGCCCACTGAAAGCATATGACATAAGCCATCCAGTAGACATATAAAAAAGGTCACCTCTATCCAAGCCCAAATTTGGACACAAGAGAGGTCATGAGAATGGAAAAACTACAGACAAGAGGGGGAAATTTGTGAACAATAATAATTGCCATTCATGTAGCCCAATAAATTTTCCACAGCACTTTCCATATATTCTCTCATTTGGGCCTCACAACCACCTTTGAGGAAGGTAACTACAGATGATATTTCCCATTTTACAGATGAAGAAACTGAGTCTCAGAAAGAATAAATGACTTGCCTATAGTCACACAGCTAGTAAGTGTCTGAGCCAGGATATGAACCCAGGTCTTCCGTGCCTGCAAGTCTAACAAGCTATCCCCTACCTGTCCACTATACCATACTGAGGTATGAGTATTTTTTTCCATTAGGTTAAAAGCTCCAAGCTCCAATGTCCAGCCTATTTCATGACAATGCCACCACTGTAATACTGTGCAGGACACTGTCCCAGGGGCTGGATAACATACCAAGGTGAAGGAGACAATCTAGTAGGAGGGATACAGTATATACACAAAAAGCTATTCATGCAAGATAAAACAGAGCTGGACAAACCTCGCTGTTTGCCTAGTCTTATGTCCAATAAGCAAAGCTTGGAAGTTTGTCAATGCTCATGCCAGGCAGAAATTCTAATGGAAGACTGCCCAGTGGAATGTGCAGAAACTTCAACTCAAAGTAGCGGCAAGATTCAATCATACAGAGGAGTATTTTTAGAGTAGAGTACTATAAAAATAGCCAAGGTGAACAGCACCCTTGTCAAAGGCCCTGAGCACACTGGGCCCAAGGCCACACAAACATACTAAGGAATCAAACGGTGGCTTGGGGGGAGGGGATGAAGGTGGTTGGGTTTCGAGAGATTGGGGCGGGGGGAGCTAGGCATTGCAATATATACTTGCAGCATGCGTCCTGTCTTCTAACTTTAGCAGTGAATCTGCATATTAAATCAAATGGTGTGGTAACAACTCTTTATTCTCAGGATCATTCTTCTTATATGTTCAGTTGTTTTTTAGTTGTGTCCATCTTTTGATGACCCCAACTGGAATTTTCTTGGCAAAGATACCTAAGTAGTTTGCCATTTCCTTCTCCAGATCATTTGACAAATGAGGAAACTGAGGCAAACAGGGTTATGTGACTTACCCAGGGTCACACAGTAAGTGTCTGAGGCCAGATTTGAACCCAGGAAAAGGAGTTTTCTCGATTCCAGGCCCAGCACTCTATACATTGCACCACCTACCTGCCCACTATTCTTCATTAACAACTTACACTTATGTATCACCTTAAGCTTTAAAATGTGTTTTCCCCAACTGAAATTTGTGTTATTATAATGATCAAGCTTAACCTTGAAGATGAAAAAACCCACCTACCTCTCTTCTTTGCAGAGGTGGGTGCTAGGGTTATGAAATACTGCATAGTGTGTCAGACCTGGTTGATCTGTTGCTTATCATGGCTGAAGTACTTTCTCCCCTCCTCTTTTTTCTATTCTATTCTTTGTTACCTAAGTAGGGGAGAGGGGAGGACATGCCCAGCAATGAAGGTGATATAAAAAAAAGGTATCCAAAAGAAACACACTGGGCCATTTGTCCCAGATAAATGAGTCAAATGTAAGCCTTTCCAAATCAACAGAATCTGGCTCACTATTCCACGACACTGAGGAGGTCCGGTCCAATCTGGGTTTCTAACTCCACCAAAAGTGACCTTCCTGGCAGGAGTTGAGGTTCCATTCAATCTTCCCGGCGTCTTTAGGGCTAAGAGTAAGTTAAGCCTCAATTAGCCTCTATCGGCTGGCTCTCATCCTTAATGTGAGATCTCCATTCTCTTTTCTCCTGCCATGAGTCAAATCAAGTCACTGTGGCACTATAATCAATCAATAAGCATTTATGAAGCATCTACTGTGCTATGAACCATGCCGTAAAGGAATGAAAAGACAAACAAATGGAAAGCACGTAATAAATGCTTGTTGGCTCAATAGAAACTCCTTGAGGTGAGGGAATGTCTGTTTCTTGTGGAGAATTTGGCACAGTGCCTGGCACACTGTTAGTATTTAATAAATGGATTCTGGGGAAACAAAAAGTATACATCTAAGTAAATAGGAAATATATATAAAGTAGATATAAGGGAAGGTAATTTTCTGGGCAGGGGAAGGAGGGTGGAGGTAGAAGTGAAAAGTGAACACATTTCAGGCACCCAGGGGAAAGGCGCAGGGACAGAAGATTGAACACCTGCATGAAGATGCGTACAGGAAGGAAGGAAGCATTTATTAGGCACCTCCTACTACTAAGCACTTTACAAATATTACCTCATTTGATCATTTATTAAGCACCTACTATTACCAAACACTTTACAAACATCACCTCATTTGACCTTCTCAACAACCCTGAGAGGTAGATAACATTATACATTATATACATATACATATATGTATACATATATGTATTTATATATACATATATGTATACATATACATATATATTTATATATACATATATGTATACATATACATGTGTATTTATATATACATATATGTATACATATACACATGTGTATTTATATATACATATGTGTATACATATATGTATACATATACATATGTATTTATATATATACACATACATATATATAGAATGTATATACACATACATTATACAGTCTAGGAAACCGAAGCCAACAGAGGTAAAGTGACTTTCTCAGCATTACACAGCTAGAAAGTGTCTGAGGGAAGATCTGCATTTAGGTCTTCCTGACTCCAGGCCCAGAACTCTAACCAGTGCACCACTTAGCTGCCTCTAGGGTAGAAGGGAAGAAATGTAGAATAAGCCAGGAAAGGTAGGCTGGAGCCAGACTGTGAAGGGCTTTCCAGGGCAGAACTGGGTTCTGACAGCTGTGTGGACGATGAATGAAAATGCAGGCAAATGGATATCAGCATGAACTCAACCAAATCAAGAAGGTTCTTCATTAAATACTCACGCCTTCAATTAACAAAAACCTGAAAGCTTTTTAAGACCCCCTATCTCTCTATTGTGTTAAAGATAGCCTACTTTTCCAGGTACTCTTATATATTCTCTTCTATTCTATGGTCTAACAAAGATATCATCTGCCATTTTCATTTTTTCCTGCCTCAGTGACTTTGCCCATACTGTTGCCCAGGCTAAGAACCTGTCTCGCCCACCTTTCCACCTGCTGAAATTTTTCTTAAGGGACAGCTAGGTGGTACAGTGGATAGAGCACCAGCCCTGCAGTCAGGAGGACCTGAGTTCAAATCCAGCCTCAGATCAAACACTTGACACTTACTAGCTTTGTGACCCTGGGCAAATCACTTAACCCAATTACCTAAAAAAAATTAAATAAATAAATAAGAAATCTTTCACAAGTCAAGCTCAGAAGCCACCTCTTTCATGAAGCCTTCCCTGACTTTCACCCCCATGGAAGCACTGGACTTGGTGTCAGAAGACCCGACTTTAAGTCCTACCTCAGATACTTCCTAGCTGTGTGATCCTGGGCAAGTCACTTCACCCATCTGCCTCAGTTTCCTCAATCATGAAATAGGGATAAAAACAGCACCTACCCTCAAATGACATAATAATTGTAAAGTGCTTAGAATGGTGCCTCCCCATGATAGCTGCTTAATAAATACTCTGTTCCTTCCCTCACCTCCAAAGTAGTAAAGTAACTTGCTACCACCAGACCTCACAAAGCACTTTTCTTAAGCTCCTTCAGGTGCATTTGTGTTCCATTCAAATTCCTTCCCAGGGTGTGGATTCCATCCTAGGCTCTCAAAGGTTATTTAGGCCAACATTTTACCCAATCTACCAAGCGTGAAGGAAAAAGTATTTATTAACCACTTACTATGTGTTTAGGACTGTGCTAACAACTGGGAACACAAATACAAAATCAAAGTACATGCCCCTCTAACTGGGAGAGACAGCAGACATTGAGGCGTGGCCCACGAACCCTCCTGGGGTCCAGAAAGGTATGAGATGTTAGTGGCAGTAAACTGACTCATTCATACCTCCCAGGAGCAAGGCCAGAGTTGATCTGATCAAGGTTCCAGAAGTAGAGGGGAGGAAGGGGCACAGAAGGGTATTTGTACCACATTATGGAGAAGACAGACACAAAGCAGAGAATGAAACAAACATGCCAGGCGCCTGCCTGAAATAGTGGGCCAGGTGGCTCAGTCCCCCATCTGAACAGGGGCCCCAGGGCAGAAGTGCCAGATGATATGAAAGGGTTAAATCCTCAAGGGACTGGTTTCTGGTGCTGCAGCCTTGACATCCAGGCCAGGGAGGAGGGAGTGAGGCATGTATGTATGTTGAACCAGGACCAGCCTAAGTTCAGAGAGGGTCACTGCAAAAGAGGAAGCAAACAAGTGATGATCTTGAGGTAGGTGGTAACATAGAAGAGTGCCAGACCTGGAGTCTGGAAGACCTGAGTTCAAATCGAGACCTTAGATGCTTCCTAGCTGTGTGATCCTGGACATGTGATTTCACTTCTCTGCCTCAGTTTCTTCCACTGTAAAATGAAATAATAACAGTACCTACTTCCGACAGTAGTGTGGATCAAACCAGATAACACTTAGCAAAGTATCTAGAGCAGAGGAAGGGCTTAATAAATGCATGTGTCCTTTCCTTCAGCAATTCAAGGAGTGAAGGTGTAAAGAGGTTGTAATTCTCCCACCTACATGAAGTACTAATGCAGCTAAGATCACAGATTTGGTTAGAGCTGGAAAAGGCCTTAAAACCCTCATTTTACACTGAGGAGGGAAAGTGATTCAGCTCATATAATCTACACCACAATCCTAGGAGGTAGGTATTGCTATTAATATTATCTCCAATTTACAGATAAGGAAACTGAGGCTGAGAAGTTAAGTGACTTGCCTGGGGTCACATGGCTAGTAAATGACTAAGGTGGAATTTGAACCCAAGTCGTCCCAAATCCAGGTCCCATCACTGTAGTGAAGTAAGAGAGGAATGGAACAAGCATTTATTAAGTGCCTACTATGTACCAGGTACATTTCTAAGCTTTACAATACTATCTCATTTAGGTTAGGAGTGTCTTTCCTCTCCCTGGCCCCTGCCTGGTCACCATTCCTGGTTCCAGGTGACCATGTGGGAGCTGGAAAAGGGTGGGGTGGGGGAGGCTGCTACTTCCACCCAGGTATAACTTACATCTGATGATTCACTCAATGCACAAAAGTAATCTCTGGTCCTCCCATCCCTTTTCCTCTTAGGAACTCTCCTGGTGAGAGAAGGGGAAAGATGTGTAATTTCATTTATGAACTATCCCCCTACCAAACAGTAGGCTCCATAAAGACAGGGACAGTATCTACCCTAAATTTTGTATTCCTCCCAACTCCAGTACCTTCTAGAGTGCTCTGCGTATAGTACTTTCTTATTAAACACTGGCTTATTATTAACTGTAAGAGGGGCAGCTAGGTGTCGAAGTGCATAGAGTGCTGGGCCTGGTATCAGAAGACTCATCTTCATGAGTTCAAATCTGGCCTCAGATACTTAGCAGCTGTGTGACCGTGGACTAGTCAGTTAACTCTGTTTGCCTCAGTTTCCTCATATGTAAAATGAGCCGGAGAAGGAAATGGCAAACCACTCCAGTATCTTTGTTAAGAAAATTCCAAGGGCAGCTAGGTGGCACAGTGGATAGCGCACCGGCCCTGAAGTCAGGAGGCCTCAGACCAAATACTTGACATTTACTAGCTGTGTGACCCTGGGCAAGTCACTTAACCCAAATTGCCTAAAAAAAAAAAAGAAAAAGAAAATTCCAAATGGGGTCATGAAGATCAGACGTGACTGAAATGACTGAACAATGAAAAATGAATATAAAAAAATTAAATATAAAAAATAAGTGGTTTCCTGGATTTCTCCCCTCTCCTGCAACAGACGATTGTGGAATCTGCTGCTGCTCCATCCCAACTCACTGCTCCGACTTCTCTGCTACCTCTCAGGGAGGACACGGCAAAGCTTGCTGGGCTGACGGAGGCCCAGGACCATAGCCATAGGCACCAGGGCACCCTCTGCCAAGACCCAGCACAGGATCCAACTCAAAGACTAGACCCCATTTACAAGCAGGGGCACAGACATCAGGCCCAATTGTTCTCTTCCTCTTGCGCTAGAATGAGAACTGAAGCTGCCTTCTGCCATCATCGGACTTTGGAAAGCAGGAGCCCTGACTACATGCTCAGTCTAGAGGCAGCATTCAGAGTTTGGGGTCAGATGACCTGGGTTCAAATCCTGGATTTTGTCCCTTAATACCTGTATGAATAACTGTGAGCAAGTCACTTAAACTTTTCTGTACCTCAGTTTCCTCAACTGTAAAACGGAAGGGACCGAAGGTCAGATCTCTTTTAACTCTATCTATGGTCCTACAATCTGATGATTCACAAATTCTCACCTCTTCCCAACAATATAGAATCACAGCTGCCTAAGTAAATACCACCCCCCACCTCCTGCTCTACTCCTCAGGTATTCAGCTCTAGCCCTCTCAAGTTCCTATCCAGCTCTACTTCCCCTTCATGGGGCCCTCTAGGCCTTTCCTATTGTTAACAAATTTCATTTTAGACATTTTCTTCTTTAAGCTCTTCCAACTTCAGTCAGAATGAACCAAACTCTCCCACAAGACATTGCGTTCCTAAACACGTTCTAATGTATAGGGTGTACTTTCCTCTACACACACACACACACACACACACACACACACACACACACCCTTGCTCACACCCTACAGCAATCTTGTTATTTCTTTTTTTTATTTCATTCCAATTTATCACCTTTGTTTTCAAAGGGGACCAATGACATCATGGGATTAAAGGGAGGCAGAGTTGCACAAAGTTGTCAGCCTCACTCTCTCTTCCACAGTCATCAAAGTCCATGGCCCGGGATGCAGTGGGTGACCTTGGAGTCTTGGATGCCTGACCAAGCTCTAAGCCTCCACAGCACCTGCTTCAGCACCCATTCTACCAGGACGTCTTCATATGCTTGGGTAGACACCCCTCTAACTCACTGACAGATTTGAAGCCTGTCAGTTACCCTCAACCTGGTTTAGCCCATCTACTGAGATGGTTTAAAAACCAGCGTGTGACTGCTGCATGTGCTACAGCTTCTTGAAGCTACAGTGGAGAGGTGGGAGACAGGCGGACACCAAAGGTGCACAAGCAGCCCTAAAACGGCCCTCACACCAGGTGCTAGACCTCCCTAAACACCTCATACGCCTATATATCTATCACCCTATCCAGACTCCAACAGTAGATACCCACTGGCTGCCAGGTCATTCTCCCTCCTTTCTCAAGGAATTCAGTACTTCTGTCTTTCTATCCACTTCAAATCCTGCCTTTGGAAACTTTACTACACATATTGCTATCCCCTCAAATACCCTGGCCTCCCAATTCAGTGACCTCTTCAACCCCCATGATTACATACTCCATACAACTCAGCCATACAGACATACGAGTATTCGTGTCCTGTGATCCTAACATCTCCTTGGTGTTCCACCTCTATGACCCAGACCTCTGAATTTCCTCTGACCATCCACCTCTCCACACACCTCACTTTCCTTCTATCTGTTTTTCACCCTCACCATGACCTCTAGGCCCTCTCTCCCAGGCACACTACCCCTGCTCTGGCCTGGCTTCAATGTCCCTCCCCCCCAATTTGCCATGTCCATCTACTGGCTTCTTCCCTGTATCCTGTGAACTTGCCTAGGTTACCCAACCTCAAACAGGTTTCACTTAACATAACTATCTTCCTAAGTTATCATTGCATAAGCTCTCTTTTCCCCTTCACAATCAAACTCACAGAAAAAGTTGTCTACCCACATTAGCTCAGTCCCCTCCTCTCCTCTCACTCTTCTCAGTCCCTTGCAAATCTGGCTTTTTATGCTATCACTCAGTAGAAGCTGCCCTCTCCAAAGGGCTTAATGACCTCTCAGCTATGAAATCTGAGTCTTTTCTCTTTTTTTCTTTTTCTTTTTTTGTAAGGCAACTAGGGTTAAATGACTTGCCCAGGGTCACATAGCTAGTAAGTGTCAAGTGTCTTGTCTGAGGCAGGATTTGAACTCAGGTCCTCCTGACTCCAGGGCCGGTGCTCTATCCACTGTGCCACCTAGCTGCCCCTATGATGGTCTTTTCTCAGGCCACATCTTGACTTCTCTGCAGCCCTGACATTATTTGACCCACAGTCCTCCTCAATCTTCTCAGTTTCTGGATTTTTGTGACATATTTTCTTGGATTTCATCCTACCTGAGTCTACTCCTATTATCGTCCTTTGCTGGCTCATCATCCTTGTCACATAGGTGTCCCCCAAGGCTCTGTCCTGAGCCAACTTCTCACCTCCCTCTGTACATCCAATCTCTTAGAGACCTTATCAGCAGAGGCATCATGGTATATAGTACAGTGGTGTCAAACTCCCTTGCAGGCTGCATACTGACTTAGAAAACCACAAACTAACATTATCTATGTTCAACTGTTTTTTATTTTGTATTTTATTATAAATGTTAAAAAATAAAATTTATGTGTTATTTATGACAAACTTATAAATTATACAAAATATTTTGTTTTATTTATAAATTTATTAAAAATCTTAATAAAAATTCATAATAAAAATTTGTTTTTATAAAATTCATAAAAATTTTTATTTTATTTTATATAAAATTCATGAAAATAAAATTTATTTTATATAAAATAAAAAATTATTTTATTTCATATAAAATTTATTAAAATAAAATTATTTTTCATTTTATATAAAATTCATAAAAATCAAATGTGTTTTATATAAAATTCATAAAAAATAACATATTTTATTTTAGATAAAATTCATAAAAATAAAATTATATTTTATTTTATATAAAATTCATAAAAATAAAATTATATTTTATAAAATTCATAAAAATAAAATTTTGTTTTTATAGAATTCCTAAAGATAAATTTTGATTTTTATAAAATTCATAAAAATAAAATGTTATTGCTTTTATAAAATTCACAAAAATAAAATTTTTTGCTTTTATAAAATTCACAAAAATAAAATTTTACTCTATTTTAATACAATTCACAAAAATAACAATTTATTTTATTTTAATACAAGTCACAAAAATAAAAAGTTATTTTTAATAAAATTATAAAAATAGAATCTGTATTTTATTGTTTTATTTCCCAATTATATTTTAATTAGTTGAGCTCTGCAGACCACAAATGCCGCCTTTAGTATGGTAGACAGAGTATCAGACTTGGAGGAATGAAGATCTGGGAGACAGATCCCCTGAGATATCCCTCCTAAGACACCTAAAGTCTTCCTGAGCATCAGTTTCCTAATATGTAAAATGCAAGGGTAACATTAGACAGCTGCATAATCTATGTATAATTAGACAATGTATAATCTAGGTATAAATCTATGATCTATGACTCCCAGATTGATGTATGTGGCCTTATATGCTGAGTTCTGGTCTTCTCCAAATGGACAGGCATCTCAAACTCAGCGTGTTCAAAATGGAACTCATCATCTTCCCCCCAAAATCCACTCTCCTTCCTAACTTTCCTACCTCTGTCAAGGGCATCATCAAACTTCTAGTCACTCAGGTCTGAAATCTTGACTCTTCACTTTCATTCATGTTCCAAAGTCAATCAATCGCTAAGTCTTATCCAATTTAGCACAGCACAAGGAGGGGTATGGATTTGGAGTCTGAGGACCTGGGTACGAATCCCACCTCTTCACTCTACACTTACACCTGTGTAACCTTAAGCCATTGTACCTGCCCTCTACCTCCCTGTGACTGTTTCTCCATCTGTAAAATGAGGAGTTTGGACCACATTAAAAGTCCTTCCTAGCTCTGGATCTCTCATCCTTCCAGGTCTAAATCTATATATAAATCTGTCTATCTATCTATCTATATATCCATAGTTCTTCTTTCTATTCACGTGGGCCTCCACCCAAATTCAGGCCCTTCTTACCTCTTCCCTGGATTATTACTGTGGCCAACGTCTGCTTGCCACAATAAATCAACATATCCTCTTCAACATATCTTCCACTGAGCTGCCAAACTGATAATCCTGAAGCAAGGTATGACCAGGTCCCCTGCTCACACAGCTTCACTGGCTCCCTATTTCCTTTAAAATAAAACACAAACTCTTTCGGCTTTTAAAGCCCAGGCTTACTACACACTACTCCCTTTCACATACTCTATATTCCAAACAAACTGGCCTAGTTTCTAGCTCACCCAAGAGAACATTTCATCTCTCATCATCTCTCATTCCAGGCTGGTCCCAATACCTGGAAAACACTTCTCCCTCACCTCCATTCCTCCAGTCTCCTTCAAGGCTCAGATTAAGTACCAGCTCCTACAGATAACCTGTCCCAATCTTCCCCAGTTATGAATTCCTTCCCCTGAAATTATGTTGTATTTACTTTGTGGACATGTAGTAATTCCTTATCTGTGCAAATGTTGGTCTCCCCTAACAAGATGTAAGCTTCTTGGGGGCGAGGGCAGTTTCATTTCTCTATGTCCCAGCACAGAGAACAATGTCTGGCACCCAGTAGACTTTAATGTGTGACCTTAGGCACACATTAAGCCCTGCATTTGGAGGCAAGAACACCTGAGCTTGAATCCTACCTCAGACACTTGCTACTGCAGCAGTATATCCCCAGGCAGTCACTTAACCCCAGGCTGCCTCAGTTTCCTCATCTGTAAAATGAGAAAAATAGCACCTACTTCTCAGGGTGGTTGTAAGGATCAAATGGGGCAGCTAGATGGTTCAGTAGATAGAGTGCTGCACCTGGAGTCTGGAAGACCCAAGTTCAAATCCTATCTCAGACACTTTCCTAGCTGTGTGACCTTGGGCAAGTCACTTAACCCTGTTTGCCTCAGTTTCCTCATTTGTAATATAAGCTGGAGAAGGAAATGGCAAACCTCTCCAGCATCTCTGCCAAGAAAATCTCAAATGAGATCACAAAGAGTCGGACATGACTGAAAGAACAGAACAATACCAAATGTGTGCTAAGCAAGATTCTGAATAGAAAACAAGCCATGGAACTCTGGTCCCATACCCTATTGACTCACTGGTAACCTATAGGGAGGTCCAGTGGGCTTCCATTTCCCCATATGTAAAATGCAGTGACCACTCTTCACAGAAGTCCTGGAAGCTTTACTTATATCCTTCATAGTATACAATTATATACTTAACATAAGTATATGCTTTACCTTATATATTTATATACTTCATATTTGTCCCATGAAGTGAAAAAATACGATATAGCTCCGCTTTAAAATAATACAATCACCTCTACTATTCAAGGCTTACTTAGTGCTATAAACTTTCACATCAGTCCTAGCATCAGGTGGAAGAGGAACTGGCAATCATTTTAAGTCAGAAGGTAAAGCATTAGATAAACAAACACATTAAATAAGTTAATTCCACTTAAATATTAACTCAAAGGCAAATCCTTCCAAGGGAAGGATGCTGAAAGTACAAAAACTCTAAGTAAAACATTACCTTCTTGGTAGTAAATAAAGAGGCCCATCTGCTACTTCAATATAAATAATGAGTCATTTAATTTACTTTATAAATTCACATCAATCTCCTACAAATGCATTCACGATCAAATGAGCCATGGGATATGTACAACACCGTTAGAGTTGCTATTTAAAAGAAAACTCACCAATTTTGTGCCTTTCTGGCTAAAATTCAACATGTTGAACACTTACTAAGCACCTACTGAATACAGAGCAGAGTGCTAAGGGCTTGGGGAAATACAAAGTCATAATACAACAAAATCTCTATCTTCAAGGAGTTTAGAAGCTAGTAAGAATGTAGCAGAAATGTTACTCATAAAAGAGGAAAAAAAAGCTACTGAGGAGCTAGAATAATTCTTGATTAAAATTAAAGTATTTTTAAAAAGCCAAAATTAGTCACTGGACACAACCAGGCGGTTATCTGCTTTACTTACCGAGGGTTTTTTTTTAAAGCATTCCCAAAAGTTCACAGCAATCCAAAACTTGCCAGAGGCCTACAAAATTATGTAAAACTTGACTGCAAATGCTTTGTGCTCAAGCATACCCAGTATAGAAGTAATGCCCACAGGCACAATAATTATTTTGTTCAATTGCCTCTGACTCTTCATGACTTCCTACGGGGTTTTCCTGGCAAAGATACTGGAGTGGTTTGCCATTTTCTACTCTAGTGGATTACCCAAACTGAGGTTAAGTGACTTACCCAGGGTCATACAGCTAGTAAATTGTCTGAGACCCGATTTGAACTCAGATCTTCCTGACTCCAGGCCCAGCGTTCTATCAACTCAGCCAACCAGCTGCCTCCACAATAATTATTACTTTTAAATAATTACCTCTGAATCATAACAGACATAAAATTAACGAAGGCAGTAATCAAACTTCTCTCAGTAAATATAAGGGCCAAAAAGTCATAATTAAGAGAGGTAAGCCTGACCTAGTAAATAGAGATTTGGCCTCTGCCTCAGGAAGGCCTAGGTTCAAGTCCTACCTCTAACACAAGGAGTGAGTGATCCTGGGAAGTCACTCTCTCATGTCCCATGCAATTTTCTAAGACCAAGTTTCTGAACAGGTCCAGAAGTGCATAGTCAGAGGAAATGTTCTTACCAGGGAATTCCCTAAAGCAATGAAATCACAGGTCTGGGTCTAAAACCAGACAAAACAATCCATTATCAGATTACAGATGTAGAGCCTGGAGGAAACTAATGGATCATCTAATCTAATCCAATCTAATCTAATCCTTTCATTTTACAGAAGGGGAAACTGAAACTGAGAGATTCTAAGTGACTTGGCCAAGGTCACACAGCTCAGAGAGAAGGCTAAGTGACTTGGCCAAGGTCCTACAGCTTCTGAACAGCAGAGCCAAGACTGAAATCCAAGCGTTCTGGCACCAAGACTCCTTCCATGGCTCCCATAATATACTACTGTAACACATGAAAAGTTCAAGACTTAAATTCTGGGTAATTAATAATTTTATTATTGTTACTACTAATATTACTGTTAATATTATTATTATTAATAATAAGATGGTCATTTGACTTTCTCTCATAAATCAAAGATCCCTCCTGGAGGCATCTTGATGCTTATATACCTTAGATTCCGAATGTGGGCAATACTGACCCTTAGGGGGGTACTGAAACAATCCAGGGGGCAGTAGTAGCCTCAGGTGCAAATGGGGGGCCTTGAAAGGATAAGGAAAGAAGATAAGAAAATTTTGAAAACCATATATGTGTTTCATCTATTGTGTAACAGGATTAAAGTCATAGCAATTACATTATTTCCCAAATAAACACACAAAATGCAAACTATAACCAATGAGTAGTCAAGTCACTGACAGGTCTTAACAAGCAAGTATTGGCAGGCAAGTGTACCACCCACTGCCCAGCATGTATCAGAATGAATGTTTACAATACGGTCACATGATGCAATATTGTATCATCAAAATTTCAATGCAGGAAAAAAAAACCCACAAAATTTGCAATAAATTATTAAATTTAAGATGCATCATTTTTTTTGAAATGATACAAATTTCAAAAAGCAACCATTAAAGGGTTAAAGAAAATAGATTTTGGGGGGGTGATAAGTAATTTTTTTTGAAAAGGGGTCAGTAAGCCAAATACATTTGGGAACCTCTGTTACATATGCTTCAGTTAATGAGAGAATGAATATTATAATGAGAGGTGGACCTATTCTATGGAGAGGCTGGGGAGCTAGCTTTGCTTAAGTCACTCTTAGCTCTACACAGATTATCCCCAGCCTCAGGTAATCCACACAAAGGGATATGCCCCCCACCCAAACCAGGCTGAACAGAAAGCAATAGGGTGAAATCCACCCAGATTAGATTTTCTTTGTAAGATTTCTCTTTCTAGGGGCAGCTAGGTGGCACAGTGAGTAGAGCACTGTCCCCGAATTCAGGAGGGCCTAACCTACTAGCTGTGTGACCCTGGGCAAGTCACTTAACACCACTGCCTAACCAAAATAAATAAAACAATCTCTTTCTAGTTGGGTGGGATAAGAATCCCACCGAGATAAAATGGTCTGGGTGAGCAAGGTCAGAAATCACCTGGAGAGACTGGACTTTGAGGGAGGAAAAAGAAAAGAAAAATATTAATGTCAATTAATAACTAGTTATTAATATGAGAGAAAAATAATCATTTCTCTCACTAGTCAGGGCTTACCAAGCAGCAAAGCAGAAACCTAAAACTCCAGCAAAATGTCAGAAGGAAGAAGAAGAGTAAGCCAATGCAGTGGTTCCTCATACCCTTTCCTGACCATCATTACCAATCTGGTAATAAAAACGCCCCTGTAGGCTTGGTACTGGGCCAATTGTAACCTGAGGACTCAAGAACTGCCACACTAGGTCAGAGCAGCCCATCAATGAGCCTGACAGTCCCTCTTGGCCAATGGTATCAAGGGATGCTCTTGTTGGGAGAGCCTGGGTGACTGATCTGATCTCAGATATCATTAGGGACATAGCCAAAATATCCCCAAGTTCTAGCTAAGCATTTCATATCATGTTTTCTTGAAACCCCACCAGCAAGAAAGGCGAAACAAGAATTCCCCACATTTTACAGGTGAGAAAACTGAATGATTTGCCTAGTTACAACCCTAGTAAGTGACAAGGCTGGGTTTCAAACCCAAGTCTGTCTCTTGACTCCCAAGTCTAGCATGATTTACATTTATGCTCAATCATCAAGCATTAATCAAACACCTAGTACATGCCAGGTACTTGGTTAGCTCTAGGTACAAAGACGAAGATGAAAGTCTTTGCCCATTCTATCAGGGGAGACAACAGCAGACATAATCAAACAAAGTAGATACAAAGTGAAAATAAGTTAAATGTCAGGAAGGGACCATGATATAAAAGTTTAATTACCCCCAACGGAGTTGGTTCTAAACTAGGTTATCAATTGGGCAATTAACCACAGAACCATAACTCTCTACTGAAAGAGGGCAGAGTACTACAGACAATTGATGAGATTAGAAATTCCTGGAAGGCAGAGGCTGTATCTTCTTTTTTCTCAAGTCCTTTGCTCCCTCCCTCTGGGGACAGAATATAATTCAGTGCTTGGTGCTAAAGGAAAGAGGTATAATATGGCTTCTGATTAAAGAGGTCTGGTGCCCAGTGAAGGTTCTTTCAAATTTGGGGACAAAAAAAAATCTTCCTTTCCCCCCCAAAGCTGGGAAATATCTGGAGGGAAATATGGAAGACTGATCCTGTGATTTCTTAAGAAAGGGAATTTCCTATGTGAGTAAACCTCCTCTACCCACACAAGGATGGCACTTTCTCTGCAAATTATAGTCTTAGAAAGTGTTCTCAGAGGGGTTAAGTGATTTGCCCTTAGATTAGAGTCCAGCTTACCCGATAAACCTGTTGTTTTTTCAGCTGGGTCTGACTCTTTGTGACCCCAACTGGGGTTTTCTTGCCAGAGATAGTAGAGTACAGATGAAGAAACTAAGGCAAACAGAGTTAAGTGACTTGCCCAGGGTCACAAAGTGCCTGAGGCCTGATTTGAACTCAGAAAGATGAGTCTTGCTAACTCCAAGGCCAGCACTATCCACCGTACCACCTAGCTGCCTATACCCTCTAAACTACAACATGAAATGTCGGGGAGAGAATCACTAAGAAAGCAAACAGTTCTTTGAAGATATACTATCTTTTCCAAATCAATCAAAAATTTACTGAATGCCTACAATCTTCTAAGTACGTGCTAATGTTGTAGGAGTTTGCTCACAATATCTAACATAAATCTATTGTATAGCCCTTTTTACTGCATCTTTTCTGACACAGAGAGAGACCCATAAAGTAGATGGGCTGATATTATGAATCCAATTTTACAGGTTAAGTGACTTGTTCAAGGTCACACAGCCAACAATGCAGCACGAACTGCCCTGGAGTTGAAATCAGAGCAACTGCGGTTTGAATCCCAGGTGTTCTCTCTCTTTATCTGCCTCCTTGCCTTCCCTCATGTCTCTGTTCAAATCCTACTTTCTCCAAGAGGCCTTTCCCAGGCCCCTTAACGCTAGAGCATTCCCGATGAGACTACTTCCAATTTATTCCCATACTTAGCTTGTACATATTCTGCTATCTGAAGTATTCTTTGTGGGCAGGTGCTGGTTTTGCTTTTTCTTTTTATCCTCAGGCTTTTCAAAGTGCCTACAGATAGTGTGTGTTTAATAAATGCTTGTGGAATTGACTATTATATTATGTCAAATGAAAATATCTGTAAAGCTCTTTTCAAATCTTCAAGTTTTAGACAAATATTAGTTACGTCACCAGCCTCTCTGGGCCTCAGATCTTCATCAGTAAAATTAAGGAGTTGGGCTAGAATCGCTCTAAGGCCTCTTCCAATTCTAAACTTAGGATTTTATGATCTTATTACCTGAAAGAACTCAGATCTTCTAACTGCTATTCCAGGGCAGCTTTTTATTATACTGCAAAATGGCACTCCACACCCTCAAAGTGCTTCCAACTTAGATGAAGTTAAAGCATAAAAGGTTTAATACCAGGTAGAACTTTTAAGACTGGCACAGGCAATAACAAGATTTTCTTCGCCAAATAAACTCTCCTGCAGCAGTAAGACCTCTGATTTTTCGGGGGGGGAAGGGAGAGCGCAGCGTGTGCACATCCACACCCCATCTTGCTCACCCAGATCCACAGCTCAGCAGGCTATCTTGGGACTGCAAACTAACAGATAAGGGGTTGACCCGAGGACTCCTTTTAACCCTTCCCAGGCAGCGGCTAAATTAGCAGCCTAGACGTCAGGGGAGCGGAAGAAAGCAAGGGCGAGGGTCTGTAGGGGTGCTGGAGGGGGAAAGGGAAGGGGACCTTGACCCAACTCACCTGCGTGATCCCCGCCCCCATGAGCCCACCTCCAATAACAGTCACGTGCTTGATGAGGATCTTCTTGGCCGAGGCCGCGGGTCCAGTGGTGGAGGAAGAGGAGGCCATGGAGCGCACGAACTGTCGGGTGACGAAGGCCATGTTCTAGCTGCAGGTAAGCACCGCTTGGGTAGCTAGCCAGGTAGATCTGCGCAGGAAGAGGCACAGATTATAGAGGCCGGAGAGAGAGTGACCGGAGACGTCACAAAGGGAAAGAGGCGGGGTGGAGGCAGGGCGTGGAACGTTCGGCCCCCAACGTTCTGCACCCCATTGGTCAAGTTCTGCAGGCTCCGGTTGGAAACGTCTCGAGGGCGGCAGCCTGGCGACCACGTGGGGGGAGGGCTCCAGCCTGTCCCCGCCCCCCTCGGAGCCCCAAGCCCAGCTGGGCTGAGCTGTGACCTCTCCCCGCTTTTCAGGCTCGCTCCTTCCCCGCCCTCTCTTGGGGACCCCCAGGCTTTGCTTTTGGGGAGAGGCTCCATGGGGTGCAGGGAGGCTCTCCTTTGCGGAGAAGTGTGCTGTGCTGCGCTTTGGAGTGTCCTCGGAGCCCTCTTTTTAAAGGAATCCTGTGTTAGCGCCCAAGCTAAACAAACGAGATGTACTTTGTACGCCACAAATTCTCCGTGGCTTGCCAGCGACAGAGGCTCTCACTCACGTTCTAGGAGGTTGCCCAAAATAGGTACGCGGATATTTTCTAAGGCGCCCCATATGTTTTACTGTATGTATACCACTAGGGACTGATTACTTCGGTTGGGATAATAAACTGTTAATACCTGCTTCTGGATGGAAACGCAACCAAGTTCCAACACATTTAACCAGTAGTATTCGATTGTAAAAATTATTAATCTTCTGTCCAGGATAATTGCCCCCAAACTAATAGCAACTGGGGTGGGGGGGATTTCGGTACCCTAATCCAGTTTCAGTACCAAGCATCTAAAATGTGCCCAGCTGGAGTGGCGTGTGCAAAGACAAAAGACAGTTCCTGCCATAAATGAGTGAAATTCTATTGAGAAAGTAATACTTTTTAGTCAGGAGGGCACAGACTGCTAATGTCTAGAGGCTGAAGGTGAAACAGCTAATAATACAACTTGGCTAGAAGGTAGAATTTGTGAAAGGTAGTAGTAGGAAATATATCTGAGAAGGAAGACTGAATTTAGGCAGTGGAGGGCCTTAAATGCTACAGTGAGGAATTTGTATTTTTTTTTATAAGTGATAAGGAGCTGCTGAAAGTTTTGGGGCACAGAAATGATCTAATCATTAGGAATGTCTCCAAGGATGCAGGTGACAACCCATGTATATGTTGCCCATACTGTTCAGCTCTAGTCTGTGGCTTCCCAGAATTTTGCTGTAGGCCCTCCCCCCCTTACTTTGTCACTTTTGTCTTTTTATCCTCAGGACTTAGTATATAGGGACTGGAACATAGTGGCAACTTAATAAATGCCTCTTGATTGACGTTAGGGGGATAAAAAAGAATATTTATTTTCCAGGTTATAATTTGCAGACTTGCAGTTAGATGGGTGTGTGTGTGTGTGTGTGTGTGTGTGTGTGTGTGTGTGTGTGTGTGTGTGTGTGTGTGTGTGTGAGAGAGAGAGAGAGAGAGAGAGAGAGAGAGAGAGAGAGAGAGAGAGAGAGAGAGAGAGAGGGTGAGGGAGGGAGGAGACTGGATCTGTGATTTCATTGGTTTAGGTTAACTCCCAGTCAAGGAGATTGCCTCTTCCCATGTCATCATCTTATCTGAAATTTATGGCCTTAGACTTGGCTCCATCACTAAAAGATTAAGTAATTTGTAATGGACTTGTATTTGTTATTATGTTGAAACAAGCTTTTGGAACCTGAACATCATATTAAATTTTGATTGTGGTTGAATCAAAACTATGAGAAAATGTAAGCAGTAGTTATACCACCATGAGTAAAAGCAATGCTTAAAGGCAGATAAACTCAGATTAAATTTAATGAATAATACAATTTCATGAGGAGAGTTGATCAAACACATTTTTTCCTCCTGCTAGAGAGTAGGTGACTATAATCAACAAACATTAAATATTCTGATAGAAATATTCACAGTATCAATTGGTTTTGTTTAATTATTTTTCTTTGTTATAAGGGAGAGTTTAGAGGTGAGGGAGTAGTATATAGGGAAATGACTGGTATAAAAAAAACAAAAAACACTGAACATTTTAAAATCAAATGAACTTTTTTAAAAAACTAAAAATTAAATAAAAGAAAAAAAGATTAAGTAATTCGCCTAGAGTGATATAGCCAATATGTGTCAGCATTAGGACTTGAATCAGGTCTTCCTAGCTGCAGGGTCAGTTTCCTATCCACTATCCACACTGCTACTGCCTACCCCTCTCATTATGTAACTAGCTAGCTAGCTTCCTTATAGAAAAGCTGTAGAATTGCTAGCTGACTTCATGATCCAGATCATCTAAGCTGACCGCCTCATTTTATAGATGAGGACATTTTTTGAGACACAGAGGGGAGGCAGTTTGCCTAGGGTTCCATGATTAAGTGGTCCCCAAAATCTGGTGCTTTTTTCCCCGGACCATGTTAATTTTTTTTTTTTGAGGCAGTTGGGGTTAAGTGACTCACCCAGAGTCACACAGTAAGGGTCAAGTTTCTGAGGCCAGACTTGAATTCCTGACTCCAGAGCTGGTGCTCTATCCACCACACCACCTAGCTGCCCCAACCACGTTAAATTTACCAAAATAGGCCAACATCTCCACAGAACAGAGTGCACCAAAGTGGTCCCCCTGTCAAATGAAAGGATGGATGGGATGAGCTGGAAGATTTCTACCACTTCCGCAGTGCCATGTAGGATTTCATGGTTTATTTTACTTGGGAATATCATGCTTTCTTACCAAGAAGACAAAGGGCTGGACTGAGGTATGGTTACGTTGGTTGCCATTCTACATGTCTTAATTTATGTACTTAATGCCACCATTTATGTATTTAACTTCTGCCTTTGCATGAGCTCTTAGTTCCCAATGCCTGGAACTTTCTCCCATCTCTTTTCTGCCTTTTGGAACTTCCCTCTAGGTCTCTTCAAAACTCAGTTCAAATGCCACCTCCTACAGGAAGTCCTCCCTCATATCAGCAGTTGTTGGGAACTCTCCCCCATCTCCTTGAAATTATTTGGTATTTATTTATCTGTAGATATGTTTCTTTCAAATAAAACTTAAACTCCTTGAAAGCAGGAGCTGTTTCATTTCTTGCAGTGGACACTCATTGACACGTAGCAGGCCCTTAAAAAGTCTTGTGGATTTAAATGGAATCAATAACAAGAATAATAATAGCATTTGTATGGTACTTCAAGGTTTGGTCAAGTAAAAGTTATATCATATCTATTAATAGTTTGCCTTTGCTTTCTTCAAACTGTGGTCTTTGAGTTCTCAGTGAACCATTAAAGGTTTTTGATGTAATAATAATATTTTCTATCACACTTTAAGGTTTGCAGAGTACTTTACAGTTATCATCTCATTTTATCCTCACAGTAATGCTGAGAGGGAGGTGCTATTATCATTCCCACTCTACAGATGGTGTTTTTAGCTTTCATCTTTATCCTGATGCCGTGCTATCCTTCTTTTTACAAGAAGTGTGTGCTCTGGGAAGCCTGATTTTTGCATCTTCTCTCTCCCTTTCCCTTTATTGCTTGTGAGGGTCATGGGTGAAGCTGCTTCAATTGGACACTGAGGACATAGCTGCATTCCCCCCTAAACTCTAAGAAATAATGCATGATGGTGGCCATACACCAGTTCAGACATTTGATACCCAGAACCCAGATGTCATTGAAAATAAGGTCGCTGAACCATTGTAAAAGCAGGATACAGACTCTGAGAGGTATATAATAGGAAAAAAAATGTGATTGGAAGAGAGATGTCATGCCTTCCTGAGATCCATGAGGGAAAAATTAGAGGTAATTGCATTTTCCATTCTTTTTTTTTTACATTAAAAAATGGTGTAATTTGCCCCAGACAAGCCCCAACATTCCACCTCAAACTGCAAACCCTCTCTCATAACTGATGCCAACTGCTTCAGAATTGGATGAAGATGTTGACAACCCTGTGAAAACTCACAGTTTGAGCCACTCTTCTCTTTAATGTGGGCAGCAGATCGACTCAATGTGCCTTCCTTTTTGCTACATCAACTTTCATAAGGTATATTTTTCTCTTTTTAGTAAATGCTATTGACTATGCAGCTATTTGGGAATTAGTTTTGGGGGGAGCCATGGCAAGGAAGCTCACTTTTTAGAATATGTTAATAAAAAGCTATATCCTCTAAATTGAGTTACAAACCTAGAGAAGGAGAAATATCAGTTAGCACATAAAGAAGTGTATCTCTGTGGGGCAAATAGGCTTCTGAATATGAGCTATTTTCTATAGATGCTTATAATATATAGAAACATATGGTCTCGGATTGTCAACCAAACAGACTTTGACCTTAAGGGAGGTTTGTTGGGTTTTAAGAGAGAGGAGTGTTTCACGGGTAAACACATAGGTTAGACCATTTGTTGGGAGGGAGAACACAGGAGGGCTCAACACTAACAGGTGTTCTAGCAGAGGTTCATTTTTGATCTGGTCAGACAGGAAGGCAGCTTTGGAGGGATTAAACAAGCTTACTTTATTCTAGTCTAGTTTTCTCAAAAGGGAATTTGCTGATAATGGGAGCACCAATTCCTACAGCATTCCCTAATCACACTTCTCCCGGGGGCTAGTGAGGATGGTCACACCAGTCCCCTAAACCTCAATAGGGGCCAGTTGAGGCAAACACAGTTTGCCCCGAAGCCTTGATGGGGGCCCATCAAGGCAGGTACATGTATTCCCTTATGTCTTACCCAAATCCCAAAATGGGTTCCCCACTCACTGCCCAATGCCCACTTGCTTTACAGGGCAGCAGACAAAGAAGGCATATTGCCAACAATAGCTTCACAGGTTAACTTTAGCAATATCATCATTCAGCGCAAGCATATTAGTATCACTGATGTCATCCCCACCGTGGTGGGGATGTTTTCAACCTTAATTTGTGGGAAATTTTACCTAGGATCCTGGAGCTATCATCTAAAAAGGCATAATAAAATCCTCCTTCCTTACAGGGAGACAGAGACTTTTTAATCTGCTGGTCTCTCACTGGCCTCAGGGGTTTAAGATTTGGGTGGATTCAGTGTACAAGAATTGAGGGTAAGACAAGGAAAAACATGACCGACCACCCATTAATACTTGAAGTGTTCTAGGTCCCACTGATGTGTAATTTAGAGCAAATGAGTTCAAGGAATGTCATGCTGTGGGCAGGTGAACCATGCAAATTACTTAGAAGTTGCAATAAGCCTCAAGGAGATATTTAGCAAGCCTAGAGGGAGTGGGAGACATCTGGTGATTTTTGCCTTTCATTTCTGCCTTTGTGGCAAAGGTCTCCAACTCTTTGTATAAGATCACTGTCTTCCTTGATTTGCATCTATGTAGCAAAATCAGAGAAATAGTGATGCCAAAAAAGTGGACATTCATGGCAATTATCAGCTTTGGGTCATCTGTGGTCCTATTATTAGACACGAAATTCCCCAGATTCAATACAGCCCAATCTATTCCTCCTCTTCCAATAGAACCAGCTCATTATCTATCTGCTGTAGGCATTACCATATTTATTGATGGAACTAACTTAATGGGCCCCCTGTCCAACTGAACGTGATAATCTGGGCAATATGTTTTTTATCCACTTTGTATTGTAGATGGTGAAGGTGATCACTTTCAAACGAATTTATATTTTACTCGAGAGGCTTTGTACTGTTTGTGAGCACAATAAAATTAATACAATGTACTCTGCAAACAGGAGAATTTGCAGAATTAAAAGGAGAGTCTTTTTGTTTATGTTCTACATAGGCTATTCTCTGTGACGCTGATGAATACCGTAGGTGAGCTTTTACTCTTGTCTTAGGTCTTATCATGTCTTGATGTTACTGCTTTGTGGATTGTTAGCTGTATCTCCATGGTCACATATGTTGTGTGATCTCAGAGTGCTTGGGTTCATCTACCTATTGTACAACATGTCATGGAATCTTACACAATTTCAACATGTGTGTAGAAGAAACCTTGTTTGAGTAGAGCTGTTAGGAATGCATTTTCTCACTATTAAGTTGGATGTTTAAAAAAAAAATAGTGTGATCTTATAGTCTCCGTACCTGAGTCAGTCGTATAACTATGAAAATGTGGTGATATACTCTGGCCCCACCCCCAAGGAAGTAAGAGAGGTAGCCACAAATACTTAGATTGACTAATGGGCCCACAAATGCATCTCCTAACACCAAGGGAATGAATTCTAACATGCTTTGTATTTATCCTAACTCTCTTGGGATTGTTGTCATCACTAGTGCTTGGGTTCTTCTTTCTTCCAATTGATATTTTTGTAAAAGAACTTGGCTTTCTTTTTTCTACTTCCATATAAAATTACGGACCCCCTTAACCAGAGTTTCCCAAGCTTATTTGGCCTACTGCCCCCATTAAAAAAAATACTGAGCACCCCCTGGAAATCCACTTTCTTTAATCCTTTAATATTTTGGTTTTTTTTTTTTTTTAAATTTGCATCATTTCAAAAAATATATAAAATATATATTTTTAAATGATGCATCTTATATTTAACAATTTATTATAAATTTGTGGGGTTTTTCTTGCATCGAAATTTTGATGACATAATATTATATCATGTAACCATATAGTATCATATTATAAACATGCACATGTTCCTGCCCGTGCATGCTGGACTTGTCAACATAGCAGACATGCTCAACTGCCAATACTTGCTTGTTAAGACCTATTGGTGGACTTGACCACTAATGGGTTGTAATTTGCATTTTGTGTGTTTATTTGGAAAATAATGTCATCACTACAATTTTAACTCTGTTATACAACAGATGAAACATTTTTTTTCCAAAATTTTATTATCTTCTTTCTGTATGCTTCCACTGCACCCTTATTTTTATTCAATGCCCCCCAATTGCAACTGAGGGTACTGCTGCCCCCCTAGGTCATTCCAGTACCCCCAGGCGGTGGTATTGCCCACTTTGGGAACCTATGCAACCATTTGGAGCCATTCAGAAGCACTCTACTTCTTGACAAAACCAATTTCCTGGATTTCACTCATGTGGGTGGTTTCATTTCCCAGAAAGGATGTGTGGGGTCCCTTTTCTATCTGAAATCTATTTTTAAAAAGATGAGAACCAGAAGAAAATAACAATAGTATTTATTATCATCATCATTATAATAATATCAGGATGATTTGGCTTACCTGTGGTACATACCAAGCTCTACAGTTGTGTTATCCTTCATGTACTTTGTATTACTTTGTGAGCATATATCTCTTCAATGTTTTGCAAATTAGCTTGTTATTGTTTAATCACTCAGTGACTCTTTGTGACCCCATAGACCATACTGTCCATGAGGTTTTCTTGATAAAGACACTGAAGTGGTTTGCCACTTCCTTCTCTAGTAGAGTAAAGCAAACAGATGTCACACAGCTAGTGAGTGTTTAAGGCTGGATTTGACTCAGTTTTCCTTACTCCAGCCCCAGCACTCTATCCACTGAGCCACCTAGTGGCTATATTTAAGAGCCAAATAATTAACTTCATTGATGCCTCATTCAAAGAAGCATCATTTCTCCTATTAATTGCAGAGACAAACTCTTTGCTAGAGAAGGGGACAGAAAAGAGTTGTTCAGACTAGAAAATTTTAAGAACTTTGTAGTTTTAAAGCTTAGATTCTGGCAGTCCTCTCTATTTCAGCCTGTAGGCAGCCCAGGCACCAGAGATATCATTCCCATCTTTCACATGGCCTTTCAGCCATTAACAGTGATGCAAGAAAAGAGTGAGTCAGCATCAATACCCTTCTATATCTGAACTTTCATATTTCACTAGAAGCAAAAATGGGGAAGGAGAGCAGGATTCATTGAAGAAAGGTCAGAATTTGCCTTTGACTTGCAGGAAATTAAAGAGTTCAAGCATATTGGGAACCACTTTAAAAAAACACACAAACAACAACTTTACTGATTATTTTAAAATCTTGCCAGATAGAAAGCCAGAAGAGAGTTGCTACTTATTACACAACAGCAAAGACAGAGTTCACTTAATAACTGGTAATACTAATGAGATGTTCCGGATTAATTACAAAGAAATTGCAGTAGCAATTACTGTAAGTAACTTGTGTAGGATGCTGCTGAGAGGGCTGAAATTTATTCTTGACACTCTTGCTTATACATATTTTCAAAATGTGTTTTAAACATTATGTGGTGATTAAAAAGAGACATAGTTTCTGGGTAATTTAATCATTTTGTTAATAAGGCTAGCACATTTATTAATAAAAGGATGGTCATTTAGCTGGCTCTCTTAGATCAAAGACAATCATGGTGGTGGGTTCAAGGCTTATATATTCCTTTGGAAAAGGAGTGGCAATCAACTCTTATTGGTTAACAATTAATGAGAGAAAGAATATTACAATGAAGGGCCGAGAGTGACATCTTGTGACAGAGACTAGCTCTATATCCAGATCCCCCCCAGCCTTGGGCAATCTATTCAAGAATTTATGTCCCATTCAAGCCTGGACTTGGGTGGCGTCTGAACAAGAAAATTAGGCCAATTCCATTATCAGCAATGTCCTTCAAGAAACTTGAATTTTTTAAAAATCAGGAATTTTAAAAATGGTGGGGGGATACCTCTGGATCTCCTCAAATTATTGGTTATTAATAATCATTTCTCTCAATGAGTAAATGCAAATATGTAACTAAAATCTCTATCCACAAGACCAAGAGGTCAAATTATTTCATTTCCTTAGGCATTTAAAAAACAAAGTTCCCCCAAGTAAGGGGGAAATGGGAGACAAAAGATAAATACTTATTAATTAAAATAAAATTAAGAGAATAGTAAAAAAAAAAATATTTCAACTTTTTTCTTATTTTTTTCAGCTGTCAGGAAATTCTTAAGCAGTACTTTTCTTCCAAATGCTATTTTGCTCCTCTACCTCCCATATTTGGAAAGCATTTCTTAAATGACCAAACAATGTGATATTCCCAATCTCTAGGTTGGGGGGTGTCAAGATTGGGACCAAGGAGTGTGTGTGATGAATACCTTGTTTGGAGCAAACTTTTAAGAATGCATTTTGTTATTGTTGAGTCTGATGCTTTTTTTTCTTTTTTGGTGACGCAGTTGGGGTTAAGTAACTTACTTGGAGTCACACAGCTAGTGAGGGTTCTGTGTCTGAGGCCAGATTTGAACTCAGGTCCTCCTGACTCCAGGGCCACCTGACTCTACCCACTGTGCCACCTAGCTGCCCCTCCGATGTTTTTCTGAGCAACAAATAACACATAACCATAGCTACACTCTCTGATAAACCTTTCCTTCGGGTGGAGATTTTTGATTCCCTGAAAATCACATGAAGTACACTTGAGTTGGTGCACAGGATAGAATGCTAGCCCTGGAGTCAGGAAGACTCATCTTCATGAGTTCAAATCTGACCTCAGACACTTACTAGCTGTGTGACCCTGCGTAAGTCACTTCACCCTATTTGCCTCAGTTTCCTCACCTGTAAATGAGCTGGAAAAGGAAATGGAAAACCACTCCAGTATCTTTGCCAAGAAAACCCTGAGACCTGCCAGCATTCATATTAGAATGGCATGAACTTAGCTTTCATGCGTACAACCAACGTAATGTAAAGCACACAACTAGGGGAATGTAGATAGGTTTAGAAATAGCAAGCAGTACTCTCATGCAAAATATGCCCTCTTAAGGGGATTTGTAATGTAATTTGTAATATAACCATTTGTAATATAACTGAGAGGCAATATGGTACAGTGAAAGAATGGTGGCTCTGGGCTTAGAGGATATGGGTTCAAATCCCATCTCTGCTACTCACTGTGTGACCTTGGGCAAGTCACAACCTCTCTCTTGGCCTCCATTTCCTCTGCTATAAAGTAAGGAGGTGGATGAAATATCCTTCAAATTCCTTTCCAATTTTATGATCCTTTGATTACACATCTAGATTTAGATCTTTACTTGAATGAACAAACTTCCTTTCATCCAAAACTTTTTTCTTCCTCACTCTTTCCTAATTTCTGGCATTTACTGAGAGCCTTCAGGAATGACACTGTCCTTGGCTGCTTTTTCTAGAACAGGTTGCCCTTTCATTCATACCTTCCACTCGTTGGGTGGGGGCGTGGTCCAAATACTCTGCTTTCATTTCCACTCCTAGATTCTCTACCACCATCACCCAGCAACTTCTTTGAGGCTCAAGCTAACCTAATTTATCATCCCATCAAGATCATGGTGGCTATTTTCTATCAACCCTCAAGACGTTCTCCTTCCTTTCTCAATGAGTTCAGGGCACGGCTCACAGTCTCTGCCTTTGCCCCCAGCTCTCTCAACTTAAATGACTTCAGTGGACATATTGATGCTCCCTCAAATACTCTAAATTCCCAGTTCCTCAATCTACTCAGTTCCCAAGGTCGACTCCTCCACCTCACCTCAGGACACACAGAGAGGATCATATCTTTCATTTTGCCATCACCCTTGAGTATTCCTTGTCCATATTCAAGGTCGTTTGATTTCTTATGCAGTGATAATGTCCTATCATTTCACCTGTTCCATTGCCATAGCCTATTCCTCTGTTCTACCTCAGCTACTCTCAGAAGTGGTTGTACCTTTGGTCTTGCCATCATCCACAAAAGTTCTACTTCCATGTTCGTTAACTCTGAAGTTCCTTTATCTAATCTTTTATCATTCCATCTTTTCCTAGACTTTCTGATCCCTAATCCTTGTCTTCATCTTTACCATGACCCTTCACCAATCCTTCCAATTCTCACTTCTTTCTCAGACCATCACCCCTGCCCTGGCTACACTTTTTGCCTTCCCTTTATTGACCCCATGATGAATCTATTCAGTTCATCACTACCCTTTACATTCAAATCTGTTGCCATCTTGTCCTATCACCAATCACACCTTGCCAAATCCCAAGTTTCCACCATCTGCTTCATTCTCTTCTGTTTACATGCTGCTGAGCAGAGCTGGAGAAAATCATGAAACCGTGTTAAATTGAGTCCACGACAAATTTATGCTGCAAAATCTCAACTGAGTCCTCACTGCAGCATGGCAATCCTTTAACATCTCCTTAATTGACTCAGTAATTGGACCTTTTCATCACTTTTCAATATCCCCTCAACTACCACTGCATCTCCCTCTCTTTACCCTTTCAGCTGAGAACCTTGCCTCATACTGTACTGAAACAACTAAGGCCATTTGCCAAAAAGCTCTCTCTTTTCCCTTCCTCCTCATTTCACAATACTTAGATAACTTCTCCCATTACCTTTTTCTTCACCCATCTCACATGAAAAGGTAGCCTTTCTCCTTGCCAAGGCAAACCCCTCAACATGATTGCTTAATCCTAACTCTCCCATCTAACAGATTGGCCCTTCCATCATGCCCATCTTCTCTCTGATCTTCAGTCTCTCCTTATCTGCTGGCCTTTTCTATGATGTCTACAAACATTCTCATTCTCCTCTTTTTAAAAATACCTTCTCACTTGATCCAACCATCCCCATTAACTATTATCCTATCTTCCTCCTCCTTCTCTTGGTTAAACTCCTTGAGGTAGCCATCTACATTAGATGTCTACACATCTTCTCATCTCTCTCACTTCTAAACTCTCTGCAGTCTTGCTTTTGACCTCATCATTCAAGTGAAATTTCTCCCTCCAAAGTTTCCAATGCTATCTTAAATGCCAAATGATGATTTGGCCTTTTTCAGTCCTCATCCTTTGTGACTTTTCTGTAGCCTTGGACCCTGGGAATCATCATCTCCTTCTGGATATCCTTTCTAGGTTTTTGTGACACTGTTCTTTCTTGGTTCTCCTCTTTCTATAACTGCCTCCTTCTCATTCTGTTTTGCTAGAACTTTATCCAGGCCAAATACACTAACCAAGTCTTTGTCCTTTTCTCCTCTTCTAATCTATCCTATCTCTCTTGGTTATCTAATCAGTTCCCATAGATTCCCTTATCATTTTGACATGTTTCCCTGATCTAGATTTAATCTCACTCCTGATCTCACCTGTAGCACAAGCAGCAGCTGCACCCTGATAAAAACCCTCTCAGAAGAATGGGCTAAACCAAGTTGAGGCTAACTGGCAGGCCTCAGACCCATCTGTGAGTTAGGGGGATGTGTACCCCAAGCATGTGAAGACGTCCTCTGGTGGAATGGGCAGATGAGAACAGTTTCTTCCAACAACCATGAAGACAGTTGAAGCAGGCACTGTGGAGTGCTTTGAGCTTGGTTAGATATCGAAGACACCAAAGTCATCCACTGCATCCCAGGCCAGTGAGTCATCTTGACTTTCCTCTTGCCACTGGACTTTGATGACTCTGGAAGAAAAAGTGAAGTTGACAACTTTGTGTAACTTTGCCTCACTTAAATCCAATTCACGAGTGACTCAAGACATTATCTGTGATGTCATTGGCCCTCTTCAAAATGAAGGATGAACAATGGTCTTTCATCGTCAACTGCCTTTTGGACATCTCAAATTGGATATCTGGTAAGCGTCTCAAATTCAATATGCCCAAAACAATGCATTATCATTCCCTCAGAACCATCCCCTCTTCTCAACTTTACTGTTAATGTTGTGAGAACCACCATCCTTCCCAGTTACCCAGGCTTGGTACCTTGCCATCTTTGATTCCCAATTCACACTTACCCTACATGTCCCACCTGTGGTCAAGTCATCATTTCTATCTTCATAACATTTCCCATATACATCTCCTTCTCTGCTCTGACCCTGCAACCACCGTGGCACAGGCCTTCATCACTTCACGCCTGGACTATTACAGTAGTATCATGAGTGGTTTCTGTCCTTTAAGTTGAGAGACCCGTTCTGCTGCCAAAGTGATTTTACTGAATAGTTCAGGTCTGACCATGTCAACCACCTACTCAAACTCCAGTGGTTTTGCATCACCTCCAGGAGCAAATATAAAATACTCTGTTATTTAAAGCCCTTTACAGCCTCATCCCTTCCTACCTTTCCAATCCATTTCTTTAATCTCCGTACTCTGTGATCCAGTTAAACTCATCTATTTGCTGATTCTCAGAGATGACACTAACTGTGTCTCTGTCTGTCTTCAGTGCCTGGAATGCTCTTCCTCCTCACCACTGCTTCCTAACCTCCCTGGCTTCCTCCAATACTCAGCTCAAACCCTACCTTTTACCATAAGCCTTTCCCAGTCCCCAACTACCCATTCCCATCCCTTCCTACTGAGAATATCTTACTATCTATCTGTCTGCCTATCCACATATGTATACAAGTAACTATGTACATAAAAGAATATATACAATATATTCTTTTATGTACATAGTTGCTTGCATGCTTTCTCCTCCCATTTTGTATTATCTATTATAATAATAGCTAATGTTTATATAGCACCTACTATGTGCACTAAGTGCTTTACAAATTTCTCTCATTTGATCCTCACAACAACTTTGGGAGGTAGGTGCTGTTATTATCTCCATTTTACAGATGAGGAAACTGAGGTAAACAGGAGGTAAGTGACTTGCCCATGGTCACCCAGGTAGTGAGTATCTGAGGTCAGAGTTGAACTCAGGCCTTTTTGACTCCAGGTCAAGCACTCTATGTACTGTACCACTTAGTGACCTATGAGCTACTTGGACAAAGGCAAAAGTTTTGAGAGTAAAATAAGAAGCTGTTGACTTTGGCAGGCATCAAGAAATCTCATACCTTCAGTTCACCTCCTGCAGAGAAAGCTGCAATATGAATGTTTGGATCACACTGTTGGATATGCTGGCTTAGCTCCATGATAACAGGGACTTTATTTTTGCCTTTCTTGGATCCCTAGCACTTAGCTTAGCACTAGTGCTGAGCACATAATAGGTGTTTTATAAATGCTGGTTGACTAACTGACTCCCCTTCCCACACACTTTAGGGCTAGGACAGATTCAGTTCACTTCTCACCTGATAAAGTGAGAACCCTCAGACCAACACTCAATTGGTCCCTCATCTAAATAATTTACTTTCCAGGATCATATTTCACTCCTAAGAATATGAGTGGTTACTCTATAGCTTCTTTCCTTTAGCTGATCCGGATCTCTAATTAGCTCCTCAAGAGGCAATAGATGGTTGTGATATGTTTTCTTGATAGGGTCCTGATAACTTTCTGGGCCAATTTTGTAGACTGACAAATTGACCAGCCCTTCTGCTACTTCGTATGGGTTGGTTTTCCATGAGTGCCCTGTTTTGTGTGTTCTGTGAACCCTAAGATTTATTTTTCTTCTTGTTGTTTAGTTGTTTTCAGTCACATCTGATTGTTTGCGACCCCTTTTGGGGTTTTCTTGGCAAAGATACTGGAGTGGTTTGCCATTCCCTTCCACAGCTCATTTTACAAATGAGGAAACTGAGGCAAGCAGGGGTTAAGTGACCTGCCCAGGGTCACCCAGTTAGTAAATGTCTGTGGAAGAATTTGCACTGAAGCCTTTCTGACTCATAGTCCAGTCATCTATCCACTGTACTCTCTAGCTGCCTCAATGAACATAAGCTTCTTTCTCTTAGAGAGCTTCTGAGCTAAAGCCATTGGCTAACAGTAGGTCTTCTTTAACCAGTCTCTCAGCTAAGAGATATACTTCTTTCTGAGCTGCTAAATGTCATCTTCATCTTCTGAAACTCCAGAGTTCATCAATAAAGCAAAGGTGGGTATCATGCAAACATAAACTGTTATGGGGTAAAACCTACAGCATCATTTTAATGCACAATGAAACTTTACTACATTGTGAGCCTGTCTGAGGTTGGGGATAGAGAGTGTGTTCCGGGAAGACTAGTACCTCTGGGGTGAGGGCCACTGAATCTTTTCCAGGGCTGCTTTCCACCTCTGGTGTCCACCTAATTCTAACCTGTGGCTCTAAGAAGCTGTAGCATACACAGTGGCCATACCCCAATAAACCACTTTGACAGACAGGCTAAACCAGGTTGAGGGTGACCAAGGGGTCTCCAACCTGTTGGTGAGTTAGGGGGGGTGTCTACCCAAGCATGTGAAGGCTTCCCCTGGTGGACAGTGTAGATGAGAGCAGTTCTTGTTGTGAGAGAACACAGCAGGTATCACATCCAAATAGCAGCCCTCAATGAAACAAAGTTGGCAAATGAAGGCCAGCTTACCAAAGTCGGAGCTGTGTATACATTTTTCTGGAGTGGCCATAGTGAAAGGGAGTGCCATAAAGCTGGTGTAGATTTTGCAATCAAAACTAATTAATCAAGAAGCTTATATGTCTACCAAAAGGAGTGAATGATGGGCTCATGACAATGCATTGTCATTTGCAGGAAAGTGCTGCATTGTCATCATCAGTGCCTATGCATCCACTATGGTGAGCCCTGATAAAGTCAAAGAAAAATTTTATAAAGATCTGGGGACTTTCGTTATCAATGTACCAAAAGAAAACAAGCCTGTAATTCTGGGTGACTTTAATGCAAGAACAGGCACAGACTACCAGACATGGCAGGGAGTCCTTGTGGGCAATGGTGTTGAAAATAGCAACATCAGTGGTCAGCTGCTACTGAAGACTTTGCATCTCATGACCTCATCACCACCATTGTCTTCCATTTACCTAAATGCAATAAAACTTCAAGGATGTGCTCTCGTAGCAAACATTGGTATTTAATAGACTATATCATTGTAAGGAGAAGAGACAGGATGTGAGAGTGATGTGTGGCACAGAGTGCTGGACTGATCATAGGCTCTCTGAGCTAAATACTCACATTCAACAAAATCAGTAGCCCCAAGGCAAGATAACTATCAGAAGACTTAATGTCACCAGATTAGAGCCTTCTCTGAGCATCAACAGTTTGTTGCTAACTTGGAAGGAAAGTTGGCAACACATAGTTGGCAACAGTGGAGCAGAAAAGGAGTGGGAAGCTTTCAGAGATTTGATATATGGCACTGCATTTGCTTATCTGGGTCAGAACACTCTTAAACATCAAGAGTGGTTTGATGAAAATGGTGGGGAAATTCAGAAACTGCTAAGTGAAAAACAAGAACTCCACAGGGTTTACCAGCATCATCCATCTGTAACAAGGCAGCATTAACACCATCAAAAGTAAAGTACAAGCAAAACTTAGATACAGAATTCTTAGCTCAGTTAAGAAGGCAGATGAAATTCAGTTTTACGCTGATAGTGACAATCCAAAGTGTAATACCTGGACAGTCTACCAGCTCCATGCCAGGAAATTGAATCATTTATATTTGAAATGCCTTAGGAAGATTCTGAAGATCACCCATCAAGATAAGACAGCAGACACTAAAGTCCTTTCTTGAACTAAACTGCAAAGCTTTCAAAATCTACTGCAAAGGGGCAGCTAGGTGGTGCAGTGGATACAGCACTGGCCCTGAAGTCAGGAGGACCTGAGTTCAAATCTGGCCTCAGACCAAACAGTTGACACTTACTAGCTGTGTGACCCTGGGTGAGTCACTTAACCCCAATTGCCTTAAAAAAAAATCTGCAAAGAGCACAACTCTGATGGGCTGGCCATGTTACGTGTTCAAAGGCCAAACATACACTTGCCAAAAAGACTATTTTATGGAGAACTCACACAAGGCAAGAGCCCATAAGAAGAAGCTATACAAGGTCACTGTCAAGGTCTCTCTGAAGAATTTTGGAATTTTCTGCATGACATGGGAAACACTGGCACAGGACCACTCAGCATTCATGACGTGTCCTCATAAAAGAAGGTGGTGTGCCCTGTGAGCAAAGCAGAATTGAAGTAGCTCAAAAGAAATGCAAGATGTGTAGATTTAAAGAATCCACCCCAAATGTTCTCATGGACTATTTGTGCCTGACCTGGGGTACACTATTCTCAGCTCATATTAGTCTGCTCAGCTACAGTTGGACACACTGTAACTTGACTCTAACATCTTGGCAAAGATACTAAAGTGGTTTGCCATTTCCTTCTCCAGCTCATTGGACAGATGAGAAAACTAAGGCAAGCAGGGTTCAGTGACTTGCCCAGGGCCACACAGCTAGTAAGTGTCTGAGACCAGATTTGAACTCATGAAGATGAGTCTTGCTGACTCCAGGCTTTGTACTTTATTCACTGCACCACCTAGCTGCTCCTTATGCTATAGAATCAACTGTTTTTTGCAATCAGCAAATAATGTGGTAGAATCATATTTTCTCTTCACATGTCAGTCAGTTGTATTAATTATGAAAATGTAATATGATGTAAAAAATCGTTGGTAAAAACTTGCCTATTTCTTTCTGTTTTCATGAAAGAATACCCACAAAATGTGTGATCATACTCAGAAGATGTTATAGGAATGAGAAAGTATGTATTGGGTCTGGAAATTGCCAACCCAATTATTGTCCTTTTTAACGGTTTTTTTTAAAGTGATTACTGTGATCCTTCATATTCTTTTAATTTATTTTTTTTTTAATTTTAGGCAATTGGGGTTAAGTGACTTGCCCACGGTCACACAGCTCGTAAGTGTCAAGTGTTTGGTCTGAGGTCACATTTGAACTCAGGTCCTCCTGACTTCAGGGCCAGTGCTCTATCCACTGTGCCACCTAGCTGCCCAATCCTTCATATTCTTTTAGAATCTTCCCCTCTTTGAGTTATCATGAAACTTGACCCTGATTTCCTTTAAAATTGTATTCCATCCAGCATGGATTTCTTTGGCATATATTTGGTCAAGTACAAATGCTCTGTCCAATCTCAGCTTCTTAAATAAATACAACTCAACACTTATTAAATGTCTATTGTGCGTAAGGCTAGGTACTGAGGATACTAAAATGAAAAAAAAATCATGATAATTTTCCTCTCCTCCCCAATTCTATAATCCCTTGGGGGTGGGGAGTATAGCCCGCCACAAGTATAATACAACATAGAGTGTGATAAGGGCAGAGGAGTAACCCAGATACAGCGCTTTAGGAATCTTAGGTGTTACCTATGCTTTAGGGAGTAGAAAGAAGATGGTGACCCAGTGATAGAGACTGAAAATAAGTGAGAAGAACCCGGAGGAAGCTAAGATAGGAAAGATTATAGAGAAAGAGAATCAACAACATGTAAGTGTAGTAGAAAGGTTAAGCAAGGTGGAGCTTAAGAAAGGGCCTTTGAATTTAACAACCTAGAGGTCACTTTTATACAAACATAAGCCCTCTCTCAGTAGGTAAGTGGTTAAAGGCTATGAGCAGAGTTCTGTAACAACTGCAAACTATTAAGAATGGAATGAAAAATACTCCCAATCACTAATAAGAGAAATGTAAGCCAAAACAATTCTGAATCCCCACAGAAAAGTGGCAAAGAAGACAAAAGGCTGGAGGAGATTTAAGGAAAAAAAATAACAACAACCCAATATATTTATGCATTATTGGTCCAAACATTCTAGAAGGAAATTTGGAAATGATGAAAATATTCATATCTTTGACCGAGAGATTCCACTGTTAGACATATACTTCAAGGAGGTCAGTGACAGAAATACAAGCCACAAATATACAAAAATATTCACAGCAGCACTTTCTGTAGTAACAAAGAAGTAGAAATAAAATGTGGTGCTGATACCTAAATGAGAAAGAGTCAAAATAGAGAAAGAAAATTAAAGACCAATTTCCCTAATGAATATAGATGCAAAAATTTTAAATAAAATATTAGCAAAAAGATTACAACAACTTATCTTGAGGATAATACACTATGACCAGGTAGGATTTATACCAGGAATGCAGGACTGGTTCAATGTTAGGAAAACTATCAGCATAATTGACCATATATCAACAACAAAACTAACAGAAATCATATGATTATCTCAATAGATGCAGAAAAAAATTTGACAAATTACAACACCTATTCCTATTAAAAACACTAGAGAACATAGGAATAAGTGGAGTCTTCCTTAAAATAATAGATAGTATCTATCAAAAACCATCAGCAAGCATTATATGCAATGGGGATAAGCTAGAAGCATTTCCAGTAAGATTGGGGATAAGGATGTCCATCGTCACCACTATTATTGAATATTGTGCTAGACACGTTAGCTGGAGCAATTAGAGAAGAATAAGAAATTGAAGGAATTAGAATAGGCAAACACAGCTATCACTCTTTGCAGATGATATTATGGTATACTTAGAGAATCAAGCAAAAAATTGCTTGAAAGAATAAGCAAATTTAGCAAAGTTGCAGGATATAAAATGAACCCACACAAATCGTTGGCATTTCTCTATGTTACTAACAAAGCCCAGCAGTAAGAGATAGAAAAATTCCATTTAAAATTACTATAGACATTGTAAAATATTTGGGAGTCTACCTGCCAAAACAAAATCAGGAACTATATGAACACAATTACGAAACATTTTACACACAAATAAATCCAGATTTAAATAATTGGAAAAATATCAGTTGCTCCTGGGTAGGCTGAGCTAATAAAAATAAGAATTCTACCTAAATTAATTTACTTATTCAGCACCATACCAACCAAACTACCAAAAATTATTTTATAGAGCTAGAAAAAACAATGACAGAATTCATCTGGAAGAGCAAAAAGTCCAGAATACCAAAGGAACTAATGAAAAGAAATGTAAGGGAAGTGGGCCTAGCTATACCAGATCTTAAATTGTATTATAAAGCAGCAATCATCAAAACTACTTGGTAATGGCTAAGAAATAAGAGTGGTGGATCAGTGGAATAGGTTAGGTATGCAAGACACAACAGTCAATGCCTATAGTAATCTGCTATTTGATAAATCTGAAGACTCCAGCGTCTAGGATAAGACATCACTATTTAGCAAAAACTGCTGGAAAAATTGGAAAAATGTATGGCAGAAACTGGGCATAGACCAACATCTTACACCCATTACCAAGATAAAGTCAAAATGAGTACATGATAGGGGCAACTAGGTAGCGCAGTGGATAGAGCTCTGTCCTTGAAGTCAGGAGGACATGAGTTCAAATCCAGTCTCAGACACATGACACTTACTAGCTGTGTGACCCTGGGCAAGTCACTTAACCCCAATTGCCTCACCGAAAAAAAAAGGCAAAAAAAATGGGTACATGATTTAGATATAAAGACTGATACTACAAGCAAACTTGAAGAGCAAGGAATAGGTTACCTTTAAGATCTATGGAGAAGAGAAGAATTTATGACCAAACAAGAGATAGAGAACATTATGAAATGCAAAATGGATAATTTTGATTAAATTAAATTGAAATTTTTTTAACTTTTTAGGCAACTGGGGTTAAGTGACTTGCCCAGGGTCACACAGCTAGTGTTTGTCAAGTGTTTGGTCTGAGGCTGGATTTGAACTCAGGTCCTCCTGATTTCAGGGCCAGTGTTCTATCCACTGCACCACCTAGTTGTCCCAATTGAAAAGTTTTTGCACAAACAGAGCCAATACAGCCAAGATTAGGAGGGAAGCAGAAAACTAGGAAGGAATTTTATAGCCAGTGGCTCTATTAAGGGCCTCTTTTCTAAAATGTATAAATAACTGAGTCAAATTTATAAGAGTACAAGTCATTCCTCAATTGATAAATGGTCACAGGATATGAACAGGCAGTTTTCAGAGGAAGAAACCAAAGCTATCTATAGTCATAGGAAAAACTGTTCTAAATCACTATTGATTAAAGAAATGCAGTTCGAAATGACTCTGAGGCACCACATCACACCGACGAGATTGGCTACCATGACAAAACAGCACAATGATAAATGTTGGAGAAGATGTGGGAAAATTGAAACAGTAATGCATTGCTGATGGAGTTGTGAACTGATCCAACCATTTTGGAGAGCAGTTTGGAACTATGCCCAAAGGGCTATAAAATTGTGCATACTCTTTGACCCAGCAATACCACTTCTATGTCTGTATCCCAAAGAGGTCATAAAAATGGGAAGAGGACCACATATCCAAACATATTTATAGCAGCTCTTTTTGTGGTGGCAAAGGATTGGAAATTGAGGGGATGCCCATCCATTGGGGAGTGGCTGAACAAGTTGTGGTATATGAATGTAATGGAATACTATTGTTCTATAAGAAATGATGAGCAAGCAGACTTCAAAAAAATATGGACTTACATGAACTGATGCAGAATGAAATGAGCAGAACAAGGAGAACATTATACATAGTAACAGCCACATTATGGGATGACTGACTTTGATAGACTTGGCTCTTCACAGCAATGCAAGAATCTAAGACATTCCCAAAAGACTCATGATAGAAATTGTTATCCACACCCAGAGAAAGACATATGGAGTCTGCATGCAGATGGAAGCATACTATTTGCTCTTCTTTTCCTTTGTTGTTTTGTTTTATTGCTTCATTCTCGTGGTCCATCCAATAAGTTCTAATTGTTCTTTACATCATGACTATGGGAAAATATGCTTACTATGAATGTATAAGTAGAACCTCTATCAGATTGTATACCATCTTTGGGGGGGGAGAAGTAGGAGGGGGAGAATGTTTAAAACTCAAAATCTTATGGAAGTGAATGTTGAAAACTAAAAATTAATTAATTATTAAAACAAAGAGATCTCTAGTAACTTTGCAAAGGGCAGTTTCAGTTAAATGAAGTTGAAAGCAAGATTGCAAAGAGTTAACTATGAGATTAAGAAGAAAGGAGGTCAAGGCATGGCTTATCTAGGATGTATTGCTGCTCCTGTTAGGCAGGAAGTAATAAAATTTCAGAGCCTTTCAGCCCTCAGAACAATGAAAAAACTTAAGAGAAGAAAAAAAGAGAGAAAGTAGGGATGGGGTGGAGGGAGTGTACTTCGAGCCCTAAGTCGGAGAGATAGAAAACACACACACACACACACACACACACACACACACACACACACACACACACACACACACACACACACACATCCCTTCCTAGATCAAGCAGCAGAGGCCACAACAGACGCAGGAAAAAAAATTTTAAAAAACCAGCCCTGTCTGTACTCTTAACTATATTTGTTTTTCAAATTGTACATAACATAAATGACATTGTTACCGCCTCATTTTCCCATGGTAGGGATGGTAGTAGAATCCTTCTTTGTTCCAGTATTTTCTTCCTAGCCTTTCTCTATGTAGAGATTAGGTCTGTGATTTAATTCATATGAGAAGCTCTCAGATGAAGAAATTCCCTTTTCCAGTGCATGTCAACACCCTCTCTGAAACTCATACAGGCAAACCTCATTTTGTACACTTTGTTTCACAGATGTTTCTTTGTGGTAACCCTATGTGGAACATAGTCTATCAGCGCCATTTTTCAAACAGTACATACACACATTGTGCCTCTTTGTCACATTTCGGTAATTCTCACACTATTTCAAATATTTTCATTGTTATTATATCTCTCATTGTGACCTGCGATCTTTGTTGCTACTACGTATTGTGAAATGCTTTGAGGAGCAGCAAACAAAGCCCATGTAAGATGATGGACTTAATCATAAATGTTATGTTCTGACTTCCCCACCAATTGGCTGTTCCGAACCTCTCTCTCTCTCCTCTGGCCTCCCTATTCCCTAAGTCACAATATTGAAATTAGGACACTTAATAACCCTATAATGGCCTCTTTGTTGTCTCATTTTAAGAAATTGCCACAGCCAGCCCAACCTTCAGCAACCACCACCCTGATCAGTCAGCAGCCATCAACATTGAGGCAAGACCTTCCACCACAAAAAGATTATGAGTCATTGAAGGCTCAGATGATGGTTAGTATTTTTTAAGCAATAAAGTATTTTTAAATTAAGGTATGCATATTGTTTTTGGACATGATACTATTGCATACTTACTAGACTACAATATAGGGTAAATGTAACTTTTATATGCACCAGGAAACCAAAAAAACCATATGACTTACTTTATCACAATATTCAATTTATTGCAGTGGTCTTAAACTGAACCCACAATATCTCCAAGGTCTCCTCCTGTAGTCTTAGAGTTCCCTAGAGCAGTGGTTCTAAATTTTTTGGTCTCAGGACCCCTTTATACTCTTTAAAAAATTACTGGCCCCTCTCCCAAGAGCTTTTCTTTCTATGATTTATATCTATCGATATTTATTATATTAGAAATCAAACTGTCATAGTATTTTTATGAAAATAGTTTTGACCTGGGGGCTTGGGGAGTCACAGGGGTCCACAGGCCATAATTTGAGAAGTGACATGTATAGGGCCACACAGTCTGTATTTATCAGAGGTAAGACTTGAACTCAGGTCTTCCTGGCTCCAAGGCCATCTCTCTATCCACTTGCCATTCAGCTGTGTTATAGAGTAATTATCAATTCATCTAAAATATTTTCTTGAATTGGAAATTGAAGGGATGCCTGTAAATTGGGGAATGGCTAAGCAAGTTGTGCTGTATGATGTAATGGAATCTGTTGTGCTATAAGAAATGATGAGCAGGCAGATTTCAGAAAAACCTGGAAAGACTTACATGAACTGATGCAAAGTGAAGTGTGCAGAACCACAAGAACGTTGTATGCAGTAACAGCAACATTGTGTTATGATCAACTATGGATGACTTAATTCTTCTCAACAATACAATGATCCAAAACAATTCCAAAGAACTCATGATGGAAAATGCTATCCACATCCAGAGAAAAAAATGATGGAGTCTGAATGAAGGTTGAAGCATTTACCACTTTACCTTTCTTTATCTTTTTCATGGTTTTCCCCTTTTAGTCTGTTTCTTCTTTCACAACATGACTAATACGGAAATACGTTTTACATTATTGCACATATATAACCTATATAAAATTCTTACCTTTTTAGGGATGGGGGAAGGGAGGGAGGGAGAAAATTTGGAACTCAAAAAAAAAAGAATGGTAAAAATTATCTTTACATGCAATTGGAAAAAAGTAAAATACTATTAAAAATTAAAATATCTTCTTACTAACTAAGGGATATACCATGCCTATGTCAGTCAGGAAGAGACTGTCACTTTCAAGGGAGAGAAAGGAATAGCCCTGTCAGATTTCATAAAGCTCTTTTCCCAGTTCTTCTCAGAGCTCCTCCTAGGGAGGGATTCAGTTTTTCAGATGTGCTACCCAGTCATTACTGAGGCTTTAATAGGTATTTTTAAAATTTTTTTAGGTTAGACATATACAATCATGGTAAGTATATTTCCACATTAGTCATGTTGTGAAAGAAGAATCAAGAACAAAAGGGAAAAACCACAAGAAAGAAAAAACAAAAAACAAAAACAAAGTGAAAATAGTATGCTTTGGTCTGCATTCAAACTCCCTAGTTCTTTCTCTGAATGTATAGCATTTTCTATCACGAGTCTTTTGGAATGTCTTGGATCATTGCATTGCTGAGAAGAGCTACATCTGTCATAGCTGATCATTGCACAGTATTGCTGTTACTGTGTATAGTGTTCTCCTGGTTCTGCTCACTTCACTCAGTATCAGTTCATGTAATTATTTCCAGGTTTTTCTGAAATACACGAGCTTATCATTTCTTCTGGAACAATAGTATTCCATTACATTCATATACCACAACTTGTTCAGCCATTCCCCAATTGATGGGCATCCCCTCAATTTCCAATTCTTGGCTACCACGAAAAGAGCTACTACAAATATTTTTGTACACGTGGGTCCTTTTCTTTAATATGTATTTTATAAGCCACTATAGGCAGCTAGTATAGTGCCAGACCTACAGTCAGGAAGACCTGAATTCAAATCCTGCCTCAAATACTTGCTAGTTATGTGACCCTGGGGAAATCACTTAACTACCATCTGCCTCATTCTCCTCATCTGCAAAATGGGAATAGTAATAGCACATTTGAGGATCAAATGAAATATTTGTAAAGCACTTAACAAACCTTAAAGTTTTAGTAGCAGTAGGAGTAGTAGGAATGCTGACATTTTTCAGCCTTATCTCATAATATTAATATATATTAATATAATGTATAATATATTAATATAATATTATGAGATAATATTAATATATAAATTATCTCATAATTTCCTCCATATACTTGCTGATCCAGCCACACAGGACCCCACTGTGGTCCTTCAAAACACTTGTGCTCCCCACTTCCTGTGCCTTTGTCAATTCTATGCCTGGAATCTTCTCCCTCCTTCTCTTGGCCTGTTGAATTCCCAGCCCTAGTCTAAGGCCCATCCCAAATGCCACTTCCTCCATGATTCCTTCCCTATCTCCTTTAGTTGGTAGAGACTTTCTCAGGCCTCACAGAGGACTTTATTTTCCATCTTTATGAACACACTTATCATGTAACATTCCATACTCACCATTACCTGTGCTTATGCCTTGTCCTTCCACTAGATTATAAAGCTCTATGAAGGCAGGGACCAGTTTTCAGGGAAGTTTTCTCTCTCCCCTTGGGACCCTCAAAGGATAGTGTTCTGCGCACAGGGCCCTTTAATAACTGAATAGATGAAAAAATAATGACAAAGCAAAAAAGTGTAGTTTATTTTAGAATTCAAAAACCACAAAATGCTTCCTTTTGACAAAGATAATGCAAAAAAATATGGTTTACAAATTCTTTAAGTAAGTTCTTACACAAATAAGTTTTTTAAGTGATTTAGTTTGAGAAATTAAGCTTTTAACAAAAATTTCACCTCTGTACTATTTGGCAAAGTCATACAAAGCAGAATATAATAGACCAAAAAGTCTTTGGTTAGTAATAAAGAAAACTCATGTATAAATTAAGTAAGGAAATTAAAAACACACAGAAATATCAACATGGGGCAATACTCAGATAGACTTTTCAAAGTGCAATCTAATCCACACAATTTATTTCTCCTAAGATCTGGAGGATAACTTCCCTACCTCACTGTCTCTTTTTGTCCAGACTGCAGATTGCCCTGTCAGTCAGCTCTCAAAGAGGCTTACCAGTGTACATTGGGAGCTTTTTTATAGCTCAGTCACTGGACCAGCAATATGTGTGAGAGAAGGGACCCAGGGTTTCCTGATTCCTTAGGGGCTCTTTATCCACTATGCCACGCAACCTCAAAAGTCTTTTATCATAAAAAATTTTCAGTTTTAAACAAAAGATTCAAATCTGAATTATCCTATGTGGCCAATATCTTTAACTAATAGAAGAAAGAAGGGTAGCTAAGCCAAAAACCAATTATACTCCGGTCTGGAATGCATTACTTCCATCCCCCCTCAATAAATTTGTTTTCCTATCAACATTTTTATTAAGCGGGCATTTCTTTCCATTTTATAAAGCAGGAATCAATTAACAGTAAGAGAAGGCAGTATAGTATGTGTGCTGGATGATGGGAATGACTAGATAAACTCAGCTGGCATTAAAAGATAACGGAAAACCCAATTGTGAATAAGAGGAATCTAAGTATTTGACTCCAAGGAGGTAGGGCTTTGGAGCCTGTCTTACTGCTGTCCAGTTTCAATGTACTGAAGCCTTGATCATTCAGGGCTTCTTCTGTCTTTGTATATCTCAGGACAGCCAATGCATTTTTGCCTTTTTCTTCATAGTTCCCAAAGAGTAACAATAGCTGAGAACTCCCTGTCTCCCAGAAGGAAAGTAAAGAATCCTGTTTCTCTGCTGGGAAGACAGAATATGCTAGGTGCATAGGGGACATGGTTTGATCCCTCTGGAGGTTAAAATCCTATGCCTTATTTGTTTACTTAACCTCCTGAGGTGTGTTTTGCAACTCTCTAATGACCTTACCTTGCAACATCGTGTAATAGTTCCCTCTGTTTGTGTCTTATGCTGCTACTAGGCTGTAATCTCCATGAGGGCAGAGATCCCATCTTAGCTGAAGCTCACTTTATTTACAATGCATGGCATATGATGCACAACAGAATCCAGTATGCAAGTTAAATACAAAGACAGCTCTAAGCAATTCAAATCAATTACATCCATTCAGAGTTACAGCATTTTCAAACAATACAAAGGTTAGGGTTTCCTTTAAGTAAAGTTAGAAACCCCAATGTCACATGCCCCAAGTAGGACCCTTGCCCTCTCTAGGCTTAATATATTCCCCATTTGTACTACTCTAGTATCATGCGTAGAATAAAAGCTTCAGAAAGATTTTGAATGCATGAATATAAAATATGGATCTGTAGAAGTATAAACTATTTTTATTTCAAATCTATTGGTTCATTAATTAATTGATTAATTAACTAATCAGCACTAGGCCTACATCAGCGCTTACCATCTTATTTTACTGCTGCACTCTAAAGACTGTAAGACCTTCCTTTCCATCTGACTTATAGCTGAAAGCTTCCGTACTGGTTGTCTCTTTCATTAGCACATGAGCTTCTCAGTTCTCTTTGTGGTGGCAAAGAATTGGAAATTGGTGAATGGCTGAATAAGTTGTGGTATATGACCATGATGGAATACTGTTGTGCTATAAGAAATGACGAGAAGGATGCTCTCAGAAAAACCTGAAAAGACTTACATAAACTGATGCAAAGTGAAATGAGCGGAACCAGGAGATCATGGTACACAGTAACAGCAATAATGTATGATGATCAACTGTGAATGACTTAGCTATTCTCTGCAATACAATGATCTATTTCCAAAGGATTTATGATGAAAAAATGCTATCCACCTTCAGAAAGAGAACTGATGAAGTCTGAATACAGATTGAAGCATACTTTTTTACTTTCTTTTTTTTCTTGTTGTTGTTATTAGGGTTTATTTTGGCCTGTGTTTTCTTTCACAACAGAGCTAATATAGAAATATGTTTTACATGACCGCACATATATATTCGACATCAAATTGTTTACCTTCTCAAGGAGGGGGAAGGAGAGGAAAGGAAAGAATTTGGAACTCAAAATTAAAAAAAAAGAATGTTAAAAATTGTTTGTACATGTAATTGGAAAAAATAAAATAGAAAAACAAATTTAAAAAAAGGAAGTGAACGCCTTGAGAGCAGGGGCTGTCTTGTTTCTCTATATGTCTCTTAGCGCTTAGCACAATGTTTTGTGCATACTAAGTGCTTAATACTTAATCTTTCATTTATTCATATTTGTAATGGAAAAGGGAAAAAAATACTCATTCTCTTTTAGTGAAGTATACAGTATTGTCCAAAAGCTTTTTGACTCTAAGCATATTGCCTACCACCTGGGCTGGTAGACTGGAATAAAAGAGTAGCTTTTCCCAAATAGTTGCATTAAAAGAAAAAAAAATGGCCATTTTGCTCAGTTTTACAAAGAATGTTAAATACAGGCTAGTCCATCTAGCTCAAAAGTTCTTAATCTTTTGGTGTGATGGACCCCTTTGGTAGCCTGGTGAAACCTACAGACCCCTTCTCAGAAAAAATAATTTTAAGTACCTAAAACAAAATATATAGGCTTACAAAGGTTAGAGAAAATAAAGATGTAGTTTTTTCCCATCTAACTTCATAGACCCTGGATTAAGAATCCTTGATGCAGGTTCTTTTAAAACATGACTTTTAAAAAAAAAAACCAGTTGCCAGATTCCATGCAGGTAAGATGGGCACGCTTTTGTTGCTGTTGTTGTTGGGGTTTTTTTGGCCTATGAAGGTATTCTTTTTTTTTTTTTTTTGCCTTTTGGTGAGGCATTTGGGGTTAAGTGATTTGCCCAAGGTCACACAGCTAGTGTCATGTGTCTGAGGCTAGATTTGAACTCAGGTCCTCCTGACTCCAAGGCTAGAGATCTATCCACTGTGCCACCTAGCTGCCCCTATGAAGGTATTCTAAGGAAAGGGTCGAGTGCATTGGAAAAGAGTGAAATAGAAAAGGCAAATGGTACGAGTACGGTGAGATCTGAAACCAGAACCATTCCCTGGTGAATCTTTATTCTCTTCTGGTCGATACCAAGAGGATAGCCAACTCAAACACTGCAGCCAGTAAGTGTGCAAGAAGCAAAGTTATGTCATCATCACAAGCAAAACCCAGAAAGGAAGGAATTCTGCGACATAAACACAGCTTGTTTCTTTAGCCATGCCCATCACTCATGCATGCACTGAATATTCAGAGGTAGTTAACATAGATTTAAACTATGGCTTTAAGGTAGATTATAAAAATTAAATCTTTAATTTTTCTCCTCAACATGGATATGTATGCTTCCCCAATGCCCATGAAAAAAAAGAAAAAGTTAAAAAAAAAAAGCTAAGTCTAAGATCTAACCCAACATAGTTCCAAGTTTTCAAGTCCCGACTGAAATTACTTCCACACTCCAAAGCAGCAGTTTTTAAAGTGTGATCTGAGGACACTTTCAGGGCATTTATGAGGTCAAAACTATTTTCATAAATAATACTAAGATGTTTTAATTTCTAATATGGTAAATACCGATATAAACAAAAGCTCTTTGGGTATTCCTCAGTCATTTTTTAAGAGTGTAAAAGGGGTCCTAAGACCAAAAAGTTTGAGAACTGCTGTTTTAAAGTATTCAAGTTTGGATAAAGCTTCCCTATTTTGTCACCTGGCTTAACCAACCAATAGTCCAATCAGTCCATCTCCTACTCTCACTCTCAGGAAGCTCACTGTGCTTTCCTAAAAGTTCATTTCAACAAGAACAACAAATTCTTAATATGCATACCTTAGAAATTGTTATGGGGAAACGGAGGCACAAGGAGATGAGAGAATTGACTTATTAGTCTTGAACAGGATTAAAATCTGTTTTCTGTTTCCCAGTTCAGAACCTTGGCCATTATTTACTTAAGTAAATTTACAAATACAAATGACTGGACTGATGAGGTCACAGCATGCTTGGGGTATTTCTGTTAGGATTCAGGTGTTCTCTGTGAGAGGCAGGTTTCCACTCTTGCCTTTTCCCTTTTCCATTTTCGCCTAACGTGGACCTGGAATCAGAAATTTTTAAGTCTCAGAATGGTTGCTTGTAACTGTAGAAGGAAGAGCCAGCATTCCAGAAGAAGGTAATTTTTTCAATTGATTTTCTGTTCCACCATCTCTTCTTGGGTCTTCATCTTTTAGAAACAATCACATTAAATGGATGTGGTGACAAAGTCAAGCCAAATCTTCCAGTCATGACGGGCTTCTTGGAGTCCTTAGGTAAAGTAAAGGTGAAGGTCTGCATAAGGCTTACAAACATCAGGAATAATTCCATTTTTGCCAATTGCTCTCCCATACATACACGCTTTCCTAAAGAGAAGATTGAAAACAAATGAGTAAAATCACTCTCCTCTAATAGGATCAATCTGATTGACATGAAATTCTTTTTTTTTTTTGAGGAGGGTCATGGAGATTGGGTCTCTCCATCTCACCCAGGCTACCAGGGTCTCAGCAGCTCATGAGGCTGAGCCCAATACTGATCACCTTGGGAGCTTTAACTGTTCTGGTTTTCTGATCTGGGCTGCTTTGTGCTCATTAGCAGCCTGGTCCTGGAGGATCACCATATTAGTGCTAGACTTAGTGCAGCAAAATCCAACAGGCTTTAACCTTCCTGTAGTTTAGAACTCCTGAAGCCAAGGTCAGCCTCCCCAGCAGCAGGCATTACATGCATGCCCTCCCACCCCACATGGAACTAGGTGGAATTCTGCTCATTTTTGGGTACAGATACAGGCAGAGCTCTGTAGTAGAAACATATACAAGGATATCTCTATCTATGACTGTGTCTATATCTATATCTACATCTACATATCTATATCTCTCCATATCGACATCTATATTTGAATCTATATCATATCTATGTGGACTTTTTATTTTTTAAAAATATTTCCTAATTATGTTTAATTACATATTCCCTATTATATCCATTAGTGGATAAAAGCCCACTTTTGTTGTTTTCAGTCACGTCCAACTCTTCATGACCCCATTTGGGGTTTTCTTGGCAGAGATACTGGAGTAGTTTGTCGTTTTCTTCTCCAAAAGTCCACTAGATATGGATTTAATATAGATATCTATGGCTGTGGATATAGACCTGGACCTGTGATTTCTATAGTTCAGGGAACTCACTGATGAGGAAGCTCTACCAATGTAGCTCAGTACCTTCTAGGCCACTTAAAATTTTGGAGAGCTGGGGCAACTAGGTGGCACAGTAGATAGAGCACCAGCCCTGAAGTCAGGAGGACCTGAGTTCAAATGCAGCCTCACACCAAACGCTTGAAACTTACTAGCTGTATAATCCTGGGCAAGTCACTGTACCCCAATTACCTAAAAAAAAATTGGAAGAGCTGCTTAGAGCAGTGGATCCCTGTGGAAGCATAGTGATTTAGAAAACCACGAATTAAGAATATCTATGTTGTCTTTTTGTTTATTTGGTAAACATTTTCCAATTACATTTTAATCTGGTTCCCAAGGTACTTGGAATGTTGGTCTAGTAGCATGTTTGACACTTCTGACTTAGAACATGGAGAGACTAGGATATGCCCTGAGTCACATAGTTAGTATGCATGAAAAATTTGATTTCAAGGTCAGCTTCCTATCTACTATGACATGCTGTCTCTATGCAACTGTGTATTAATAAAGATAATATTGCAGGGGAATGCCTTTACCTCTTAAGAGGCTGCTTCATCTGCCACAATATTTGGTGACTCAATTATCTGTGGTAATCATATGGGTGGGCAGAGTTGAGAAAAATTACTGGATTGACAATCAGTGTTAGGTGACACAGAGCTAGGTGGTGCAGTAAATAGAGTTCCGGGCCTGGAGTCAGGAAGACCTGAATTCAAAACATCTACTAGCTGTGTGACCCTGGGCAAGTCACTTAACCCCATTTGCCTCAGTTTCCTTATCTGTAAAATGAGCTAGAGAAGGAAATGGTGACCCACTTTAGCATCTTTGCCAAGAAAACCCCAAATGGGGTCATGAAGAGTAGGACACAACTGAAAACAACTGAACAGAGCTCCCGAGTTTAAATTTTCCTGCCATGTTGACATCTGAGCAATTGACTTAATCTTTCTGGTAGCCATCAGTTCCCTCACCTATAAAATGAGGCGGGGGCAAGGCTGATTGATCTCTTAGCTTCCTTCCAGACCTAAACCCAACGATCCCATTTGGTATGATTTATCTCTACTGCCCAGCTGGATTTTAGGGGAGCATCAGAAAAACTAGGCCAGAAATAAGCAAGGATTACGCATGAAAAGAAATGTGAGTATGAGAGAGCCGATGTCACAAAATCAACCTGGAGTGAGAAATGGTTTCAAGGGTGTATTTGCTCTGTAGAATTTAGGGTGATGATCCCCAGAATGTGACACAAAATCAAAGCAGGGTCAGAGAACAAAACTCAGCATCAGTGATCATCTTTGTAGAATGCTCAGCACAATACCTGACATACAGTAGAAGCTTAATAAATGCTGGTTCTTTTTGCCTTCCCTCCCACTATATCAGGCCACCTCTATTGTGTTTCCCATATTATTTTTTTCTGTTTTGGGACCAGATATGTGATTTTATTGGGGTACAGCAGAGATGTGGAACAAGGAGCCTGGAGTACTACCCTAAACAGGTTAAAATGTAATTGGGAAATAGTCAACAAAATTAATTTAAAAAATATGATAAGACATAGATAATCATACTTTGTGGTTTTCTAAGTCAATATGCAGATGGCAGGGATCCTTCAATAAGGCTTAGTGACCAACATTTCGGTTGGACACTATTGGTGAATGACCTTGAGGAAATTCCTTTGACCAGGGCAGAAGGTTAGCACTGCTCTGTAATGAATGGTGTTAAGAGGGTCACCTGGGGCACTGAGAAGTTTCAGTGACTTGCCCAGGGTCACACAACTGGTATGTGTTAGAGGCAGGACTTAAACCCAGTTCTTCCTGACACTGAGGCTAGCTTTTTATCCACTCCCTACACTTCCATAAATTTTTATTAGGGAGAATAAAGGCAAGAACATTTTGAAAGCATTGTTTGTACGTGTGAAGCAATTGGGGTTAAGTGACTTGCCCATAGTCACACAGCTAGTAAGTGTTATGTGTCTGAGGCTGGATTTGAACTCAGGTCCTCCTGATTCCAGAGCCAGTGCTCTATCCACTGTGCCACCTAACTGTCCCCCCACCACCACCAACTCTCTTTAGAATAAAGCCAATTTTCCATGGTAGAACTTACCAATCCCAAAAGGAATAAAGTATTCCTTTTTGATAAGTTTTCCTTCTTTATCAAGAAATCGCTCAGGACAGAAGTTTTCAGGTTGCTCCCATATGGTAGGGTCTCTGTGTACTGACCACAGGTTGGCTACAATCAGAGTGCCCTTAGGGATGGTGTACCCTTGGAGAACTGAAAAACACAAACACACACACACACACACACACACAACACACACACACACACACACACACACACACACACACACACCCCATGCCATGGTCAGCTCATCAGTCCTTAAACATCTCCAAATTTCTAAGCATAATCTACTTAGTTTCTTAAACTGGTTCTATTTTCCAAAATTAGGCTCATCAATTCCAGTGAAATTTAAGAAAAATGCAAGAGCTATGCTTGCTTATGTAAGGCATTACAAATAAATAACCTTTTCCCTAGGTATATACATTAGGTAAAAGAAAAATCCGGGGAAATGAGAATTAAATAGTGTCTCAGAGGTACCACCTCACACCTTTCAGAAATGACAGATGTTAGAGGGGATATGGGAAAATTGAGACACTAATGAAATAGCAGTGGAGTTGTCAGCTGATCTATTTCTGGAAAACAATTTGTAGCTATGCCCATAGGGCTATAAAACTGTGCCTATAAAACTGGCTATACTGTCAATACCACTTTAGGTCGGTGCCCCAAAGGGAACAGAGAAAAAAGAAAAGGACCTATATGTACAAAAATATTTATAACATCTTTTTGTAGTGGCAAAGAATTTGGAAATAAAGGAAATACCCATCAATTGGAGAATGACTAAACAAGTTGTGGTATATAACTGTGATGGAACATTTTTGTGCTGTAAACAGTGAGGAAGAGGATGATTTCAGAAAAGCCTGGGAAGACTTATATACAAAGTGAAGTGAGCAGAACTAGAACAACACTGTATACAGCAATATTGTAACTATGATGAACTGTGAAAGACTTACCTACTTTGATACAGTGATCCATGACAATTCCAAAGTACTCATGATGAAAAATGCTATCCACCTCCAGAGACATAACTGAAGAACTCTGAGTGCAAACTGAAGTAAAATTTTCTCCCTTTTAAAAATTTTTTCTTACTCTTTTTGTGAAAGGGTAAATATGGAAATATGTTTTGCATCATCTCACATTTGATATCATATTCTTGCCTTTTCAGTAGGTGGTGAAGCAGTTGGAGGGAGGGAGGAATTCAAGTTTTTTTAAAAGAATTCTTAAAGGGGCAGCTAGGTGGCGCAGTGGATAGAGGACCGGCCCAGAAGTCAGGAGGACCTGACTTCAAATTCGGCCTCAAACTAAACACTTGACTTGTACTAGCTGTGTGAGCCTGGGCAAGTCACTTAACCACAATTGCCTAAAACAAAAAAAAAAAAAAACAAACAAGCAAAAGAATGCTTAAAATAAATAAAGAGGATGCTTAAAATAAATAACTTTCGAGAAATCGATAAATAGTGCCTCAGAGTTACTACAGCCCCTAACATAGACTCTGGGAATGATTTACTCATCCAGTAACATTCATATATTTAAAACAACAACTATGTTTAGACAGCATTTTAAGGTTTGCAAGATGCTTTACAAATATCTCATTTTATCCTCACAATGACCCTAGGAGGGTAGGAGGCAAATGTTATTATTATCTCTATTTTACAGAGTAGGAAACTGAGGCTGAGAGAGGTTAATTGATTTGTCCAGGGTCACACAGCTAGTAAGTATCTGAGGCTACATTTGAACTTCAGTCTTCTTGATCCCAGGTCCACTGACCTATCCACTGTGCCACTTAGCTAGCTGTCACTCAAACAATTTTCTAAACTAGAGCAGCTCAGTATTGGAGTGGGAAAGCCTCAAAATCATACAATGACAGATTTAGAACTAGAAAGGACCACAGAGTTGTTTTAGTCCAACCTCTTCATTTTACGGATAAGGACCAACACCATAGAGGGTAAATGACTTACCCAAGGTCACATGGTGGGTAAGTGGAAGGGGTAATATTTGAACCTAGTCCCCTTGACTCCAGATTTAGCCCTCCTCTCATTGTGTTAGGTATTGAGGTTCCCTGTCACTGGAGCAATTCATTAGTCAGTCAATGGTCACCTTTTAAGTGCTGACTATATACTGGGAACTGTGCTAAGTGCTGGGTATACATAGAAAGGCAAAAAAAAAAAAGGGTCCTGCCCTCAGGAAGCTTTCATTCCAATAGTGGGGACAAGATAACTGTAAAGGAGAAGATTCTAGCCATTCAGGGAGCTGAGAAAAGCCTACTGCAGAAAGTGGCATTTGATATGAATTTGAATATTTATTAGGAATGATGTAAGGGGAATTTATATATTCTGTGAAAACTTGGATAAGATGACTATTAAGGCCCCTTAGGTACTTAAGATTCAATAATAGGCTAAAGCTGTGTTTACTAGAAATTAAAATAATATATAAAGGGGGGTTCCATATTCTAACTATGAAAATGTGTTCTAAATTTGAAGCCTGAACTAGGGTGGCTGGACTAGGTCCCCTGTTGTGAAATTTTTCCAGAAATGCAAAACTCAAGGGTCATAGATAGGGCCATAAATCTAGAACGAGCTAGATGCTACAGTACATAAAGGGTTGGACTTGGAATCAGGAAATCCTGATTTCAAATATGGCCTCAGACACTCACTGTGTTAGTAGGCAAATCACTGAACCTCTGTCTGCTTTGATTTCCTCCTTTGTAAATGAGGATAATAATAGTATCTGCCTCATAGGGTTGAAGTGAGGAAAAAATAAGATAATATTTATAAACTACTTTGTAAATCACAAAGTGAGATATAAATATTAGTTTTTATTATTATTAGAGGCAGAAAAGACTTTTTATTATTATAATAATTATATTACACATTATTATAAATATTATTATTAGAGCTGGTAGGGACCTTAGAAGTCAATTAATCCAGACCCCCTCATTTATTTTATTTATTTTTATTTAGTTTATTTTTAATTTATGGAATAAAACAAGCATTTCCATAACATAGAATAATAAAAAAGATGACTACACATGAAACTGCAAATCTATTATGTACAATTTGCTATTCCTTTTAAATAATAAATTTATAACATAAATTTCTTTTCTTTTTCCTTCATTCCCCTACTCTAGAGATGACTTCCATTAGACAGAAACATTCGTCTGTGTGTATACGTATATATGTATGTGTGTTACAAACACCTGAAAGTCTTTCAGTTTGTCAAATATCCACTTGTTTTTCATTCAGGATTACACTCAACTTTGCTGGGTAAGCTGTGTTTGGTCACAGCCCCAGCTCTTTCCTGCCTGTATCTCTGCCATATTTAAATGTTTTTTTTTTTCTTGTTGCTTGCAGTATTTTCCCCTTAACCTGGGAGTTTTGAAACTTGGCTATGACATTCATGTAAGTTTTCTTCTTGGGATCTCTTTCAGGTGGTGAACAGTAGATTTTTCTCTATTTCTGCTTTACTTTCTTGTTCTAGAACTTCAGGGCAATTTTCCCCAGTCATTTCTTGTAATATTGTATCCAGATTTTTTTTTTTTGATCGTAACTTTCAGGTAGTCCAACAATTGTCTCCCCTCAATCTGTTCTCTGGATCTATTGTTTTTCTAATGGGATATTTCACATTCTCTTCTAGTTTTTCTAGTTTTATTATTTCTTGGTGTCTTATAATGTCATTCAATTCCTCTTGCCCAATTCTAGTTTTCAAGGAGTTATTTTCTTCCTTAAGATTTTAGACCTCTTTTTCCAATTGCTTAACTTTCTTGAATTGCTTTTATGTTTTTTCTTAATTTTTCCTCAGTCTCTCTTATTTGATTTGTGAATTCCTTTTTAAGTTCTTCCCCAGAACTGTTTTTGGGCTTGTGACCATTTGATGTTATTCTTTGGGTAGGAGTGACTTTTTTTTTTACCTCATTATCTTCCTCTGAATATGAGCCCAGATCTTCTTTTACACCATAGTAGCTGTCTATGGTTAGGTTCTTTTCTCTCTGCTTACTTATTTTTTTTTATTTTATTTTATTTTTATTTTATTTTATTTTATTTTATTTTATTTTATTTTATTTTTTAGCAGCTTATTATCATAATCAAGTTTTAATCTGGAGTTGTAAGTAATGTTGCCCGAGGTCTCAGGTCCTCAGTATTGTTATTTTCTGAATTCTGGCCAGGGGCTCAACTTCAGAGATTCCTCTCCTTCCCTAAGCCACAGTTAGGGCCCCCAGCAATGCTGTTCCAAAAATATTCCGGCTTCCTGCTGTAATGCACTCAACTGGTGTGTGCTCACTCCTCTTCACTCACAGCTTCAACCTGGGGTCATATCTGGTCAGCAGAGCTATGCCTGGTGTCTGGAAACAGGGGAGGTCCTTCAATCTTCCCCCACTCAGAATTAGATGAAAGTTTTGAGGTAAAATTTCTTTAGGTGAAATTTCTTGAGATTTTATCTGCTTCCTGAAGGAAGGGCCTGCTGTTTATTGATTCAGTGGAGTTGGCCTGAACTTGTCTACTCAGGTCAAAGCTCAGCAGCTTAGCCCCAGGTGTCCTTTTTTAGGTCCTTTCAAGTTTTACCCCTTTATTTTTGCTGCTTCACTTTGTTGTCTGGCAGTGTTCTGTCTGTTTGTGGAGGAAATTTGGAGAGCCTGGAAGTTTCTGAGCTGCTGTGCTATCTTCCCAGATGTACTACTCCCCCTCATTTTACAGATGAAGATATCAAGTCCCTGAGATGTTAAGTGACCAGGCCTTCTAACTCCAAATCCAGCCCGTTTCCCGCATACCACTAAAATCTCTAATTCCACCTTTAAAATCCCTACCTTCCACCTCCCACTTTCTAAGATTTGCAGGCCTTAAAGAGCTATGTAAATACTAACTATTATTATTTCTGTTGTTACCATCTCCACTCGTACCATTCATTATTGTTATCTCCTTTTGCCTCACCTGTGCCATAGTTTGGCAGTGAACAGGAGAGAGAGGAGGTAGGGCACCCTGATTCCTGACATAGCTGTGCCTGCTCAAACAGGCCCCTGTTACTATAGCTGGGCTCTGAAAGGAAGTTTTCAGAAGGCAGTAGTTTTCATGGAAATCCTCCAAACAGTTTTAGACTCATGAATTCTGGGATGTCTGGAGAACTATTTAATAATGAGTGATATAGGTCAAAATGGGCATATTAAACATACCTAAATGTTATGTGACATATTATTGGTACCTTTTACAATCACCCCCATGATTTGAACCATCCACGGTGGAAGAAGAAATCGTCCTCAAAATAATGTTAAAAACATACCCATCAACAAACCAACCCATCATTCGTGGACTTACTGGTTTTTTCTGAAGTCATGTGAGGAATGCCAAAAGGAACTACCACAGACATCCTTTGCACCTCCATGATGGTGGCTTCTGTGTAGGGCATGTCGGCCTTGTCGGTGAGGGATGGAGCTCTGTCAGGACCAATGACCTTTTCAATTTCTTTGTGGACTTTTTCTGTATGAAAAAGGAAAAGAAAGATGAGTAGAGACGGAGGCGACTCAAGATGGAGAACAGTCTCATTGGTGTTATATGAAGCTAAGCAGGAAGGAAAGAAGGAAACGAGTATCTACTAAATGCCTACTATGTGCCCGGTACTATGCTAAAGTCTTTGTAAATATTATCTTGTTTGATCCTCACAACAACCCTGGGAGGTAAGTGCTATTTTTATCCCAATTTTGCAGTTGAGGAAACTGAGGCAGATAGAGGCTAAGTGACTGGCTTGAGATCACACAGCTAGTAAGTATTTGAGGCCAGATCTGAACTCAGGTCTTCCTAACTTTAGGGCCAATTTTCTATCCTTGCCACGTAGCTGCAGAGTCCTTATCCAAATTCAACAAACATTTATTAAGTGCCTTCTATGTACAGAGCTCTCCAATGACATCCCTACTCTAATGCCTCATGGTGTCATGAAGATGGTTCTGGGCTGTCAAATGCAATGCCAGCAGTATAAGTCCTGGCAGATGCTACCACGCTGAAAAGACTGAATACTATCCCAGTGATGGACTGATGGAACAGCCTAAATTTAGGAAGGCTAAACACCACATTGGCTACGGGATTAAAGTTGTTAGCTACAGAAACCCTCCACGATCATCTCTTAAGCTGTAGAAAAGCTGAGATCTACATAGAGGGAGGGGATACTTTGCACAAAAATTTGGATAAAAGTATAAATGGCCTGCTGATCTAATTTACAGAGGATACAAAGCTGAATAGGAGAAAGAACACATTGAGTAAGAGTCAGGATTCAAAATGATCTTGTTAGGCTGTTACATTGAGCCAAATCTAATGTAATGAATTTTATTAGAAATTTATGAATGTAAAGTCTTACACTTGGGCTCACTAGTGAGGTGGGTGGCATGTAGTAAATGCCTTTATATTTCCCTGCTGTTTTTTTTCCATTTTTGTTCTTTGATTGATCCCAAGTGAAGAACCCAGATAACACAAGCAGCCATTAATTACCTTGCACCTCAGGGTTCAACGACATGTACAAAAGACACCATAGTAATGAGTTGGTTGTAGTATCAGTGCCCGCAATGAAGAGATCTCCAATGATATAAAATAAGTAGTCCTCATTGAAGCTGCTGTTGCTGTTATTCTTCATCTCCTCTTCCATATGGAGAAGGTACATATCTATGAAGTCCTGGGGATTTTCCACATCCAAGGTCTCCTGATGTTCTCTGATGATTCCTTTCAGGAAAATAGTTAAATCTTTTTCAATCTGTCTTAATTCTTTGAAGACCCCAAAGGGGAGGTAATACAGCCAAGAGCATATGTTGATTAGAAGAATCTGGTTGTTTATGCTGATCTCCAGCCCTCTCGACATGAGGTTAAGCATCTTCTTAAAGTCACCGTTGTTATATTCAAAGCGCTGGCCAAAGCACATGGAACAGATGATGTTGGAGATGGCGTTGCTAATAATGGGGAAAGGATTGAAGGGGTTTCCTCCATGTTTCTGCATTTCCTCCTTCACATACTTAAACTCCTCGATGATCTTGGGTTCTAGGCTGAGCTTCCCCAGACCAAAATGGCGAAGGGTTGAATGGGAGAACTTTCTTTGTTGTCTCCAGATTGGACCATAATGTGCAAACACAATGCCTGGGAAACAAAGCAAAGAAAAAGGAATACAATTACATAGGGCCTGGCTGAACCTGACGTCCTATTGGAGGCAGTGTGAGCCAGGGGAAAACATATTAGCTCTGGTGTCAGAACTTTGAACACAGGTTCAGATTCTATCTCTGATGCTTATTATCTCTGTGAGCTGGGACAAGTCCCTCAACCTTCCTGTAAAATGAGGGGCTTCTGAACTCCTTTCCAAGTCTATTATACTATTTGTACCTCATCACTTTCTTCGTTGGAAGCTCTCCCACCTCCATGGAGCACTGAACTGTATTAAGGCCTGGGAAGGAGGTAAAAGGGAGGTCTAAGAGTAGAAGGCGCAGCCTCTGCACTCAGGGAATTTCTAATCTCATATACACGTAGGACTTAGCCCTCTTAGCTATGGTTTTATGGCTAATTGTACCTAGTTTAGAAATGTTTTGAGACTACACACACCCATTGGATGGCTTAACCCCTTATAGCTTGGAGTAATTAGAAAGAGAGCTGGACATGGGAATCGGGAGAGTTGGGTTTGAATCCCAGTTTTGTGATTAAGGACAAGTCATTGTAACTTTCTGAGCCTCAGATCTCTCATCTGTATAGTGCAGGTAGTATTTGCCTTACCTTCCTCACAGGACTGCTGTGAGAAAAAGGTTTTTATACAGAGCTGGATAAATGTGGTTTATCTTTCAGGGTCTTAGTGACATCTGGGACATAACTCCAATTTTTTTAGGTCAACATCAGATTGGGCTACCAAGCTTTCCCACCAAAAGCAGACTATTGGACTCATTAGTCAGCTGGTCTGACCTAGCATGGCAGCTCTTCTGTCCCCAGGTTGTAGTTGTTCAGCACCAAGCCTTTCAGTTATGTTTTCATCATCAGATCAGTTTTTGTACTAGGTCTGATGCTCAGGACACAATGCTGCTTCACTCCGTTTTTCCTCCTTCTGACACTTTCTTGCAATACCAAGGTTTGCATTTGGCTACTTGCCATGCCCTGGCTGTTCTGTTTAGCTCATAAACTCAATTCCTTCCCAGCTCTAAGTTCTTTGACTCAGTACACTTCTTTCCCACTGGATTCAAATCTTGGCTGTACTATTTCTGAACTCTGTGACCTTAGACAAGTCATTTAACATAAAAAATGATAAGGGTTAGAGCAGATGACCTCTTAGGTCCCTGCCAGCTCAAATCAAAGACCTCTTTTCATCTTGCACATCTTAAGACAGCTAAAGGGAGGGCCTTTATTCTTACTTATCTTGTCTCAATGTTTTTATTCTCAAGTCTACAAACTTATCATGTTGACCCTTTGATTACTGGTATTTCTGCTCCAATTTCTTTACCCATGGTTTTATTTTTTTTCCATCCTTGTTATTGACCTTTAAAACATGTCCCTTTACTTTCTGAACTCTTGAAAGGAGAAACAATGCTTCTCCCCCCCTTGACATTTGCAATTTTAATTTTATAGAAAACCAGAGTGTGGTTATACCTCCAAACAGGTCAGGGAAAAAGGGAGTTTAAATCCTGCAGCACACACCAGCTATGTATGACCCTACTCAGGTCACTGAACATCTAAACCTCAGTTTCCTCATCTATATAAGAAAGGGGCCTTTAAGGTCCCTTCCACTCTACGTCTTATGCTTAACAGAGGAGGGAACTGAAGCCCCAAGAAGTGATATTTTTCTCTTCTAAATTGAATTCATGAATCCTCCATCTTCCAGCTTTGAAAAATCAGTTTCAGCCATTCCCACTGCACAGTATATGTCATACCCTTTCTTCTTTCTTCCACAAAGATCCTGTCAGTTCTATTGGCTTATTTTGCCATTTGGAAAGTATATTTCAGAGTGCTATCTAAGGAAATAAACTTCAATCTTGTATTCTCATATCCTCACTGAAATCCTCTCCTAATACCATCTTTCTTACAAAAACAAAATGTTCTGTATGTCATTAAATAATGTTCTCCTTTTATACTAATTAATTATATACATATATATAAAATACAGATATATTATACCATATACATATATACACATATACATACATACATATATGTATAGTACTGTAAAAAGATCAGATTTGTGGATACACACACATATATACTATATTACACACATCTATATACACCTATAGCACGTGTGTATATATTCACAAATCTGATCCTCTAATAGCATATGTGTATATGTATGTATGTAGTAAACATGTGTATATATATACATATAGCATATATGTATATATACATATAGCATATATGTATATATACATATAGCATATATGTATATATTCCCAAATCCGATCATTTTATAGTACAATATATTTATATATTCACAAATAGGATCTTTTTACAGGATAGTTCCCAACCTAATCATATGCCTTTCAACCTAGATCTCATAGATAAGACATAATGTCATATATATGTAATGATAGCTATAATAGCCAATGAATATTCATAGGCAGCTTACACAAGCCCATCTTCAGATTGGACTTCATATTAGACCCTTACCCTCTTTATGTATATTTTAAGTCTCCATGTTAAGTGTTAAACCAGAGTCCTATGATAGATCCTCTTTTTCCTATTTGCCTGTGTGAAGAGCTCCATCCTCAGGCACTTGGCAAACCCATTTTCTTCACTATATTTGTTTTCTTTCTTGTCCTTAAAATCAGATTCAGCTTTTCTTCTTCAGAGCTCCATCAGCTGCAGTTCTAGTTTTTCTGCATTTTTTCTGCTGCTCATGGCCCAATTCCAATATTTATGTGATTACATCGAACATTTCAGGGTTTCTTTACAAAGCCTTTTTTTTTTTTACTGACTTCTCTGGTTTGATTACTTTCATAAGTTCAACATTCATGCTACCTAAGGAGTCCCAGCTAAGTGGCATAGTGAATAGAGTGCTGATCTGGGAGTCAAAAAGACCTCAAAGTGTCTGAGTGCAAATACTCCCTCAGATATTTAGCTGTGTGACCCTGAATAAGTCACTTAACCTCAGTTTCCCATTCAGTAAAATTTGGTTAAGAATAGCATCAACTTCACAGGGTTGCCAAGAGATAACCCATGTAAATAATCAAATCTAGATCAAATGAGATAATGCATGTCACGTACTTTGCAAACCTGAAAGTACTCTATAAATGTTAGCTATTATTCTTTAGGAATTTATCTTCCTTTGATATGAACTAGGTTTGTTATTCTCTTTTTTTTTTTTCTGCTCCTTCCCTCTCCTCAAATGAGTAAATGTCCTTCTGAGAGTTCCTCCACTCTGTCCCTTTCCTTTATGTGAACTTTAGATAAAACTCTTTCAAAATAATCTGTCTCCTTTCCTTGGCTTTCTTATCACAACATTTTTTTTTCTCCCTATCCTACTATCTAAATAAGAGACAACATGGTACAGCAGAGGGCAAAGATCAAAGGTCTGAGATTCGGGGAGGACTTGGATTAAATTATGTTATGATTACAGGTAGTCAAACCGTCTCAGGGTCCTTATCTATAAAATGAAGATTGTGTCTGTATCTTACAGGGTGTTTACAAGGACCAAATGAGCTAATACTCCTTAGAGTATTATATAAACACCAATTATCTGTGTTTCTACCATTTCCCTCCCACTACTCACCCCACTTCTCCTCCCATTTTCTTCCTTCTCCCATACCTCTTCCTACTGTCTTCTCTTAAGACAGGGCTCTGCCTTCACTTGGGTAGATGTTGCTTTTTCCTCTCATTCTGGAGTCTAACAGCTACCTCAACTCTGAGTGGGCGCTCAGCTTGCCCATGTAGTCAACTTTTCATTACACAAGTCCCATATTATTCCTGGTCTACAGGAAGCATTCCTATGTCCTTGTCTTCCACAATTAAATCTGTCTTCTAACCGTGCACGTAACAAATAATTTCATGAGCTATATGCTGATAGCCTAAGTCTGGCCTTTTCCATATTTCTGCATCTAAATGGAAATGACCATTTGACATTTACTGAACGCATTTCTGCAAGGCCTAGTGTTCGGTCACATGGAATGAAAAGATAAATTCTCAGTCAAGGAGTTTACAAGCTGGTACAAGGAATGCCAAGTAAATAAGTAACTATAATACAAAGCAGGATATATTGTATCAAAAGATCCCAGAGCCCAGGAGCCCCATATTCCTGTTTCTATTGGAGGAATTTTGACAACGTTCTGGGTACTTCTTGCTTCTCAGAACTGATGAGTCAATTCAAGTGGATATTAAAAAGAGGTGGTTATTTTCTTGTTTTCTATCCCTTAGTGACTCAAGTTTAAATGTGAGGCTGAAGATGCTGACATATGGAGCGTGATGCTGGATACTGCTCTCTCTCTCTCTCTCTCTCTCTCTCTCGGGGACTGTTAGGGAAGGGTCCTGATTCTATCCTCTTCCCACTCTTGAGAGAAAAGGTCAAAATCTGACTATAGTATAAAATTTCATTAGACCAGGAGTCACCTGCCTGCAAAACTCCCAAATGGGTCCAAACTGGATGAAAGCGCAATTGGGAAATGTTTAACAAAATAAATAAAAATACACCATAGATAATATTAATCTGTGGTTTTCTGAGTCAATATGTTGCCTTGGACTCATGATGGAAAATGCTATCCACATCCAGAAAAAGAACTATGGAGTCTGAATGCAGATAGAAACATACTATTTGCTCTCTCTTTTTTTGTTTGTTTGTTTCTTCTTTCTTGTGGTTCCTCCCATTGGTTCTAATTCTTTACAACATGACTAATGTGAAGCTATGTTTAATATGAATGTGTATGCAGAGCCCATATCAGATTGATTGTACGCTGTCTTGGGGAGGGGAGAAAATTTAGAACTAAAAATCTTATAGAAGTGAATGTTGAAAAGTAAAAATCAATTAATTAGTTAATTAAAATAAATATATCAAGTAAAAAACTCTGTTGCTTTGGGCGTAGGAAAAGAGCACTGGGCTTGCAGTTAGACAACTTGATTTTGATTCCCTTGCTATTGACTACAGCACGTCACAGTCTCTCAGACCTCGTGTGTTCTGATCTATGACCCTATGGCTGTGGCAACTGGTGAACCTCAATTTACTTTTAGGCAAGAAGCTTTGTTTAGAACAAGGTTCCTTAATCTGGGATCCACAGATAGATTTCCAGAGGTCCATGGATTTGCATGGAAAAAAAGTTTACATGTGATTTTAATTAACTATTGTATTTAAAGGAATCCATAGGCTTAATTAAATTGCTAAAGGAGTCCATGAAAGAACTTTTAGGAAGAAATATGACAAATACGACTTCTTTTAGGAAGAAATTGGAGGCTGCTCAATAAGCCATACCAGCCAAGCCCACCCAGCCCAGCCAGCAACCCTGGCTAGATGTTAAATTTAGGAACATAAATTTTTATTCTGTACACTCATTTTTCAGGCTTTTAGGAAGCAATTTTTCTTCCTTTTCTCCTTAATTTTTAATAAAAGTTGCTCTGGAAAAATTCAACATTGTATCAGTTGAACAAAAAAGAGAAAAAAAGAATCTCCCTGCTTCACCCAAGTCAAGGATAACTAGGAGAATCTCTGTCCCCAGGGGCTAGATATGAAGCTGGCAGTGAGATCTGCAAAGCTCAAGAGGTTAGGGAGAGTCAATAGGTTGGGTAGATGGGATGATTCCATTGTGTCCGTCAGACTTAAATCTCTTACAAAGTTTCAAATTGTTTTCAACAAGAATTGGCCCAATTTCCAGCTCCACCAACAGTATAAATATGCCTGTGTTCCCACAGTACCTCCAAGGTTGGCTATCTCCATTTGTTTTTTTTAAATCATCTTTTCCCTTATAACGGGTATGAGGTTGAAGCCTCCTTGTTTTCATTTATATTTCTTTAATTTAGGGGCGTGGGGTATCGAGGAAGGACTAGCACCTCTGGTGTGAGGGTTTGCAGCCTTTTCAGGGCTGGTTGTCCACCTCTGGTGAATCCACCTTCACCCAACTCTAACCTGTGGCCCTACAAAGCTGTAGCCTAAGCAATGGCCACACCGGGGCATTTTGGCAGGCCAGCCAAACGGTTTGAGGGTAACTGACAGGCCTCAAACCCATCAGTGAGCTAGGGGGATGTCTGCTCCAAGCATATGAAGACTTCTCCCAGCATAATAGGCAGATGAGAACAATTTGTTCCAAAGGCCATGAAGGTGACTGGAACAGGTGCTTTGGAGTGCTTACAGACTGTTCAGGCATCAAAGATGCCAAGGTCATCCACTGCATCCTAGGCCCTCACCAGTTGTCCTGACAGCCTTGTTACTGGACTTTGATGACTCTGGAAGACAGAGTGAAGCCACTGGCTTTTTGCAGCTCTGCCTCACTTAAATCCAATTAATGCACAAGTCAAGACATCACCCCACGATGTCATTGGTCCTCTTTGAAAATGAAACATGAGCAACAACAGCAACATTTCTTTAATTTGTAGTTAACTATCAAATTATATAATATTTGTAATAAGTTAATATTTTTAAATAATTTTTGTAAACAAAACAAAATGCCTTAGCACACTGCCTGGACTACAGTAGGCAACATATAAATGTTCATTCCCTTCCTTTTCCCAATCAATCATTTGGAGTATTTTTTCCTATGGCTTTTGGCAGTATGCAATTCTTTTCAAAACAGTGGGTTCATACCTTTGGATCACGCATCTACTCAAAAATGGCAGTTTTATCAGATATATCTGGTACAAATATTTCCCTCCCACAATCTCCACCCCCTTTTTAAATGCACTGATTTTATGTAAGCAAACCTCTCTGCCTTGTCTTTGGGGATTCACTCTATCTTTTGTTTTCTTATGATATTTCTCCCTAGTCAAATGGGACAATGACTTCTTTCTAGTCTCTAATAAAATTTTTCATGATGTGATCTTTTATATTTAGGCCACATATGGATTTAGAAATTATACTGAAATATGGTATCAGATATTAGTCTAAATCTAATTTCTGCCAAACTACTTTCTAGATTTCCCAGGAAATCTTAATTAACTCAGGAATCCTTCCCTCAGTAACTTTTGTTCTGGGATTTCTCAAACACTGGGCAATTGTACGAGACTACTTCTGTGGCTTATTTATTCAATCTGTTTCACTAATTTAACTAGTGGAGTGAGTTAATGTAAAATTAATTGATTTATATTTTTAACAGTACCACATAATTTTGACAATTATTGCTTTATATAGGTTGAAGTTTAGTAATACTATGTTCCCTTTGCTCCTTTTTTCATTATGGAGATTCTAGACCTTTTTTTCTCCTCCACATGAATGTAGTTATTGTTTTTCTTCTAGTTCTACAAATTATACCCTTGGTAGTTTGGTATAGCACCAAATCTGCATACAAATTTAGGTAATAGCATCATTTTTATTATACTGGCAATATTATACCTAAGCAATGAATGAATCCCCCTCCAAATATTTATCTTTCTTAATTCTATGATGAGAGAAAGAATGTTGTAGCTCCTAAGGTGCCAATGTGACACACAACTCTCCCACAGTTGAACTAGACTAAAATGTTATTGGGAAATGTTTTATAAAATAAATAAAAATATAATACAACCCAAATAATATTAATGTGTGGTTTTCTAAGTCAAAATATGACCCAAAGAGATCTTTATGCATGGTTTAATGATTCCACTTCTATTTGTGTTCAATACACAAATAGATCTGGGTTCAAGTCCTGCCTCAGACATATTGGCTTTGTGACTCTGATTGAATCACTTATGCTCTCAGTGTTCTACACAACTTTTTAAGCCCAAAAGATGCAGCGAAAGTGGTGGACTGCATTGATAAAGCGACTGTCCTCATCTGAAAGTTCCCTGTCCAACTAAATCATAGCTCCGGCCTCTATCCCTTTTTTATAGAGTATTCTATAAGTATATCTATATTGGTTTGAATGTCTCATAAGTTAATTCCCAGATACTTAATGCATTTTATAGTTGTTTTGAAAGGAATTTCTCTTATGATAGTCACTTCCTGTTTTTTGTTAGTACTGAATGGATATGTTGATTATTTTTGTATCATGATTTTCCTAACATCCTGTGGGGAAGGCAGAATTGTATCATCCCCAGCTTACAGATGAGGGAACAGAGGATGAGAGAAATTAAATGCCAAGTAGCTCAAGGCTGTCAGACTTTTTCAGTGGTAGAATCATAACCCAAACCCAAGTTTTCTGATTCCTAATCCCATGTTATTGTTACTGTATCACTCTGCCTAATGAACTAGGGGGAGAAAAGAGGAAGAAGAAGAGGAAGAGAAAACAAATGTGAAATATTCTAAGTTACCATGGATAGTCTCTTTCTAAGAACAGAGGCTGCTAATGAAATGCTTTCAGCATGATTCTTGCAAGATGAGACAGGAAGAAATAGAGAAGTTCCCAAGAGGGAAATGAAACACAGAAGTTTTCAGAAAAAAAAGATTAGACATACAAGATTGAAATTGCACATTTTGTTACAGATCTTGGGCAAATACCAGGTGACTTATAATAGGGAAGTGTGTGTTAAGCAAAGAATCCTGGATGAAATCTCAGTGTTTCAGTTCATCTGCTTAGTACTCTGAAGATGGTCTGCATTTTAAAATATTTGGTTAGAAGGTATGTTTTGTTAATTTAACTGGTTTTTAGAATCAAACAACCATTTATTAAGCAACTCCTGTTGCTTAATGCAGACAGTGTGGGATACTGGCAGCTATAAGGACAGAAAGTTTTCCCTTAATAACAGATCCAAAGGGACTTCACAAGATACAAAGAGTACCTAGCAAAGTGCAGAATAAGGGCCAAAGAAGATAAACATGATTGAATTTAGTGAAAAAAAAAAAGAGTAGCTGTCTCTCTCAGTAGCCAATCTGGATAAGAACTATGTTATTCTATTAGTAAATAATAATGTCTAATAGTGAAGATTTAAGATTCTAAGGCAGAACAGGCTAAGTAAGGACTTAGGGGGCATGTATGAATAACATGGACAGCTAGGTGGCACATAGAGCATTGGGCTTGGAATCCGGAAGATTCATGTCATGAGTTCAAATCTGGCTTCAGACACTTACTAGCTGTATGATCCTTGGAAAGTCACTTCACCCTGTTTGCCTCAGTTTCCTCATCTGCAAAATGAGCTGGAGAAGGAAATGGCAAACTGCTCCTGTATCTTTGTTCAGAAAACCCCAAATGGGGTCACAAAGAATTAGATGTGACTGAAATGATTTAACAACAACAAATGGATAGCATATGACAAGTTCCAGCAAACCATGAATAGGAACTTAAAATATTAGTCCAAATGTGTAAAGAGATATCATCTAGGTGCCAGTGAGCAGGTTTTCTCTTGAGATTTTCTTTTCCATTTTTCCTTTCTCTTAGGTTTAAATTGTAGCAAAAAGTGTTTAGGTTAGGGAAATGGAAAGAAATTCCTGACTACAGTAGTCTTTTTCATTCATTTAAAACAGATAATGCTATTTACTCACCCCTAGGAAAGGATGGCTACATGTTACTTCCATCAATAGTGATGGTTTTCAGTTATCCATCTACATCTTTTTGCTCTAATTAAGCCAACAAACATTTATTAAACATCTACAATGTGCCAGGCACTCTACTAAGCATTGGAGAAACAAAGAAAGGTCCAAAACATACTCTGCTCTCAAGGAAATCACAACCTCATGAAATAACATGCAAACAACTAAGTAAAAAAAAATTATATAGGATAAATATATCATCAACCGAAGAGAGCCACTAGCGTCAAGAAAGGGCCAGAAAAGGCTTCTTGAAGAGGATGCAACTTTAGTTGAGATGTCAAGGAAGCCAAGGAAGCCAGGAGGTCAAGATGAGTTTCAGGCATGAAGTTTACTCAGTGAAAATGCATGGAATCAAGATATGAATGAAGTGTCTTGTGTGTGAAAAATAGCAAGGAGGTCAGTGTCACTAGATCACTGAGCATTTGGAAGGGAGGAAGGTATAAGAAGACTAGAAAAGTCAGAAGCAGCCAGGTTTTGAAGGGCTTTGAATGCTAAAACAGAATGATTTATATTGGCTCCTGAAAGTAATTGGCAGCAACTGGAGTTATTGAATTGAAGGATGATCAGATAGTCAGACTTGTGCTTTAGAAAGACCCTTCTCGACCTAATGGAGTAGAATAGGGAGAGACTTGAGGCAGGAAAGGTTATACAGTAGTCCAAGCATGAAGTGATGAGGGCCTACACCAGGGTAGTCATAGTGTCAGAAAAGAAAAGGGAATGTATATGTTGCAAAGGTTCTGTATGAGAGGCTAGAGACAATGTCAACTATGACACCTAGGTTGGGAACCTGGGTGTATAGGAAGATGGTGGAATCTTTGGCAGTAATGGGAGGGTCTGAGGAGAAAGATTGTAAGTTCAGTTTTGAATATTTGAGTTAAATATTCCAAAAGGACATCCAGTTTGAGATATTCAGTAGGCAGTTGGAGATTCAAGACTGGGAGTCAGAAGAGAAGTGAGGACTAGACAAATAGATCTAGGAGTCACTTGCACAGATACTGAATCCATGAGAGATGATGAGATTGCCAAATGAAATGGTATAGAAGAGGACAGAGCCTTGGGAGATACTCGTTGTTAGTGGACATTACCTGGAAGAAGATACAGCAAAGGTGACTGAGAAGGATTGATCAGACATGTACAAGTAGAACCAGGAGAGAGGAGTGTCACCAAAACATAGAGAGAAGAAAGTATTCAAGGAAAAGATGGTGATCAAGAGCATCCGAAGCTTCAGAGAGGTCAAGAAGGATGAAGATTTGGAAAAAGGTTAGATTTGGTGATTTAGAGATCACTGTAACTTTGGAGAGTGCAGATTCAATTACATATGAGGTTGGAAGCCAGACTTCACAGAGTTAGGAAGAGTGGGACTGGGGATGAGAGAGGAAATAGTGAGGGAAGGCATCTGAGTGATATAAAATGAGAAATATGGGTTAGGGAGAAGTTCTCAGCAAATGGCGTTAATTTTTTTAAAGTGAAATGTGAGGTGAGATTTTCAGCTGACAGGATGGAGGAAGGGGGAGCCATTAGAGGTTTGAGGAGAGATGAAAATATTTGGAAAAGCATCTGTGGTGAGCAGGGTAGTGAATCAATCAGGGAGGTATAAAAGGATTGCCTTGCTGCAGTGAGGACCCAGTTGAGACTATGTAACATAAATATGAGCAGTTCTTTGTGACCAAGGACAGTAAACGGCCAGTGAAGAGGAGTGGGGGAGAGCTACATTGTGTAACTAAGAGAAAGAGTGAAGTTAGCTAGCTGTTTTAAAGATGGGTTCTATCTAAGCGCTAAGTAAATGAGTTAACTAGCCTCAGACTACAGTAATACCTCTAATAAAGGGATACAAGACAATAACACTTATTATTATCAGAAGTATTCTTACCAGATGGAGAAACTATATGGAGATGTGGTCCATGAAATCAGAAAAGAGGGCTGGATTTAACTATAGATATATTTTATGAATGCTATTGTTATATACTAAATATTTTTTTAAAAGCAAATACCACCTGAGCTAATGTTGCATGTGCAACTGAATTGGAACTTCAATGCTCAACTTTCTGAATGCCTGCTTTTATTTCCTTGCTTTCACTTATGTGAGTATCTGCCTAATTCTTTGGCAGTCCCAAGCCTATGATGCCTTGTCTGTACAATTCTTCACTGGTAGGAGGTTGCAGTCTGACCATGCCCACCATATGCTTCTCCCCAACTCTTTGGGTGACTCACAATTTTAATTCTTCAGAGACTATGGTGTTTCCATGGCTCACGATCTTGCAGTATCAACCAGAAAAAAATACGGATATTAAAAAGATCAACCCTTTGTTTCTAGAAGAAATTAGGGGTCGTGAAAAGCAGTGCTCAATTTGCCAAAGACAGTCTCCTCATCCTACTCAATTCTGGACCAGCTCATTTCTTTTGAAAACCATTTTTCCACTGAATAAGACAAAATAATACAAAGTGTAGATCTGCTCATCCACCTATCAGCAGCTAGATGGTTTAGTGAAGAAAGCACTGGTCTTGGAGTCAGGAAGAGGCCTGAATTCAAATCACCCTCAGACACTTAATAGTTTTATGATTCCACATTTGTAAAATGGGGATCATAACAATACCTACCTCACAGGGTTGTTTTGGGGATAAAATGAAATGTTGCAAAGTGTTTTGCAAACCTTAAAAATATTACAGAAATGCTGCTTTTTATTTTGGCAGGGATCATAAGATCACAGATTTAGACCTAAAAGGGAGCTTAGAAATCATCTAGTCAAAGGATGATAGAGCTGAAGGTGGAAGGGACCTCAGAGGTCTCATTCAACCCCCTTGTTTTACAGATGAAGAAACTGAGGCCAAGGAAAATTAAGTGACCTGAGGTCCCACAGGTAGTCAGCATCAGAGGCAGAACTTACAGTCCTCTGACTCTAGAATTTGTTCTCTTTCTGTATGGCTCCTCTTTTGTCTCGATGCTTCCTTATCTGAATTTCCTTCCTAGGGGGTCCTCTTCTCCTCTCTCTCTGTCTCTCCTCTTCTCCCCTCTCCTCTTCTCTCTTCTTCTTCTTCATCATCATCTCCTTCTCCTCCTCCTCCTCCTCCTCCTCCTCCTTCTTCTTCTTCTTCTCTCTCCCTTTCTCTCCCTCCCTCCCTCCCCTCCTCCTCTCCTTCCATAGCAAACATTTTAAAACTTTTTTACCTGATTCCACAACTCTCAGGCCTTGAAATTTCAAAGTAATATTTTAAAATTACTTTGTACCAAAATAAGATTATCTACAGAAAGGTGGTGTGGTACAGTGGATAGACAGCAGGCCATAGAGCCAGGGACCCGGGTTCCAGTTCCACCATTGATACATGCTGCCTGGGCAACTCTGGGCAACTCTGTAAGACTTGCAGAGAAAGCCCTGACTTGCACTGGTATTTTCCTCACCTCAGAATTCCCTGTACCAATGAAATAACAGGACCAGACTCTATACTATTTGCAAATGATTCTGGCACGCTTAATTTAAGCCTTTTTCTTTAGGGGAAAAAAGGCAAATAAATCGACTGAGCTTATGAACCAACCTATACTTATTTGTCGTGATTTTTAAAAATTGTTCAGTTTCTTTTTTTTTTATACTGAGTAATGGGGATCATTGTATAAAAGATTGAGAGGAAATAATAAGTGTTTGCAAGGTAGGTACCTTGTTTAGAAGGATTGGAACAGCTTTATTCCTAGGACAGGCCATAGAGTAAGAACCAGTAATCTACCCAGATCTTTTCTAGCTGTAAATTTCTTCAGCTATCTCCCATCTAATGGAACAACAACATAAATTATTAAGCAATGCTTTCTGGTGAAGTAAAAAGAAAGATTTATCCTCTGAGGAACCCCAATGGGTCCCTGATTATTGACATTTTAAAAATCAATGACTTCTGCAATTTTTTTTCTACAAGTACTTAAAAATTATTTAAATAACCAGATGCCAACACCAAAATGAAACTGCTAAATAAGGAGATAGTATAGTCAGCATTCTGGTATTCAGGACCTCCCGACATTCTCTTTGGTTTTGGTCAGGGCCTGAGATTTCATCAGATCAAGGGATTCCCAGTGTGGAAATCCCTTTTACCGAGGCAGATCAGCCACTGTTTATACATAGTATGAGAGAGCTCTGCCTAGGACACCTAGAGGTCAGATGGCTTGGGCCCATGCTTACATGCCAATATGGGTCTAATACAAGGCTCAGACCAAGGCTCAGCTCTGCTGCCTACCCTGACATTTCTGACAAATTAAAATTTTTTAAATCTCTACTACCCTCTGCACTCCCTACTCCCCCTCCCCCTCGGAAGTTCTCTTCCTGACAGAAGACTAATGTCATAGATGAGAGAGAGGGCAAGGAACTCTAGCTCTACATGATAACAGTTTGTGGAAGTCCAATCCATTTCAACAAATATGTACTATCTACTAAGGCAATGCACAGGTTCCAAGGGTCACAAAAAGAATGAAATGACGGTTTCTGACCTCCAAAGCCTTACAACTTAGTAGGAGATGAGGCATATAAAATAATAATAATAGCATTCACATAGCACTTTAAGGTTTGCAAAGTGCTTTATAAAATTTTTTCTCATTTTTTCCTCATATCATCTCTGAGAGGTAGGTGTTATCCCCATTTTACACACGAGTAAACCAATACTTGTCTTCAAAAAAGCTGATGTTGTTGTCTCCTGTCAGCTATTTCTTCAAATGTGTTCTACATTTGAGCCATGGGTAGAAGTTGGAGAGCCCAGGTTCAAATCCCACTCTCCTACTTACCTCCTGCGTGGGACACTTGGGGGAAAAGTTACCCAACCTTTCTTGGCCACTGCTTCTTCTGTATGTGGAGGGGACTAGACCTCAATGCTTCCTTTCCCTCCCCTCCCCTCCCCCCTCCCCCCCTCCCCTCCCTCCCTTCCCTCCCTTCCCCTCCCTTCCCCTCCTTCCCTTCCCTTCCCTTCCCTTCTCTTCCCTTCCCTTCCCTTTCCTTCCTTTCCTTTCCTTTCCTTTCCTTTCCTTTCCTTTCCTTTCCTTTCCTTTCCTTTCCTTTCCTTTCCTTTCCTTTCCTTTCCTTCCCTTCCCTTCCCTTCCCTTCCCTTCCCTTCCCTTCCCTCCCTTCATTTTCTTTCCCTTCCTAAATCTAAGATCCTATTTCTCCTTAGTATTTCAAAGTATTCAGACAAGAATTTGGTCAAACATTTCAGGAATAAAAGAAATGACCTCAGTTCCCTGGCTACATGAGCACTATTACTACAGGTGTTGGTGGTGGTGGTGGTGATGGTGGTCCTTTGTTTTCAGAGGACCAGTGACATTACAAAGGTGATGTCTTGACTTGCCCATGAATTGGATTTAAGTGAGGGGGAGTTGTGCAGAGTCCTCAGCCTCACTCTCTCTTCCTGAGTCATCAAAATCCAGTGGCAGGACAAAAGTCAAGATGACTGGCAGTGGTCCAGGATGCAGTGGACAACCTCGGCAGGCGCCACGGAACACTTAAGAGTTTGGTCAGGTGAATGTGTGTGTGTGTGTGTGTGTGTGTGTGTGTGTGTGTGTGTGTGGTGGGTGAGCAGTTAGAAAGGAGGGATTCAGTTCATTCTAATTCAATGTTTAAAACCTTTATGAAATACCTACTGTGTGCAAGATGACAAAGGGACTAACTGGAACCGCAGAGTTTTAGAGCAGGAAGGGACTCTGTAGATCTTCTTGTCTAACCTTTTCATTTTACAACTGAGGTGGGGGGGGGAAATTACTCAAGGCTGTACAGCTGATCTGTAGCAGAGAATAGACTGGAACATGTCACATCTGATTCTTAATCTAATGTTCATTCCCCTTACAAATAGCTATTGTTGTTGTTTGTCTTTATTCTTGAAGTGTCATCAGGCAGGTGATGCCATAATTTGTGAGTGAATTGGACTGAAGTAAGGGAAAGCTGTGCGAGTCACCAGCCTCATTTTCTTCCCTGGAGCCATCTGGGTGCAGTGGCCAGATATTGATCAGGATGACTGGAGATGGCCTCCAAATAGCTATCACTGTCCATAAAAAGATAGAAAAGTCAGTTGAAGGTCACTAGGTTTTAATATGGTTGAATGAAAATTAATAGGACTCTGAATGGCTGGATGGCCAGGGGAAATTGCTATGATGTTGTCATGTTCCAAAGTCCTAACTTCTCAAATAGGGAAGCTATCTGAGTGCTATATTGACTGCTGCACTTGGGGTCAGGAAGACCCCTCTTCCAGAGTTCAAATCCGGCTTCAGACACTGACTAGCTGTGTGACCCCAGGCAAATTACTTAACCCTGTTTGCCTCAGTTTGCTCATCTGTAAAATGAGCTGGAGAAGGGAATGACCAGGAAGACCCAGGTCCAAGTCTGACACGTTCTTGATGTGTGACCCTGGGCAAGTCAGTACTTTAGGCAATTCTCTAAGACTATAAATTGCCAGCTTTGTATTAATAGAGAGAGTTCCTCACCAGGAGCTCCTTATACCATGAAGTCACAAGTTCAGGCCCTATCCTTACTGTGTATTAATTACAGACAGGTAATAAGATCATTTTGTATGACATTTTTGTTAGCAGAGATCATTTCAAATGCAGAGTTCATCTTCCTTTTGGATTAACACAGTAGCTTCTGAGCTTTTGGAGGTCAGGGACCCTGTCTAACAGTGCTTTGAGTCTCCTGCAAACACGTCCAAGGCACTCAAATATTTGTTGGTTGATTCCAGGGATGAAATCTAACATTTTCCAGTAACTTGCTTCCAACTCTTGAAAGATTAATTACGTTAATCCACTTTATTCTTAAAGTCATAATTTGACTAGTGAAAATAATTTGGCATGTTTTACCATTTTTATTGTTTAAATGTATTTTTATTTATTTTGTTAAATATTTCCCAATTATATGTAAAAAAATTAACTATCTTTTTTTAAATTTTGTGTTCAAAATTCTCTCCCTCCCTTCCCCTTCCTAGAGAAGGCAAGCAATTTGATATCAATTAAACATATGAAGTCATGCAAAACACATTTCCATATTAAATGTGATGCAAAAGAAAACAAGACACAAATAAAACAAGAAAAATAAACTAAAAAACATATGCTTCGTCTGCATTCAGAGTTCATCAGTTCTCTCTCTGGAGATGGATACCATTTTTCATCATGAGTCCTTTGGAATTATCTTGGATCATTGTCTTGAAAAGAGTAACTAAGTCTTTCAAGTTGGTCATCCTTACAGTATTGGTGTTACTATGTACAATGTTCTCCTGGTTCTGCTCACTTTACTTTGCATCAGTTCATATGAATCTTCCCAGGTTTTTCTGAAACCATCCTGCTCATCATTTCTTACATTTTTAAAATTTTATTCTTATATTTATTTTTTATAGTATCAGTCACATACCACAACTTGTTCAGCCATTCCCCAATTGACATGCATCCCCTTAATTTCCAATTCTTTGCTACCACAAAAGAGCTACTCTATTTTGTACAAATAGGTCATTTTTCCTTCTCTGATCTCTTTGGGATACAGATCTAGTAGTGGTTTTGCTGGGTCAAACAAAGGGCATAGTTCCAAATTGTTTTTCAGAATGGTTGGACCAGTTCACAACTCCACCAACAATGCAATAGTGTCCCAATTTTTCCACATCCCCTCCAGAGTTTGTCATTTTTCTTTTCTATCATGTTAGCCAATGTGACAGGTGTGAGATAATATCTCAGAGTTGTTGGAATTTGTATTTCTCTAATCAGTAGTGATTTGCAGCACTTTTTCATTAATAGCTTTGGTTTCTTCTTCTGAAAACTGCATGTTCATATCCTTTGACTACTTATTAATTGGGGAATGGCTTTTATTTTTTTTAATAAATTTGAGATGTATTTGAGAGATGAGGCCTTTATCAGAGAAATTTATCATAAAATTTCCCCCAATTTCCTGTTTTCCTTCTAATTTTGGCTGCATTCATTTTATTTGTGAAAAAGCCTTATAATTTCATGCAATCAAAATTATCTATTTTACTTCCTGTGATCTCCTCTCTCTCTTGTTTGATCATAAACTCTTTTATCCATAATCTGACAAGTACATTTTTCCATGCTCGCTTAGTTTGCTTTATGATATCACCCTTTATGTCTAAATCGTTTATCCATTTTGACCTTATCTTGATAGTGTGAGATATTAGTTGATACCCAGTTTTTGCTAAACTGCTTTCCAGTTAACCCAGCAACTTTTGTCAAATGATAAGTTCTTACCCCCAAAAGTTGGATCTTTGGGTTTATCAAACCCTAGATTTTTATGGTCATTTTACCACTATGTACTGTGTACCTAATCTATTCCACTGATCCACCATTTCATTTCTTAAACAGTACCAGCTTGGTTTTGGTGATTACTGCTTTGAATATATTTTGAAATCTGGAATTGCTAGGCCATCTTCCTTCACATTTTTTTTTCATTGATATTTCCTTGATATTTTTGACCTTTTATTCTTCCAGATGAATTTTGTTGCTATTTTTTTCTAGCTCTATACAATTGTTCATTGGTCATTTGATTGGCTCCACCAACAGTGCGTTAATGTTTGTTCTCTTGAAGTCCCTCCAACATTTTGTCAACTTTGCTGATCTGAAGGGTGTGAGATGGAATCTCAGAGTTACTTTGATTTGGATTTTTCCAATTGCTGATGACTTGGAACATTTTTTCCTATGGCTATAGATGCTTTCGTCCCTTGAGAATGGCTTGTTCATGTCCTTTGACAATTTACAAATTATGAAATGGCTCTTATTCTTAGACATTTATTATAAATTTTATTCCTTATTTATCTTGGAAATGAGACCTTTATCAGAGAAACTTGCTGCAGAGACTTTTTCTTCTGTTAACTACTTCCCTTTTAATTTTTGCTGCATTGCCTTTGTTTATGTAAAACCTTTTTAAAATTGTGTGATAAAACTGTACATTTTATCATCTGTGATCATCAGTATTCCTTGTTTGGTCATAAAAATGAAAAGTAATTTCTCACTTGTTCCTCTAATTTGTTTATGAGATGATCTTTTATATCTAGGTCCATGTTTATCTTTTGAGGACCAACTGCCTACGTTCAGAGGGATTCATCACCAAAGGGTTGGCCATGAAATGTTCATATTTTTTTTTCTACTCTAGAAACTCAAATATCATGCTCTAAGGTTTGGAAGGAGTTGTAATCTGCCTTAATAAACAGAATATCTACAGTCCTAAACCAATGAAATCAGATCCCTTAAGTAACTGAAATGAAACAGTAATTTTAATCTATTTGGGTAGATAGGGGATTTTTTTCTTTAAAGATATACTACCTCAACCTTCCTCAGTTTAATGCTTTTATTCCTTTCTTTCAGAAAGAAAGAGTATGACATGGCGGACAGAAAGCTGGCCTTTAAGTCAAGAAGACCTAGGTTCAAATCCCACCTCCAACACATATTCGAAGTATAACCCTGGGGCAAATCACTCAAACTTTTAGTATCTAGGCAACTAGGACTGTAAGTTTCAGGAAAAGTGCCAAACTGCTTTGGTAGAAGGAGTTTCCTTATCTGGGAGTTCCCCATATCATTGAAATCATGGGTCCAGTCTCTTACCCTATTCCTTTCTTTCAATGGTTCTTCCCATGAGAATAAAAATAATAGCTGAAATAACAAAATAAAAATAATAACATTTATATGGTAATTTACCAATTGTTTTACATACATCTTATTTGAGACAGTAGAAATGAGAGAAGTCCAAGGCTTGTAGATTATCTAGAAGCCTCACACCCATAAATAATGAATAATTTCTTCAAGAAGAAAGTCTGGAGGCATTAGGTATGTTGAACATTATTATAAAAAGCTGAAATTGATTATGTTTTAATGGACAGGAAAATAACTGGTTAAAGGTATGGAAATCACCCTCAAATATTGCTGTTTGTGTATAACAACACTGCCAGCAAATATCAAAACCAGTATCAAACTACAAGAATAAAAATGAGACAGTCTTGAGAACTCCAGTTTGACTTATTTGAACAAGCTGTTGATGACTTATTTGAACAAGCAACTGATGACAAGGGAAATGGATACACTTAGATTATTATTCTCATTTCTGAAGGAAGTTTAACCAATGTAAATCAATCAACAAAACAATGAGACCTAAAGAGCCTGGAAATTACCTTAGCCAGCAAACATTTGGTTTCCTTGCCAAGAGGGGAGGTATGGCAGCTAAGGGCAAAATGGTTTAGAATATAAACTCATTTGTAAGATCTTACAGAGAAATTTGTGGAATATGATGAAAAAATACTGCTCCCCAAAATTGTGAGAAGCAGTAGAGAGCAAAATCAGTTTAAAGATAGGCTGTCAAGAGACCCACCTACCTAACAAAGCCATTCCAAAGCAGCTCGGTGGCACAGTGGATAGAACACTGGGACTGGAGTTAGGAAGACTTGAGTTCCTTTTTTTCCCCTATTTTTATTAAATTTTATTTATTTTATTATGAACTTAAGGAATAGGCATTTCCATAATATGGAATAGGAAAAAAAAGATGATTGCACATGAAACTGCAAATCTATTATGTACAACTTGCTATTCCTTTTAAATATATAATAAAGTTATCATGTAACTTTCATTTTTTCCCTTTTTTTCTCACCCCACCCTGGAAGTGGCTACCATTAGACTCAAATACACACACACACACACACACACACACACACGTGTGTGTGTGTGTGTGTGTGTGTGAAATCATTCTATACATACTTCTATTTATTGCTTCTTTCTCTGGATGCAGATAGCATCTTCCTTCATTGGTCCTTTGTAGTTAATTTGGATAGTTATTAGTTATTTATTGCTGTAAATTGTGGGGTGTAAAATGGATAATTCTGATTACATTAAATTAAAAAGGTTTTGTACAAATGAAACAAATATAGTCAGGATCAGAAGAAAAGCAGAAAATTGGGGGGGGTTATAGACAGTTTCTCAGATAAAGGTCTCGTATCTAAAATATACAAAGAACTTCATCAAATCTATAAGAATACAAGTCATTCTCTAATTGATAAATGGTCAAAGCATATGAACAGGCAGTTTTCCAATGAAGAAATCAAAATAATTTATCATCATGTGAAAAAATGCTCTAAATTATTATGATTAGAGAAATGAAAATTGAAATAAACTTGAGATATCATTTTACACCTGTCAGATTGGGTAAAATGATTGAAGGGGAAAGTTACAAATTTTGGAGGAAACCTTGAGTTCAAATCCAGCTTCAGACACTTACTAGTTGTGTGATCCTGGGCAAGTCACTTACTTCCTCCCTCAGTTTTCTCAGGTGTAAAATGAGGATGATAATAGTACCTCCCTCCCAGGGTTATTGTGAGGATCAAATGAGATAATTGTTAAGCACTCAGCACTGGACTTGGCACATAGGAAGCACTATGTAAATGTTAACTGTAAGGACATTTAAGGATAAAACTGGAACTATAATGAGAAACATTTTTTGTTCATCTTAAAAAGCACTTAACGCATGTTACATCTTGTAGCATATCATCTCTTGAGACTGAAGAGGAATCCTAATGTTTTCAGACTATAAAATCTTCTCTTCTCTGGATCATTTTGTAGCCCTGCTCTAGATAATCTCCATTTATGTTGTTTATAGTACCTGGCACATTTGTTCTTGTCCAGCCATTCAGTCATGACCCCATGGACCCTATTGTCCATGAGATTTTCTTGGCAAAGATACTGGAGTGGTTTGTCATTTCTTTCTCCAGTGGATTAGGCAAACAGAGGTTAATTGACTTGTCCAGTTCATAAATAAAAAAAAGCATCCAAGGCTGAATTTGAATTTCCTGACTCCAGGCTCACTACCCTTTCATCCACTGAGCCATCTAGCTGCCTTGATTGGCAGATAGTAGGGGCTTAATAAATGCTGGTTGACTGACTTCAAGAATGTGTATTATCATCAGCAAACAATCTGTAATGCTACCTAGATCTCTTTCTTGAGGCAAAATAGATCAGTTTTTATTTTCCCCTAAATATTTCACTTGCTTATGATGAAGTTCTTCCACTTTTGCCCCTTTCACACAGAGTAAGATTTTCCTCCAGCAATTAATTTCACTTTCCAGATCTTGGCATTGGCTGGATACCTGAAAATATCACTGTGCAATTCTTCTGATTTATAGAAATGTCAAATGAGACCAGTTCCCATCACAAATATCTGGAAGAAAATGTACCCCACATTCCAAAACAAGTGCCTGTTTGTTCCTTCCCTTTGTCTCTTATTTCTGAGCAACTCCTTTAGTTGTAAAACAAAACAAAACGGAACAAAAACATGACCCCCAACCTAATGTTCCAGTTTTTAATAGTCTTTGCTTTCATCATCCTCAACTTAAATTTGTATTCCCGGATTTTATAGATCTTTTAAATGCATCTCTTGTTTCTTCACTGTCAGATCAAATGCAAATATTTAATTATTTAGAACTCATTATTTTCCCATTATCAGTCAGATTTGGATCTCCTCCTTTGCTTTCAAGAGCTAAGCAGCAGCATTTTCAAATGCCCAATTTGGCTTAACTGAGTGTGTATTTTCCCATTTTTTCTTATGTATTGAAATAGTCTCAAATTTTAATTGACTTTTATTTTCTTCAATTCACAAAAATCCATTTTCTGAATGGACATCCTTACCTTATTTATTTCCTTACCAATCCTCTTGTTAATAATAATAATAACAATAGCTAGAGTTTATATAGCATCCCTTATGTGTCAGGCACTGTGCCTGGCACAGTGCTTAACAGATATTATTTCATTTATTCTCACAATAACCCTGGGAGATAGGTGCTATTATCCCCATTTTATAGTTGAGACAATTGGGGAAAACAGAGATTAAATGATAGTCAATGGAGAACCTGTAACCCTGGAATCTTGCATCTTTGTATTTCTAGTAAATCAATCAATAAACATTTATTAAGCACTTACTATGTGCCAGGCACTGTGCTAAGTGATGATGTTAAAAGGGACGTTATACAGAAAAGATTTAAAAATAAATGCTTAGTGCTGCTGGCCTTTCTTTTCTTTCCCAAATTCATAAGATTCTGAGCTAGAGCTAGAAAGTTATCTTAGGGATTATCTAGTCCAGGCCCCTCATTTTATAAATTAGGAAACTAACACCCAGAGAAGTGAAGCTATTTGCCTAAGATCATACAATGTAAATAAATTGCACATCTAGGATCCTAACCTAGGTCCTTTGACTACAAATCTAGGGATATTTCCACTTTACCACACCAATGGTCTGCTTAAGATGAAGTTCATGATTTGGGAAGTAACTCCTTCATCCAGCCCTCAAGCTTTTCCTTCTCCTCCCCCTCCCCCTCCATTCTTTCCCTCACCACCCTCCAAGCTGCTACTTTTGATTTCCCCAAAGACTTTCAGATCGCCTCTGATTGGGTTGTTTTAGCTGAGGATGAAACAGATTTCAAAGCTCACAGGACATGATTACTAACCCAAGAGGGTTACAGCCAAATGGAGATCAACAGGAAAAGGTTTTTGGGATGCCACTGGTGCCACAAAATGTGGCCCTGATTCAATAGTTTTCAGATTTAAAAGCTGAGCTGGACTGAAAATCCAAGGTCAAGAAATTTGCTTTGTATGGGACAAGTAGAAGTCAAGGTCCAAGCTAGGGATAAGAAGACTCTTAAGGGCAGTGCCTGGCACAGAATAGGTGCTTAATGTTTACTAACTGGAAGGAAAAAAAATGAAAGCCAGAAAGGAGTTTGTGATTAGGAATAAAAGTTATCTCCTGTAGCAGTCTGTAAGCCATTTTCCAGTGAGTCTTGAGGCTGCTTCAAGTCAGCTTTATATTTTCTACTCCTCGATGCTTCTGTTACCATTGTTACTTATACCCATAAGTATGTATGCAAACTTAACTGGTTATACTTTAACAAACAGGGCCAGAACAGAAAAGCTTTTTAAGTTTGCCACCTGTTTTTACAATTTCTTACCCAGAAGCAGAAGGAAAATAAAATATGTTCTTTAACCATCTATGGACACCTGTACTAAGTGAACATGGTGCATTTGCACTCAAGAATATTTCACATGATCACTTCTTCCTGTGGTTTTATTGGTATTTCTATGCAGATCATCACCTGCTCGACCTCCTACCAATTCGTAGAGGGCCACCTGGCACACATACCCAGTGACTTCTCCAAAGTCACACAGACTTTATGTGCCGGAAGTGAAACCTGAACCTAGGTCTTCCTGGCTTTAAGGCCAGCTCCTTATATCCACTTTACCAGACTGGCATTCCAGATAAATTTATAAAAATGACTTAACATGGAGGGGTTTTTTTGGGGGGGAGGGGTTGAAGAATTTCAGAAAGTTCCAGTTCTGCTGAAAATGGATAAGAGTAATGTTTACTATGGGCATCACTGTTGGTGCAGGGATTGAGTGAGTTTCCTTTACTACTTTCACCATCCCTACAACTTTCCAACCAGTTTCATCTTACAAGCTTTTTTAAAGCAGAGGTTTCAACCTGGGTAACTAACTTAAGCTTGTTTTCTTAAAAATGTATATATTTTGATAACTATATTTTGCTATTATTGGTTTCCTTTGGATTCCCTATATTTTATTTTATACATGTAAAAACATTATCTTGAGGAGTCCAAAAGCTTCACCAGACTGCCAAAAGAAGTGTATTACTAGACCTAAAAGGCTCTAGTCTAAAGCGTCCCCTCAGTTGCACTGAAAATCCCGGCAGAGGTACCACACCATCTGGAGCAGATTAGTCAAAGAGACAGTAGGGAAGAGAAGGAGTGTGACCTCTAGTCATTCCTTCTCCCCACCCCTATGGGGCTAGGATATGGGTGTGGAAAGAGAAGGAAGATTTTTTTTTTCTTTTTGCAAGCTCCCTTCACTGAAGACTCCGGGGACTGCCTATCAGCTTCTCCAGCCTAGGTGTCACAATGGTACTTCTGGGAGTTTAAGAGGCACAGGCTCATAGGATCCTGGAAGGGACCTCTGAGATCATCTGTAGTCCAACCTCTTCGTTTTCCATATGGAGAGACTGAGGCCCAGAAAGCCCTGCTTAAGGCCATAAGGATAGGACTTTAGCTAGGGTCCTCCGGCTCCCAAACCACTGCAGGTGTCACCGGACCCCTCAGTGCCTCTCCATCCCCATCGCCGCTCCTGGCAGTGCCAGGGCTCCTTCCTTCCTTCCACGTCCTGCGCCTGTGGCGCGGTCCCTGAGTGCCCCGAGCTCTTACCCTTCTCCTTCGTGAAGATGGAGATGAGTGGCACCCGTGGCCGGTCGCTGAAGACCTCGGCTTGCTGCACCAGTGCCTCGCGCACGCTGTGGAAGTCACAGAGGACCACCACCAGGTACGGCCCCAGGTAGAAGCTGAAGATGGGGCCGTAGAGTCGGGCCATGTGAGCCAGGATCACCTGGGGGCTGGACAGACGGGGCTCCCGGGGCCTGGGGACGCAGCGCAGAGGCGATGGCAGCGACGAGCTCCACCTCTTGAGCGCCGCGGGCAGCAGCACGAAGCCCAGATTTCCCACCAGCGGCCAGGGCCGGGGACCTGGGGGCACCCCGCGCTGGCGGCCCAGTAGAAGCCCCCAGGCCAGCAGGAGCAGCGGCAGCAGCAGCAACGGCAGCAGCAGGGCGCAGCTGAGCCGGTCCTGGAAGAGCCGCTGAGAGCCCGGGGAGCACCCCGGGCCTGGGGCCTGCGCCCCCTCCGTGGAGGACATGCCTGCGGGCTCCTCTTCAGGGTATTTATAACCTCGGCCACCCACTCCCGCCCTGCCCCTCCTCCTCCTCCTCCAGTTTCTCTTCCTCCTCTGCTGGTCATCACTGAGAGCAGAGAAAAGAAAAAGGAGGGAGGAGGGGAGGAGAGCCAGCCTGCGGCCGAGCACTCTGATTGGCTGCAGCGGCTCTTCTTCCCCAGTCCATTGTGACGCTACAGTCGAACGTTGTGACGCCACCAGAATGGGGTGAGGGGAGAGCCACCCGCTGCATCCGCAGCCTGTGCTCTTTGGATCGCGGTTGCAACCTTGTGCCGGTCTGCTCTCAATGTCCTGATCTCAACTCTAGCTCACACGAACACCACCCCTCTGCTGCTCTCCCGGGTCCCCGCTGCCCTTGCTGGTCCTGGGCTGTAGGTCTGCAGGCTGACGCAGAGGCCTCGCTCCGAGGTTCAGTTACGTGGGAAGAAGGAGGCAGCTAATTCCTACCTAAGACACCGACAAAGGTACCCAAGAAGCTGGCCAAATGCCCCGTGTCCTCTCTGAGTTCTCTCTTCTCTAGGCTAAATATGTCAAGTCCCTTCAATTGATGCTTATATACATGGACAGAGGCATTTGACCAACCTGGTTGCTTTCCTTCAAATACTCTCAAGCTTATCAATGTTCTTTTTAAACGGTGATGCCCAGAACAAATTATGATATCCTATATCGGGTCTGACCAGGTCATCAGCATCTCTTTTTTCTTAGAAGCTGTGTCACCTCTCTTAATGAATTCTAAGATTGAATTAATGTTTTGAATTAGTGTGCCACATCAGACTGCTAATTCGTATTGAGCTTTCAGCTCACTAAAATCCCCTTTCTTCCTCAGAATCTTCCTACTGGTGTAGATCATTCATTTTATCCTTTCTTTCCCCTTTACTGGTAGCTAAGCAGCTAAAACCTTTCCTGTATCCACATTAAATGCCCCCACTTGTAACCCCAATTCCTCTTACACTTCTGCTCAAACCCATCTTTCCTTGAAGAGAGACATTCACCACCCTATCTAATATTGGTTTGCCTCGGCCTTCTCTTATCCAAATTTAATTTCTTCCCATAGCTCCTCTTTGCCTATCTTCTGAATGGCCTGTATGTTGATCCCCAAATCAATTAGACATTCTCAACTTTTCTGAGAGCTTTTGCATCTCCAAATGTGCTTTGGATATCTTATTCTGGACACCACACTATCACTTTAAACTAAATGTATTCCTTCCTCCCACTCAAATCTGCCCCTCCCTTTAACCTTTGTATCTCTGTTATGTGTCTGAGGAGGCATTTGAACTCAGGTCCTTCTGAATCCAGGGCTGTGCTCTATCCACTGCGCCACCTAGCTGCCCCAACCTGAGTCATCTTTGACTCTTACCTCCTCGTCCCTTTTCATCCGAATAGTTGTTGGCCCTGTTGATTCCATGTTGACAATATCATGAATCTGTCCCGACTCCTCTTTCCTCACACCGCTAAGGTCATAGGGTAGTGGAAACAGCAATGTATCTGGGCTCAGAGTTTATGGATTTAAGTCTTAGCTCTATTGAATACGTGAATGAAGCATTCATTAAGCACTTACTGTGTGCAAAAAAAATGTGCTAAGATGGTCTCTCTTCTCAAGGAACTCATTCTAAGAGGGGAGACAACACATACGGGAGGTTTAGCAGCAAGACAGGTTCCATGGTCCTTAGGATGCAGCAGTAAAGTTGAAATACTAATTAGCTTCTTCTTTAATCTCATTTAATGTTTTTTATTACCTGTGTGACCTTAGACAAGTCATTCAATTCTTCTGGGCCTCAGATTTCTTATCTGTAAAATGAGATGGGTTTGGCTGGAGAACGGTCCCATCCAGTTTTAAATCTTATGATTTTATTACAGAAATCCTAAAAAAAAATCCTTAAAAAAAATAAATCCTCAATTGATAAATGGTCAAAGGATATGAACAGGCAGTTTTCAGAAGAAGAAATTAAAGCTATCAATAGTCATATGAAAAAATGCTCTAAATCATTATTGATTAGAAAATTGCAAATTAAAACAACTCACACCCATCAAATTGCTTAATATGACAGAGAAGGAAATTGATAAATGCTGGAGGGGATGTACAAAAATAGGTATGCTAATGCACTGGAGTTGTGAACTGGTCCAATCATACTGAAGAACAATTTGGAACAATGTCCAAAGGGATGTAAAACTATGCATACTCTTTGACTCAACACCACCACTACTAGGTCTGTATCCCAAAGAGATCAAAGAAAAAGGAAAAAAGACCTATTTGTACAAAAGGATTTATAGAGCTCTTTTGGTGGTGGCAAAGAAGTGGAAATTGAAGAGGTACCCATCAGTTGGGGAATTTCTAAATAAGTTGTGGTATATGAATGTAATGGAATACGGTTGTGCTATAAGAAATGATGAGCAGGATGCTTTCAGAAACACCTGGGAAGACTTCTATGAACTGATACAAAGTGAAGCCAGTAAGAGAACATTGTACACAGTAACAGAAATATTGTAAGAGTGATTAACTATAAAAGACATAGCTACCCAGCCCAATACAATGATCTAAGATAATTCCAAAGGATCTATGACAAAAAATGATATCCACTTCCAAAGAAAGAGAGAACTGATGATCTCTGAATGCAGACTGAAGCATCCTTTTTTACTTTGTGTTTCTTGCTTTTTATTTTTTTTAACAACATGTTGACAATGGAAATGTTTTGCATGATTCCACATATATAATTCATATCCTATTGCTTGCCTTCTAATGGAGGGGGGAAGGGGTGGAATGGGAGAGAATTTAGAATTCCATTTTTTTAAATGAATGTTAAAAAAAAAAAGAAGACATTTTAGTTCAGGCCGTTATTACCTACTACTGGTTTATTATAATGGCCTCCTAACTGGGCGATCTGCTTCTTGAAATAATACTCATACCGCTACTGGAGTAATTATTCTGACATAAGGCTCTGATTTTTAAACTTTCATCTTTATTTAAAAATCTTTATTCTACTCTGCCTACAAAGTGAAGTATAAATTCATAAGACTGGCATTCAAAGCCCTTCACAATGTGGCTCCAACCAGTCTTCGCAGCCTGATTTCACAGTCTTTCCCTTCACATGCCCTAGACTGCAGCCAAAGTAGAGTATTTTCCATCTTGTTCTCAATCCATTTTCCTTCCCTATGCCTTTCCTCACACTATTCTTCCTCTGCCCCCACCCCACACACAAGGTCTTTCTCATCTTTGAAGAAAGTTCCTTCTCTTCCTTGGAGGCTTGAGTCTGCTACCACTTCTTCTCCATGTAGCTTTCTTAGTACCCCTCTCCAGCCTGGGTTAATGTCCTCTCCTCAAATTTCCCATAGCCCTTTGCTGGCCCTATACTGCTCCTTTGCACTTACCATACTCTTTCTTGTATCCAAGTTATTTGTGTATATGTTGTTTCCCTCTCTCCATTAGTCTAGAAACTCCTATGGAATGTCCACTTTGCCCCAGTGCCTTTTGAGGTGGCTCAGTGGATAAAGTGCTGGACTTCGACTCAGGACAACTTGAGTTAAAATCCTGCCTTAAGACACTCTCCAACTGTGTGGTCTTGGGCAAATCAAGTAACCTCTCTCAGACACAGATTTTTCATCTGTAAAATGAAGGGACTGGATTTGATGGTCTCTAAAGGCCCTTCAAGCTATAATCTATGATACTATAATTTATGATGCCATGGCTAATGTTTGGTGAATTGAATTGTATGAAATAAATAAATCATGAGGTGCTAGTCTGATACCAATACTAATCAAATGTAAAATGTTTAATGCTCTGAATTTCAGCAAAGATGGTACTAGGATTTTTTTCTTTTTCATTGAAGCCAGAAAGATATTTTAAAGCTCACTTTCCAACCCAAATGACTTCTTGTTAGGCATGGCTATCAGCCAAAAGAGGTTGAAACTGTAGCTCTAGAATTTCTAAGTGCCTATCATGTTAGCAGGAGTAGTATCCAATTCCTTCCATTTGGAAAACTGTAATTGTCCAGAGGATTCTTAAATCCCCAGGAGGTAAACACTGAGCACCATGCCCATCCAAAGTCAGTGAACATGAATAGAGAACTTACAGTTGGGAGAGACTTTAAAATATTAGCTTAAAAGGAATGTAAATGCTTTTTATACTGTTCCTGTGTATTTCCCGTTGGTCATTCAAAAAAAAAAATAAATCAGCACCTTCTTTTCCTCCAAAATCCCCATTTCTTGTTTTTTTCTCAAAAGTTGATCCCACAATCTAAGACATCTCCAGAGGCCTCGTGATGGAAAATGCTGTCCACATCCAAAGAAAGAATTATGGAAGTTGAATCTCTATCACTTATTTTTACCTTATGTTGAGTTTTCTGTCATCTTTCTGATGGTTCCTCCTATTGGTTTTAATTTTTACTTACAACTTCACTAATGTTTAATGGGAATGTAAATGTAAAGCCTATATCAGATTGTGCGCCATCTTGGGGAGGGTTGTGTGGGGGAAGGGGGAGAAAAATTTTCAACTCAAAAGAATATGGAAGTGATTGTTGATAAATCAAAATAAATTAATAAAAAAAAAGTTGATCTACATATTCCACTTTGGGCCACTGAGGGCAATTAAGCCAGGCAGTTCTTTCCAATTACATGTAAAAACAATTTTTAACATTAAAAAAATTTGAGTTCCAAACTCCCTCCCTTCCCTCGCCCCTCATTAAGGCAAGCAATTTTATATAGGTTATATATGTGTAGTCATACAAAATATATTTCCATATTAGTTGTGTTGTAAAAGAAAACACAGACAAAAAAAAGGAAAAAAGAAAAAAACCAAAACAAGAAAAATAAAGAAAAAAAAGTATGCATCAATCTGCATCCAGACTCTTTCTCTGGAGATAGATAGCATTTTTTAATCACAAGTCTTTCAGAATTGTCTTGGATCATTAAAACCAGGCAGTTCTTAATTTGTGCCTTATTGACTCCTCACCTTTTGTGCGTATCTCTTCCTGGAATGTAGTGTGTTATAATGGAAAGAGAAATAGACCCAGAGTAATAATACCTGGGCTAGATTTCTACATTCTTCCCTTACCACACAAGTCTGGGCTAGTCTTAATCTCTCTGTGGTTCAGTTCCTGCCTGTGTAAAATGAACAGAAAGATATACTCATTACCTACTTCACCATGTTTAAGCAAGCAAACATTTGTTAAGCCCCTACTATGTACCTGGGACTATAACAGACCAAATTGAAATAGTTCCTATCTGCAAGGAATTTTCATTCTATTGGGGGGTGGGGGAGGTGGGAAGAGCCATACACATCTGTAAATATATGTCAGATATACCTGTTGTCAAGGAGTTGCAGTGGATGCTAGAAATAGATGCCTGCTGGTCAGGACAAAAATCTCAGTGCGTCCTGGGCTAGTGACTGAACGGGCAGAGACTATATCTGAAAGGCATCCTACAGGAGGAGAGAGCAGAAGAGCACAAGCTTTGGATGAGGTGATGTTCTTAAGGACACTGAGGGTGGTGTTGCAGAAAGAATAAGATCCCCCATCAGCCGATGGGAATTTGAGCTGAAGCCACTTCCATGGGGGCAGGCACAGCACACTGGGCTCATTCTGCTGTTATTTGCATTCCCAATACTCAGCACAGTGCCTGCTGGTACACTGTAAGCACTTAATAAATGCTTGTTGACTTGACTTGAGAAAGAACTGGTGATTCTTCTTCTCCTGTCCCCTGCCTCCCTTATGCCATCTCATTTTCTCAAAAAAGAAATGAGCCTGCTTTCCCAATCTTTGATCTTTGAATTGGTTTTAGTTTCTATTTTGCCATGTTTTATTTTTTAATTTTATTTTTATTCTTAATTTATATACTGCCTCTATCCAAAAAGGGTGTGTGTATATGATGTTATCATACTATATTACTATGTTTTATACATAATATACATGTATATATATGTACATATATATGTATATACAAACTTTTTTCAGGAGAAGTATTTAAGCTTAGATATATATTAGATACATATTACATGTATATAAAAAATTAGATTATATATGAAATGGTGAATCTCCATTTCCTAACAGCTTCTTTTTGAAAAAAGTTTATAAAGATTCTACCTGTTACTTTCAAAGCTGTCCTGATTGCCTGTGCTTCCTTTTGAATATCTTTCTGTTCTCTTCTGTGCACTTTTTTAAAGCTTCAATGGCCCCTTATTTTAGGGCATCACTTTTCTCAACTCCCCACTCTCTCCCAAGCATATTCAAGCAAAATGAGTCCACATAGAGGCCCTATCCAAAAATGCATGTCCCTTTTTGCATTGAGTTCATCCCCTCTCTATCAAGAAGTAGGTGACATGTCATTCTATGTCCTTTAAAGATATACTGGTCACGGCATTATCAGAGTCCTTAAGGCTTTCCAAGTTGCTTTGCTTTAGTGTTGTTCTCTTGGTCCTGCCTGCTTCATTCTGCATCAGTTCATACTGCCCAGGATTCTCTTTCATCATTTCTTACAGTACAGTAATATCTATTACATTGATATACCATACTTTGTTCAGACATTCCCTAATTGATGAACTAACTCCTTTAGATTCTAGTTTTTTTGTTTTTCTTTTTTTCCCCCTCTTCTAATTTCCCCCTTACGGATCAAGAGGTCTATTTTGCTTTGTAGCTATTTTCTCTGGGTATTCTTAACCTCTTCTCACCCCACCCCCTAGTTTTCCTGTTGAATTTGATGCATTTCTGCACAAAACCATTTGTGTATATATCAACTCTCATTTGACCATTTCAGGTAAGAGTAATGTTCATCTGACAATTGCCCTCCCCCCTATTTCCTCCATTTTCTTACACCCTTCTCACATATACCAACTAAAAAAAATAACAGAGTTCATCCCTTTTTTCTCCTTTCTACATTAGTACATTCCTTTTGCTCTTTTCTTCCTTCTCTTCAAACCCTAAGAACAGAACCAATCCATCCCCTGGTCATCTGTTTTAACTTATTTAATTCCAGAGGTGTGCTGACAAATGTTTAACAACCAGCTTTTGGAGGGGAACTCTGCCCCCATCTTACAAAGTATACAGTTTTAAATTTAATCTGCATTATTAACATTTTCCCCAAGACTTTCCTACATCTAGACAATCAAGAATGCAATAAATCATGAGCTATGTATAGTGTTTGGCAGTTTGCAAGGTACAAGCCATTGCACTGAAAATTTGACAATCAGCTGGGCCTGTTTGAAGCAGCTCCAGCACAAGCCTGAATTCCCTCAGAATACCCTTTGAAGACATTAAGGTTCTGAAAGGATACTTGTTTCTTGTCATAGTTATTGACCAAGATAACGGATAATGTATAGAAGGAAGCAGTACAGTTCAGCTCTATCCCATCCTTAGCCAGCCTGAATACTAAACAGCCCTCCCCTTACACCAGAAGTAAACGTGATGCCTGTGCTGGCACTGGCTTTATCCATAAGTCCCCCTTTCCTTTTGCCCATGGACTTCTGGCTAAATTTTCGTGCAGGTCTGGGGTGGAGGAAGTCACTTACTGCAGTTTCCTGTCGGATTTCTTGATCATATTCCATCTGATGCAAATGTCAAGTTTTGGGGGGAATTAAGTATGTGGGAGATGAACAATCTGCCTCTGTTTAGACAGCTATCATGTGTTTGAAAAGAAATCAGTTTCCTCAATTTATGAGTGCCCTTGGGGTAAATGCAACTGAGAGGCAATGGTGAGGTTCACAGGTGGAGAGACAGTACCTTTGGGATTGTTTTTCCCCTGGAATAATTGGGGAAAGGGAGGTGAAATCAACAAAAGAGATTTTATGCATATTTTTATAGCTTCCCCAAAGAAGAAAAAGAATACAGAAGTCTGAGTCGATAACTAGTCAATAACACCTTAGCATCATCAGTCCTGGTGGAGGAAGGTCTGTAATGCAGCTGGAGTAGCCTTTCTGAGTCTATCACTTTAGTTATCTCCTGTTCCCTTTGTTCTTTCTTAGGTAGGTTTGAAAGCAAACAAAACCTTTCCCCCAAAGGTTTGGAGCCAAGGGCATTTCAAGAAAGTCACACCTGAAGAGCAGAGCTGGGAAAGAGTGGCTTTACCCATATGAAGGTGAGGGCCGGCCGAGAAAGGGTACCCAGCTCTGTTTACCATCCAAGTACCAGTACCCAGCATCATCTGCTTGTAGATATATATAAAATAAATGCAAGGTAGTAGGGGTATTTTTTTGGGGGGGAACAAAAGTGTGAAGGAGAGGAGGCCGTAGTAATGAGGATTTGTGTAAGGAAACTCAGGAAAGCCCTCATCTAGGTGATACAAGCTCTGAGGAAGGTTGTGGTAAATACAGCATTTTGTAAAATGTGAAGCAGTATAATAAATGTGAGCCAGCCAGTTTTTTTTTAATTATTAAATGCCTACTGTGTTCCAGGCACTGTGCTAAGTGCTGGGGATAAAAGTGGAGGCAAAAAACAGTCCTTGCCCTCAAGAAGTGTATATTCAAATGGACAACACTTGCGAACTATTATTATCTCCTTTTATTAACTCTTTCAATTGATTTGTACTTTTTTTTTTTGCAAGGCAATCAGGGTTAAGTGACTTGCCCAGGGTCACACACCTAGTGAGTATCATGTGTCTGGCACCAGATCTGAATTCAGATCATCCTGACTTTAGGGCCAGTGCTCTATCCTCTACACCACCTCGCTGCCCCCTTGATTTGCACTTTGAATTGATTTGTCTTTGATGCATACCTTTCTTTCACTGCCTATATTCAATCTCTCATTAAATTTCATTGATTGCATTTTTTTTCTCATCTCCATCCTTTCTTCTCCATAAACTAGGCCCTTATCACCTCAGGCCTAGATTATAGCGGCCACTTTCCTAGGAAGGTAATCTGCACAATTTTTGTCATTTTGTCTTCTAGATCATCCTATATAATGATGCCAGAGTAATCTTCATTAAATGTTACTGTCATCATATTTCTCCCCACCCCAAAAGCCTGCAATGGCCTATTGCCACTCTCATCAAGTCAACTTACTCTGCCCTAGCTTTCAAGCGCTCCATAATGTAGCTACATCCTCTACCTATTCAACCTTGTTTCCTACACCAATGATCACAACAAAAACTTTTTTACTAAAGTCATTCATTACGCCATGAACTCACTTCTTCTCTTTATGTCCCATCATTATGCTACAGCTGTACATTACTAAATGCCTATAGGACATTTTGAACTGGATCTCCTCCTCCGCCTTCTCCTTCTTCTTCTTCCTTTGGATAAGTATTCCATGGGCATTAACTGTACCTCTCTGACAAGAGTTTAAATTCTTGTGGTCACAAAGCCTGTCTTACCCTCCTTTTGTATCACCCACAGTTTCTAATACACTTCTCTGTTTACAAGATCCTCAATTTAGAACTGGAAGTATCTTGGGGATCATCAAGTGACTTGACCAGGATCACACAAGTATCTTAAGCAGTATTTGAACCCAAGTCTTGTGGGCTCCATGTTTAGCCCTCCATACACTATACTACAATGGTCAACCAACAAGGTTGGTATTGACAAATTTGATTGACTTGGTTTAATAATTCAGTGTCAACCCTTTCCCCTCCCTGCCTCCAAACTGTGACTAAAAAAAAATATTAAATAGTAATTGAATGAAGTGAAGATTCTGATGTCCTAATGCTGAAAAGGACCAGAGAAAGCTCAGATAACAATGTGGCTGGAGCAATCAAAGCTTTAAGGAGAAAGTGGAACTTGAATTAGACCTTAAAGAACCAACAGAATTATGCACAGGGCATTCCAAACCAGGGAGAAACATCTTGATAAAAAGACAAGGAGGTAGGAATGAAGTTAGTATCTATAAGGTGCAGTGGGGGCTCCTTAGGTGGGGTAGGATTGGAGGGGGGAGATAAAGGATTGGAGGTGGAAAATAACATGAGATAAAACTGGTTAGAAAGAATGAACTCAGATTACAAAGAGCTTTGAAAACCAGCAGGGAACTTGGGTTGCCACAATAACCCTCTGAAGTAGGTAAATGTAGCACAGTGTAGAAAGTCATCTTCTTAAAATAATCCTGTAAAGTAGGTTGTATAAATATTATTACTCTCATTTTATAGATAAAGGAAACACAGAGAGAGAGAGGTTAAGTGAACTTTCATAGGGTCACACAGTAAATGTTAATAGGAAGAGTTGAGACATGAACCTAAGTTTCCTCACGACTATACCCAACTGCCCTAAAACTGTGAACTGAAAAACAGCCTGTTACTGGCCTAGCATAAGATATACTGCTCTTTAAGATAACTGGGTGGTTTGGTAATGAAAGGGACAGAAAAAAAGTGTTTTTGTCTAAGAGATTTATATCGACTGTCAAATAACGTGGGATACTGCCACTATTATGGATGAACATTTTGATACCCCATGTAAGAAAAATAATTTTGTTTTACTATACATTGCTAATATATGTGTACAAAGAAACATTGTTTTCAGACAGGATCTGAAAAGCTTTGTGGAGAAAATAATCTGTGGGGTAATTGTGAGGACTTAGATCTCCTTATTAACACTTTTGGAGCAATGCCTTGCTTGTGTGGGAAAAGCTTAGCATTATAAAGGGATATATAAATCTTTTATTGATTAAAAACTAGAGAAATATGAGTATAAAGAAACAGTTTCAAGGGCACCAAAGAGAGTGGACTGGGAAGGGAGGGAAGGGGAGGAGAGGGAGAAGAAGGAAGGGAGGGAGGGAGGGAGGAAGGAAGGAAGGAAGGAAGGAAGGAAGGAAGGAAGGAAGGAAGGAAGGAAGGAGGAGGAAGGGAGGGAGGGAGGGAGGGAGGGAGGGAGGGAGGGAGAAGAGGGAGAGAGAGAGAGAAGAGAGAAGGAAGGAAGGAAGGAAGGAAGGAAGGAAGGAAGGAAGGGAGGAAGGAAGGAAGGAAGGAAGGAAGAGAAAGGAAGGAAAGAAGGAAGAAAGAAAGAGAAAGGAAGGAAGAGCGAGCTGTGTTGCCCGACTGGACAGTTCCAGTTGCCCCAGTGAAGCAGCTCCTATTACTACTTACAGAGGTGATCTTGAAAAAATCAAGGCATCAGGGAGGTGATCCCATGACATCTAGTGAAATACATTTAAGTGAGGAAGGGCTGTGCAAAGTCACCAGCCCCACTTTCTTATCTGGAGCCATCTGGAAGCAATGGCCAGATACAGATAGGACAACTGGAGATGGCCCTCTAATAGAAGGCAAAGCTTTTCATAAACCCTTGTTACTCTCTGCTGCCCCCTCTGGCTTGAGAAAGAAAAGCAGAAGGGGCTTTGCAGCAGCTTTGACATCCTGGTGAGCTGGCTTAAGGAGTCAATCCATCGATCCAAATAAACATTTGTTAAACATATAATATACAAATATATTAATATTATACTAAACTATTAAATATTATATAAATATTAAATTATTATGTCCTAGGCAGATCTAGCTGGTCTTGTCTGTGTAGACCAGAAACAGTAAGTTTGATGAGCTTTGCTGTTCTCTAGTTTAAAGAGAAATGTTTACAATGTTTAAGTTTCAAAGAATTAACCTTTTCTAAATGCCTTTTTAAGGGTGATTTTTGTTGTTGTGGCATCATTTTTCAGTCGTGTCTGACTCTTTGTGTCCCTATTTGGGGTTTTCTTGGCAAAGATACTGGAGTGCTTTGCCATTTCCTTCTCCAGCTCATTTTACAGATGAAAAAACTGATGCAAACAGGGTTGAGTGGCATGGCCAGGGTCATACAACTAGGTAAGTGTCTGAGGCCAGATTTGAACTCAGGAAAATGAATCTTCCTGACTCTGGGACCATCACTCTGTTCACTCAGCCACCTAGATGCCCTTAAAGATGCTAGTTAATTGAAATAACTTTTAGAGAGGATTCTGGGAAGATGGAAGAGTAGGTCAGAAAACTTTAAGCTCTCCAAATTTCCTTCACAAAGAGACAGAACATTGCCTCAAAGTGAACACAGAACAGCAGAAATAAAAATTGGGGTTAAGCAGTTGTCCTCCTAAGGCAATCTGGGAAGAACCCAGAAAAGATTCAGTCTCCAGGGGTGGAGGTTTGCCCTTGCTTTGTCCTTAATGAAGGGTGAACGACTCCAGCCTGACTCCAAGGAATAAACAAGAAGTCCTGGGGCCAGCTGGGTTGGGAGGCAGCCTCAGCCTCGAAAACTCACTTCAAGGATAGTGTAGGGGTTGGATGGCTCAGATTGAAGGACCTTCCACTATCAAGCAGTAGATTACTGTAGTCATTTACTATTGTGTCTTGTGTACCTAACCTATTCCACTGATCCATCACTCTTATTTCTTAGCCAGTACCAAATAGTTTTGATGGAAGGACCTTCCACTGCTGAGGGTTGCTAAGCACAGCTGTACCAACCAGATGTGGTCTCCAGCTGAGGCTTTAGAACAGAAGGAGCTAGCACACACCTGGTGAGTGTGGTAGCAGAGGGGTGGGGACCCTGCTGACTGTGGGTACTTGCAAGAGAGTAGAGTTGCTGGTTTCAGTTCCAGGGCAGAGAGGACAGTTGAAGTTTGCAGGCACCAGAGGGACCACAAGAAGCAAGATCATTTGCAAGACAGCATGACTGGGGGGCCCTGGCCATAGCTCAGAGGCGGAGAGGAGTGCCCAAGGCTGGGCCCAGGGACAGAACTCAGAAAATAACAGTAAGAAGGACCTAAGGCCTGGGGCATCATTCCCCACACCTTGGGACTAGAATCTGATTGTAATAATAAGTTGCTAAAAATGAAACAAAACAAAATAAAAATAAAAGTGAGTAAGCAAAGTAGATAGCTACTATGAGGATAGAGAAGATCTGGGTTCATATTCAGAGGAAGATAACGGAGCCAAAAGAGCCACTCCTTTTTCAGTGAGAAATGTCAAATGGTCACAAGCCCAAAAAGAATTCTTGAAATAACTTTAAAAGTTCTTTAAAAATCAATCAAGAGAAATTGAGTAAAAAATAGGGGAAAAATAAGAGCAGTCCAAGAAAATCAAGAAAATTATGAAAAGAAAGTCAACCAACTGGAAAAAGAAAATCAAAAACTTAAGGAAGAAAATAATTCCTTGAAAACTAGAATTGGTAAGGGAAAGTTAATGATGTTATAAGGCACTAAGAAATAATGGAATCAAAAGAATGAAAAAATAGAAGAGAATGTGAAACATCTCATCAGAAAAACAACTGATCTGGAGAACAGATCAAGGAGAGAAAATATAAGAATAGATGGACCAGCTGAAAGTTACAATCAAAATAAGAATCTTGATACAACATTACAAGAAATTATTAAGGAAAAATGCCCTGAAGTTCTAGAAGAGTTAAAACAGAAATAAAAAAAAATCCATCACCGTCTGAAAGAGATCAGAAAAATTACAGGAAGATCATAGCCAAGTCTCAAAGCTCCCAGGTTAAGGAGAAAATATTGCAAGCAACAAGCAAAAACAACAACAAAATAATATCATGGAGCTACAGTGAGGATTACACAAGACTTAGCAGTTTCTACACTGAAGAACCATAGGTCTGGGAACACTAGATTTCATAGAGCAAAAGACCTGGTGTTATGATAAAGAGAAACTTACCAAAAAAAAGCTAAGTATAATCCTAAATGGGGAAAAAAGGATATTTAATGAATTCAAAGACTTTCAGGTATTTGTAATAAAAAGAGCGAAACTTAATACAAAATTCAACATATAAGATCCAGGAGAGATGTAAGGTAAACATTAAAGAACAATTATAAGAGGCTCAATAAGGTCAAATTGTTTACTTCTTATATGTGAAAATGTTATCAGTACTCTTATGACTGTTATTATTATTATTTAGGTAGTTTGAAAGAAAGGCTTGGGCTGAGCTGTGTATGATGGTGTGATTCTAAAAAAGTAAAACTGCATAGGGAGAGGAAAAAAAAGGAGTAACTGTCTCATACAAATGAAGCATGAAAGGAAGAATTGATACGGAAGAAGCAAGTGGGGGTGGAGTGCTGGTAGTGCCAGAACCTTATTCTCATTAGAAATGTGTTAAAGATATATATATATATATATAAATTTTATATATATATAAAATCTAGAAAAGTATAAAAGTCTTCTAAATTTAGAAACAAAAGGGTGAGGGGATAGGATAAGGAAGGGACTTTTTTAGAAGGGGGTATAGATTAAGAATTAGGAAGGAGAGAGGATAAGGGAGAAATTCTTAGAAAGGTAGATTAAGGTGGAAGGTGGGGGAAGAGGAAAAGGGAGGGGGGAGATTAAGGAATAGGTGGGTAAGGTAGTGGGTAAATTAATGAGGAGGGAAGGGGTAAATAGGGTGAGGATAGTGAGGAAAAATAGGAAGGAGGAAAATACACCAAGGTTCTAAGAGTTTAAGTGACTTGTCTAATGTCATCATCATCATAGCTAATATTTATGTAGCACCCACGATACGCCAGGCACTGTGCTAAGTTCTTTACAAATATCTCATTTGACTGTAGGTGCTGTTATCATCCCCATTTTGCAGATGAAGAAACAGACAGTTATTTAGTGATCTGCCCATGGTCATACAGCTAGTAAATGAACTCCCGGCCCAGTGCTCTATCTGCTGTGCCACCTAGCAGCCTAGGCGCCACAAAGCTAAGTAGGAGAGTCTAGATTGGAACTCACTTCTCCTGACTCCAAACCCAGTGCCCTTTATTGTAGGCTCTTATTCAGGTACTGGTTGGATTGGATGGCCTCTGAGGGCTCTTAATTCTGAGATGCTGTGATTTGTTATTTCTATGAAAAGAGGAAAATTACTTAAGGAAGCCAAAGTAGATTTTTGTTGGATGGGTATGGAAGAGTCAGATAAGGTCAGCCAAGGGAGGATTAAAAAAAATGGCACAGTCTTATGGGAATAGTATCAGGAAACTAATACAAAAATGAACTGCCAAGGTAAGTTAATGACCACAAAATGTGGGTTTTTTTTAATCTATGCCTAACAAAAGTGTAGGATAAAAGAAGACAAAAGTCTGCTGCTCAGTATGGATGGGACAATGATAATGGATAATGAAGATGAGGCAATATTCAACTCATTTTTAACTTCATCTCAAATCTTTTAACTAGGAAGGATAGAGAAATGGTTAACAGGGAATTGAAGACATTAGGAGAGCAGCTAGCTGCCCTGGATGAATGAGTCACAAAGCAGCACAAAGCTACAACCTAGGGTATGGAAACACTAGGAGATGTGATTGTTAAGTCATTAATGGACTCTGAAAAACTACAAATGGAACTGGAAACTGACAAATGATCTGGTTTCAAAATGGGGGCAAAATTCAATTCCAGGTGCCACATTTCAGAAAGAACATTGACAAGATAGACCAGGAAGGTGACCATGCATAGGAAGGCTCAGTTGAAGGAAGTAGAGATGTTTTGACTGGAGAAGATAGGGAGGAGAAAGAGAAAGGGAATGGAAAGGAACGTGATAGCTGTGGCTAACACAGATAAAAGTGGTTAGGTTTATTCTCAGTGGTCCCAGAAGTCAGAACTACATGGATAGAATTGAAAAGGGGCAGATTTTGGCCTAATATAACAAATTTGTTGCCTTTCTTCTCACCGGTACATCTTCTTCATATTTTCCATAAGTCTGTGATCTCAGTGAATATTGGTATTTCTTCTAATAATGTAAATCCCAACTTGTCATTTATGACTTAGACTATAACTTTTGTCTGTGTCCTCAGAGAGTCCACTTCATGTATGGTCCTCTTCAGCTATGGATGTTATATGGGCATCAATGGAACACATGGGTTGACTGTTATGGTTATTGGTTATGTGTGTGCAAATTATAGCCTAGATGAGTGTCTAAAGTCAGCCTTGAGCTCTGATCGTATGTAAACTCTAAGAAAGAAACCCTGTAACATTCCAGCTTGCTTGCTAAAATTCTGGATTTCCTATAATACCCCATCATACAAAGGGCCCATCCTCTGCATGAGTATAAGGTTAGGCAAAGGCCATCTTTGTCATGATAATTTGTGAAATTAACCACAGGCTGGTCCAGTTTCCTTTTCATCCCTTTAACCAATTGTGATACTCAGAGGCCCCATTGCACCAGCATTGAAGATACCTCAAAGGGAGCCCTCTTCAAGTATATAATCTACAATTCAAGCCAGTCTTGCCACCGCCCTGTCCACAGCATGACTGTATACATCTGGAAGACAGATCCTCTTGGGAACTACCTTAGTATATGTCCTTGGGCCAAAGGTAATTGGATGACTTTAGAATTGGGCTGATTCAGTACTGATTTCAGGATACATCCTATAAGCCCTTGCCCTCTTCTCTCATGCCATTTTTCTTTCTTTTTTGGTTAAACAAAATCTCCGATAGCATGTCTTCAAAAGACAAAGTCGTTACTTGCAAAATCAAATAGTTAAACAAGCATCTTTCAAATCACTTCATATAGAAAGAAACACAATCACAACACTAATTTTGAAAACATCATTCATCTCTCATTGTAGTTTATTGGGTAAATACAAAGTATACTGTCTCATTTAAAAAATAAAACAAATGAAAAGCAAAACCAAAGGAATTAGAAATGGTGTGCATGTTATCTGTCCTCTGTAGTGCTGAAACATAAATTAGTTTAACTCACCATTAGGCACTTAAAAAAAAGTGAAACTTTGGCATTTTAGGAGTATGTGTATACTGCATTTACACCCCTAAATTACAACTGAAATGTGTTTATACAAAAAAAAAGCACAGTCATGACAAAAATGCACTTCTAAAGATAATGAACTATTTTTGCATTTTTTCCTTTCCCTAAAAAAACCTTGAAAATGAATTCCATTCATTAGACTGATGCTTATGGTACTTTTGGGTAGGAAACATGAGTGTCTGACATTTATATTATGATTTTTGATTAAAATGTGAGCACATTTAATAAAACTATAAGTTATATAATAGCATATAGTATATATTTATCCTTTTTATAATGAAAAATATTTGTCAGGAAAATAACATACTCTAGAATAGACCTAAAATTGTACTTTTACAAGGCACTTAACACATTGAAACAGTACAGTACGTTTCCAAAAGAATACAGTTGGCTACCTCTTAAAATCTTTTTTATGGGTATACTTAACATAACCATATGTTTTGCAGCATTATTCATTGCATAGGAGGTAAATTAAATAAAGTATTCCAACTTGGCAATTAGATTAGCTTATGTGGATGGTTTCTTCCTTCCTTCTGAAAACAGCACAGTTTTAATTCATTAGATACAATAAAGACCTATTTCCATTCATGATTCATTTAGAACACACAGCATTAAGTGGGTATAATAGGTCCTAATAAGCAGCAGGAAAATATCAAAGTAGGCACTTGTGCCAAACACAACTCTGACTTGATTTGCATTGCTTGGGTGGGTGGGGGGACGGTATTTATGTCAATATCAAAAACATCTCTTTGAGGCTAATAATAAGATGTTATAGCACTGACACGGCATTGATAAAATATCATGAAAATGTCTTTCACAGGCACGTAAAGAGCAAAGCCACCAAAATAAAACATCTTCTGTAAAATATGCTTGACTTGGTCATGTATTTTTCAAATTTCAAGAGACTCTTCACACTTCCTTTAAAAACCCATAGCAGTAAATGGTAAGACCAGCTTGAACCTGTAACCTTTTTCTAACTGTGCAAAACAAAACAAAATAAAAAAATTCTTCAAATATATTCCAATTTGAAAAACTAAGTTGTGAGATAAGAAAAGGAAAAAAAAAACGATGAGAAAGACTGTAAGCTTGCCTTGACTATTTCAAAGCCAACAGAGGCTTTTACCGCTTCAAAGCCAATCATAAGGCTTGGTGACATTGAGTTAAGGATGGTTTGAATGTTTTGAAAGTGGAATTGAGTTAAAAGATGGTTTGAATGTTTTCAAAGTGAATGATCATGCATGCTAGGAGCACATCTCTCTTGCAGAAATTCTACTCAAAATGGATTTTAACCTTTCTTTCTCTATACCAATTTAAACATGCCATCAGAATAAGTCCTGTTTTCTGTTCTCTGGGGCCACTGCCAATGATGGAAGCAATTAAAGAGGTTCATTTGAAAAAAATAAACATGAATAAAGGGTTGGAAAGATGGTTTGACTGTCTTTGGAGGGGAAAGAGAACATTTGGTTCATTGGGGTTCTTAAACAATAGATCAAAAACTAGAAGATCTTGTTGTATGTGGTATCTCCACCAGAGGGCAGTGGAATATACACCAAGTATCTTTCGCCAAAGCTACCACGTGACCAACATTCTGTGTCTCAATATTCCCAAGATAATCCAGTTTTACTGCAAAACTCATTTTCCGAGAGGTCAATAAACTTTTCCTCAACTTTATGATCACCGCTGGTAGAACTCAGTATACCAGTGCGTGAGATTGAAGGGAACACGGGTTTGTTCTGCTTTCAGAGAGAGTGGGAAGGGTATTTTTACAGGCTGAAACATCTATTTTCCATACGACATTCCAATCCAGAAGTTCCATACAGAACTGCGTGTGGGATTTGGAAGCAGGCTTCTATTCTCTAAGTTACTTCCAACTGATTGGTTGGTTGATTTTGATAAATAGAACTGATGTGATACAGACAAATATTGTAAGGGCAGTGAACCCACGTTTTCAATTCCAAAGATGGTACCTGGGGCTAAATTCCAAGGTTTCCTTGCTGTGATTTCTTTGGGCAGAACACCCACCATTTCTCTTCTACTGCTTCCCTAAATATTCCATATGCTTAATGTTTGAGACATGCCTTTCCCTCATCTATTAAATTACAATATACACAAAGAGCTTTTGAATAGCAGAATACCCAAGGATGAGGGCACAAATCCTTTGACCGACCTGAAAAGGGGATGGCAACATGTTTTTAACTATCGTTACAATGTTTTTACTTAGGATTGACCCAAATGTAAAAATCTGTTCAAAGGAGCTACAAAGGCCCCTATTAGACAATGTCAACTCTTAAAACTGGAAACTGAATTTGTTTAAGCCTAGTAATTACAAGTCACCTGGAAAAAGTGGGGGTCCGAAATACGATCAGGAGTGTGACCCAAATGTAAAATCTGTTCAAAGGAGCTACAAAGGCCCCTATTAGACAATGTTAACTCTTAAAACTGGAAACTGAATTAGTTTAAGCCTAGTAATTACAAGTCACCTGGAAAAAGTGGGGGTCCAAACTATGATCAAGACCAAGTGTCATATAAGAATATGTTTTCCAGGGGCACTCGGTGGTGCAGTGGATAAAGCACCAGCCCTGAAGTCAGGAAGACCTGAGTTCAAATGAGGCCTCAGACCAAACACTTCACAGTTACTAGCTGTGTGACCTAGGGTAATTCAACTTAACCCCAACTGCCAAAAAAAAAAAGAGTATGTTTTCCACTTCCATTAGAGGTCCAATAGGAAAAACAATCTCCCAGTGTCTGGATAGCAGCAAAATATTTACAAGTCTTCTGGGATTGTCTATTTTTCTTTTATTTGGGCCACAGTGATTTTTAGTTCCTAGGGAGAGAAAGGATTTCTGAGCAGTCTACCACGTCCCCTTCACAAATCTGTCAATAAATAAAAATGGTGATGAAAATGTTGTGGCCACCATGCGGCCTCCATGTAGGCTACAGAGTTTTTGTCTGTTCGCTTCATTTTGAATGTGAGGCCAAACCCTTGTGTCTAAAATCCTACCAAGAATGTTTAGGTTATAATTCTTATTTAAAGTGAGCTGACTGGAGGACAGTTAGTTCCCTTTGAATTAATCTGCATTTCCCACTACAGAGAGGCAGTAACACTAAGGACATTCAGAGAATTTTAGCACCAAGGATGATGACAGCAACTGCTGTAGAGTGGGGGACACTTTGTGCTTTGTTGAGATAAACTGAAGTAATTCAAAGTTTACTTATCATATATCTATAAAGGCTGACTGGTCTTGCTAATGATGAAAATTTGATTGTATTTTTCCATCGTCATTATAGGGAGGAAACATATTTCTTTCCTACTTGGTATTACTTTCCCCCAGTGTTAACAATTAGTATTACTGCAAATTTGGTTACTTCTTTTTGCTGGGTTTTATTGGAAGTTTTTAAAAATAGCCCTCAAACATGTGAGGAAATCAGTTCAGAGATCAGCCAAAGATACTCTAGTGTTAAATAATACAGTCTGCTAAGATTGAAAAGAAAAAATCCATTCTTTTGTATTACCTCATTAAATAAATCTATAAACAAACACGTAGTCACTGTGTAGATATAACAGTCACACGCTCGTTCTGAATAGTTCAGCACCAAGTAATAACCATTCTCACTGGGTAAGGACTAAAGCACTGCAGTATCTGTCTATATATATTCTGGCTAGTGGAGTCTTTTGATAAAAGGCAAGAATACATCAAAATTGTAGGCATCTATCTTGGGTTTTCAGAAAGGATGAGGTAAATATTTAGATCAAGGATCCTTCATAATTCAGTGTGACCAGAGATCTTTTGTCATTCCTAGAGTCTATACCTAGTCCACACACAAGTAAACTTATGGAGAGGACTTGACAAGTGTTTTTTTAATCCATGACATCTACCTTTTCTGCACAGGGACAGTTCAAACACCCTAGTGGACAGAACACAGAAGCAAAATTCATTGTCCTGTCATGGATATCCCAGTATTGTTTTCTTGATGTCTATTAAATACACTTTAAAAATGCAGTATTTACACACTTGTAAAACCATTGTGATGTTGCCAGACATGTTTGCAGTTTGAGCACATTAGCCTAGCATTGTTTTAAAAAATAAAGTCATCAGTAAAAAAAAAAATTGTATAAAGTAGTGGGTATGTCACTCATTGGATGGTAGCAACAGTGACCATTCCAGGGTTCTAAGCTATCCTTCACCCCACCCCCCCAAAAGCAGTGAAAACAGCAGCAGTTTGCCCCTCTTGAAGGATGGGTGTCACCCTCACTGAGTCTCCAATGACAAGCGTTGAGAATGCTATCACCTACTTCCCAACGTTAGGTTACTATTCCCTTTATACTGTAGCTATATATATATATATATATAGCCTGATAATGTGTTTAAAACACCTCCAAATTCTGCTGTGCTTGGTGAGAGGGGAGGATTAGGAATGTACTCTGAGTTCTGAGGGGAAGGGCATTGTTGGAGGGCAAAGGATGGCATGGGACCAGGGATGGAAGGGATATGTTCTTTGGCACCTCTTTTACAACCTCATTGGTCACAGTCCTGGGTCTCATCATCAATGGGTAAAGAGCTGCAGAAGTCTTTTTTTTTTCTAGACAAATAAACACCATGTCACGGGACAATACTTTGTTTATCTTTCAAATCATTTACACAAAATTTGGTCCACTTCTTCACATACCAGTCAATCCTATTAAAAAAACAAAACAAAACAAAACTCTACCTTTGGTTATAGCATGAAACGTTTTGGTCTTAGAGCCTATGCCTTTTTCCTCATGATTCTTCCTTTCAAGTGGATTTTTCATTGTCCTCTCCTGTTTTCTGAACTCGTGAGTACTTTTTGCAGGAGGATTTGAAGCAGCCAGGTGGCCAGGATAATGGCCAGGAGAAACAGCAAGGAATTGCACCTTGTATGTTTTTCTCAAAAAAATAAAAGATAGGGAACCACCATGCTCGAGATAAGAAATTAGTCTGTGATGAAACCTTCAAGCTCTGTATGTGGAGAGAAGAAAACACATGGAGAGATTTAATAATGAATGAATAACTCTAAATACAATGGACAAAACTATAATCATCCATTAGTAAAGCCAGTCTAATGAATAGAAAAAGAAATACAAAAACCTCTCTTAATTAAACAGCAGAAATGGGAAAAAAATTTTTATAGAAAATAATTAATAGCTTATAAAATCAATATTCACTTTCCAGAAACAGCTATTTTTATTAGTATCACATTTTAATTTCACTACAGTAAACAAACAGCATTTAGCTCTCAGCGAAGTAACTTTTAATTTAGAATTTAAGCTCCTCATCAGAATGTAAACTCTATCTCTTATTCTTGTGCCTATGCCTTATTTTGGGGGGACCAGACCTGGGAGCTCTCAATGCCTTCTTCCAAAGGGGGTCAGTGCCTTTTTTTCTACAATGTCTAGTCATTTTAGAGAGGCTTCCTGGAGCACCAAGAGGAAATGATTTGGTACTCCAAGCCACATAGGCATGAATGGGATAGGGAAGGGTCTGGAGCCCAGGTATTCTTGAGGCAGCTGTCTTTAGATGATGACACACTGATTCCCCTATTTTTTTGTATCATTTGTACCTAGTACAGTCCCTTACATATAGTAGGTGCTTCATAAATGTTTCTTGGTCTGGTAATTCTCACTTCAATACATCTTATTTTCTCATCTCAGCACCTCTGTTCAAATATTCCCCCATCACCCATCTCCAACCATCATAATCTGACCCAAATGTCAAGGTTTAGCTTCAATGCTACATTAGCTCAGGCAACACCAGCCCTTACAGAACCATTTCCCTTTCTAGGCCTCCTAGACTAGGACAGCTAATGTGATTTGGTGGATAGACTGCCAGGCTTGGATTCAGGAAGACCTGAGTTCAAATCTAGCCTCAGACACTTACTAGCTGGGCAAGTAACCTTGGTTAATATGCAGGCTGATCAACTGGCTTAATGAATCTGAAATTAAAATATATTTTCATTCCCAACTGCTATTACATCAAAAGTGGTTCCTACTACACAAACATTTTTTCTTTGGCCCCTTGTTCTCTAAAAAAAAAAAAAGATATGTAAGCAAATACATCCATAGGTTCAGAAGGAACAGCCATAATGTAAAGACAACCTATGAAGGTGAATACTTATAGAAAGAAGCAAGGAAATGCACATTTATTAAGTGCTTACCAGCCAGACAAATGTGCTAAGCACTTTACGGTTATCTCATTTGATGCTCACAGCCTTGGGAAATAAGTGCTATTATTATCACCCTCATTTTAGAGGTGAGGAAACTGAGGCAAAGAGAAATTAATTAAATTGCCCAGGGTCACACAGCTAAGAAGTATCTGAGGCCAGATTTGAACTCAGATCTTTCTGACTCCAGCACTCTATCCACTATACCACCTAGCTGCTCCAAGTTTAGGGGAATTCATCACAAGAAGTTTGATCACCAAGAGGTGTCTAGAGGGAGGGCAGAAGCCCACAATGAAAATTTCCTAAGGATTTCAATCTCTACCTGTGGAAGGTATAGTACCCACACTGATGAAATCATAGATCCTGGAAGTATGAAGTCAGCCATACTCATAAGTTCTTTATTATGCCTTATTTTAAGAAGGGGTCATGGATGCAGAGGTTAAGTGGCTGCGTCATAACCACATGGTGTATCAGTGGCAGAGCCACATTCTCTAAGGCTATGCGATGTAAAACCACGTGGAATTAGAAGATCATTTCATTTCTCACATCAACCTGCATTTTTTTCCCTCCTACATTAAAGTATTTGTTACTCTCACCTTTTCATTAGCCATGGAATGGTACCACCAGAAGAGTCTTGTTGTGATATAATAAGCAACGATCACATCAACAGTATAGTGTTCATGGGCCACAAGGATACAGATGATTCCAGCAGCGCTCAGCAGCCAGCATATCAAATGATACCACCAGAAGTGACGGGGTGAGTCTGCGGAGCAGAAAGATGCACATTATTCTTCCTTCCAGAGATAAGCCAGTTATGAGCTGCTGAAAATATCTAAAATGACTGCAATGCCCTAAGGCATAACTTTGACCTGGGCCCAGAAGGCCAGCAGACGCCAGCTGCCTAGGGTCCTTTCTCTGACACTACCTTGGTGGGTTTTACCACTTGGAAAATGAAGATGTGAAGCCACATCTGGGCATTTTCAGTTTTGTTGTATCAAAAACCCATCCTCGGTCAGTTGGATGAAGCCTATTGCCCTTTTCTCAGAATCATGCTCTTAAGTGCACAAAATAAAATAAAAAGGATTAAAAGGAAACCAATTAGCTCCTGAGGTGGAGCCAAGATGGCAGGGCAACAGGGACTCTTCTAGCTCTCCTCCAAATTCCTTTAAATAGTGACTCTAAATAAACTCTAGAGCAGCAGAACCCACAAAAAGACAAAGTGAAACATTTTCTAGCCCAAGACAACTTAGAAGGTTGGCAGAAAAGGTCTGTTGCATCAGGATAAGAGAGGAGTGTAGTCCAGTGCAGGCTGTGCCAGAGCAGACTAGGCCCCAGCACACCAGGAGCAGGCCTTGGGGTGACTGGATCAGTGGCAACAGTAGCGATTTCCAGACCTCTTAGCCCACAGATGGTAAGGGAATTAGACAATAGGTCAGAAGGAAATTTACAGGGGTCCCTTTGTTGGTACTGGGGCAGGACTCTTGCATTGCTCATACTTGAATCTGGGTCACAGTCCTGGGTCTTAGTCTTAGAGCTTGCAGCCCTCAGGGGAGCAGGGACCCCGATCAGAGTTTCAGGGTTGAAAAGAGTGCTTGTGGTTGCTCACAAACCCATGCACAGTTCAAGAGAGAAGCTCTCCCTAGATCACACCAACTTGGAAGAGCCAAAAACTTACAGGTCTCCAGAATTACCTCTGAAAACAGCTGCACAACTTGGGACAGTGCCCCTTCCCCTTGGGGAGCAGAGCCCTACTTTAGCATAGAGTTAAAAGTCAAGAAATTGGCTAGATAATTAGAAAACAACAGACAAAACCATAGACTGTATTAAGTTACTATGGTGACAAAGATCAAAATACACGCTCAGAAGACAACAAAGTCAAAATTCTGATTTGGTCTCAGGCCGTGGAAGAGTCCAAAAAGATTTTAAAAATCAAGTAAGAGAGGTAGAGGAAAAATTGGGAAGAGAAATGAGAAGGAGGTACAAAAAATATTGAAGAAAATAACACCTTAAAAAATAGACTAGGTGAAATAGGCACAAAAAATATTGAAGAAAATAACACCTTAAAAATAGACTAGGCCAAATGATGAAATAGGTACAAAAATCCAATGAGGAGAAGAATGCCTTGAAAAGTAGAATTGGCCAAATAGAAAAAGATATACAAAAGTTCACTGAAGAGAAGAACTCCTTAAAAAGCAGAATTGACCAAATGGAAAAGGAGATATAAAAGCTAAATGAAGAAAATAATTCCTTAAAAATTAGAATTGACTAAGTAGAAGCTAATGATTTTATGAGACATCAAGAAACAATAAAACGGGAGCAGCTAGGTGGTACAGTGGATAGAACACTGGTCCTGAAGTCAGGAGGACCTCAGTTCAAATTCAGCCTCAGACCAAACACTTAACACTTAACTAGCTGTATGACCCTGAGCAAGTCACTTAACCCCAATTGACTAAAAAAAGAAAGAAAATAAAAGAAACAATAAAAAAAACCAAAAGAATGAAAAAAATATATATAGAAGAAAATGTGAAATACCTTATTGGAAAAACTGACCTGGAAAATAGATCCAGGAGAGATAATTTAAGAATTATTGAACTACCTGAAAGTCATAATCAAAAAAAGAGCCTAGACATCATCTTTCAAGAAATTATCAAGGAAAATTGTCCTGATATTTTAGAACCAGAGGGTAAAATAGAAATTAAAAGAATCTACCAATCACCTCTTAAAAGAGATGCCAAAATGAAAACTCCCAGCCAAATTCCAGACTCTTGTATCAAGGAGAAAATACTGCAAGCAGCCAGAAAAAACAAAACAAAACAAAACACTGCAGCCATAGTCAGGATAATCCAAGATTTAGCAGCTTCTACATTAAAGGATTCGAGGGCCTGAAACATGATATTCCCGAGGACAAAAGAGTTAGGATTACAACCAAGAATCACCTCCCCAGCAAAACTGTGTATAATCCTTCAGGGGAAAAAAAAAAGGATATTCAGTGAAATAGAGGACTTCCAAGCATTTCCTGATAAAAAGACCAGAGCTGAATAGAAAATTTGACTTTCAAATACAAGATACAAAAGAAGTACAAAATGGTAAATAGGAAAGAGAAATCATAAGGGATTCAATAAGTGTAAACTCTTTACATTCCTACATGGGAAAATGATATTTATAACTCCTAAAAACTTTCTCATTATTAGGGTAGTTAGAAAGAGTAATACATACAGAGAAAGCAGAGGTGTGAGTTGAATGTGATGTTATGATTATCTGGAGCAAAACAGTTTGTCCTGTATGACTAAGTACACAAAAAATTTCACATATAATTTTCCCCTAATCAACTCTCTGTGCTAGCAAATATGTAGCCTCCATAGGCCATGCTACCCCATCCCCCCCAAACCTTAACAGTAGTCTTGCTCTCCAGTCATTGACTAACTTCTCACCCTGACCACAAGAGGGTGCTAGACTAGCACATGTCAGCTATAAGAAACTAAAGGGATAAGCAGAGAAATTCTTTGTGCCAGCACCACATGGTCCTATCACAGAGTGAACCAAAGAGGCAGAACTGGAATTCACCTTGAACTCCCATATCCTGGTACTAAATTGTTCCTTTCAAATTATCTTTTATACTCAAATGCTACCTGGCTACCCACGTTTACCATTTGCCAAGAGTAGCACACATGTTATTCCCATTTAAAGATAAAGAAATGGAGACTCAGAGAGGTTAGGAGTCTTTACTCAAGGTCACAGAGCTGATAAATGCTGGGGCCATGACATGAACCCAGCCCCCATGTCCTCTGATCCTAAGTTCAGGGCTTTTGTCCATTATGCTTTGATGCTTCTTCACTGCTGATCTTAAAAGAGCCCAAACTCAAAGTACGAGGCAGGCCACATCTACTTGCGAATGGAAGATTTAGAGATGTTTTGGCTTACTGACAATCCTCTTTGCCGAACGAGGAGTCAAGGTCAAGTCAGAGAGGAAGGAATCCTAGATCATCAGCTGTTGTAGTCTGGAGAATGGTGAATGTGTGACTAGCTGGGCACAATGCTCAATGATCTCCAATAGGAAGCTACTACATAAGATCTGAGAGCAGATCCTTCAAATAGGTTTCTTACTATAATTTACTATATTTATTTTTGATATTTTTATTCCCAAGTGTGTTTTGATTTCCTAACCATTGCATTCCCATGAATAGCAAATCCCCATTTTCCTAAATGGAACACTGAGGAATGGAAGACAACTGATTTACGCAAGGCCACAGTCTGTAGCAGAGCTTGGATTTATATTCCAGTTTTCCTTGGGGAGTAGAGGTTTATCATAGACTATGGAATATAGGAGGTCTGTACACTGGCAGAATTAGTGCTGGGATGCTGTACAATGTTTTGCATTGACTTGTGTGTCTAATTTATTTATGGATCTGAGTCTTCAGATTATGTTTGCAAAAGGCAGTCTGGTATAATGGACATTGGCCTGAGTCAAGAGACCTAGACTCTAATTTTGGCACCATCATCACTATCACTACTAGCTTGCATTTGTAGAGTGCTTTAAGGTTTACAAAGTGCTTTACAAATATTACCTCATTTGAGGTTGGTGCTATTATTTTTCTCATTGTACAAATGAAGAAACTGAGGTGGACAGAGATTAAGTCACTTGCCCAGAGTCACTGCGGAGGCTGGATTTGAACTCAGGTCTTAGAAGGAAATGGCAAACCACTCTAATGTCTTCGCCAAGAAACCCCCAAATGGGGTTACAAAGAGTTAGACAAGGCTGAAACAACTTAACAACAACAATTTCCTGACTCCAGACCTAGTGATCCACCCATTGTGCAACCTAGCTGCCTACTAGCTATGTGACCTGGGGAGAACTGGTTAACCTTTCAGGTTCCTCATCTATAAATCAAGGAGATTAGAATAAATGATCTATAAAGGTCCCTCTTAATCAGTTTTTTCATCAATAAAATGGGGATGAAAATACTTGTGTGCTGACTATTATTCTACTAGATTGTGGTGAGGATCCAACAGGAGTATGTATAAAAACTTGGGATACGCATGAACGTTACAAAAATGTCTATCACCTTAAGGTAATACTGGCTCTTGCTGATATAATGCTTTATGGTTACAAAGAAGGTACCTGCTTAGCTACCGAGGAAGCCTGTTCCCAAAGTAACAACTAAATAAATAAAATCTGGAATTCCCAGAAAGCAAACTAGGAGAGAGCCCACAGAAATGAAAAGAAGCGAAAAATAGACATAAGCATGCCTTTGAAAGAGCCCAGATCCACTGTTAATTCACAGCAGCCATACTGCATCCGGCCCAACTTGGAAGGTGATATTTGCATAGTGTATGGGCCTAACTGTTGAGTTGACCTTTTCATATAGAGGATGCTAATTACAAAGTTAAAGAATTTCTGCAAAATACAGAGTAGATCCTTAAGTGATGCTTATCACCACGAGTGGGGGCAAAAACACACAAACCATAATTTCGTCCTATGTGAACACCTACAAATTATGCTACAACCTCAAAGCAACATTTTGATTTAGAACTTAAAACTGGTACTTGTGGTGTGGACACACACACACACACACACACACACAACACATCCTCATCTCCTGTGGCCTATAATTAAATGCTAAATGTAAAACCACCATACCAGTTAGTAGACTACTTTGACAGAGCTGGGACCTCACCAGGGCCAGTAACTTTACTGCTTTCTTGGCCCACTGGAGAGCTCTTAAATCCACTCATGCCATGGTATCCTGGGAGACTCTTGTCCACACTGTCCCATAAATCTTCCATAATAGAGTACTCACCCAACTCTTAAAAGCCTTTCAAACAGGACCATCTAAACATGGTGTCCTCTAAACTTCTCTACTCAGAGAGATAGGTTATGTTACTGGTTACTCTACCAATATAACAATATTTAAGTGCAAAAAAAAAAGCCTCCAAACTCTAAATTAAGGGTTCTTTATCTTTTGTATGTATCATAGAATCCTCTAGCCTATGGTGAAGGCTACGGAATCCTTCTCAAAATCATGTTTTTCAATACATAAAACAAAATACGTAAACTTACAAAGGACACAAATTCTATTGAAATACAGTGATCAAAATTAAAAAAAAAAAAGGTTCACAGACTCCAGGTTAAGAATCCCTGACCAGGAATTAAGAACTAGGCTTCAATGACAGTCTTAAAGCAGTGCTAGAACTAAGAGGATTAGGACAACAAGTGGATAACTGTGGGAATTGAGTGAACCACACTGACTCCATCTTGTGACTCAATCAATTCTGGAGCTAGCTCAGTTCCTTTTCTATTCTATTATGGGTCTAATCCAAATTCTGTCTTGAAAAAAACTTTACGCAGTTGGGGGAATGGGGAGAAAACCTTATTGTATTGTTTGAATCTGGGAATTGTTTGGCTGGGAAACTGGACCACCTCCACCTACTACATAGAGACCGTTGACTAAGGACGTAGGTTAAGTTGACCAGACACCCAGTCAGACCCAGAGATTGACACCAAGAGTTTTCTTACAATTGTACATCTCAAGCAAACCATGTCTTATTTGAAAACTGACCCCACACTAATCAGTCAGTTATTGTTTACAGGTTCCTTAAACTGTTTAGAGATACTTGGGGAAAATGGTACCCCTCTTTTTCTGAATTCGGGAAATTGTACCTGTTCACCTTTACCCTTCCAACTTTTAATCTTTCATCCAATTAGAAATCAGATTATTAACATATTATTTTTCCTTTTAAATAATTGGCCTTAATTAATTGTTTTTAATGTATAAAAGTCTATCTCCCTTTATATTTGGGGTCCAGCCCAAGCTGAGGTGGTCTGGTCCCAGTTTGTTGGGTAATTCCCATTGCTTAAAAAATCAATATGCATGGAATATCGAACCTTTGTTTCCTCAGTTATTTCATCTTTCATCCATCACAGCAGCTAATATTGCATTTAGAGAACTATGTTCTTTCACAGAGAATTATAAAGTATCGCACTGTAAGTTTTCCCAATACAACATTAAATTGCAAAGTCTTAGGCAACTACAAGGCAAAAAAAAAAATCACTTCTTGGATCGTGAAAAAAAACCCATGCCCTCACAAGATCTATTTTTTTTTTAATAACCATCACATTTGCAGAGCATTTTACAGTTACACAGTGGTTGGTATATACATTCTTAATTGTTCTATAGCCTCTGCATTGGCCAGGTAGACTTGCTGTAGGGGCCAGCTCTCTGCTAAAGGGCATGCCTGATAATGTGCAAAAAGAGGTCTGAGCAGAGCTTTAAATAGTATTATTGGCTTGAGTTATTTGGGGGTTACCACAAAACTAAAAACTGAAGGATCATTTTGACTAGCTTTTACAGGGAGCTAAAAATAGAGGAAGGGCACACCGAACATCATTACTTCAGAAAGCTTTTTGGAGATGATAGATAATGGAGCACAGTACTTAGAAATATAGTAATCCTATGAAAATGAAGAGAGGCAGCATGGTAGTCTCTGAATCAAGACCCGGGTTCAAATTCTGCCTTTGACATATAATGGCTGAATGATTCTGAACAAGTCATTTCAACTCCTTGGAGTAGGAACTGTTCTTTTTTCTTTCTTTCTTTTTGTTTTAAAGCTCTAGGATCTAGTACAGAGCCTGGAGCACACACAGTAGGTCCTCAATATGAGAATTTTAAGTCTGATTAAGATGAGATTAAGATGATGAGATTGCTTTTTGTAATGTCTTGAAGTGTGAAAATAAGAAGGGACCTCAGAGAGGCAAGAATGCCCTCTTTATTGCATTGCTGACCAGGAGTATATCCAGTCTTAAGAACGCCAGTGATGCGGAAGGCGCTACCTCCTTGCCCTGGGCAGCCCGTTCCATTTGTGAAGTTCTAGTTGCTGGTAGGCTTTCTCCCCCACCTACCAACAGGCAACTTAGCCCAGCTGCTTCTGCTTCTGCCTAATGGGGCCAAGCAGAATGAAGCTGATCACTTTTCCACATGACAGCAGGAGACTAGGGCATTTATTCAGGACACAAAGATGGAGATACTCCAAAGTTGAGTGCTACTTGGATTAGATATAGTCACTTTTCACACTGGAGGATCAAAGGAAAGGACTTCAGAAGCCATTTAATCCAAGGCTCCCAGGGAACCAATAAGGAAAATGAGACACTAAGAAGTGGCTTTCATAAGCTCACACAACAACGGTGCATAGTAGGGCTGGGTTTGGAGTGCAGGTCTTCCAACTCCAAATCCAGCATTCCTCCCATTAGTCCCTACTGCCTAAAATGGAATGTAATCCTTCTACAGAAGAAAAGCCTTGCCCACGTTTTCAAATGCTCAAGTAGGCACTTTCTATGAGGAAATCTAATGAACTACAGACAGAGCAAGAACAGATATGCTAAGACAAATATAAATTTTAAAACTAAACCAAATAAATTTTCAATTATCTGAATTGATGAGCAGGTATGTGGTCCAAATAATCCCAAAGGTCACTGCTGTTTGGCTTGGAATGTACTATGATTTTCTCTTTGCTGTTACCTGACTTTCTAGCAATGTTTCGCTGAGACCAACACTGAAATGGGTTGATTTTCAGGAGAAGGAGGTAGCCTGGAAGCTCACTTAGTGACAGAAGGAAGCCAATCCAAGATTGAAATTGTTTTTTTTTTTCAAAGATAATCCATAGGTACACAACCGAGTTGATTTGTAGAGTGACTTTCAGAGCTTTCCAATGGAAAAGACCAAGGCACTATACACAAATCAGTTTGAGGCCTTGGTGATCTTTTCTCCCATGGGAATCAATAAGGGGAGGTAGCAAAACTCTATAGACTTACATTCTTTGATGAACAGGTAAGTCAGAGTCAGCACAACGGTGTGGCCGCTGAATAGGAAGTCTCCACACAAGATGTGTGACCCAGTTATGGACAAGCCGCCACCAGAGATCAGTCGCAAGATCCGCTGAACTTTTGCCTGAGAATCTCCATTGAGCTGGAAGACAGAGGATTAAAGCAGAGATGGACAAGTCCACTAGACAAAAAGAAAAAAAAGCAAAACCCACCTCATCAGCCTCCCTGGCTAACAGCTGGAGAGAACCACCCTCCATCACTAGACAAGGGAAAGAATGCATGGATCCCCTTGAAGTAAAGTGCAAATATGAGGGCTGGGGCAAAGTCATCAGAAGAGTCTTTGCTCATTATATTGGCAAGTTCCTCAAACATTTAAAAATTGTTCAGCATATTACTAACAATGCTCTCATGGTGTTATAACCTTGAAAAGAGCTTTTTGAAGTATTAATAACCAATGACTTCACTATAGCTATAAAGTAAAAAATAAACCATAGCCACTTTCCTGCTTTTTTGTGGAGGGAAGTGAGGTTTTCAAAAAATATATAATTAATAAATAGGACCTCCATCTGTAAGTTATCGCATTATATAGCATGATGTACAGATAAAATGTATCAAAGTACAAACAACCCAAATGTATATACGTACATATGTATAGTGTGAGTGTGTGTATATGTGTATCTATGTATCTATGTATATATAATACCAAAATAAGGTACAGATAAAAATATCAAAGTACAAACAACCCAAATGTATATACATACATATGTATGGTGTGAGTGTGTGTATCTATGTATCTATGTATATATAATACCAAAATAAGGTACAGATAAAAATATCAAAGTACAAACAACCGAAATGTATATACATACATATGTATAGTGTGAGTGTGTGTATATATGTATATATATGTGTGTATATAATACCAAAATAAGGTACAGATAAAAATATCAAAGTACAAACAACCCAAATGTATATACATACATATGTACGGTGTGAGTGTGTGTATATATGTGTGTGTGTGTGTGTGTGTGTGTGTGTGTGTGTGTGTGTGTGTGTATAATACCAAAATAAGGTACAGATATAATGTATTAGGTACAGACAACCCATAGGATGACATGTATGTGTATGTGTGTGTATATGTATGTATGTGTATACACATATAACATACAGATAAAATGTATTAGGTACAGATCATCCATAGGATTAGCTGTTTATTTTATCATGCCCATACATACGCTTCTTGAAAGAAGAAATTAATATGGTTGTATATATTCTTTGGGTTGTCTGTACGTAATACATTTTATTTGTTTATATATATATATATATATGCATATTATATACATGCATTTTATGTTTATGTATTACATTATTCAAATACATATATATCATATACATGAAATTTATATTTGGATATACATTTTTACATAGGCTATATGAAAAATACAGGGATATATGTAGGTGTGTGTATACACACACACACATACATTACACACATATATACATACATTCACACACACACGCACATACATACATACATGCCATGATGAAAATGAGTGTTGGAAGAGAAGTTGCTTTGGCCCACGGTCCAAAATTTGTGAACTGCTAGATTAGAAAATGGGAAGATCAAAACCAGAGGAAAGCTTCCTAGAGGAGGCATAGGCCTTTACTATTTAAAAAAGGGAAGGGACATGGTTGGTGTGATAGGCATTCAAAAGGAAGGGTGTTTCATAAATACAGAACATGCCTTGGATAAAGTCAAGAAGTTAAATTGATAGAAGAAGAAAATCAGTAGGGCTAGTTTAAATTGTAATGAGTTTTGAAAACAGACCAGTCAGAAGTTCATATTTAATTTCTAGGTCAATGGAAAGAGTAGCAGCAATGGAGTGAGTTGGGCAATACAGCAAGGCATGGAAAATTACTTAAGCAGCAAGCAGAAATTTTGGGGAGAGGTTAGGAGACTAGCTAAGATGGATTTTTAGAAGAATCCAGGTTCAAATAAATAAGTAGGACCCTAACTAGGGGCTTAAAAATAGAAACTAAAAAGAATGGTTAAATGCACATCATGTTTCAGGATAAAAAAATGTAGACCTTGAGGCTGAAAACTTAGGGAACACAGGAAAGACAGACAACTTTGGACTTGGGAAACAATCTGTTATCCAGAGATAAAGTTACTCAATATCAATAAAATGACATTTACCTGGCAACGGAAATGATTGTTAGCTTAGAAAACAATAGAGTGTCATAAATAAACCATATTTCAGAAAGTTTCAAGACATCCAATTAAGTAGAGACCTAGAGAAAATAGGAGAGCTGGGTACTGGATGGAGGGATAAAGAGATAAAGATTAGGCTCAAGAGCATAGAGAGGAGACCAAAGACATTAAATGACCAGTAGTTGAGAGGATGCTGTGGGTATGACTTACGCAGATTTTTTGCAAAGCTCTTAATGGAGCATCTTCAACTATTCTTGTGGAGTAATATAGATGAAAGGATAACACCATCAGAACCAGCTGGATTCAGACCTAGTTGGCTGGTTGGTTTCAAAGTTCCATTGTTAATGGTTCATTATCAGTAGGGCATCTTCAATGGTGTACGTCAAGCACGTGGACTGCTTAACATTTTTATCCATGACTTGGATGAGGGCACAGAGGGCATGCCCATCAAATGTGCAAATGGAACCAAGTTGGGAGGGATTACTAACATACTGGATGTCAGAGTCGGAATCCAAAAGGATCTGACAGGAAAACTGAGCTGAATCTAGGAAGATGAAATTCTGAAGGGAAAAAAGTAGCATTGAACTTGGGTACAAGAAAATCAACTTCACAAGTCCAGGATGAGGGAACAAGATGTTGTACATATGATGGGGATTGAAGGTTGTCAGGGTAGGGTGTGGTAGCTATTTGATCTTTGATCTTGCATTAGGAGGTCATGGCTTCAGAAATAGGGAAGCAATAATTCCATTGTCCTCTGCCCTTGTCAGTGGTCATCTGGAACAGGGGTGGGGAATCTGCAGTTTCAAGGCCACATGTGGCCTTCTAGGTCCTTGGGTATGGCCTTTTGACTGAATCCAAGTTTTACAGAACAAATCCTTTTATTAAGAGAATTTGCCCTGTGAAGTTTGGATTCACAGGGCCACACTTGAGGACCTAGTGGAGGCCACAGGTTCCCCACTCCGATCTAGAATATTATGCTCAGTTCTACGCACCACAGTTTAAGATGGACATTGACAAGCTGGAGAATGTCCATGAGGGCAGTCAGGATGGGGAAGGGCTAAGAATCCATGTCATATAAGGATATGTTGAAGGAATGAGGAATATTTAGCCTAGTGAAGACAGCAGAAGGAAACATTACCAGGCTTAAAGTATTTGAATGGAAGCCATATGGAAGCACTAATTTTTTCTGTTTGGCCCTAGAGAAGGGAACCAGGAGCTATATGAAGAAATTACAAAGATGGGTCCTAAGAAATGGAGCTGTCCAAAAGCAGAAGGGACTGTCTTTGGAGGTAGTAGATAGATTTCCCCTTCTTAGAGATATGGATAGCTCACTTGTTGGGTACATCATATTGGGGGGTTCCTTTTGTCTAGGAGTTGGACCAGATGATCCCTTCTAACTCTCAAATTCTGTGATACAGTGGATAACAACTAAATATGACCAAATCAATAAGATGTAATTTAATAGGAGTAAATGTAAAGTTCTACAGATGGGTTAAAAAATCAGCTTCACAAAGACAGAATGGGGGAGGTGACTAAAAAAACAGTTTATATGAAAGATGTAGAATTTTAGTCAAATGTGAGCTAAAAAGTGAGTCAACAGTATGACATAAGAATTAAAAAAACTCAATGCCATTTTAGCCTTCTTCATTAAGAAAAGCACGGCATCTAGAATTAGGGATGTTATAGTATTCTACTCAGGTAGGACTGATGGGAATGGGATCTGAACCCCTAAAAGGAAAAGACCATGTGTTTGGGATCTGGACCTCAAAAAGGAGATGGTCCTGGACTTTCCCACAAGCCCCAGGTCCCTGGCATTCGCCTGGGGCACCAGCCTTCAGAGTCCTTCTCTGTTACCTCCCAGTCTCCCAAGCTATTGGCCACTCCTTGACCTCTGTATATAAGTGTCCATCTTACCCCCATTAAATCACTCAGATTCCTTAAGAGTCTGGCACATTTATTAATACAAGTGTCACAAATGCTCAGATTCTTTAAGAGTCTGGCCCAGTTGCATTCTCATTATAAAGGCTCAGATTCCTAAATCTGGCCAGCAGGGCGAATTTTTAAAATCTTGCCCACCTCTACTGTTGTTTTAATAAATCTTGTCTTTGGCTGTATGAAGGCTTGGGTCAAATTCATTCAAGGTGACCTGCGTTGCTTACCCTTGAATTTTGGGGTCCCCAAATTAGTCCCAATGTCGTCCTCAACAGGACCACATCTATAGTGAGATATTCAGTTCTAGACACATTTTTGTGAGGACATTGACAAACTGGAGGACATTTAGAACAATGAGGGCCTGGAGACCATCCTATGTTGGACAAAATGGGGGGAGGTGTTTCGTCTAGAGAAGAAGCAGCTGGGGGGAAGGAGTGAGATATCAGTCTTTTTAAATTCTTAAAGTATTGTGATATAGAAGAACTAAACTTATTTCTGCTTGGCTCCAGAGGCCATAAATAGGGAGAAGTTTCACAGAAGCCATTATTCTGACTCAAGGAAAACCTTTCTGGAAATGAAAGCAGAATGGGATGCATTGAGAAATGATATTTTGTCAAATGGAAGCTAAATTCATTTGCCCACATGGAAGGAAATCTTCATTAAGATATGGTTGGATTGGGCAGCCCAAGATCCCTTCCAATTCTGAAATCTTATAATCCTTATAAAATTTAAAGGAGCTCTCTGTAGGGTGTTCCATCCCACATTTACATGATGGCTCCTTAAATTACACCATTAAAGCCAGGTCTTGAAGATTTGTTTGCTCTCTAAGAGATCTCCATTACAATGTAAATATTCCTTGGAAGGATAACATTTTAAGCTAGTTACTCTGTTAATTGACCACTGGAAAGAACTGGAGTAATACAGTTATGGTATATCAATCAGTCAATCGACTAGAATTTATTAAGGGCATATTATGTGCCAGGCACTGTGCTATGTGCTGGAGATACAAAGAAAGGTAAAAGACAGTCCCTGTTCTCAAGAAGCTCACAATCTAATGGGGGAGACATTTGTACATACAACTACGTACAAACAAGATGTTCTTAGGTCATTTTCAGTTGTGTCCAACTCTTCATGACCCCATTTGGGGTTTAGGGTTTTCTTGGCAAAGATACTGCAACGGTTTACCACTTCCTTCTCCAGTTCATTTTACAGATGAGTAAACTGAGGCAAACAGAGTTAAGTGACCTGCACAGGGTCCATAGCTAGTAAGTGTCTGAGGCCAGATTTGAACTTAGGAAAATGAATCTTCCTGATTGCAGGTCCAGCACTGTATCTACTATTCCACACAAGATAAACGGTGGATAATCTCAGAGCAAAGGCACTAAAGGTATACAGAATGGAAGAAAGGGGGAAGGGCAAGAAATTGGAGATCAGAGAACACCAAATAAATCACCAATTCAAATATTTTTGCCTAGGGCAAATCCTAATTAGGCACACTAGGAGAAGAGCAGGCCTCAGAGAAAAACAAACAAAACCATGAGTAGTGATTAGGAAGATCCAGTCCCTTCCCTGAAAGAATTCATATCCAAGTGGTACCCAAAAGAAATTGCCAGAAGACAGATCAAACCCACTTGAAGTAAAGCCTTGGAAACCACATAAAAATAAACTCGATGAATCAAAAGCATTTTTATATAATAGAAAGGGGAAGGGTAGCAGAATTAAGAAGTCACCAGCCAAACTTAATCAGGAAGCTCCTTTCCCCAAACTCTTGTTATAAATAGCCACCAACACAGAGATCAAAAGGAGGTAGGTACACAGGCTCTGTCCTCACAGTGTTCCCAATCAAAGAGGGGTATGTTATCATTATTTCCAGAACAATAATTTTTTTAAGTGCTCCTAAATTTGTTTTGCTTGACTACGCCTGTTACAAAGGTTTTATTTTCCTTTCTGTTTTTCTTTTTAGGAATGGGAGTGAGAAAAAACAAATCCTTAATTAAAAAATAATTCATTAAAAAAGGTAAAGTTTCCCCTCCTTTACCATCCTCAGGTCAGATATGTTTTGAGTTATGTTGGCTGGGATCTAGATTAGAATCATATCATGATAATTCCATTCAGGAGTTAAAATGGCCCATGTAGTCCCCTGATGTTCCTTCCTCTCCAGGGCAGAGCTCCATACACCAACATTATCAATTCTACCTATCAAGGTTAAGTGATTCAGAGCATGGGTCCTGTCCTCGTGACCAGTGCCATCCTGGGATTTAAGGATATTAAAAGATCAGGATGTACAAGGAGTCTCCAGAATACTCTGTAATCTGAATTTTCTATATGTGGGGTTTGTGTGGCTGTTGCGGGGAAGGGAGAAAAACAGGAGGGATGTATAGGTGTGGTCTGGGCCTATGATTTCATAGATTAGAAAACCATTCCTGAAAAAGCACCTTCTACCAATGAAGGTTGGCACCTTCTCTACAATTTAATCTTATAGATGGTTGCCTGACTACAGTGCAAGGTGAGGTCATCTGCCGAAGTAAAATAATTAAGATGTGTAAAAAGCAAGACGTGACCCCAGGTCTTCCTGACCCTGAGTTCAGCTGCCTATCCATTACCACAGACTGCCTCTCTGTATCTGGATGCTTGCTCCTTGAATCTTTTTTTGAATTCCCACGTATGTCAGATAATGAAAAGAATATTAGCTATGGAGTAGAAGGACCTGGGTTGAGATACTACCTCTGATGCTTACTACCTGTGTGACCTTAGATAAGTCATTGCATTTTTCTGGGTCTTAGTTTCCTCCTCTATAAAAGGAGTGGTAGTGGAAATAAATTATCTCCAAGGCCTCTTTCCAGCTCCAGATTTATGATCCTAAATTTTGTTAACCATTAAAGTTAATAGTACTTGCTAAATGGCCACACAGATTTTTATTAATAATTATTTAATTAACATATTATTTAACTGCTGTCACAATTATTTAATTTATTTTGTTATTTATTATTTGATGTTATTAAAATAAATTATATTAGTAATGTTAATATTATTGATGTTGGTATTACTATTATTAATAATGATGACATGAGAACAAAATAATAACCATAGTAGGAACCTGCTTAATTATATCTCTGGCAGGATGAAAATCATAGTAGTCAAATGTGCCTAGCACAATAATAAAAAACAGACTTGAGAGTAGGCCATTTGACATCCCCAATGCAAAACCACATAATTAATTAGTCTCTACTTTATCTGGATGGTTTGAGAGATAGAAGGGCATCTCTGGCTAGGATTCTGGCTTTGCTTCTTCTACTGCCATTTTATCAATGGAGCCAAGAGCAAATAATTTAATTCTTATCACTTACTCTAGAAAGAGGAAAACTTCCAAGAAAATATAAACTAGGTATTTGGTAAGTATCTGTTTAAGAAGGAATGTGTGTGTGTGTGTGTGTGTGTGTGTGTGTGTTATGTATCTCTAGTGCCTAGCCAGTGCTTCCGTTAGATTGGGAACTCCTTGAGGGCAAGAACTGTCTTTTGTCCTTCTATCCCCCCACCACTTAACACAGTGCCTGGCACACAGTAGGCATCTAATAAATGCTTGCTGAAGAACCAGGAGAACATTGTATATAGTTAGCAGCAACACTGTACAATGACCAACTTTGATAGACTTATCTCTTCTCAGCAATGCAATGATCTAAGACGATTCCAAAAGACTCATAATGGAAAATGCTACCCACATCCAGAGAAAGAACTATGGAGTCCAGATGTAGATGGAAGCATACTATTTTTCCTTTTTTGTTCTTGTTTTTTATTTTTCATGGTTTTTCCCTTTTGTTCTGATTTTTCTTCCACAACATGACTAATGTGGAAATATGTTTAATGTGATCGTACATGTATAGCCTATATCAGATTGCATGCTGTCTTGAGAAGGAGCGAGGGGAGGGAGAGGGGAAAATTTAGAACTCAAAATCTTATAAAAGTGAATGTTGAAAACCAAAAAAGAAAATGAAAAAGAAAAAGAAAAAGAAAAAAAAGAACAAAGGAAAAAAATGCTTGCTGAATGATTTGTATGGAATTTCTTTGGTTACCATGTGATTAGCACTCAATTATATCCTCTCTTATCTTGTTGACTCATTTCCTCCTACATATTAGTTTTGTCACCTGAATGACAAAGTTCTCTGCCCTCGCAGAAATTACAATGACATTAAATGTCCAGCATATGGGCATTCTATAAATATTTGTTGATAATTTAACTGATAGCTGCTCCTGGTAACATCCATTAAAGACCAATCATTTGTAAGGTATACTATATATAGTAGTTCACATTTAAATAGCACTTTATGTGCTATCAGCTTTAATCTTCACAACAAGGTGCTATTATTATCCCCATTGTACAGATGAGGAAATTGAGACTGAGATAGGTGAAGTGACTTGCCTAGGGTCACTCAGCCAGGAAATAGCTAAGGCTGGATGTGAACCGACTTTTCTTGACTCCAAACCCAGCCCTCTATCCACTGTACCACCTTGCTGCCTACTATAATAGTCCCTTTCAGTAATAGGTTAGACCAGATGGCCACTGAGATCTCTTCCAACTCTGTGATAAATCTCTTAAATGAATTAAAAGCTCACCATAGAGCCAGCCAGTGCCATATCAAAAAGTGGTTATGGAAAGTAGTCAATGTTGAACCCATTAAGCTTGGGACCACAAAAACTCAAAGAACACTTGAACCAATGAACTATAATAGCAAGAGGTCCCAGTGGGTCTTAGAGGCCAATTCTATGGAGTGATCTTTTCTGAGATGATTCTCTTCTCAGAAGGGATTTGTAGCTGGTGGTTATAAAATGTATGGATAACATGTTGATTTACAGATGTGTCTCACACTAACTGTAAGTATCCTGACAATAGTACTTCAAGGTTGTATAACAAATGATGCTGCTTTCCTTTTTATGAGGACACTTTGGAAGATTAACATCTGGAAGAACACATATGAACATGGAAATGTGATGCAAGCTTTAATTTTAGGCATCTTTCAATTCAATGAATATTTTTAAAATTTTATTTTTAATAGTATTTTTCCCTAATTACTCACATGTAAAGACAATTTTTAGTATTCATTTTAAAAAAACATTTTTTGAGTTCCAAAGTTTCTCCCTCCCTTCTTCACCTCCCCAAGATGATAAGCAATTTGATAAAGATTATATATATGCAATCATATAAAATCAAGGAATATTTTATTAAACCCCTAGTGGTACAAAGAAAGTTCTGGGAACACAAAGAAAGAGACCTTAAGGATGTTACATTTAGCTGTCAAGGGTGGTGAAGGAAGGAAAGAGAATATCACATACAGGTAATTCAAGAAAGAGAGCATACCCAACTAGCAAGCATAGAGAAGGCTTTATGGAAAAAGTGGTACCTGAGTTGAGCTTGGAAAAAAAATAAGGATTTCGAGAGACAGAGGTGAGGATGGAGTCCATTGCAGTCATTACAAACAGCTTGTGCCAATGCGTGGGGGCAACAGCTAGAGGGTAGGTTTGGGGAAAAACAACTAGAAGTCTAGTTTGGCTGGAGTAGAGGAAGTAAAGAGAGGCAATATGAAATATGGCTGAAAAGTAACCAGATTGTGCACGGTCTTAAATGCTGAGGGATTGTCTATGCTTTTGTTCTTTCAACCTATAAATACCCAACTGGTCCCCCAAACCTCCTCATTTACTAGAACACACCCTCATTTGGTGCTCTCCAATTAGAAAACACACACAGAGCACCCATTTGACTTTGTTTCTCTCTCTCTTTTTTTAAACTCTGATGTCCTTTCCATTCCTTAAATTAGTCCCAGCCAATGTTTAAATTCAATATGTACATTGTTTTAATTATAGGTGCTTTGGGCTTTCATGGTTCTGAAAGATTATAGCTTCTCTAAACCACACCTATATTTGGTCTGAAAGACTGGTGGCTTCTTTATAACAATCTCCACCTCAAACATCTGCTTAGGGTTCTGCAAAATTTGATGTGACGCTTAACCCGCTTGTCCGAAAAACCAGATGGGTTCGGTTTCTGTTTTACAAACTAAGAGGTCTCAGACAATTCAGAGTTCTTTGGAGACCTGACTGACTATAAATATTTGCAGTTACACCTAAAACATAGTTCATATCCATTGCCCCACAAAATTAGGGAGGTAAAAATAGGGAGAAGGAAAACAAATAGGCAGAAGGCTGTTTACAGTTAGCATCAAAAGAGGTATGACTCTATGAATAAAAATACACATTTTAGAAGAGCATTCCCAGCAATGTAAAAATAAACTAAAAAGCACACGTTTATGCTGCACACATTTAATACACGTAAGAGCTACTAAGAAAAACTGACCCAGGGTTATGGTAAACTTGAGGTAGTTTGGGGTTACTTACTTTTGGTGCACATTGGAAGTGCATTCCAGGCACAGGTAGGGTAGTAACATACATGGTAATACAGCGATACAGGTATAAAGTGCCCATTATAAAAAAGAATCTCCGTCCCACTATTGACCTAAGAATGAGGAGGAGAGAGTGGGGAGAAAGCTAATTAACCACCAGCAGTTGGTTTTTTCATTCATAACAGCACTTCAAACAATACTTAACAGGAAGAGGGATAACTGAATTCAGGACTTTGGTAAATGGACCAAATTTTAAAAGGAAAAAAAAAAGTCACGTTTACAAGAGAATCCCAACAGGTGGGATTTGAACCCAGGTCTTAGGATTCCAGAATTCTTTCCAGATACATCACACATATCAAGCTGATCTCTTACCTGATTCACAGTAGGCAAGGAACATCTCACTAATGCTAGTCAGATAGATCACTTCCAGCAATCAAGTCTTCTCTTGGGAACACAGCAAAAGTATAACCAAGAGAAAGACACAAAGGAATTGACTAATGAACCAAGTTGATATTAAATAATTGGCCATGTAGGAAAATATGACATCTAATTTAAATTAGATTATAGGCAAGGATAATGGGAGGGGGCATATGCTCACATGTGCACACGTGTGCACGCGCACACAGACACAGAGAAATCATTGCCATGTCTTTCATGTGAATTAAACATTCTTCTCCTCTAAATATTACATTTTAAGTGAATTGAGTTTTAAAGACACTTCAAATGTTCCTAGCTAGTGCAGCCTATCAACCTGAAGGGAGGGAGAGTAATTGTTTTGTTCCTGGTGTTTTACTTAGGATTTCTGTGCTTTCTGAAGTTTTTCAAATTTCACTTCCTAATCAAGAAACATATCCTACCCCAGACCTCTTCTGTCTCATATCTAAATTAGAGAGCTCTGTCCTCACTTCACCATCCACATACTGATAGTTAGCCTTAGTTTTCACATTTTTAACCCAAGCTTTTATTTTTATTGTCAACACCTCTCTTTCTAGTTTTCCTATGGGGAAAGTAGCAGCCTCATTATGAACTGCTGCCCCAACGTTAAAGAAAAGAGGCAGTTTCGAGTAAGCAAAGAATCTGGAACTCAGCTCTTTCCACTCCTCTGAAATTCCTGTTGCTGGGATATGGGCAGGTGATTTTATACCTTTGGGGCTCATGGTTCTCCCTAGGAACCAAGTGGGATATGGATGCAACACCTCCACCCCCATCCCAAATCTCATTATTGGCCATATAGGGAAATATGACATTTAATTTAAATCAAATTATATAGATAAGGATAATGGGGAAGGGGCACAGAAAATGATTTTTCACTTCCATTAAATACACTGGCCAAGACTCTTACTAGTGAGTCTCTGGGCTAAAGGACATCATATGTACCTCTATCACAAACAGCCACATCGAAGACTGCTTTTTCTTGAACAATTTGATACTCACCTTTTAAAGGAATGTTAAAGAAACCTAAAATCATAGAGAAAGAAGAAACTGTCCATTTAGGCTAATGATTCTTAACGTAAGATCAGTGAACTTTTTTTTAAATATTTTGAAAAGTGTATTTCAATATAATTGATTTTCTTTATAATCCTGTGTATTTTATTTTACATATTTGAAACTTTAGTCTGAGTAGGGGTCTGTAGGTTTCAGCAGAATGCCATAGAAGGCTACACACAAAAGGTTAAGAACTCCCGATCAGGCCCAATCCTTTCATTTGATGGATTAGGAAAATAAAGCTTCTTCAGTGCAAAAACTGGACAATAAAATATTACACCCTGTTCCAGCTGAGGCATCCATTCATTCATTTGATTTGTACATGCAAGATATTATGCTTGGTGCACAGGGAAATACAAGGATACACAATTCCTACCTCCAAAGCTTACAATTTTCAGACCTTTTGTATCAGAGGTTGACATTGTCAAGATTGTTACTAATCAAGGGCAAAGAAATTCTGGTAAAGTAAGCAAAATGGCAAGCCTGGAACAGTGCTCGGCACACAGTAGGCATTTAAATGCTTGTAGATTTACATTATGGCAGATTTAATTATTTTTAAAGGCTAACTTAGTTGTGAGGACCCTTCATTATCATTAGATTGTATTCTACTTGAAGACATAGACTGTTGACTCTTTGTATCCTGAGGACTCAGGACAGTGCCTGGCACACAGTAGGTGTTTTATAAATGTTTATTGACCAATTCATTTTATATATATATAAAAACAAATACCAATTCCCTGTGACATAGGAGATGATGCAATATATTTTACGTGACATGTTGAATATACTGACCAAGCTCAAAAGTTATTTTGAGAAACTAAGTAGGGACATTCCAACAGAGTTACTAGGGACACAAACAGGGTGGTGTTCTCTACCACCTACTGTGGTCAAAGAAACTACTTGTTTATACTGAAGTATTTACTTCAAAGCTTTGCTTTTCTGGGCTTGCTTTTCCAGTATTAACATTTAATAGTGCTGAATTTGTCCTCGTGGTTACTTAATAAATGAAGGGGGTTGGGGGAGAGAAAGGCAATCCATTTTCTTCCCTGAACAAATCCCACTCCCAAATCCATCTACTGCTTTGGCTGGAAATGTCGTCTTGTCAAACTGTCTTCTATGTTTTCCTAACAAGTGAAGTAATTAAGCAGAAATTTTTTGTGATATGAGAATTTGCATGTCCCACATTCTGAATTTGGCTGCTCAAGAGGATACAGAAATTCACGGGGGAAGGGGAATTTGCCAACGACAACATCATACAAAGGAGGAAGGCACTAATGGCTCTCCTCATAAGTTCTACATTATATTATTCATGTGGGGACAGCAATCTGAGTGTCTGCTGAGAACTTTGCCAATGGTTGTAAAGATTTTTCTACCAATTATTTTTAACAGGATGTACTGGGACAACCCCTCCTTGCTTCTTCCCAGCCTAGTTTTTACCTTAAAATAGGGACTCTTAACCTGAGGTCCATAATGTGTCTTTTAAAAAATATATATTTTGATAATTGTCTTGTTTTTCAATCTAATTGGTTTCTTTTGTAATCTTATTTTATTTTATGCATTTAGACACATGATTCTGAGGAGAGTTCATAGGCTGTAGACAAAGGGGTCCAGGACACAAAAATGGAGAACTCTTGGTCTAGGACAACAGGGGTCTGCGGATGGATTTCAGGGGTCCATCAGCTCTTATTTGGGGGGAGGGGTGGAGTTACATTTTTATTTCACTAACCTGTCATTGAAATTTGGCTTTTCCTTCATTTGCGAATGTAGACAACAAACCATTATTCTCTGAAGGGGTCCATAGGTTTTACCAGACTGTCAAAGGGGTCCACAACAAGAACCTCTAATCTAAGACATAGGCTGATTTTCTTTCAACTCATTGACTGTGGTGAGTGATTAAAACAGTGGACTGGTCATTTAAATGTATGGCATTGGAGGAAAGGTTAGCAGAAATAGTTCTCTGATTTTATCTCCCAATTATAAATGTAAGTTTTCACTAAAATTAACAGCTGTTCTATTAGCCTTCAAAATTCATTTAAAGACTCAGGTGATGGGGCAGCTAGGTGGCACAGTGGATAGAGCACTGGCCCTGAAGTCAGGAGGACCTGAGTTCAAATCTGTCTCAGATCAAACACTTGACACTCACTAGCTGGGTGACCCTGGGCAAGTCACTTAACCCCAATTGCCTTAAAAAAAAAAACAACTCAGGTGATGAGAGTGTTTCAGGGTGTGGGTCAATAGTGTGGGAGGCTCTGGCAAGTAAGTCCCCTAGGCTTCCTCCCTCTTCCCAATTACACAGATTACACTACTTTTTTACATTGTTGTTGTTAACACATGAGTTTTTGTTCTTGTTTAGTTGTTTTCAGTCATGTCTTACTCTTCATGACCCCATTTGGGGTTTTCTTGGCAAAGATCCTTGAGCAGTTTGCCATTTCCTTCTCAAGCTCATTTTTACAGATGAGGAAACTGAGGCAAACAGGGTTAAGTGACTTTTGCCCAAGGTCACACAGCCAGTAAGTGTCTGAGATCAGATTTGTACTCAGGTCTCCCTGACTCCAGGCCTGGTGCTCTATTCACTGTGCCACCTAGCCGTCACAATACATGAGTACAAACAAATGGATGAATTTAACTATAGATAGGAAAACCTGTGGCCCGAGGAGAAGGCAGTATACAATCAAGCAAGCCCTGGGCAGGAAATCTGGACATTACTGCTACTGACCAGAGTGACCAGGTACAGATGAACCAGACTGATCTCTTCATCTGTAATATTGTTATACGAGAGCTCATATGTCTAGAAGGCACTTCAGAGAACATCTAGTCCAGTTACAGATGAGTAAACTGAGGCCCAGCTAAGTGAAGTCACTTGTTCAAGGTCACACAGGTAGTACTCAGAGGTGAGGTCTAAATCCAAGTCTTCTAACTCAGAGCTCTTCCACTGCCTTCCCAGACGACTGGACCATATCAGTTCTTTTTTTCTTTTTCTTTTTTTTTTTTGGCTAGGCAATGAAGTTAAGTGACTTGCCCAGGGTCACACAGTTAGTATGTGTTGTATGTCTAATGAGGCTGGATTTGAACTCAGGTCCTCCTGAATCCAGGGCCAGTGATCCATACACTGTGCCACCTAGCTGCCCCCATATCAGGAGTTCTTAACCCCTTTTTGTGACATAAACCATTCTCCCTTTCTTCCCCTTTCTGATAGTGTGGTGAAACCTATGGATGGACCCAATCTCAGAAATAATAGTTCTAAATAATTCAAGGAAATACTAAATTTCTGTGAGAGATTAGTGAAAATCAAGATGTCATTTTTTTCCTTTCATTTAATTTTACAGAACCTCCCCTTATCCCCCTGAAAAAGAGTCAATCCACAGACCCCAGGTTAAGAACTAGATAGAGATGGCAGCTAGGTGGCGCAGTGGATAGAGCACCGGCCCTGAAGTCAGGAGGACCTGAAGTCAGGAGGACCTGAGTTAAAATCTGGCCTCAGACCAAACACTTGACACTTATTAGCCGTGTGACCCTGGGCAAGTCACTTAACCCCAACTGCCTAAAAAAAAAAAGAACTAGATGGAGGGGTAGGTAGAATTGAATAAGACTAGATAGATGGACAGTCCTTTCTTTCTCTGTGCATAATTTTTTGATCTTTCCTTATGTTAAATAGCAAGCTGAGAATTCCAACATCCTAAGGGGTGGGGGTGGGGACAGGAAAGCATCCCCCCACAACACCAATTCCCCACAAAAGGCCACTTACACATAACAAGCAGACAACTGAAAAAGAGCAGCTTCAGGAGTCATGTATTCTATTAACTAAGAAGACGGGATAAGCTTAAAAATTGTTCAGAGACCACCACAAAATGAGTTTTATTTGTGAAATAAGTTGAAATAGCATCAGCATGGAGGAGCATCTGAACAGCAAGGTTAGGTATTGGGACATTGTCCTCTAGAATAAAGAGAACTTTAGATCTAAGAACCTGAAAGCCACAAGCATGACTGATGTGGAAGAGCTTTGTTGTTCTGAAATTATCTCGGGCTTTTTCTTTAAACTTAATTTCCCCTGGCTTTGCACTTCCTAATTGTATTCTCTCTAGGAGAACTTTCATGATTTTTCACAAGCCCTGGGTTATGGAAATTTTTCTAGGCCTGCCTTGTGTTTATTTTGATGTGATGCTCAAATCTTCTTCAAGAAAAGAATATGCTTATTTCGCTGTCTGCCACACAGTGATCTCAGTGGGAAGGGACTGTCATATCTGCCTGATTGTTCCTCTCTTCTCTCCGGGCTGGTAACAAGAGGAGAGGACAGGAGGGACACAGACAGCCCCTACTGCCCGAAGAATTAAAGATCTTCTGATAACCTCTCATTTTGGCAGCTGGAGGTGGATTACAAGGAAAAACAGACATATTCCCTACTGTATCTGCATCCCTGCTCTACCACATGTTAAAAGAGTGGCTCCAAAAACCAACTGCCAGAATGTTAAATTTGCCTAATTTCACTTCTTTAGTAATCCCGAGACAAGTCCATGAGGCCCATCTGCCCTTCAGAACCTAAATCACATTATCAGACGCTGTTTGTGAGGACTGCTTATCTGTCCTTGACTAACGGATCTGGCTGGGTTGGCAGAGGCAAACCGTAAAGAGGGCAGGGCCTCAAATCATGTGTGTGGCTAAGATAATGAACTTCTTGACCTGACCTTTTCCTTATCCCTCTGTAGCTAAAAACAGGAGATAACCATTCTCCATCAGCTGAATGCCATTTCTTCTAATTATCTCTTGAATGATTCTTCATATGAATTCTATGGCTTGGGTTTACCGGCTCTTCATAGTCCTTCCTTTTAAAAGAAATGGTTATTTGAAAAACTTCTGAATTACTGAGAGGCAGCACGAAGTAGTGAAGAGAGCTAGCCTCAGAGCCAGGAAGATCTGCATTCAAGTCCTGCCTCGGACACATGATGGCTGTAGGATTCCAAGCAAGTCACTTAATCTCTCAGTTCTCTAGACTATAAGGCACATAGAGGGTGATAATGTGCATTGCGAGAAGCTGTTCTCTAGATTAATGAAATCACAGATCCAGCCCCTTTCCTCTGCTTCAGGAATCTGGGCCAAGACTTCCTGGAAGATAATTTAAATTTCAAAGACATTCATGTTTGCATATCAACTAGCATGCCCCAAATGATGTATAAGAGGGATACTTACTTATATCTCAGAAACAGCCACTGGGTAATCCATAACCCAAATAATATCATCCCATTTATTTCTGATACAGAAAATGCCCATTTCACTCGATCAATGTAATCGAAGAACTTGTCCGGTAGTGGAGGGCTGAGCTCCTTGGGAGGCACCCTCTCATGTACAACTGTGATCATGACGGTCGTCAAGATTAGGTTGAATAGGGCATAGACAAAAGCAATGCCCGTTTTCCACCATTCTAGGGGAAATTTGTTCCTTGCTTCAGCGGGCATAGAAATTTGAATATAGTCCGGGTACTTTTTGGCACCCTTTCGCAAGCCATTGGACAGACTCTTGGGTTTGCCACTGCCATTTTTATTGTCTTCATCAGTAGGTTCAGTAGGTCTTGTGTAACTATTTGCAGGGTCATTGGTTTGATTTTCCATATGTTCTTCAAGTTTTGCTGTCTCTATGACATCCATTGCCCTTGACCTTCACCCAAACAAGGAAGTGGTAGTAACTTTTAATTCTCCTCAATTTCTGCCCTATTCCTTTTTCTTTGATCTCTGCACTTCTAAGATGACCATACACTTGCTTATGGCTGACTTTGTTTTCTAATACAACAAGGAGATGTTAGTCATCTGATTTTTTTTTCTTTTCATCCAGGATCCACTGTCGATGCCCCAATTTCAGGAAAAGAAACCAAATCCTTTACTCCAAGAGCTATTAATATCCCATCTGCAAAACAAAAGCAAAGACTACAGTCAGAAACTATACCCATCTGACAATTCAGATTTAAAATATCATCAGAATAAGGAAACAAATACCAAGCCAGTCACTTACGATAACATCAACTGTTAGAAAAGTTATTTATAACCTATAGAAATATCTTGGAATTATAATCCTTCTCTGGTTTGATATCAATACAATGAGAATAGTCTAGCAATCAATTTGCTGTCCTTCAAATAAAGGCGGAAACCAAATTCTCAAGCATTTTATCCCCAGTCAATACTACTGGTTGCTAACAATGAGGTCATAATAAGCCAGAACCTCCACAATAACCACATCACTAAGAAGACTTTTTTTCCTTTGTGCATAAAGAAAATACCAACATTTCCATTAAGGGAAATATATTCAGTAAACACATGTTACTTTGTTCATTCTCTAGAACTCTTTAATTTCTGGCTCCAAATTGGTACTTAATCAAAGGGCTTCTTTTAAGGTATTTAAAAACCAAATCATGGCATATTTTACTTGAAATAGTATTACTTATTAAAAAAAAAAACTTTTCATCCCAAGAGATCCAATCTATGCCAAAGGCAAGCAACAAGTCATAATAACAGTAATACAAAAAAGTCTATTCTCTTTCATTTGGTTACTAAGTAGAAATCACAAGCATCTCAACATATTGTAATTCACATCTAAAAACACTTGAGCTCAAAGTCACAGATACTTTTGGGGGGGGAAGGGAGGGAACACAACAATAACAATGGAAAAGACTCATATTTTAACTACCTTCTAAGTGCTGACTTACCCAAGGGTCTGTAAGAAAAGGACAAACTTCAGCCGACTGCTGCTTTAGAACCCATCAATGAGTGAAAATGTTTCACTGAGACCTGAAGCATCACTACCAGACCTCTTTTTTATACTGGCTAACATCACTGCCCCTTTATTCAGGAAAAGGGTTTTTGGTCATGATCCGCAGCCCTCACAAAAACCTGTAATTATTCCCCACCCTGAACATTTATACACTGTAAGCAGAATGCTTGTTCACATCTAAGGTTTCCCAAAGGCTATCCCTATCTGTGCCTGTCTGGAAATAGAAGAAGGAATCTTGAGTGATGACAGCTAGCCTTCTTGTTAATGGAGGAGAAAAAAAAAGGGTGTGTTTTGAAACCAGTATATTCAATGTGTATTAGCAGGGCTTTTTTGAAGTACTGGAGAAAATCAAATAAGGATTAGACTCAGTAAATGAATTAGTGTAAGATGTGAATCTTACATCTTCTACAGTCTAGCTGGGGAGATAGCATTAACACACATAATGAGAAAATGATAAGTTAAACCATGGGGCAGCTAGGTGCCACAGTGGATAGAGCACCAGCCCTGAGGACCCAAGTTCAAATCTGGCCTCAGACACTTACTAGCTGTGTGACCCTGGGCAAGTCACTTAATCCAGACTCAAAGAAAATGAAAGTTAAACCATGTGGTTTGGAATAGTGAAAGACTGATATGGGTTGTTAAAATTTGGAAAGTTTTCATGAAGGAAATAGGACTTGGGCTAGCACTTGAAGGATAACTGTTCACTGCATCGATGAATCATTGGTTTTAAAGGATCACTAAGAATTCGGTAGATGGGAAGGAAGTGGGGAGAAGGGAGGCAGAGGATTCTATGAGGTGAAAACAGCACTGAGTAAAGGCACTGAGCTAACACTAACTACAACCCATTTAGAGGAGCACATAAGCGTAGTAACTCCCATTTATACAAGCACCTTAAGGTTTGACAAGCCCTCTTACATACATTTTCTAATGTAATCCTCACAGTGCCTGTGTGGAGGGGCTGTTATCCCCATTTTACAGAAGAGAAAAATGAGGCTCAGAAAGGCTGCCCAGTGGTCACAACACAAGTTAATATCTGAGGCAGGACTGCAATGCAGACTTCCTTGAGTCTAGGACTCTATCCTGAGATTGCTTCTAGGGCGGAGCAGTAGGAAATCATTGGACCATCAGGATGGGTAATGAAAGACCCTGAAGTCCAGGCAGAGAAGTTTAGAAATGATATAGCATATTACTAGCTGTGTGACCCTGGGCAAGTCACTTAACCCATTGCCTAGCCCCCCCAAAAAAAGAAATGGTGCAGCATAGGACTAAGCAAACTATGGTCTGTCTGCTGTTTGCTTGTTATTCAGGACTCCAGCCAGCTAAGAATGTATTTTATTGTATTAAACACAAAACAAAACAAAAAAGGCTACAGGGATTTTGCCTTTGGAGGATATAGTTTGCCTGAATTATAGCAGGAAATAGGGAGCCTGTCTCAGGTTACAGAACAGAGTAATGACATGAAGAAAGAAATGTTTTGTAAGACTAGTTGGGCAGTGCTATGGGGGGGAGAGAGAAAAAGACTGGGACCTCAGGTGACCAGCTAGCAGATTCCCAGTTTCTTTTTCTTGTTCTCTTGCAAGAATGGAGGGAGGGGTGTTGAGGGAGACCCTATTGGGTTTGGCAATTAGGAAGATACTGGTGGCCTGCAAGGTTGCTATTTCAGTGAAGTAGGAAGGTTAGGAGTCAGAATATTCTGTACAGATTGAAGACAAAGGGAGTGAATACAGGCTACTCTTTCAAGAAAGTTGGTAATGAAAGGGAGGAGAGAGATGAGACAGTAGCTGAAGGGCATAGAAAGTTCAAAGGAAGGCTTTACTTTGTTTTGTTTTGTTTTGTAAGCTAGGGAATACATGAGTCTATTTGTAGGGTAGGAGAAAGGGTGTCATTAGGGAAACTCTGAAAGTAGGGGTATAGATGACGGAGGTAAGTCCTGAGGAAAGATGGAGGGGGAGGAGATCAAGGGCACAGGAAGAGTGGTGAAATCTGTCAAGAGACAAACTGAAATCAATCATTACCAAGTCCTTTCAATTCTACCTCTATATGACACCTCCCTCTTTCGTCCTCTCCTCTCTCCACCCACAGCCATCACTCTGACCTAGGTCCTTTGTTTCCACCCATTGGGACTATTACAATATCCTCCTTTTAGGCATTTTTCTCTTCCCTCTCTTCTTGTTCTAATCTGTTCTTCATATCACTGCTGAAATAAGCTCACTTATACCTATATCTGGCCATATACAGTGTACATAACATCTGACACATGTGTGTCACTGCTTTCCTCAGCTTCAGATTCCTTGTATGGCATTCAAGGACCTCTACAATCAGGTGACACCCCTCCCTCCTTCTCCCTAACCCTTCAAAGCTTACCTGACCGGACTACCTTTTTAGCACTACATTCAAACTGGCCAGCTCTCATTGATCATACAATTTAAAGCTGTGAGGGACTTTAGAGGCTCTGTCCCACAAATTTACAACACACGCTCATACCTCTGTGTGAACTCCTTCCCCATCTTTATGGGTTAAATTCCTCCCTGGTGTTTAGAGCCCAACTCCTCCATGAAAAGCTTTTTCTTATCTTCTTGGTCACAGTAACAACCTTGCCCCCTTCAGACCTTACATAATACTTCGTTCTACAGACTTCTAATACTAGTATCACACAATGCTATGTCTAGATAAGATAATCAACCTCTCTGGACCTCACTTTCCTCTCAAAATGAGGATGTTAGAATAGATGACCTCTAATATCCCTTCAAACTCAAAATCTGTTTGACCTATGGTACTGTCCTCCTCCAGGCTGGCTGCAGGGGGGAAGAATCTTTAAGCCTACTGGAGCTGTCCAAGACTACATGCTGCTAAATGGTAGTTGTCACAGAATTACTGAAGAATTGTTGGTGTCTTAGCATCTAGATAAGCACCACAAGGCTATGTCTTATCTTGTATCCTCTTCAGCACCTAGAATAGTCCTATGCACAAAGGAGTCACTTGAACTTGTTAAATGAATTAGTTGAGTGAGTTATCCTGGAGAAGGGGAAGTTGAGGCAGCTTATACTAGATGGCTTCAAGCTTCTCAATAAAGAGAGGTGCCAGTGGGCTTGAGCAAAGTGGAAATGGTCTGGACCAGGTGGTGTAGGTCTGCAATTAGTTGGTGCTATTGAATGACTCTCTGGCCATGTTAGGTGTTCCATAGCAAAAGAGGCAGCAGGTTGGGTGGAAACAATGCTGTTTTTGATGTCAGGGGACATGGGCCTGAATTCCAGCTCTGTTTGTTTGAGTTATAAAAAATCAATTAATTTCTACAGGTCTCAGTTTTCAAATATGACTGGAGTTGATGATCTTTAAGCGGCACAGTGGATAGAATACTGGGACTGAAATCAGGAACACTTTTCTAGAGTTCAAATCCGGCCTCAGACGCTTACTAGCTGTGTGACCCTGGGCAAGTCACTTAAGCTTGTTTGCCTCAGTTTCCTCATCTGTAAAATGAGCTGGAGAAGGACAGGGCAAGCCACTCCAGTATCTTTGCCAAAAAATCCCCAGGGAATTTGGGGTCACAAGGAGTCAGACACGACTAAGACAACTGAACAACAGCAAATTCCCTTCTCCTGTAAATCTACAATGTTTTAAATGCTCAACGCTGGATGGGTTACCTGGGGTTAAAGATGAACAGATGATCTGGGGGTGGGTAGGTGAGTGGATGACTATGGGGCCCCCAACTAGGCAGGGAAACTAATGAATCCAGGGCAAAGGTGACAGTGGGAGAAAAGAAGGGCTGAGGAATAATCATAAGGAGGATAGATGTAAGTTTAGTATGAGTGACAAAGCAGGAAGGATGAGGAGACAAGAGATCAGTAGTGGAATATGAGCTCTTTGAGGACAAAGCAAATCTCAATAGGGTATTTTTATTTTTAGCACCTAGCACAGTACAGGCACACAGTAGGTACCTACTAAATGCTCACATGGTACAAAGAAGAGAGCATGGACAATTAAGTCAGAAGGCTTCAAGCCCACCTCTGATGCTCGTTACAAGTCACTTTATTTTTCACCTGTAAAATGAGGGGCTTGGCTACATAGCATTGGAAGTCCCTCCCAACTCTGGATCTATGAGCCTAGGAGTGATTATACTCAGAAAGAACCTCAAAGCCTTAGATCTCAGAGGTGGTCCAGTTCCAGAGGAAGTCAAATGCAGGTGGTTGTGGTAGGATATAAAAGAAAGTCATGAGAATTAAAGAGGTTGAGAAATTAAGAGCTCGGGAGTCCTGGGTCATCAATATATTGCCAAGGATGAGGATGAGGTAATGGAATAGGAATCATGAATGTGAGTCTGGTGCTAAAGTCAATACAGAAAGTGGACAGTAACCCAGAGGGCAGTAACATCCAAAATATCCTAGAGGACAGTGTCGTTGTTTGTCCTTTGTTCTTGAAGAGGACCATGGCATCATGGAGGTGACACCAAGACGTGCAAGTGAGTTGGATTTAAGTGAGGCAGGGCTGTGCAAGGTCACCAGCCTCAGGATGACTGGAGATGACCCTGGATGCAGTGACAAGGATGGGAGAGTCTAGTATAAATCAGATGAGAATTTCAATGGCAGAAAGGTTGTTGAGTAATCATGGCAGAAAAAAAATGATCTGGAAGTGGCACTGGGAACAGGGTACACCAACTTTTACTCTTAGCCTTATAAAGTAGAGGAAGGAATGGGAGGAGTGAAGGGAGTTTTGAAGAATGTTGTTTCCTCAAGGGAAATTCCAGGAAAAATGAACCAGTTTCCTATTCTATAAAACAGGAATAAAAGAGAGCAATATCCCCTGTGGGTTTTTTACTACTGGGATGATGTACCAATGACAGTAAAATAAAAATGATCAGTGCTCTGGATTAGAATAAGCAAGCTCTAAAAAAAAGTGGGGGATGGGGGTCCAGAACTAATAAAATAACTAAACGGATTGGCCTGGTATTCATTTCCTCCTGTTACCTTATTGGACTTACAAGTCTAGTCTAATTCTCTCAAGGCAACTTGATTAATGAGCTCAGGATCTGAGTTCTCCAAAGGTGGCGTCCTCTCCAACACTGTCATCCCTAGTCTGGTCTTATGTCACTGTTCTTATAATCTTCATTTTGGGGGCCATCTCCAGTCGTCCTGATCTATATCTCACCACTGGACCCAGATGGCTCTGGAGGAGAAAGTGAGGCTGGTGACCTTGCACAGCCCTGCCTCACTTAAACCCAATTCAATTGCAAGTCATGGCATCATCTTCCTGATGTCATGGTCCTCTTCCAGAACAAAGGACAAACAACAACAATCTTTGTTTAGACCAGAGACTCTTACCCTGGGCCCCCCACAGGGTTTGTGGATAGATTTTAGGAGGTCTATGAGTCTAGATGAGGAAAAATACATATCTTTTTTTTTATCTACCATTGGTTTTCTTTGTAATCCTATGGATTTTACTTTATGCATTTAAACATCATTCAGGAAGGGGTCCATGGGCTTCACTAGGATTGCTAGGAGTCCACGACATCAGAAAGGCTTAGAACTCCTTAATTTGAACCTAAAGCCATGTGCTTTTGAAGGCCACTTTTACTAAGGGATATAAATCTTTTTGTGATTAGAGGATGTATTAGCCAATGATTCGACCCTAGGATAGAGGACAAAATGAACAAGTCACTCCGTACTTATATCTCCTTCAAAGGGGAAGCACAGTGCTATCTACCCAAGTGGGACTGTTAGGAGGATGAGTGAAATAATTAGCTGTGAAGGGCTGAACCCTTGGGAGCACAAGCTCCCAGCAGGCTCAATACCCATTTACTCTCATTAGTGCCAAGATGGATATTTTCCTAGGGATTTCATTAAGAAGATTAAACACACGATAAGAACATTTGTCACGTGTCAACCAGTCCAGGCACCTGATATTTGTAATCAAGGTGACAACAATTTAATTTACACATCTCTCTCAGTATTCAAGCTAGCCAATGTAAGAAGTGCCTGAAAATTCTGGCTTTGGCATTTCACCAAAAGGTGGCCCCTCCACTGTATTTTATTTCCAGTTTTAGCTTATTTGAACATAAAAAAGAAGGGTATTTATTAAGTATACTTTAGGCCAAACCTCAATTTATCTTAGACCACAGGCACCTAAGACGGGATTCATTTTCGAGCTAGCTTAGTTACCAAAAGTCTCTGAGGTAGAGAATGTTAAATATAGTTGTCACAATTTTGAACCTCTACTTTTTTCCCCCCACAATGCTTGGCAGAAACTCTGCCTCAAAATATTATTTGTCCTTCCTAGGGACACTTCCTTAACTCAGAGTGGTGGCTCTGCCTTGATTTCCCTTTCAGTGGTAAGGTTTACTGGTGGAAATTTCACTTCTGGTTGCCAAATCAAGATAAAGCCAATTCATTATAGCAGCTGGACAGCAAAACAGGTCTTCCGGATGTAATAAAAATTCCAAAGATATTATGTGCTCTTTAGAACAATGAAGTGGCTTTCTAATAGCAGCATTTCAAAGCATTTAATGGATCCCTTCCCATTACAGATCCCACCCTACTCTCCCCAAAAGACTCAGTTCCTATGATTTTCATGTTCCATGTCCAACTGAAAAAAGTGTGGCAATCAACTTCAGAAAGCTCTATTTGGTCTAAGGAGTCTCACATAGGTACAAAATGTCACTAGAGATGAGGAAATGTTTGCTTTCCCCAAGTACGCTTCGGTTCAGCTGCTCTGCACCCTCCTATTAGGAGACAAATGGCTATGAGGTAGATAGTCCTGAGGAGTTAACATGCCTCAGACTGAAACTATCCAGAAAAGGGTGGGTTGCTTTATTCACACTCTCTTGCATTAAAGAATTAGTTTCCCAAGAAAAACAAATCTAACTAAGGAAAAAGCCCTGAAATTGAAACAGGAGCCCACCATGTAGATAAAATTCTAGGGTGACAAGTATATTTTTTTTTAATAATGTAGTTATGAAATCTTTTCTGAAACTTTTTTTTGGGGGAGGAGAAGATGACCTCCATGTTTCATTGTTTAGAGGACTTCTAGTCCTCTAAAGCTCATTGAAGTTTTACTTCTCACCTTTTCCATTTAGGACCTGCCCAACCAAGCAGTCACAATCTCCCTGTCCCTTATTCTCCTCCCCTGTAAAATTAGAAGGTTGGACCCAGTGGCCTCTGAGGGTTCTCAGTCTAGGGTCCTCTCATCTAATGATTTGTCCAAGGTCACAAAGCTAACTTTGTCAGTGACAGGCATATTGAGGAGGATTCTATCACTCCCAATGCCAATGCTCCGTGTTACTAGCCTGACACTGTCCAGCATACATAACACCAGATTGGGAATGGCCATTTTGTACATTAAGGGAACAAGCAGGCTTGATGAGTCTTTGCCAAAGAGACTTCTCATGGTCACTGTTAACTACGTGGTGGATGTGATGAGAACAAAACGCTGACCTTTTATATTGGAAGTGATGGTAAAATTGATTGCCACCTCACTTACACGTCTAAATTTTCTGAATGTCTGTCGAGGGATGACAGCCCTTACAATTTCTGGGTTTTTCAGTCAACACCAGGAAGGTGCCAATTCAATCTTTAGCCATGCTTCCTTCCAAAGAAGGCTACAGAATACATCCAATGATTAAGAACAGTTTGGACTACCAAGATAATTTATTTGGGGGGAAGGACTATAAAGCCAGGGGGGTTATATAATTAATGTGTCAAGTTCATTTTTTTTTTCCTTTGAAGTTTTATATACTTGCCAACTGAGCATCTCTTTTTAATAGTGGCTCTGGAATAAGTTGTGCTGAGTTTCTTATGGACAAGATCAAGAATGAGGCAATGAAAAGCAAACTGTTTAAGAAAACTTGTGTAAACTTTGTTCTAAGAATAAACCTGTGGTACTGCCCTGTAATTAAACAAAGTGAAATGAGAGAAAACAGAGACAAGTTTTCCAATGGATTCATCAAAATTTACTGTCCAGGGCAAAAATGAAAAGAAACAAAAAGCTTCTAAAGTTGGTCATCTGTTTGTTCCACAAGCGTCTGAAAGAAACTTTAAAGGCCACCATCCTAATTTCACCTCTCTTTCCTGGACTACAGCCAGGTGGTTCGGTAGATAGAGTGCTGGGCCTGGGGTCAGGAAGACCTGAGTTCAAATTCTGCCTCAGATACTTCCTAGCTGTGTGACCTTGGGCAAGTCACTTAATCTCTCTCAGCCTCAGTTTCCTCATCTGTTAAATGGAGATAATAATAGCACCTACTTCCCGGGGTTCTTGTGAGGTTCAAATGAGATTATATTTGTAAAGACTTGGCAAACCTTAAAGTACTATACATATGGCAGCCCATTATCAGACCAACTCCCTAATATAGTCTGACTCCTCTGCTCAAGAAGTTTTGATGGCTTCCTCTTGGCAAACAGTTCTGCCTGACATCTAAAGCCCTTTACCGTCTGGTCCTCACCTACCTTCTAAGCTTATTTCATGTTATTCTCCTCCTCCCACTCTGTGTTCCAGGTAAGGCTGCCTACTTGAGGTTCCTGAAACTCTGCATTCCATTGCCAGGCCTTTTCCCAGCCTGTCCCCTCAGGACCCTCTCCCTGCTTCTCCTCCCCGTGAAAATGTACTCTTTCCTTATCTCCACCTATTACAATTCTTAAGTCTTCTTCAAGGCTCAACTCAGAGGTGACCTCACTGGAAGCTTTCAGTAATCACTCTGGCTGGCTGCGCTCTTCTCCTCCTGAAATTATCTTACACACTTATCCCTCCAGGAAAAACGTAGCTCCTGGAGGACAAAGGTGGCTTTTTATTTTGTCTTTGTATCTTAAAAATCTAGCAAATTGCTTTGCACATAGTAGGTGCTTAATAAATACTTGTTTCCTCAAAATCATCTTGAAGAAGTCCAAAGGATTCGCCAGACTTCCAAAGGAGTCCATATCCTAAAAAAAGAAGTTAAGAACACCTAGTCCAGGAGTGATGAGCCTGTGGCCTCAAGGCCACAAGTGGCCCTCTAGGTCCTCAAGTGAGGCCCTTTGACTGAATCCAAACTTCACAGAACAAATGTGGCCTCAAGGCTGCAGGCTCCTCACCCCTGACCTAGTCTTATCTAAGACTAATCTAAGATTTATCTAAGCCCCCTCCTTTGAAGAAACAAGGGCCCAGTAAAATTGCCCAAAGTCACGGAGATAGTAAAATATCAGAATCAGAAATCAAACTCAATCCTCTGGCTTTCAATCCAGGGTTCTTTCCAATACACAAAACTACCTCTGATTAGTATCCTAGGATCATTCATTTAGAGCAGGAAAATCTTTACAGGTAATCTAAAAACTTTACTCATTGGACATGTAAAGGCACTAAAACCAGAGAAGTTAAGTTGTCCAAAGTCACACAGTAAAGAAGAGAAACAGGATTCAAACCCAGGACCTCGGACCACCAAATAAAGTGCTGTTTCCCCTACACAACAATGCCACCCTCAAACACCATTTTTAGTACAACTGTTTTAGAATTTTCACTGTGTCCTAAAAAAGTGAGATAATGAATTAGTATGATGGCACTTGAATTGATACAGCTAAATCTGGACAAAATAGCAACCATCTTCCACAATTCCCAGAGAAGAAGCTCTATCATTGCCTTATTTTCAAGTTTATCCACATCCAGCAAGTGTCTGATATTCAATACTTGCTAAGAACAAAATGGGGGGAAATAGATGTGCCAAAGGAGACATTTTCTAGTTTTCAAAGTTGAGCACCCAGAAAGGGCATTACAGCTATAGTCAGGGGTCTACTGGTAGATGTTTAACAACAGAGTCTTTGAGAAAAAAAAATTTTTTAGCATGGGACACACTTCTTAAGTCAGATAATAAAACATTAAATCAAACCCTGATTTGTAGCGTTTCCTGATTTCTGAGGTGTATGTGCTCACATTGAAAATTTAACATTTGACCATGCAAGTCAGTACGAGCTGGCTCCAGGACCCTAGCAATATTTCTCCTGGCTATATTTTCATTAGATCTGATATATCTCTTTACACTTCGGTACCTGTTCAGAAGAGTTTTTAAAATAAATTTCTTTTTAGTATTTCTTGAGCTTTCAGACTTCCTGTCCACTTCTAGGGTGCTTTGGAAGAAACTATTGAGTCCCAGGAGACTTCAGGGTCAAGGCAGATGGGCCGTTTATAAACCAGAACTGGACAATGAGAAGTAGAAAATAGAATGCCCCAGTCTGTGAGGGGCAGAAATCTAAAAACAAATGATAGAGGATGTGACAGAGATGAATTATTAATAATTAGATTCATAATACAATTATTATACTCATATTATTATATGTTATACATTATTATATATTATAATAGCATAATATATTACAGTATTATATGATATATTATGTATCACTTAATATATGGTATGATATAATATATTAGATTATTATATTCATTTACAATATTATATTACTTACAATAATAGCTAACATTTATACTGCATTTACCATGTGCCAGGCAGTGTGCTAAGCACTTGATAATCATTATCTCACTCGGTCTTTACAATGACCCCTGGGAGGGAGGTGCTATTATCATCCCCATTTTACAGATGAGGAAATTAAGGCAAACAGAAGTTAAGTGGCTTGCCCAGAGTCACACAGCTAGTCAGCACCTGAAATTGGATTGGAACTGAGGTCTAGCTGACGCTAGGCCCAGAGCTCCGTCCACTTCACCATTTATCTGCTACTAGAGAGTTAGCATCCATCCTTATCTATAAAGTGGGGATAATGACACCTGCCTCCCACTGTTGTTGTGAGGGTAATTGTAAAGCACTTATCACAGTGCCGGACATGTATGTGACTGTTCTGTAATTATTAACAATCATCATCATCATCATTAATGTGACCATGGTGTAGAGCAGGGATGGGGAGCCTGCAGCCTTGAGGCCACATTTGTTCTATGAAGTTTAGATTCAGTCAAAGGGCCACACTTGAGGGCTTAGAGGGCCACATGTGGCCTCGAGGCCTCAGGCTCCCCACCATTGGTATAGAATAAAGAACATTGGATCTGAAGATAGAGGAGCGGGGTGTGAATCCTGACTCTGTTTATTACTCACATGCACTTGGGCAAATCATTAACCTCAGTTTCCTCATCTATTAAATGAGAGGATGTAGACCAAATTACTTCTAGGGTCCCTTCCACTTCAAAAGCTATGGCAGTCTAGCCCTAGAGAAATTTAAGAAGATTGAGCTTTGAAAAAAAATTAGTAGTAGTAGCAGCAGCAGTGGTGGTGGTGGTGGTGGTGGTGGTGGTGGTGGTGGTGGTGGTAGTAGTAGTAGTAGTAGTAGTAGTAGTAGTAGTAGTAGTAGTAGTAGTAACTATCTACTTCCCAGGTCCCCAACTCCTCATATATCTACCACAAAATACACAACTTAGAAATCTATGATTTGTCAGGGTTTCAGTACCCATACTGCAATAACTATCATGGCAACATACATAGCCTTCCCAATGGAGACACCATTGGAAATTATAATCAAAATTCTACTTAAAGCTTAAAAATTAGGCTACAGATAAGAATTTGATTTTTCTCCTGGCTAGGAATGCTAGCTAATTTAGGAAATACAACTGTGCAAGTAACATGTGTGCATCTAATTTCTAGATGTGGCCAGCGCGATTATGTGTTGCTTGAACTTACTTATACTTACACTTACTTATTACAAGGTAGAAGGAAGGGACAAGTCAATGGACAGTAACAGAGAAGAAAAAGAAAGGGGGGGAAAGCATTAAAAACCTTTTAAAATACACAGGTTAAAAAAAGTTGAGAAGGGAACATAAATGGTAATTATTATTACTGGGTTCAATTTAAAGCACACTTAAAAAACCATGTAAGCAAGCTGTTTTAGGGCTCTTCTACAATCTCCCTTTTTTTGTTCTTTTGCATATGTTGGAACATTTGTATTTGTTGGTAACTGTTAAGAAGTGCATATGTATAACATCAAAAGGACACACATTCACCAACAGTAACCATAGTTCTTTTCTCATTACGACCCTTGAGGATCTGCTCCCTACTTCCCAAATGGCCACTCTGAATGATCTCAATTGCTATAGGTAAAGTGTCCCACAATGAAAGAAGCAAACAAAGTCATCCTAAAAAAAAATGGCCTCCAAATAACTTGCTTTCATAAGGGCCCCAAGTTTTGGCCCTCTAAGAGAGACCAATCACTGGTTAATGAAAGAAAACAGTAAATAGATGTCTTGGTGCACCTGCCTCCGTAACAATACTGTGAATCACCCAGGGCTCAAAATGAACTTTGAAGAATACCAAACACAGAAATGGGGCATCGATAAAACCACTTCCTCTTCATGCTGAAACTGAGCAGGGCATCTGACCACAGGGAGAAGCTTCCTCCTTTTAGGGATATGAAAATGGTTTTCGTAACAGTCCATGACTAGGTAAATGATTCCCAAGTTTTTTTAATGCACTACTGAGACAAACAGAACACACCAAATAATTCGAGAGTAGCATCTAACCAGAAACTCATAGCTGGTCCATGACTTGGTCAAGAACACCAGGCAACATCCTCCAGTATCATGGCAGGTCTAGAGATGACTGCGCCCTGCGCTGTTACTGGCCTTTTGGGTCTGTCTCCTGTTTTTCTGCCACAGCAGAATCATTTTTAAATAATACAAAGGTTGTCACCAGCTGTTCTCCCTTACCACTAAAAGAGAGAAATAGCTTGAGATCAAACCACAGAGCATAATTTAGATTAGTGAATACAGAAAAGAATTCCCCAATAGCAAAAGTAATTTAACAGCAAAACCCAATAGAAAAAGGGAGAGTCTTTTTCTTTTCTCTACAAGTTTTGGAAAGTAGCTTGGAGTCATTGGTATTGCATGGTTTAAGGCAAAATATTGTCTAGAGATGGGAATAAGGGCTCTAAGATGCTGTCTGGGAGTAGGGGGATGTGCATTGAGGCTTTATAATTTATTAGCTTCCAGAAAGAGGTCTCATGAACCCTTAAGTCTGAAAACTCTAAAGTAGGAGTTCTTCACCTAGAAGTCCATGGATATAATTCAGGGAGTCTTCGAACTTGGTTTTCAAAATAATATACATTTTGACAACTGTCTTCTAATACAATTGGTTTCTTCTGAAATGGATGTTTTTTATTTTATGTATTTGAAAACATTCTGAGGGGGACCCATGGGCTTCACAAGCTTTCCAAAGGGGTCTATGACACAAAACAGGTCAGGAGCCCTTGTTCTAAAGCAATGCGCAAGTAATCTATGAATGGCAGAATAAAATAATAACTCACATTTATACAGCACTCTAGGACTTACAAAGCATTTTCCTCATAACAATCCCATGAAGTAATTAGTGCAATTATTATCATTCCCCATTTTACTAAGAAAAGATGTCACCATTTTTGTAATCACTAATGACAAAAATAAAGACTTAGTGATTTACCCAAGGTCACACCACTAATAAATGTCAAAGCTAGATCTGAACCCAGATCTCTTACATTCCTCTTTTTTCCAGTATACAGGCACACCTCATTTTGTTGTGCTTAGCTTTATTGGGTTTTGCAGATATTGGGTGTTTTTGTTTTGTTTTTGTAAATTGAAGGTGTTCAGCAACCTGCATGAAGCAAGTCTTATTGGCACCATTTTTCCAACGGCATGTGCTCACATCATATCTGTGTGTCATATTTTGGTAATTCTTCCAAGATTTCAAAATTTTTCATTATTATTATTATATCTATTAGGGCCATCTGTGATCAATAATCTCTGACATTACTATTGTAATGGTTTCGGAGAGCCACAAATTGAACTCATGTAAATGGCAAACTTCATAAATATTATGTGTTCTGACTGCTCTATCAAGCAGCCCTTTCCAGTCTCTCTCCCTCTTCTCAGGCCTCCCTATTACGAGACACAATATTGAAATTGGGCCAGTTAACAACCCTACAATGGCCTCTAAGTGTTCAAGTCTAAGGAAGAATCAATTCATGTGCCAAACTTCATTATTGTCTTATTTTAAGAAATTGCCATAGCTACCCCAACCTTCAGCAACCATCACCCTGTTCATCCAGCAGCCATCAATAATAAGGCAAGATCCCCCACCAGCTTTTTATATTATGACTCGCTGAAGGCTCAGATGATGGTTAGCATTTTAGCAATAAAATATTTTTAATTAATTTTAATTAAATTTTAATCAGTTAAATTTCAATTAAAGTATATACATTGTTTTTTTAGCCATAAGACTATTGCATACTTAATGGACTACAATATAATGGACTTTACAATATAGTGTAAAGATTACTTTTATATGCACTGGGAAACCAAAAAATTTGTGTGACTCCCTTTATTGTGACATTCACTTTATTTCAGTGGTCTGATAACAAATCTACAATATCTCCGAGGCATGCCTGTACGATCCTGTCTGGTAATGAGTGTTGATTTTATTGACTCATTGACCATAGGTTCACAGCTCCAAAACTATTAAATACCACAGACGTCATCTAGTTCAATTGCTGAAAAGTCTGAGAAGCAAAGGAACCTAAGGCCACACAAGTGACCTCGCCAAGATTCAAACTCAGGTCCAACACCTCCAAGTTCAGTATTCTTTCCGCTGTATCACACTGCCTCTAGCTGCTAGAAAATTTCAGTGGTCACCAGATCTAACTCTTTCATTCTACAGATGAAGAAACTAAGGCTGGGAGGTGAGGTGTACTGTTCAAAGGCCACCTAAGGAGCTTATAATGCTAGGGCTTCCGCTGGGACTTGGAATCTTTAGCTTCCATGATTTCCAGAATTGGCCAACAGTAAAAACAAATGCTTTCTTAAAGGGATAAAATCAGCAATGGCTGCATCTTTTCTAAAATTCTTACTGATCTACCTAGATTCATTCCCTCCCCGCCCACCCCCCCAGGAGACCCAATAAAACTTCAAACCAGTTATAAGAATGCCTTGTTCGCCAGAGAACTTTCTTCCTACATGGCTTAGAGCACTCAATCTTCCTCATTTGCATACTAACATTTCTGAGACCACTTTCCGAAAACCACTGACTTATCACTAAGGTTCATGCCTCCTGGGTCCATGGAGATAAGTGCCCAAATTTGCCAACAGTGGTTAGGAGAAGGCACACAAAAAGAAGACAGCAAGATAACTTTTTTTATGCTTACCAGAACTCAATGAATTGGCAGCGATGAAAAAATTCAGATTTTACATAATATCCTTTTGGCAAAAATGCTTACTTGGGTGATGCAAGTGATGGATAAAGTTCAGATGAATGATATGCCAGGGCACTAGTATAATTTTTATGAAGATGCCACGTCATCCTGATTTATAAGGAGAAAGAAGTAGAGCCAGCATGGGATCTTCTTCATTGTAACAGAATAAGACATTTTCACTAGCCTGCCCATTTCCATTTGAGAGAAGGACCTCGGTCCTGTCCCTTCCATAACTAGGGAATTTCACTGAATTAACACTTCATGAATTTATAAAGACGAGTCACCTAGGAACTTCTTCCCATAATTCCTTCCATGGATCTATCCCCCTCCGACCTAACCCTGGGCACCCAGGATGAAGACATTAACTGTCCTTAGCTTCTTTGGAGTGCTTCCCACTTCCTCACTTTAAAAAAATGTACTTTCAGGAATGGAGATGGAGGTCCAAATTGCTTTGTCATTAACTCTTACTATTTATGTGACCTTGAGCAACTCACAGCCTTCTTGGGCATTGTTTTCCTCATTTGTAAAAGGAGAGGATTTGCCTCTGAGGCACGTTCCAGCTCAAGAGATATAAGACTATATTTTTAGATGAAAAAAAAAACACACGATGGGCCTATCTGAGTAGTATATTGTTCATGACTCGAAGCAAAGATGATAAGATGATAGCCAAAACAAACAGGTAAGCATCTCTTGGTAAAGTTCATATTCTTATTTAGGTTAAGCCATCTATTCAGGTGCTAAATGAAATACAACTGATACACACACACATACACACTCACATATAACATTTGAAGGGTCTACTTTTAGACAGAAACTAAAGTGGTCTCCTTCTGAAGGAATAATCCCTGACATTTAGAAAACACATATGTAGGTATACATACGTATATACTCTGTGTGTGTGTGTGTGTGTGTGTGTGTGTGTGTGTGTGGAGAGAGAGAGAGAGAGAGAGAGAGAGAGAGAGAGAGAGAGAGGAGAGGGGAGAGGGAAAGAGAGAGAGAAGGCGGGGCAGTAAAAGGTAGTAGACAGAGAGGTGTTCAAAGCCACAACATGTGGGTTCAAGTCCTCCCTCTGACACACACCGCCTGTGTGACCCTGGGCAAATCACCTAACCTCTTAATGCCTTAGACCAGTGGGGTCAAAGTAAAATAAAAGGGGGTCACTAAACCATACATAAAGATCCTTGGCAGTTGCATATTGATTTAGCAAATCACAAATCAAAGTCATTTCTATTTTATTTCATTTATTTTCTTTAATATTTGCTAATTACATTTTAATCCGGTTCCAGCAGGCTACGTATTTGACACTTCTGTCCTATGCAAAACCTCTAAGGTTATCAATTGCAGAGAAAGTGCTGGCCTATTTTGGTAGAGGGGACTTCTTCACCCAGCAGTATTCTTCCCTAGAGCAATGAAATCACGGGTACAGTCTCTATCCACAATCAGTTTGCAGTCCACCTGCCACTCAGATGCCAAAGGTCTGACCATCTCTCTCTCTCTCTCTCTCTCTCTCTCTCTCTCTCTCTCTCTCTCTCTCTCTCTCTCTCTCACACACACACACACACACACACACACACACACACACGTTCCCCTAAATGTTGTCTCTCTCTTCCACCTTGAATTCATGTCTTGCCTCCCCACCCCCAGACCATAGCATGTAATTTCCTTGAGGACAGGAACTACTTCATTTTTTGTCTTTGCATCTCTATTGCCTAACGCAGTGCTTTGTACACAGTGGAGCTTAATGCTTGTTGAATGCTAGTTGTCTAACTGAATTGGACAAGAAGAATCATGGCAGATTTCTTTTGCTTATGGATTATTCCACTGTATGTGTTTCCCAGGGACAGACAGGTTAACATTTTAATATCTAAAAATAAGCCAGCATACTAATAAATCATTTCCCAAAGCCAAATGCATCAATAACCATATCAAATGCACAGAGTACAGTTCTTTCTCAATGTTTTTTTTTAATTTACTAATAATGGCAAAAAAAAAGAAAAATAGAAATTAAGTTTCAAGAAAAAGCCATGAAGTATTTCAGTATTATCTTTACCAACAATTAAAGGGCACTCAAATTACTTTAGAAAGGCAGCATGACATGAATAGAGAACCAGAAAGACCTGGATTCCAGTTATGTCTCTGGCACATACTGGCAGTGACCATGGGGCAAATCACTCACTCATTTTTCAGCGCCCCAGGCGACTTTCTGAAAGAAGTTACACTAGAGTGGCTGGTCTGAGTCAGTGGAGGGAGTTTTACACACCAAGAGCTCTTTATACTAATGCAATTACAGGCTTGGGCTAAAAACAAACAAAAAACCCCAGAAGCCCAAAATAAAAGCTTTTTTTTTTCCCTACAGCTTTTTAAAAATCATTTACCATATCTATAATATCCTAATTATATTGGCTAAATTGGTTTATTAAAAATCCAATTGATCATGTTATTCCAGAAATATACAAAAACCACAGAAGGCTTTTACAAAATTATTTAAAGAATAGTTTTCCATGGGGCAGCTAGGTGGCACAGTGGATACAGCACCGGATCTGGAGTAAGGAGGATCTGAGTTCAAATGTAGCTTCAGACACGTACTAGCTGTGTGACGCTGGGCAAGTCACTTAACCCTGCTTGCCTCAGTTTTCTTGTCTGTAAAATGGGTGGGAGAAGGAAATGGCAAACTACCCCAGTATCTTTGCCAAGAAAACCCCAGATGAGGTCACAAAGAGTTGGACATGACTGAAATGACTGAACTACAACAAAATCTTATGTATTAAATATTAAAAAATTTTAAAATGTTACTTTGAGAAGGGGTCCAGAAACTTCATTACACTACCAAAGGGGGCCATGTCATAACAAAAGCCAAGAAGCCTTGCTCAAAAGCACAATTACTGATTGCAATAGGAATAGTAATCAGTACTGTATACATCAAAAGGTATTTTAATATACAATTTATTCTGAATATTAAAAGAGCCAAAAAAAAGGGGGGGCAGCTAGCTGACAAAATGGATAGAGTGAGGGGCCTGGAGTCAGGAAGAACCCAGTTCAAATTTGACCTCAAGGCAACGTACTAGCTGTGTGGCTCTGGACAACCCACTTAGCCTGTCTCAGTTTTCTCATCTGTAAAATGGGTATAATAACAGCACCTACCTTCCAAGGTTGTTGTGAGGATCAAAAGAGATAATAGATGTAAAGCACTTAGCGCGGTACCTGGTATATAATCGTTGTTGTTGTTCAGTCATTTTTTTTCAGTCATATCTGACTCTTGGTGACCCCTTTTGGGTTTTCTTGGCAAAGATACTGGAGTGGTTCACTATTTCCTTCTCCAGCTCATATTACAAATGGGGAAACTGAGGCAACAGGGTTAAGTGCCCTGCCCAGGGTCACATAGCTAGTAAGTATCTGAGGCTGGATTTGAACTCAGGAAGTCTTTCTGGCTTCAGGCCCAACATTTTATATGCACCACCTAGCTGCATATAGTAGGTGCTATATAAATGTTCACTATCATTATTGTTATTATTATTAGTAATAATAATAATAATAAAATGATGATGATGTTCAATGGAGGTATAATAACTCTGCCAAGATATTGTCTACCCTGAGGCAAAGGCCAAATTTCCTCATTAGAGATTTTTCAAATACTATATTGTCAAGAAAACTACATTTGTAGACTGCCTAGCAAAAGAGCCATTTCTGAGGACCGGTAGGGGTCTACTTTGAGGATTTAACAACGAAGAATAGGCCCATGCAGTTTTCATTATGTAGAAGCAGAAATCTCTTTGAAGCCATGGCAAGAAATCAGCAGGATCATGAAACAGATCAATTCTTTTATTTTCAGCTTCATGGTTATTTTAAGAAAGCTTTTGTTTGGGAAAAGAATATATGCAAATATTACAGCCTTCAATTGCAGGGTTATCAGGCAAGGTTAATCTGCAGCTACACTATAATATTTCCTCTTATTTTAACTAAAAAAAATCTCTCCGCAAATGTTTTCAGAAGCCTGTCAGAGTCTCAAACATTCTCTCTTTGCCTGTGACTTCTAAAACGTCTCTTTGTGTTTCAGTCTGCCAAGGCCTTGATAGTTGTCTTTGGATCTGGGACTCTCTCCCACGTACCAAGTGTGTGAATCCCTGAGGAACCCCTGATTGTGTTTATATAGCGCCATTGGCCAAATTATTGAACACATTCTAATTTAAAGGGAGATCTCCCTTGTAACCAGGGTTCACAAGGTTCAAAATTAAGGTAAAACAAAACAAAATAAAACAAAACCCAACAGCCACTAGAGTGTCTTTTAAAAATATTTGGTATCTGTCTGATGGAGGCAGGATTATGGAGGGACTCCTACCATCTCCATTCTGGACACTATGTCTACCAAGGCAGTCCAAATCTAAGGACTGTGTGAACACTTCACCATGTTGACCTATACTTAGCCTGCAGTCCACTAAAATTTTTACCTTCTCGAAGCATTTTGCTTGTTCAAAGGAGATAAACCACATAAAGCACATTGTAGTTTTCCAAGTGGAGGAAGCCAAGTGGCTCAGTGAGTGGATACAGGATTGGGTATGGAGTCAGGAAGACTTGAGTTCAAATCCAGCCTCAGACATTTACCACCTGTGACCCTGGGCCAAGTCACTCAACCTGTATTTGCCTTAATCCACTGAAGAAGGAAAGGGCAAACCATTCCAGTTTCTTTGCCAAGAAAACCAACTGTCCATGGGGTCACAAAGAATCACAACACATCTTCCAAGTACTATGGAAATTCCAGTTATTATTATTGTTCTCTATAATTTTTCAAAAGATCATTATCAGCAAGTTAGATGTTAGATTTGGTTTTTCAGCACTCTGGGCATACTCTGTCAGTGCCTGGGGATAAAGTCAGCTTGGTCCTGCCTAAGCTCCTCAGTTATAATTTTCCACACTCTATTAACCATTTTTTGTTCTTTCCTTCTCAGTGCAAAGGTCATCATTCTTGGAAGAGAAAATAGGATGGAAAGTCAGCATGTACTATCTTTTCCTTATTGCCAGTTGTCAGCAGCCTGGCCATCCCAACAGCCGTCCTATCTCTTCATCTTCCTTTTACCCTCATAGGTTTGTTATTTTTTATTTAATCTTTTTTTTTGGGGGGGGGGCAAAATTTAGTCTGAGATTTCACACTCCTGATTCTCTTAAAGGGCACAAGCAGCCCTGGAAAATTCTTTACCTCAAGTCTTGGCCCAGAAATCCAAATCCCACTCTGTCAACACAACCTTATGCACCAGTAGTTCACTTCCTAAATTCACCTTTCCATTCTGATCTTATCAACTCTACTTTTCTTGGACAACAGTGACGGAAGTCACTGCCTCTAAGGCAAGGGCTCTTTTTTTGTTGCGGACTCCTTTATTAAACTGGTAAATCCTATGCCCCCTACTCAGAAGAATGTTTGTGCTTACATAAATAGTGGGAGGAAAGGCTAAATTTCAGTTAGAGGTTAGTGGAAATAAAGATTTTATTCTCTCCATCCAAGTTCATAGATCCTCCCCTAGTCTTCCCTCTTTCCCCCACCTCCCAAGTCTATTGACTCCAGATTAAGAACTTCTCTAGGGGTTTACTGACCCAGAGTTTGTTGGAATGCTCACTCCAGATTCCTTCTGGTAGTATCTTTTGTCTCCATATGAATCACCTGAAGTGGGAAGCAATTGTCAGGACTGATCAATCTAGGACATTCTCCAAGTCCTCGAGAAGGCACCTCCACTCTTTTTTGTTCATTCAAAGTTGCTATATGTCCCACTCAGCAGCCCTTTAGTGGGCAGTCCCCAGCAACTATGACTCATCTGAAATGGAAAGCCTTTCCCGGAGGCACCTGTGAAACATCTCATCATTCTCTGCAACATTCTCACATTACAGAGGAAACTAAATTCAAGTACCACCAAAACAAACATATGAGCTTTGCAGAAAGTTATCTAAAGATTCTGTAAACATTTCAGGTACCACACCTGCTTTCAGGAAACACTGCCCCAGTGGCATACCACAAGCAAGTTAGAAAACTATTTATTTTGTAACTAATGACATCCAAATTCAAAGAATAGTGGATGAGTCATTTCTGGGAGGGAAAGACACTTTTTATCAGGGTCTAGAAGAGTTTAACTATCATACTGGGCTATCATTTCAGTCTAGAAGGGTCTAGAAGAGTTTAACTATCATACTGGGCTATCATTTAAATCTAGAAGGGCTGGGGCAGCTAGGTGGTACAGTGCATAGAGCATTGGCCCTGAAGTCAGGAGGACCCAAGTTCAAATCTGGACTCAGACCAAACACTTGACACTAACCGTGCGAGCCTGGGCAAGTCACTTAACTCCAATTGCCTAAAAAAAAGAAATCTAGAAGAGTTTAACTATCATATTGGGCTATCATTTAAATCTAGAAGGTCTGGAAGAGTTTAACTATCATATTAGGCAATCATTTAAATCTAGAAGGTCTGGAAGAGTTTAACTATCATACTGGGCTATCATTTCAGTCTAGAAGGGTCTAGAAGAGTTTAACTATCATACTGGGCTATCATTTAAATCTAGAAGGGCTGGGGCAGCTAGGTGGTACAGTGCATAGAGCATTGGCCCTGAAGTCAGGAGGACCCAAGTTCAAATCTGGACTCAGACCAAACACTTGACACTAACCGTGCGAGCCTGGGCAAGTCACTTAACTCCAATTGCCTAAAAAAAAGAAATCTAGAAGAGTTTAACTATCATATTGGGCTATCATTTAAATCTAGAAGGTCTGGAAGAGTTTAACTATCATATTAGGCAATCATTTAAATCTAGAAGGTCTGGAAGAGTTTAACTATCATACTGGGCTATCATTTAAGTTTGTTGAATATTTACTAATAGTAGTATCCTTTAAAAATGAATCAAATATTTATCTAGTACTTAGCACATTTCCACAGTCCGATTTCCTAGTTCAACAAACTAAAATTCAACTAATATGTTAAGTACCTACTATGTGTAACGCACCATGATGGACACTATAGATAAATCTGATAAAACCTAATCTCTCCCCATTCTCCCCTTATTATCTAGTTGTGAAGGCATATGACATATGCAATAATAATCTTAATACAAAATTATATGTGTGTGTCTACATATACACATATATACATATATACACATATGTATGTGTATATATATATACATATATACACATACGTATGTGTATATATATACATATATACACATACGTATGTGTATATATGTATATATATATATATACATATGCACATACACATGCAGAAGAGAGATTAAAATCATTGCAAGTTTGAAGAAGGAAGGGTTAGTTTGTAATCATCAACCCCTTGACACAACACCGATTGAGTGATGAGAAAGAAAAAAACCCTCTTCTACCTATTCTCCCCTTTGGGTACTCTACTTAATAAATAGCTATTTAATTATTTTGTTGAATTTAAGTTACAGACTTTTCTTTTTCTCTTTCTTTAAATATTTTAAATTAGAATATAAAGGAAAAGAATAGCATCTCCCAAGTCCCTCATTTCCCATTTAATAAAAGTCTACATTTAACAGCTAGGTGGCAGCTAGCTGGACTCAGTACACTTACTAGCTATGTGGTCCTGGGCAAGTCCCTCAATTTCCTCACCTGTAAAATGAGCTGGAGAAGTAAATGTATCTTTGCCAAGAAGACCACAAATGAGGTCACAAAGAGTTGGACACAGTGAAACAACTGAACAGCAACACTCGACCTACATGATAATTTCCATGCCAACATCTGTCTCCATACTCTCTATTTCCCAGATTCTTGCCCTTGATTTATTGGTGTCTGTAAAGACCACATCACTTTCCATCATCACAGCTCGCCAGTGACTTATAAGAATGACATTTCCTCGAGACACTTAAAAGGCGGGAATTTCATCGGAGCAACGTTCTTCAAGCAGCTGAATCACTGTTGTTGCTTAGTAATTTGTTACTGTTTGGCAGGAGATACTCTAGTAGAAGCACAGGTACATTCAGTCACATAGCAGATGATTTACTCAGCACGGTCCCCTCCCATCTACTAGACCTGGAAATCAAATTCTCAGTCTTAATACGGTTCTTTCCCCTTGTTAACACAGAAAGCTAGAGGACAGAAAGCAAAAAAAAAAAATTCCACTGTGCATAAAACACATAGATGCAATTTTAACTGGAATCTAGATACTTTAAAAATGTCTTCACACTAATTTTAGACAAAAGGGAACACTCAGTTTCAGTTGTACATAAAGTGCCTGGATTATAAATGGTCATGGAAATTGTCTGCCATGACCATGAGAATTATTCAACTCATTAATTTTTCCACCAATGAATATATTTTACAGCAGAACTGAGTCACTAATATCTGATGTCATCATCAGGAGAGATTTTTTTTTCAGCAACCAGAGGTCTGACTCATGCAGCTGGCCCTTCTCCAGATCGTTAAAGCCACAACTGTTTGTGAAAAAGCCTGCTTGTCTTTTTGGAAAACTCAGAATCTTCCCCATCATCCAAGGAATCCCAGCCTCTGAGAAGGCTTCTAGTTCTAAAATTCAGGGTCTTGCATGTTTGGGAAGTGGTACTTAAATGTCTGTTGAATGAACACCAACATCATAGATAATAACATAGTTAATAACATAGTCCCCATCTGATGCTTATTTTTCAACACTTATTTTTCTATTGAGCTGGTGATTTTATTGATATAGAGAGCTCCCAGTAAAGAAATTCCTCTGCCAATGCAGATCATCACCTTCACTGCACCTCAGAATCTCAAGAAAGTTGCATAGGAACATTAAAGTTAAATGACATGCCCAGAATCACACAGCCTACGTGTGTCAGAGACTAGACCAGATTTCAGACCTTCTAGACTATTGGCTAGCTTTTTGTCCACCATACTAGATTGCCTCTTTTCCACACAATTTAATAGCTATATGATAGAAGCGAAAAAACAAACATATTCCATTCTATTTCCTAGAATACTGTAAGTGCCAGCAGAGCTAAAGCCAATAATGCATGATCATTAGTTTATAGCTTAAAGACCACACCCCTCTCCCCCAACTTTCTATAAAATTTCCTACAAGAGTGATCATTCCTTTTTATTTATTATCTCTCTGCATGAAACACATAAAAATGGAGGGGAAATGGTTAAGAACTTTGGAGAAATTTACGATTCATAGTCAAAAATCCATAAGGATTTCTCACTAACCCACAGAGGTCAAGCATGCCCATTCTAAATGAAAAATGGAAGATATTCCAAGAGTCAAGTCCAAATGGTAACAGCAAGATGAGAAAAAACAGCCATGAATGGCTGATTTTTTTTCACTTAGCATTTGTAGACTGAAAGATGCATGACAAATTTTTCTTCCTTTTTTCCTACAACTATGTCCTAAAATATTACAATAGTATAAGAGGACATATGGGACTTGCTGAGCAAAAGAAGAACAATGACCATAATCACCACAATAATGTAAGAGAGAATTAAGAACATTGATCAATGCAGTGTCCATTCTTGAGTTCTGTAAATCATGCCTGTTACCTCTCGGTGGAGAGATTGGGTACAAGCCAGATGCAGACACATTTTTAATCATGGCAACACATTGCTTTGTTTTGCTTACTATACCTAGTTGTTACAAGGCAATAAACAGGCGAGGAAGGGAATTTTTGAGGAGTTACAAGGTAGAGTTCTAATGGTGGGAGAACAATGGCAAATCTAGTGACTTTTTTTTTTAAAAGAGCTTCAATAAAATATTTTTTTAAAAAGTTATATATGGGGGCAGGTAGGTGGTGCAGTGGATAGAGCTCTGGCCTTGGCATCAGGAGGACCTGAGTTCAAATCCAACCTCAGGTACTTGACACTTACTAGCTGTGTGACCTTGGGCAAGTCATTTAACTCCAATTGCCTTATCAAAAAAAGCAAAAAAAAAGTTACATATGAAAGGGGATTTAAAAACAAAACAAAACAACCAATCTGGCCATAGACATGGCTTGTCTTTAGGCCACAGCTATAAAAAAGGGTCTTTAAAAGGAATCAGATTGATGGCTTCTGGCCATCAACATTAGAGCTGGGACTAAGACAGGATTCCTAACCTGGGGTCCACAATATTGGTTTCTTTTAAAGTATTTTTGGTAATTGTATATCAGTATAATTGGTTTCCTTTGTAATCCCACCAATTTTATTTTATGCACTTAAAAACATTATTCTGTAGAGGGATTTGGCCTTACCAGAAGTCCAAAGAGGCCGATGACACAAAATAGGTTAAGAACTCTTAGTTTAAGGAATGGGTGTAATATGCAGATACCTAGTATGCACTGCACCGAAGGAAGGAATGAAGAATGATTTTAATGATATTTCTGATAAACACATATACTATCTGTCTCTGTCTCTGTCTCTCTCTCTGGTGTGTATGTTACTGTGAAGACCTGAAGTCCCAGAAAGTATGGGTATAGATATACAAAATGCCTTGTTTCAGCAAATAATAATGAAACTTACATTAGAAAATAGTTTTCTTGCATTTCTACTGAAATTTCTCACCCGGCAGAAACTAAATTCAACATGTTCAAAACCAATCTGAGGTGATAGAGTACTAGCCTTGAGGATCAGGAAGACCCGAGTTCTAATCCAGCCTCACACTAACTAGCTGTGTGACCCTGGGCAAGTCACTTAACCTCTGCCTGCCTCAGTTTCTTCAACTGCAAAATGGAAATGCTAATAATAGCACCTATCTCCCAGGGTAAGTGAGAATCAAATTAGATATTTGTAAAGCACTTAGCACAGTGTCTGATACACAGTAGGTGCTTAACAAGTGATCTTCACTTTTTTCCACCAAAACCTGCTTCTCTCCTGACTTCATCACCTGTCACTGGCATTATCACCTGGTTTCGCATACTTGAAATGTCAGGGTTACCTTTACTTCCTTTCCTTAATTTCTAGTGACCAGTTAGTCAAGCATTGCCAATTCTATTTTCAGCAGCTCTCTCATATCTGTCCCTTTCTATGTTACTACTCCCCTTAGTAGAGACCCTTAATAGCAGTTAAGCTTGTGTGTGTGTGTGTGTGTGTGTGTGTGTGTGTGTGTGTGTGTGTGTGTGTGTGTTTATGGAGGGGGGTCATGTCATTCCTCAAAACTCCTATTCAAATTCCTCCAGTCTGGCTCCATCCTACCTTTCCAGTCTTGTCTCTTCTCTTCCATAAAAGCTTTTCACTAGCCTAAGTGGATGACTCAGCACCAGCTCCTGCCCCCTACCCCCCACAAAATCCTTGCCTTATCCTGTCTCCACATCTCAGTTCATTGTTTCCCACACTAGGCTTAGAATTCTTACCTATCTTTTAAATCTCCCCTTCAAGGCCTGCTCCTCCAAATTGTCTTCTCCAAGCCACACACAAATTATTCCCTCAGACCTCCCATGGTATTCTTATGCAATTATGTACTGATTTATATTACTGACAGGACTCTTTTTCCATGTAAACATTTTATGAAAATAATCCACAAAATACTGAGAGCAATGTATAAGAGTATATAATAGAGCTAGTGCTGGACCTGAAGGAAGACCTAAGTAAGTTCAAATCCTCCCTCAGGTGTGACTGGGGAAAAGATTAACCCTCTCTCAGCCTCAGTTTCCTCATTTGCAAAACAAGGATAATAATAGTACCTACCCTGCAGGGTTGCTGGGAGGTTTCAATGAGAACAGATATAAAGTATGTCGAAAATTTTAAAGTGCTTAATCAATGCTGATGACCACCACCCTTGTCATCCTTAAGAAAGGTCTAAGAAGGGCAGCTGGGTGGTGCATAGAGCGCCCTGCCTGGAGTCAAAAAAGACCCAAGCTCAAATCTGGCCTCAGACACTTACTAGCTGTGTGACCCTGGGCAAGTCCTTTAACCCTGTTTGCCTCAGTTTCCTCACCTGCAAATAAGCTGCAGAAAGAAATAGCAAACTACTCTAGTATCTCTACCAAGAAAACCCCAAATGGGGTCACCAAGAGTCAGACAAGTCTGAAATGATTGAACAACAAAAATCTATAATGGACCACATCTTTAAGGTCACACAAGTCACTGAAAGGAAGGTTTGTAGAAGATATCCTGTCCTTGTTGCTTGTGGCTGGAAGGAAGGAAGGAAGGAAAGAAAGAAAGAAAGAAAGAAAGAAAGAAAAGAAAGAAAGAAAGAGAGAAAAATAAAAGCATTTGTGTCAGTAAAGCAGAGTACCTCCTTACAGGTTATCTCCTCCAACAAGGTACTTCCCCTGCACGTGTCAAACTCAAGTAGAATAGAAAAACAGAAGAAGGCACTGTATTTAATTATTTATTTCCAGTGAGTAATAAATCAGGGAGACATGTGCCTGACACTGTCATACTTGGATGTCCTGCACTGAGTCCAAATAGAAGAGGGCATCCCTATGGATGGTACAGAATTATAAAAAAGACTTGGCATCGAAAACGCCTTTTAGCAAAAAAGAAATATCTGCCTGAAAATGAGATGGGCTGGTCATGTGGAATGTAGAAGGCAAAGTGAAGGGCAGCCCACACACCCCACTGGTATCCATATGATTTCTAGAGAATGGCCCCAGGCACCATGGGTCCATCCACTTAAGGTAGGTCCTGACAAGATTGACACAGCCTGGGTTGGCTTGGGTGATTCAGAGATGCAGCTTTTGGCAAAGTACTCATATTGATGAAGTCGGTGGATTAAAATTCCATAGAAGTTATTTTTGTGTGTCCATCACATATCCCTGAGAGCTTCACAAGGGTAAGTAGAGGCCGTGTCTCATCCAAACTATCTCTTCTTTCTCAACATCTTACATAGTGCCTTGTACACAAATATTTGCTGAATTAGACTCCTTCTCTTGAAGGACATATTTAAGGAAATAGTTTCTATGTCTCAACAAGCCATAAGCAGTCAGTTAACTAGCATTTACTATGTGCCAGGCACTGTGCTAAGCAGTGAGGATACAGAAAAAAGCAACCAAAAAGAATCAATTTCTATTCTCAAAGAGATCACCATCTAATGAGGAAGACTAAAAGAACTATGTACAAACGAGATATAGACAAGAGAAATTGGGAAGAGTCTCAGAGGGAAGGCACTATGATTAATGAGGGCTGGGAAAGGCTTGTTCTAGAAGGTGGTATTTTAGCTGGGACTTGAAGAAAGCCGGAAGTCCTTAGATCAAATTGAGGAGAAAGAGAATTCCTGGGATGGGGGGCAACCAGTGGAAAAATGCCAAGAGTTGGGAGATGGAGAGCCTTGTTTGAAAAAGACCCAGAAGGTCAGTGTTGCTGGATCATAATGTGCTCAGAGGGGCATCAGGTATAAGAAAACTGGAAAGGAGATAAAAGGGCCAGGTAAATAAGGATGTGGTCCAAATCCTTCAATTTACAGATGAGGAAACTAAAGCCCTGAGGCCACGAGTGAGCTGCCCAGGACCCAGACTTCTAATCCAGCCTTCTTTCCACCATACCATGCTGGTGGCACATGACCACACCACCATACCATGCAGCACATACGTTCTTAAAATGTATGGCTTTCTTCACATTTTACTTTATTAAGGGGAAAAAATCCTAAGATATTATTGTAAGAGTGAACAAAATTGAGTTGACAATCTGACCAAGTTTCCATATTACAGTTCCTTCAGATCTTGTTTCCTAGCCCTGAAAGTTTGCAATCAGCTCATCCAGGAACAATCAAGCCCTGGGAAAGAATTGGTTTCTGCCACCCCAACTGACATCATATTGATTTGTATCAGAAAGTCAACCGAATAATTTACAGTAGGACCTCTCTTTCCCAGGAGGAACCCCCACTAGGAGAAACCCAAGAGAAGGTCTTAATGTTGGCTGAGTTGAATTGATCAGTATGTGGCATTATCCAATAACATCACAGAGGTAGAAAGCACTTAACTCTACAAACTGGTGCAGTCATTGCTTGGCAAACATAAGGAATGAGAATGAGGAAGGATGGGCATGCCAGACCTCCCCGGTGCCACTGTCAGCTGGTCTAGACGTCCTCCCCCACCTCCACAGGCAGAAGATAAATAGTTGGAGATCTTCATCCATGCTCTTTCCCTTCAATGCCCTAAGCGTCTCAAACAATTCTTATACCAAAGGCTTCTTTCGGTCTCTCTTAATGATCTCAGTGAGAAAACCTAGGGATAAGTGCTACTGCTAGTTCTTACAGCTTCAGTTCTCCTTGGAGGAAGGGCTGTTTCCATTTACTATCATCCTCACTACAGACATTCTATCGGATGGAAGAGTGCTCATTCTCCAATACTAGCCCCACTGGGAAAGGAGACCACCATTGCTGAACTGAATTACTGCCAAATTTCTGAATGTAAAGAAAATGGGGAGTTTATGGCCTGTGGAGTCAATATTTAAAAATTTAAAGAATAGAGTCCAGTTCCCAGGAAACATAATGTAACTAGAAATACAGAAACTTATAACAACTCATCCAGGATTCCAATGAATGAAACCAGCTGTTGACCTGCTTAGATAACAATTCTTTCCAAAAGTGGCATCCACTATCGCAATATCATAATCATAGCAAATGATATTCCCACCATCTGTGGGTACTAGGGCACTTGATCCCAACACCCTGCATGGTTTTCCTGATGCTGAGTTGTCAGAACTCTTACAACCTCACTGCCCTTGGCATCTGGTACCACAAAACAAACACTAGCCAGCAGAGGACTCAGCCCAAGCCTTGACAATGAAGCCTAGCCAAAGACAAATATAATACTTGCGGGCTCCACCAGTTACCAGATGGCACCCCCTGTATTGTTTCCTCCCCTTCAATTTTGCCCCTTGGAAAGCCCAGAAAACTCAAGGAAGCCAGATACTATCAAAGAGTGTACTTTAGACTTACCGTGGAAAACAATCCCAGTCATTCCTATAGAACCACACCTATACTTCCAAGCTTATCATTCTTAACACATGCCCTAAAGCATCAGAGATAGTCCCATAATGTGACTGTATGAATAGCAGGGCCAGGTCTGAACACCAGAAGTACTTAATATATGTTTAACTGAAATACACTGTCAGTCTTCCAAAAAGACTCTCATTCCGTATCTTCCAGGCCCCATGAATTTGTCTTTTAGGCAAAGGGCTCTCACACAGCATCTTTTATGGATTAGTATTATTTCTTCTTCATCTTCATCTTCATCTTCTTCTTCTTCTTCTTCTTCTTTTATATATACTGCTTACCAGTTTTCTATGATTTAAACCTTACTTAAAGGAATTGCAAGAAAATACTTCAATTAACAAAAAATAATTTCATTCTGTTTTATAAACAGACTTCTGGAGCTCTGGTAATATCATAAACTTTTTCAAGCTTATGGTCCACATGGACCTCAATCTGCTCATTTGCAGATGGCCTGATTGATTGACTCTGCCCAACCCTTTTTAA